>NC_137970.1:10208771-10885463 GCF_963924665.1 Micromys minutus | reverse complement strand
AAGCAGACAGAATAAATAAGAGAAGGACCTCACTTGGAGAGTAGATGACCTCAGGGGGACATACTGCCCAATGCTGGGTCAGTTTGTGCATGAATATTAGGAGGCTAGTGCAAGATCATAACCCAGTGGATAAACAGACTCTCTGATTCTATATTGATTGATTATAAGTAGGTAACCAAATAGGGAGAGAAGACAGAGTCTCCCTTACGGTTAAATAAATGCTGGCTGGTTTGTACATGGACGAGTTGAAAGGCATGAGAGCATTTGATTTGGACAAAGTCACTGATGAATGCTAATCCTATGGTAAGAAGCAGAATGCTTCCAGTTTAGAAGTATCTAGCTGCTGGACAGTTCCTGACTGGGTGATAATAAGTCATCCTCTGGGGGTGGTGAGATGGTTCAGTGGGTAAAGGCACTTGTTGCTAATTTGATCCCTGGAACCATACTGTAGAAAGAATGAACTGACTCCTCCACCAATAAGTAACTACTTTTAAAAAGGTACATCCTGGAGGAGAGACAAGCTGTGTTTCTTTCTGTATGTGGTGCTCTAGGGACACAGTGCTCTGGCGGCAGTATTTTGAATGGAACCATACAATCTTAATCTAATATTGATGAGACAACAGACAAGAAACATTTTGTGAGGCAAATGTATTCTTTAAAAAAAAACCACCAATGGCTGCCGAGGGTGCTGGTGTAGGCCTTTAATCCCAGACATTGGAGGCAGAGTCAGAAGAATCTTTGTGAGTTTGAGGCCAGCCTGGCCTACAAAGTTAAGTTCCAGGACAGCCAGGGCTCTGTTACCCAGAAAAATGGCATCTCAAAAAATAAATAAATAAATAAAAACAAAAAAATAAAGGGGCTCGAGAGATGGCTCAGTGTTTAAGAGCACTGACTGCTCTTCCAGAGGTCCTGAGTTCAATTCTCAGCAACCACATGGTGGCTCACAGCCATCTGTAATGGGATCTGAAGTTCTCTTCTTGTGTGTCTGAGGACAGCTACAGTGTACTTACATATAATAAATAAATCTTTTTTAAAAAAAGAAACATTGTAACCACTTTGGGCTGGAGAGATGGCTCAGTGTTTAGGAGCACTGACTGCTCTTCCAGAGGTCCTGAGTTCAAATCCCAGCAACCACATAGTGGCTTCACAACCATATGTAATGGGATCTGATGCCCTCTTCTGGTGTGTCTGAAGACAGTGACAGTGTACTTACATATAATAAATAAATATTTTTAAAAAAGAAAAACAAAATACCTAATGGCATAAAATTACAAAACAAAGCCCAGGAACTGTTCTAGATTCAGAGGGCTAAACTCTCTGCCTGACAAAAGATTAGATTGTGTACTGAAGGATATTGCTGGAACAGCTCAATACTCAAGATTGTATCTATGTTATATTACCTATAGAGAATAATGGTCACAGTAGATGTGATCTTCGGTTAAGGAAATGGGCTTGGGAGCGTTAAGAAGTCAAGTAGAAAGACCCTACTCCCACTCAAAGACCTGGAGAGAATAATAATATAGTTGTGATACACATACACATGCATATGCATACATTGACACACACATATATAGTTACATATGCACACATACATACATCATGAAAAGAGTAAAGCTATCTGCTTAAATTAATTGTCATGGTTTGTTCTAGACTGACTTAGGCAACCTAGAAACGATGTTTCCCAGCGTCCTCGTGTTTGTGGAGGTCACTGTGAAAGATTTGTAATGCTGGAAGAAAGTAGATCTAACAAACTTGGGAGCATACTCTGAGCTCAAGAAGGCAAGTTGGAGTACTCATCTTTAGCGAACCTATTAGTCACACACAGTCTGAACACTGAAAAGCCAGGTTTGGCCCCTCATCCCCAAGAAGTCAAATTAATAGGAAAAAGCAGAAAAGGGAAATTGATTCGACATGACTCATCTGTGAAAAGAAGCAACAGATCTGCTGACCCGCTCCAATCCATTAAAATGCAGAGAGCATACACAACCATTACCAGTCAAGATGTGGTACTAGCCACTACTGACCCATCATTGTCTCTGGAAGGCTCTAAGTCTCTGCCAGGGAGACAAATCTCTCTGCCTAGCCCAGACTTTTCTTATCTGATTGTGAGACTCCTGATGGAAATTCCAGTTTCTTGGGTTCATGTTTTAATAATCTGAAAGCTCAAGTGTCTATAGTTATTTCTGCCAGGTCAGTTACGGTAGCCATAGTTAAAGGCAACAGAAGATACAGGTAGAGGTGAGGAAGGTTCCAGTTTGTCTGCATTCTTCATCCCATGTCCAGCCCTTCTTCCTGATTGGGGCTCTTTCCAGCCAGCAGTGCCCTAGTCTCCCATGTCCTCTGTGGTGGTTTGAATAAGAATGGCAGGGAGGGGGAGGGGGGAATGGGAGTGGGGCAAAGGGGATAACATTTGAAATGTAAATGCAGAGAATATCCAATAAAAAAAACAATGGCCTTCATAGCTTCATATATCTGAATGCTTAGTTATTAGGGAGTGGTAATACTTGAGAAAGATTACAATTAGGAGGTGTGGCCTTGTTGAAGGAAGTGTGTCAGGTCACTGAGTCAGTTTTAAGACTATTCTTCCAGAGGTCCTGAATTCAAATCCCAGCAACCACATGGTGATTCACAACCATTATATAGATCAGGATATACCTTTCAAGTTACTTCTCTGGCCCCATGCCTACTATGATAATGAACTAATTAGATACTAATTAAAGCTCCTTTAAATACTTTATAAGAGTTGCCATGATCCTGGTGTCTCTTCATAGTAATAGAACAGGGATTTAGACTTCTTCCTTAGGCTCTACTCTGGCTTCTCAGGTTGACTGTCTGGTACTTCCTCTTGAAAGACCAGGATAAATCCTGACCCCCTAACAGGTAAAGTAGAAGATCCCTAGCAGGTAGAGTAGAGCCAACAATGTAGCATAGCAGGTTCAGTGACTCTGTTTCAGGAACTGACTGACCATAAAACCATAAAAGTTAAAAATAAGACCTCATAAACAATCTTAAGAAACCGGTGTTTCCTTTACAATTCTTCACTGGTATTTTTGGCATTTTCCAATGACGTACTCCTCCCCACCCCCTTTGTGGTTTTTTTTTTCTTTAAAAACCCCTTCTCCCAGCCACTCGGGGGTCAGACTCCTCTACCCCTGCGTGGGATATGAGTCTCGACCCCAGTGCACTGGTTCAGCAATAAACCTCGTGTAATTGCAGCAAGGACGGTCTGTCGTGAGTTCTTGGAGGGTCGTGTTATCCTGAGACTTGAGTAAGGGTCTCTCCTCTGCAGGGGTCTTTCACTCTAATCTTCCAAATTGACTTTCAGACACAATTACTTCTCCAGCTTAAACTCTGTCCATATAATCTCTGAAAGGATTTGAGTCCTTGGTCATCTATGCCCTGATACAAGCTGATGCTGGTGTCTGAACCAAGATTATACCACAAGTTCTCTGTTTTATTTTTCTTTTAAGATCACTATTTAGCCCAGGCTGGCTTAAAAGTCAGGATACTCCTGTCTCAGAATTCTGAGTATGTGCAGGGCCAAGGTTCCTCCATGTTGTCCCTGTCATAGCCACCTTAGGCCTGATCCAGAGCTGATGCCTCTCAAGACTCCTGTAGGGAAAGTCTTAAAAATTATCCAACCCTGTTCCAGAAACTTAAGGTCTAGATGTACCAGCTAACTGCTGGTCTTTGCTTCAGTTAAACCGCCAACCACTATATGGTTTTGACCTTTAAAAGCTCCCTGCAGAAAGCAGTTGGGGCTGCTCTGTGAGAGTTGTTTCTCTCCGGTGAGCTTAAAACAGACTTTCACATTTGGACTCTGGTCTTGTTGAGTAGTTCTTGCACCTTTGCTCCAAAACAGTGCTGGGATTTTAGGTTTTCTTCCTTTCCCGTCTTCTCCAACCTGGTGTGCATGCACACATGTAGGGAGCAGACGGCAACCTTGGGTGGTGTTCTTTTTCTTAAGTTTTATTTTCTTTTTAAATTTTTTAAAAAGATTTTATTTATGTGAGCACACTGTCGCTGTCTTCAGACACAGAGGGCATCAGATCCCTCTTGATGGTTGTGAGCCACCATGTGGTTGCTGGGAATTGAACTCAGGACCTCTGAAGAGCAGTCAGTGCTTTAACTGCTGAGCCATCTCTCCAGCCCCCAAATATTGTTTTTGTATATGCATCTTCCTGAGATGCAAAATAGTAGTTGACTGTCTCACTGAAAGGTTAAAGTTTTATTTCTGGTGTAAAGAGTAGGTAGCAGGAGTAAGCACTAACCAACTGCGTGGCAGTCAATATGCTATCCCAAAATGTGCCACCTAGGACAAGGGATTACTTTCACCTAAAGGCACCTGACACACAGCAGATTCATTTTTTTCAGAATACAGGTGAACTGTCCCACATAAAGATGCTGTCTGCGTAGCAAGAGAAACAATTTTTAGTGGAAAGAATTCTGCACACACAGACCTTGTTAAAATAACTATCATCTTCCTTTGTTCTCCCGATTGACTTTTCTACAATTTCCTGTCTTTGTTCAACCTAATGCAAAGAACACGTTGGTCCTGCCAACTGCCTGTAGGTCATGTAACCCTCTTATTAAGTTTGTGTGCTTTTCTCCTGTTAATCTCTCATGTCAACTTTAGTCTCAGGTCCAGCTGGGACCTTATTTGGTGAGCAGAAACTTCTACCACTCCTGCAATAGAATCCTCCAAAGTGGGCCCTAAGCAGAGAGGGTGTGTGGAGAAAAACTATACCCTCTGCTAGGCTCACAGTTGATGGGAGTGTCAGGTGGCTGTGTACCTGTGCATAAGACAAAAGCAGTAGGTGTGAAATATTGGGTTCCACAGGGGCTATCACAACTAATTCCTTTCTGCTATTTCACTGCACTAAGGGACCCTGACTAGGTGAGCATACAAGGGGCTGCTGGGCAAACTGAGGCACAGCATGCCAAACTAGCATACTCTTCTTTGTAGCTCCTGGTGTATGCGACAGTAGCACCCGGCCTTCAGCCACTGTAGACACATGAGAAACAGTAAAGAATGAGAGAGATTAGCATCAGGGCCACAGATGGCTCGAAAATTGCTTTCAGCAGTGACTGAAAATAGCAGAGCCAATATAACGGCCTATTGTTTTATTCATCCAGCCTCGTGAGGCGCAGTGTTATTTATTCCCTTTGGTAGTCCAAGGAAATAAGCACCAGAGATAGCAAAAAAGAAATGGTTCCAAACTTACTCAACTCCTAAATGTCTCAGTTAAAAACAAACACACACAATAAAATAAAAACAAACAAACAAACAAAGCAACAACACTGGCCAGTATTCCAGGGCAAATGTAAAGAAACACATTTCTGATGTTTAATGTTTTAAATGAGGAGACAGAAACTCTTAAATAGAAAATAAACATTGTTAGCATTAAATGCTTGACTCTGGTAAAAATCATCATGGATGTTAACTGTCAAGGGTTAAATACTTAATGAGACATTTACATGATCTTGAAGTATCTTCCCACAAATTACTTGTTAACTGCAAAGGGGGGAACCCTTACCTTATAGGGGAAAAAGCTAGAAACCACAACTGTAGCATCATAAAGAGCCACAGAGATGACATGCTTCCTAATACAATACCTTAGAGGTACATCTCTTCCATTGTATGCCTGCCAAAAATGAGCACCTTCAAGATAGCTGCCATAGTCAGTTTGAGATGCTACAATGAAATGACTTAGACTGGGTAATTTATAAATAACAGAAATATAGTCCACATAGCTCCCGAAGCTGGGAGCTCCAAAATGTAGGCATTTGGGAAATTCAGCATTGGCTGGGTTTCTCTGCTTCTAAGAATCACCCATGAGACAAGCCTCTGGCAGGACTGTGAGCGATGTTGATTAGGTTAACTGAAGTGGAAAAGACCCACCCTGAATTCGGGCAGCACCTTCCAGTGGCCCAGACGTAAAGAGCTCTGAGAGAAAATCTTTGGCTTTTTGCCTGTTTTTTTTTTTTGTTGTTGTTGTTGAGGGCTGCTGCTGACACTACGGCCACACTGCCACCATCTGTCCGTGATAGCAGAAGCCAATTATTTCAACCTTCTAACATGAAGAACTTCTAACATGAATATAATTGCTTCAGAAAATCCTGATTAGTGTAATATCGGAGGATGACCTTTAAGTACCTAATTTTCCCTCCTCCACCTCCCAAGGGCTAGATTATAAGCATGCAGTACTACCAGGCCTAGTGGCCCCACGTGTAACTGTCACCTTGGGAGTTAAATTCCAAGGTATGAAGTTTAGAGAAAGTCTCACTGTATATCCCTGGTTGACTTCAAACTCACAGCTCCATCTGCCTTTACCTCTCAAGTGCTGGAGTTAAAGGTGCATGCCACCATGTCTAACACGGGGTATAAACTTTTCAAGAATATGAACATATTCAGACCATAAAGGTAGGCATTGAGGAATCAAACTGAGGGACGTTCCATTAAACTGCAGGCTTCAATTGAATCTTCAAGATCAATACCAATAGACCAGCTACCAGCCAGGCCCAGATCAAGGACTTTGAGTTAGCCCACCTCAACATCTTCCCTGCTGGAGTGCATGAAAGTTCAGGTCCTGCTGATCCAAAGCTGCAACAACAGGGCATCTGAGTGTCCCAGTGATGATCAAATATTGATAGTGGAGTAGAAGCCCGAGGCCTCAAACCAGACCAATGACCCACTACAAGCAACATTTTCGAGTAGTAAAGTTGTATGAGTAAAAGTAAATTGTGGAGAACACTGTGACATACTACAGCTTCCGTGACAAGTTTTTTTTTATGTTTTTTTTTTATTTTAGTTTTTTATTTTGTTGGGCAAAGGTTGCAAGGGTGGAGGGCAGATACAAAGAGATGGGGGGATGAGTGGAATGGAATCAATAAAAAAGTTTTAAAAAATGATGTCGTATCACCTCTCAAGAGAAGAAAGCAGAAGGATCATCCGTTCAAGGCCATCCTCAGTCACATAGTGTATTCTGGGGGAGAGGGAGGTTGGTGTGAATCTAAGGATATATGAGGAAAACAGGGGGGTGTCTCTTGCTTTCTTGAGAATGTAAATAGTCCAACTTTCCTGGAAGAGTAGTTCAAGTTTTCAGTAAGAGTAGTCCAGGCTTCCTGTAAGAAAAAAATATTGAATGTACTGGGACTCACCAGAACATTGTATTGGCCTGTGGTCATTCATGTCAAGTAAAATTCTATAGGTCCTGTGACCAATACTTCAGAATATATGGTGGTGCATTTCTCAAGACTAAGCTAGGAATCTTTGTATCTGCTTGTCTTCTCCCATCATTTTCTTTTGAGCTTCACTAGTCACGTTCCTGTTGGTGTTTGGTTTAGTCACATGCTGGGTGACCTTCTGGTGGGAACTGACAGACAAGGACATGAAAGAGTTTGTCCTCACTCTCGCTGGCAAGCTTGTCTATCCTGTTGCTGCAGGTTTAAGTCCAATTTCTTGAGGATTCCAATGTAGACTAAAGACCACTAGGAATCCTCCAGGCTGAGACACCCAATCCTATGGACTGAACAACTACCAGATTCTCAAACTATCATGAGACAACCAATATTGGACTACACAGATCACATCCTGTAAGCCAGCCTAATAAATCCCCTTTATATGTATATTATCAATTCCGTTCCTTTAGAACCCTGACTAATACACTGACTGAAGCCTTTCAAGTGCAGGTATGTATCACTGTTAGCTATACTATGTATTTAAGCACTAGCTGAGATGTAATTGTACACTGAGGGGGTTCCTTCAGGTGTCACGGTAGGCAGGGAAATGAGCCGCAAAGCGGTGAGGATGTAAACTCGGATACATGGCACTTTTTCCAAGATGGGTTCTAGAAATAGGCTACTTGTACTAGCTTAAGTCAGGATCTGCCCTAGGCTAGGTCATAAAGATAGCATCGAGGTCATCTGGGCTATTTGCCATGTCTGGTCCTGGTTGTGTAAGCTTGGGAGAGCCTCTGGCTGTACAGGTAATGTGTAAGGGTCATTGAGATTACTAGCCACCTCTGGTCCTAAGTGTAGAAATTTGATATGTCCTGACCTAACAGATAATGCAGACCATCAGACTATTAATCATCTCCGATTCCTAGCCTTCTGCAAAAACAGCTTATATTTCTTTTCCTTTGAAAGGACAATCCTGGGTACCTAATAGTCCTGGTTTCCCTGGAGATCTGTGGGCACAAGGACCATTGTGCTCCCAACAACATACAAATAACATTAATTTTAAGGTTGTTTGCAAATCACAACAGAAGATACTAGTAGTTTAGTGTATATCAAATTCTTTTCAACAATAGCTATTTTAAAAGACGTATTTTATGTGTATGAGCATTTGCTTACATGCATATAATTGTTTATGCCTTGTCACTGAAGTTCACAAGAGGGCTTCAGATTCCCTGGGGCTAAAGTCACAGATGGTTGTAAACAGCTATGAGGATGCTGGGAATTGAACCCTGGTCCTCTGCAAGAGCAAGTGCTCCTGAACACTGAGCCATCTCTCTAGCCCAGAAATCGCTATTTTTATTAAAGTAAAATCACCGGGGAAGTAAACTCTAAGTTTGTCATTTTCAGTGGGACTGGAGAGGTGGCTCAGTGGTTAAGACTGCCTGTCACTCTTCCAGAGGTCCTGAGTTCTGTCTCCAAACACCCATATCTAATGGCTGACAACCACCTATAAATCATGGTCCAGGTAATCATACACCCTTTTCTGGTTTCTGTAGACCCAGTACACAATAGGCACACATTTATACATATATACACGTTCATAAAGTAAGTCTTTGAAGAAAAGAGCTCTGAGAGTGACTTGGAGGCTGAGGTGTTCTGCAGAGCCTACAGTATCACCAAACAACTAAAAGAAGGTGGGTCCTATGGGAAGATGCTTTTAGAAACTGGAAGGAAAGATGGCTGAGATGTGTGTAGTCAAGAGATGTGGGTCTAGGAGTGCTACAGCAGCAGCACGGGAACGTGTTGTTTTAAGTAGGGCTGACAGGGTGGGGATCTCCTAGAAAGATTTCCATCTGTGCTGCTGCTGGAGGCCATATTGCTGTCTGTGGTCCATGCTAGAGCCAAGAGACAAGCTAGTGTCACCATGCTGTCATTGGAGGCCATGTTGGTGTCCATGGTCCCTAGTGCTGCTGGCTATTAAGGACAAGGAACCTTCCTTTGCAGTGATAACAATAGCTGCAGACTCATAGTTGAGAACGAGGCAGAGAAGTATTCTGTGACACCTTTCCACCCCCCAAAAAAACAAAAACAAAAACAGTCTAGACAAGAAAACAACAAAGAGGGTCCTTAAAATTTGTGCTAGGGAGGCTGAAGTGTAGCTCTTCACAGGTGACAGTTCTGGTGACTGGGAGTAAGGTTAGGGGTGGAAAAGGACTCAGTGACCTTTAAGAGGCTGACCCCTGGGAGTTTGACCATGCTCCAGTGAGTATATGGGCAACACAAATTGGACTTGGTATTTTTTTTTTCCATTTTTGGACAAAAGGCACAAAGGTGAGAATGTGGACCTGGGAAGAATGAGAAACAAATGTGATGAGGTACATTGTGTGAAATTCCCAAATAATCAATAAAATGCTATGTCAGAAAAAAACTGTTATAGAAAGCTGTTGGAGAGTATGGTGCCATACTATCAAAATGTCTAAGATTATTTGATTCATAAAGAGGAAAAAAGAAACAACCTTTACAATGGAGAAATTGTCAGACAACTCCTTAACCAAGTTCATGGCTTACCACCAATAATAGAACAAAGCATTAAACATATATAATAACTTGGTGTTGCTTCTCTTGTTTCATAAATATATTTTTTTCATAAAGGAGTTATCAAAACTTCCACAAATCTAAATTGAGGGCTGGGTTCCTCAATAATATCAATGTTGCAGAAGACAAACAAACAAAACCCAAGTCAAACAAACAGAAAAAAGCAACATAAAGAGGGAGCTGGGAAACTATCCTAGATTAAAGATTAACCCTAGGTGTAAATCAAATGTGAGTTCTAACTGGATTTTGAGTTTGTCCTCTCTAAGAAGAATGAAATAGAAGAAAACACCAAGATAGTCATCAATCTCTAACATTTAAATATATATTGGCCATTGGCTAACAGTGCTGCAACAGACCGGAATATTTACGAGTACTTGTGCTATTGTTCCTAAGAGACAGATACTAAAATATTTAGCAGTGAACTGGCACACTAAGTCTTCAAATGAATAAGGACTAAATTTCCGCACCTGTTTGAGAAATTCTATTACCATGGATGAAATAAGTTAACTGAAGAGAAGCAGGTTGAGTCATCACTGCACTGGGTCGCTTGTAGAACCCTCAGCCTTTGCATGGGTCTGGGTATAGGAAGAGCAACAGGCTACATATTCTTCCTGCCACAACGATCATAAGAAGGGGACGTGTGCACAGGCCCTAAGCACTACAGCCGTAAAGCACTTCTTTCCTTGCCAAAAGCCTCACGTCAGCAGCACGTGAACTGGTATGCTTTATGGCAGAGGCGCAAAAGCACAAAGTTGCGGCCATTGCTGCATCAGGATCTTCTGCGTAGTCGGCGTTCCGTGCTCCATTGTTGGCTGGCCATTTGGCAGTTGGCACTTCTCCGACTGAGGCGACCATGGCGATGGTAGTGGCGCTTATGCGGAAAACCCGAGATTATATTAAGACCAAGGAGTTTCGGGATTATATAACCAGCACCCACTTCTGGGGTCCTGTGGCCAACTGGGGCCTTCCTATTGCCGCCTTTAAGGATATGAAGGCACCTCCCGATATCATCAGTGGCCGTATGACAACGGCCCTCATCTTCTACTCCATGGCTTTCATGCGCTTTGCCTACCGTGTCCAGCCTCGAAACTACCTGCTGATGGCGTGCCACTTCACCAACGTGTTTGCGCAGAGCATCCAGGCAAGCCGTTACCTGAAGCACCACTATGGTGGCGGAGCCAAGGCCAAAGACACCGACCCTCCAGCCAAATAAGCTTGATGACTGGGGGATGAGAGGGGTAGCCTGAACCAGACTTTTCAGCTCGAAAGCACTGGACTCTATTCCTCCTAAAGAAAAGCCAAGGAAAACTTCGGTTTGCAAACCCGATTTAAACCTTCTGTTTGGTTAATTAAAAAAGAAAAGCATCAAATTGATATTGAGTGTTGCCTGTTTTGTGAACTGGGAGGGGAAAGGTTTCCCTAAGTAAGAGGGAGGGAAAGGTTTCCCTAAGTAAGAGGGAGGGAAAGGTTTTCCTAAGTAAGAGGGAGGGAAAGGTTTCCTAGGTAAGAGGGAGGGAAAGGTTTCCTAAGTAAGAGGGAGGGAAAGGTTTCCTAGGTAAGAGGGAGGGAAAGGTTTCCTAGGTAAGAGGGAGGGAAAGGTTTCCCTAAGTAAGAGGGAGGGAAAGGTTTTCCTAAGTAAGAGGGAGGGAAAGGTTTCCCTAAGTAAGAGGGAGGGAAAGGTTTCCTAGGTAAGAGGGAGGGAAAGGTTTCCTAAGTAAGAGAGAGGGAAAGGTTTCCCTAAGTAAGAGGGAGGGAAAGGTTTCCTAAGTAAGAGGGAGGGAAAGGTTTCCTAGGTAAGAGGGAGGGAAAGGTTTCCTAGGTAAGAGGGAGGGAAAGGTTTCCTAAGTAAGAGGGAGGGAAAGGTTTCCTAAGTAAGAGGGAGGGAAAGGTTTCCTAGGTAAGAGGGAGGGAAAGGTTTCCTAGGTAAGAGGGAGGGAAAGGTTTCCTAGGTAAGAGGGAGGGAAAGGTTTCCTAGGTAAGAGGGAGGGCAGACTGGTGGGTCTCCCTCTTCAAAAGACTTCAGGGTTAGACGTGGGAGGAAGACAGGAGGAAAATCAAACTATTTACTCATAACTTCGCTTAAAAGACCAACCAACCAAAAAAACTTCTCCAAGGTAACCAGGATGTTTGGTGCCCCAGGTGACTTAAAATTTGGTAGTGACAAATCCCTACACCAAAGAGGGTCGGTTTGGAGGCTGTTTCTGTAGAGGGAAATGTTTAGAGGTGGGTTTAAATACAGTGAAATTTCAGTTTATATTTTAAAATACTTAAGACTTTACAGTTTCTTGGTTACCTAGAACAACAATGGAGGTTGCCATGGAGATGAAATAAAGGACTCAGAATGATTTCTGGGCTCAGGATGGTTGCTGTCATTTCAGCAAGTTCTAGGTAAACATGCCCAACTTATAGAAAATGCCAGGAGTTGCTAAGTCCTGCCTCAGGGTTGGTAACTAGATAGGGATGGAGGGGGTGTCACTGGTCAGCAGCAGTGGTTCAGAGTATCCACTAGGAATTCTCTGGGTGCCAATGATGTATTAAACCAGAGCTTGTACAGAGAAGACTGAAATTGTGAGATAAGGTTATTATTGCTAAGACAAGCGGACCTCTGGGGTTTGACTCACATATGCCTAGCCTAGGATCCTGCTGAATACAGGAAAGCCCATGTGGTTTTCTGGGGGACCCAATACACATATTCAGAAGTGCTGAACCTGCTTCTGATCAAGTTTACAAATGCAAAGAAATGAAAACCCCTTCTGAAAGGTTCTGAGGCCATCTGCTCTTGGCTAAGATAGGCCCAACAGTGGAACTCCAGGAAAAGCTGCAGAAACTGTCATCTTCTGCAGCATCCAATCATTAGTTTTATTTGTGGGAAGTTTTTTTCACATTCTGAATATGACGGTAGAGGGTAGGGTACAAATTATAGGACAGGATATTAGTTGCCTGCTGCAATATAACCAGCCACCGATAATTTAACAGCTTAGAACAACAAACACTGTCTCACAGTCTGTGTGCTCTCTGTGTTTGGAAGATCTATTTCCAGGTTCATGGGTGTTTGTGGGAGGCTTCAGCTCCATGTTTTCCTGTAGCACTCTCATGACACAGCATGGCTCCCCCCACCGTGGGGTTTGCAAAGGATGGAGGATGAAAATTTTACTGTGCTGAAGCTTAATCATGAAGTGATGTGTCATTACTTTTGCTATGTTCACAAAGCAACCCTGGTGCACAGTGGAATACTAGAAGGCAAGGATCACTAGGGGTCACCTGTGGAGGTTAGCCTACCCGACAAGGTTCTGAAATAAAAACTGCCCTGTGTCTCTGACAGTCAGTATAAAGTAATAGAGACCCAGCCGCCTTGTAAAGTGCTCAGCCAAGTGAACTATATTAAGATTTTTATTAAAACATTAAAGGATTTTTTTTACTTCACTGAATATCACATGAGTAGAAATTAGTATTTCGGCCTGCCTCACAGAATATATCTTATAATTTGAATATATTTTAATAAAGGCCACTATTGAGTCAATGTTTTCCAGAGCAGGTAGGTTTCTAATTAACCTAGTAAAGGGAAAGGAGGCAATCTCTGATCATTTATTTTTGCAACTATGATTTAGCCATCTTTCTCTACAATTTTTTTTCAATCTATCAAGCACCTGTGTCCCAGGGAATGGCTGAGTAGAAAGCATACTTCTGGACGGAGACCAGGCACTCCACAGGGAGATGAAAGCAGCCTTGGTAGGTTTCCTCCCATGGTGACAGGATTCAAAAGTACCCATAGAGGTGGAGCAAAATCCACGTAATGTGACACAGAAGGCATACAATTTGGTATATGTTGCTCGTGTGTCTTGTTTTGAAATTAAAAACTAATAATTTTTCAAAATACACATATACATGTTTATTATAAAAAAGAATGTACAAAACAGAAAAGCTAAATTCCTTCTGACTACTCAGAGACATAACATAGAAGAAAGACTTGGAAAACAAACCAAACTTTGCAGACCTCCATTATTATAGAACACAAGCAGCAGTACAGCGTGCTAGGTATTATGTGCTTCTCTGTTTATTTGCTTTTGGCAATGGAACAGCAATCTATTCCAGGCATTGTACGTGATGGGCAAGCAAGCACCCCACCACTGAGCGCCACTCCACCCTCGCAAACCATCTTTTTTTACTTTAGATGCCTCACAGGTAAATCACATTACTGCATTTCAGTATGAAATCACTCTTTAGAAGAGTTATGTGGCATAGTGCAGATGCTCTACACCTTATTTGGTAGGTCCTCTATTGGTGGCTGGGTATCAATGCTGTGGTGACCATCCATTTAGATATATCCTGTGCCCAGATGCACGGTTCTGTGGAAGAGATGCGGACAGGCTGATGCCTCTGTATATACCACATCTGCTTTAGAGCCCTTTAAACAAGGGTATTCCTTTCTCTGTTTCAATTCAATGAAATGTTGCTAGTATAGTTTTCCCGAACAATACCTTTCAACTGTAAGAGTGGAAGATAAAGAGATTCTATGTTTTGTACTTCAGAACTTGAAGGGAATCGATATCTTTTCTTTGACAAACTTGCAAAATAAATGCAAAATCTTCCTTTACTCTTAAAGTCTTCTCAAGGACTTTTACAAATGAAGGGAGAAAGAAAACGTAAGACTGAAAACTAAACAGCAACCAGAAAGATTAAATAAGCAAGCTGCAGGCACATTTGCATTCATTTGGGTTATAAGGTGAAAATACATGCCAAATCTAGTCTCTATTGCTACCCAGTCTCTGGAGGCTCGCTGTTCGGCAGGCAGCTAGCCAGGTGAGGGAGTGAATTCATCTTTGCTGAGCCTCGGCATGAAGCGTTTCTTCTAGGTAGTTCTGGAAACATAGCAATGTCCAGAGGTGACATGAAGCAGTCTAATGCCACAGACCTTGGGAAGGAGCAGATGGAGGGAGAGATGGAAGTGAATCTGATTCCCCTAGAACACTGTATACAATAGTGCAAGGCTTCTACACAGTTTGGGAATACAGAAAAAGAACAGAGTTGTGACTGAATCTATGAGTATGTTGAAAGAGAATGATTTGTTTGACTACTGCTAAGAATAATGAAAGGTCCAGTTTTACAGAATGAGAGGCAGCTTAACCAAGAGTATAACTAGCATTTCCACAAACAGTCCAGGAACCTGAGGCCACAAGCGCTCAGGAGACACTAGAAGCTTGTGCCGTTTGCTTGGTCTTTGGGAATAGGGAGCTAAGAACTGATTCCAGAGCCTGATATAGGAAGAAAATGTTCTACAACTGTGCCACACCTCCACTTCTCTATATTTGTTTTTATTTTGAAATAGGAGCTACCCAAGTTGCCCTGGCTGGCCTAGAACTTGGGATCCTCCTACCTTAGCCTTACGAGTAGCCGAGGTTGCAGGCACAAGCCTTCTTACTTCGCTGGGGTTGACTTCTCACGTCCACAGCGAAGGGACAAGTGATCTTTACAGACACCCCTTCTGGGATATTGGTCTGAGCCCTTCCCTGCAAAACTCAGTCAAGCTGTTCTCTAACCTGCCACTAAGCACCCTGGTAATCCCTTTCCTGTTTCTGGCTACTCAAGCCCATAGGAACAATCCCACACTCAGAAGAAATAATAGAAAACAACCACTTTCCTCTTGCCTTTATCATAAGCAAAGACAAATTTAAAAATTTTTATTTGGACACTTACATCCCAGACCATTCTTTGGCACAATCAGAGTAAAACTTCCAGGCGGAGGCAGGGGGTATAGTATACCTCTGCCAGGGGCACAATACTCCCTCACAGACCGGATCCTCACCAGGTAAACAGCTAAGGTTTAGGACCAGAAAAAGACTCTCTCCTTAGAAACAGCAAAAAGTCCCTGGGTGATAACAAAAACCAGCACAAAATGTTTCCTTTCTGCACAGAGAAGGAAGAATGCCTGTCCTGGAAGAAAGGACAACTTTCACAAAACATGCCTGGATGTTGTCAAAGGACAATGTAAAATAGAAGAGAATATTTTCATTTTTATTATTTGGGAGAAAAACAATAAAAGAGTTATTTATGTTAATCAGCTTTCTAATTGACACCAGGCACAATTAATGCTAGATTAAAAACTGGGCATCCCTGGCATCATCTGAAAGCAGAATGGTTTGTGACCATGTCACAAATGATATACTGGTTCACCTAATACCAGACCTTGACTTCAGGGATATGTGGCTGACCTTGCTACAGAATGTTGAGGTTTCACAGGTCTGTGAGCCATTAATGACAGAATGGGCACTTGGCCTGCTTTTGAAAAGGGGGTCTCATTATGTACTGTTTCGGCCAGTGTGGATCTCACTTTGTAGACCAGACTGGCCTTGAACTCACAGGGATCAACCTGTCTCTGCATCCCAGATACTGAGATTAAAGGTGTGTACCACCATATCTAACCTTCCTTTCTAATAGTTAGGGCACAGGGAAGAGTCAGTGAGACTGTTGGTTCATATAAGAAGTCAGATATCAAAGGGATGAGGATATTGTGTCTGTCTTTAACATTCAGTACCTTCACTTACCTCAAGCCGTCCTTTCGGGTGTCTGTCTCTCCGCATCATTTGAAATTTGTTTTTGATGCTGTAGATAGAGGCTATCTAGCTTCTCCAATTCTTCTGTAAGGCCATTTCTAAGATCTGTGTTGCTTCTCAGAAACCCTTTCACCACATCCAATTGATTTAAGATCTGTAAGAGGAAAGTGTACAAAATGCTACTTAGGACAGTTATAAAAGTTCAATTCAAACCAACAGGGGAATTTCAAGATTGGCTGCCAGGACTACAGGTGTAGCTCAGCAGCAGAACACACTTGGCAAGGGCAAGGCACTAGCTTCTAGCTTTACTCTTCCCTAAAATACCTGCTCCGTCCATATATCTACCATAAGACAGAATCCCTGACTACTTGCAAGTATCCAGTAACTCATAGGTTAGGTTTACAAATCAAAAGCCAACAAATTCAGGCTAGAGAGATGGCTCAGTGGTTAAGTGCACTGACTGCTCTTCCAGAGGTCCTGAGTTCAAATCCCAGCAACCACACGGTGGCTTAGAACCATCCAAAATGGGATCTGATGCCCACTTTTGGTGTGTCTGAAGACAGCTACAGTGTACACACATACATAAAATAGTCCTTAAAAAAAGCAAACAAGGCACACTCATGCCATGTGTGGTGGCCCAAACCTTTGTCCCAGCACTGAGAAAGCAGAGGCAGATGAATCTCTGAATTTTCTGTCCACCCTCATCTACATAGCAAGTAGCAGGCCACCCAGAAACCTTGTCTCAAAACAAACAAACATAATCCAACACACACACACACACACACACACACACACACACACACACACACACAGAGAGAGAGAGAGAGAGAGAGAGAGAGAGAGAGAGAGAGAGAGAGAGAGAGTATGTAAACTTAGCCAGGCAAAGTTTTCATGCCTGTTGAAATCAGAACTTAGAAAGCTGAGGGAAGAAGATGACCACAAGTTGCAAGCCTACACCAAAAAATAAAAACAAAATAAATAAAAACAAACCAAACACGATCACAGAAACATCAGCCACATAGATGTTGTTTGCTTCAAAACTTGAATTTATATAGAAAGTGTTCATCTTATACCATTAAGGGTTTGTAACTACATACATATTACTGACAGAAGATAAATCTAAATAACACAGTACTTATACTAAAATTCCAAGTCAATAGGGTATGAGGTTAAAAAGTCATCTTTTAAATCTGACCCTAGTTATTCCATTCTTTCCTTTACATGTGACTATAACAAATGATCCAATCTCTTCTAAAAACATGTCATGTGTCTGTGTGTACACATTTTCTAAATCACAGAGTATACATACAAAAGTGTTCTGCTTTCTCCTTACCACTCTTCACCCCCTTGTCCTCTCACTCCTCCCTAACTGTCCCTTTCCTAGATGGGACTCCCGCTTTATTTTGGGACCCATCTGTATGATTGCCTGATTGGGGCTATCCCCAGGAGCTTACTGAGATTACCAGGAGCTACATTAACTATAGGCATTGGCTCTCCTCTCTCTAAATTCTCTAATAGCAAAGAGGTTAAGACCTCTTATACATATATATTCAATACAGGGCTTCTCTTTATAGTCCGGGCTGTTCTGGAACTCACTTTGTAGACCACCTGGCCTTGAACTCAAGAGTTCTACCTGTCTCTGCCTCCTGAGTGCTGGGATTATAGGCATGAAACCCCCACCACCCAGTTAAAAAAGAAAGTCAGGTTCCTGTTATTTACTTCAGACTTGCCTGAAACATAGGATCCTATTGCCTCAAGTCTCATCATTTTATTGGATTATTTTATGTCTCTGTCTCTGTCTCTGTCTCTGTCTCTCTCTCTCTGTGTGTGTGTGGGGGGGGGGCATCTGCAGATCAGATTGCCCAGAAACTGGAACTGTAGATGGCCATAAGCCATCATGTGGGTGCTGGAAACAAAACCTGGGTCCTCTACAAGAGTAGTCAGTACCCTGAGCCATCTTTCTAGTCCCATAAGTCTGACTTTTTAAAAAATTTATTTGTTATATATAAGTATACTGTAGCTGTCTTCAGACACACCAGAAGAGGGCATCAGATCTCATTACAGATGGTTGTGAGCCACCATGTGGTTTCTGGGATTTGAACTCAGCACCTCTGGAAGAGCAGTCAGTGCTCTTAACCACTGAGCCATCTCTCCAGCACAAGCCTGATTTTTTAATGGCTGAATAATAGTCCAATTATGGAAGTCCACTTTCAATACATTCTGAACCTTGTGTTGAGACAAGTAATCATTTGGAATTTACCCTCACATATAAGACTTACATAAATGACATTTATGTAATTGATATTTCTGTTTATAGAAATAGAAGACAACTTTAATTCTGATTGAATGGAGTCTGTCTTAATTTTAGTAGTTAGCCACAAATAGTATGTATAACAGTTATACTAATTTAAATCTTCCAACAACATACTTTTCAACATTTTAGCCAGTATAAGGAATCTCAGAGTAGTACGATGGAACTGTCAGCACTGGTCTTACTTATCCCAGAACACCTTCATTTCCTAGCCAGTACAAAGCCCAAACTAACTTCACAATTCTGCTAAGAGCATCCTTCCTTCCAGGTCAACTACTGAGCACTTAATAAATCCTTGAGTTATAGCTCCTTTTCTGTTTTTGTGGGGAGGGTTCCCCATATGTCAGATAATCCTGTAAGCATCTTGCTCCAAATTCTGCTGGAGCTCTTATGCTACCTATTAGGTCTTCGAGCATTTGCTAAGTGAACATACCCATTATTACATATGATCAGTAAGTACTGAAAGAATATGCACTTCCTGACAATGTGATTTAGTCAGAAACCTCAGTGCCTGTCCAGGCTGGAGTTTTATGTCAACACACACTAGAGTCATTTTGGAAAACAAAACCTCAATTGAGAAAATGTTCCCAAAAGATTGGTCATCAGGCAAGCCTATGGGGCATTTCCTTAACTAAGGATGGATGTGGGAATGCCAGGTGGGCCCTAGTTGTATTAGAAAGCAGGCTGAACAGCCACAAGGAGCAAGCCAGTAAGCAGCACCCCTCCATGATCTCTGCATCAGCCCCTGCCTCGACTTCCCTCAGAAAGTGTGACCTGTGTTGTAAGCTGAAATCAACCCCCAAATTGTGTTTATCACAGCAACAGAAAGTGTCACATAGAGCCACTGCCACCACCTTTCTTTTCTCCTCACAGTTCATCCCTGTACCTCTTCCGGCAACACCTCTTCTGCTGCTGCTTGAAGATACATCTCTTGCAGTTTTTCCTTCAGCAATTCTATTTCCATTTCATGAATTTGGCTCACACTCAAGTAACTTCCTGTCTCAAATTCACACCCATCTCGTTCATCTTCCTCAGGGATGTGAACAGCCCAGTCAGATGTCAACAGCTGTGGGGTGACCACACACATCCATCAACAAACTATGTCTTAAAGTACAGGTTTTAAACTATTTTTTTAATCAATTCTTTGAGAATTTCATATATGCACACAATTTACTTTGATTACAGTCACTTTACCTCCTATGACTTCTGGAAAGACCTATACATTAAAACTCCATTCTTAAGGTATGCCACTGTTTGCAGTGTTGGTAATAGAACTCAGAGCCTGAATCTACCACCCAGCAACACCCCAGCCGCTTGCACTGTATTAACACAAGGTTTGTATTTGAGTGTAGACCTGAGGACCCGAGTTCCTGCAGCTCATAAGGTGAAGAGAACAGACTCTTGTCCTCTAATCTCCACATATGCACTGCACACATGCACGCATGCACGCACACACACACGTGTAATTATGTGTAGTGTGGATCTGCCTGTGTGTATGTGTGTGTGTGTAAGAGTTTGTCTGTGTGTGTGTGTGTGCGTGTACTGGTGCAGACCCACGTGGGCAAACACACATATACACAACATGAATGAACTTCTTTAATAGAAAAGAAATTCTACTCGATTACTCAAAGAATTTATAACAAAATACCATTACTCATATCTATTTTAGCCACACACTTGGCTCTGTTACTTTCTGATTTTACATCAGATTTTTTTCCTTTGTCCACATTTTAAAACTTAGCTTGGAGCTGGGGCTATAGTTCAGTAAGAAAGCCATGTGTGAGCATAGCTCTAGCTTGTTCCCCAAATAGGCCCTCCAAATAGCAATAAGAAAAATAAAGACTAGGAGTGCAGAGCGCTTGCCTAGTATTCCCGAGGACCAGTGCATGCTATCTATCACCAGCTTCACATCAATAAGACACAAATACATTTTGGTTAAAATAAGCATCAAATTGGATTTCTTCTGTTTGAGAAAGGGTCTCACAACGTAGCTCAGGCTTCCTAGGAATTTAGTACACAATAAGGCTAGCTTTGAACTCAGTACATAACAGAGACTGCCTCAGCCTCCCAAGTGATGGGATTCACATGAAACATTAACATTAAATTCTAAATAAATGACTATGGATAGTTTTGACCCCTTAAGTTTTGTGTACCAGAACTCTTAACTGTAGTTTCAGATGGGCAGGATGGTGCATGCCTATGGCCCCAGTACTAGTCACATAGAGGTGGACTGCTGCTTGCATATTTCTGGACAACCTAGTCTACATATAAAGTTCCAGGACAGGCAGAGCTAACAGTAAGATCTTGTCTCAAACAAAAAAAAAAAAAAAACCCTAAATAAATCTATGAAGATTCTTACCTGTTCTATTCTGGAATATACTGCTGCAATCTCTGGAATGTTCTTGAATTCGTTCAGAAAATTTTGGATCTTTATCTGAAAATCTTGAAGCCAAGTAGATGAAACTTTCATCTCTGAAGAGTGCATTATCTCATTTCGACATTTAATTACCTACAGAAAAACAGAGAAGAGCCTTCAAAATCAGAAGTTATTTGGAAAGCATTAGGAGGTGTGTGACATTGTTGGAGGAGCTGCTTCACTGGGGTCAGTGTTTCAAACAATCCATGCCATTCCCATGCATGCAGCTCAAGTACATGCTTAGCTGTGCTCCAAGCCTTTGCTCTACCAAAGCAGACTTAACCCTTTGAAACTGTAAGCCCAATTAAATCTTTCCTTTATAAGTTGCCTTCAAATACAGTAATAAAAAAGCAACACATGCAGAAGAAGAAAACCAACTCCTACAAGTTGTCATTTGACCTCTACATGTACATAATGTAAGAAAATGTAATAAAAACAAATTGGACATAACACTTTTTAAAAGCCTTGTAAGTTAATAGGGTAAACTAGGACCATGTAGCTTTAAAAAGAAATTACAAAAATACTTTGCTGAATTAAAAAATTGACCAGTGTGTTCCGGTATCTAGAGGACAAGGGCTGGACTTTCATGAGACCACTGCATGATCTGGCATGTGCTTAAAATGGCATAGAGGACAATGGAACCTGCTAGCCCATAAGTCAGATCTTTACTTTTCTGTCTGCCCAGAGCACACCTGTCAAGCGATGAAGTCTTTGGGGAAGGCTCAGATGATTGCCTTCGTGAAGATGGTTTATATGCAAGTAGAAAGATGAAGGCAGAAGAAACAAGAATGAACTAGAGAATGTATGTCCCATCTAAAGCAGCAGCTCATTGCTTTTGCTGTGGGAGTTTTATGAACCCAGTGTCATCAGATCTTCTTGATTTTTTTTCCAAAGATGGAAATTCAGTTTAAATGACTACAAATTTGAAAACTGTTTTAAAATAACCCGGCAAGAGTAAAAGCTCTTATCTCCATGCGTGGCAAGCTGAGTTCAATGCCTGGGACAAAGAAGGTGGAGAGAAGGGGCTTTTGAAAGTTGTCCTCTCACAGTCACAAGAGTCCATCTACACATACATGTGTTTACAGACACCAAGGAAGTATGTGGCTCTCAGTGATTAATCACAACCATCTGTAACTTCAGCTCCATGAGATCTGACTCTGTTTTCAGACCTCCACAAGCACCAAGTATGCACGCACATGGTGCACATAAATATGTGCAAGCGAAACACTCACACACATATGATAAATGTCAGAAATCATAAATAAATAGAATAATTCTGTAGAATCCGGTAGGACAAAGAAAGCAGGACAACAGACCAGACTTTGGCTATATAATATTGTCAAGGGTAAAGAATTATTCAACCCATTGCTACACAAATAACAACCAAGGTAGAAAAATTCAAAGAGTGTGGAGAGATGCTCAGTGGTTCAAAGCACTTGTTGCCCTTCTAAAGTACCCAGGTTTTGATTCCCAGCTCTTTCATGGCAGGTAACATCTGTTCCTTCAGTCCAAGGGAATCCAACACAGTCTTCTGGCCTCCACAGGCACTGCATGCACACGATGTACAGGTAAACATGTAGGCACAACATCATACATGTTAAAAGAAAAAATCTCTGAGAAGAGAAGGTAGACAGTCATGGTGGCATGCAGCTGTGATCACAGCACTTGGGAGACTAAGGCAAGAGAATAATGACTTCAAGGCACACAAGTGACATCTTGTCTCAAAAAGAAAACAAGAAACACAAGAAACTTCCATCCTTAGCCTTGGAAATCATCTACCCAAAATGTCTTTGTTATAGTTAATTCAGGTTTTACACACACACACACACACACACACACACACACACACACACACACACACACAAACACACACACACACACACACACACACACACACACACAGAAGATCAAGAATAAATCGCAGATGTCCCATGTCCTGAGTGTCTTACACTGGTGGGTCTCAATTTCGCATTGATTTGATTGTGACTATGTCTGTGCCCTGGTTCTTTACTCTTTGGAGTAAGAGTATTTAATTTTTAAACTTTTTCATTTTATATGAGCCTACAGGTATGGTACCTGGGGTACTTTAGTGAAAATTTCAAAGTGTTAGAATTTTAAAAGACTGAGACTTTTAAGAGTTTTATAATGTGATACTAATATACCATCTTGAAAACAAAATATAAAAGTCTAGCTGACAAACAGGTCAAGCTAGTTTCTTGTCAACTTGACACAAAATGACAGGAATCATCTAGGAATTGTGAACCTCAGTAGAAAAAACTGTTCCCACTAGATCAGTATGTAGTGCATTTTCTGGATTGATGATTGTCAAAAGAGGACCAGGCCCACTGTGGGCACTGCCACCCTGGGCTAAGAGTCCTGGGCTCTATAAACAGCAGGGTAAGCAAGGCTCGAGGAACAAATACTCCTATGTTCCTGTCTTGACTTCTCTAATGACGACTATGTTGAAAAACTGTAAGCTGAAGCCTTTCCTCTCTAGGTTCTTTTAAAAATCTGCGTTGTTCTCCAAAATAGCTTAAAACATTCAGCAAGCATATTGGATCTAAACACACACACACCCTCTCACCCTCTTTCACCTTACATTTTGAGATAGGGTCTCTCAGTGAACTTGAAGTGTTCAGACTAGCTGCTTAGCAAAGCCCCAGGATCCTATTGTTCCTTTTCCTGACCCAGTACTGGGGTTAGATATGTATTTCCACACCCAGCATTTACATGGGTGGTCAGGATCTGAAATTAGATCTTCATGCAATCACTTTACTGACTACTCTATCTCCCCCATACGTCAGACCTATTTTTATACAGAAAATTACTTTTGTTTATGGCAGAGAAGATGGATCTGAATTTCATCTACTCAAATGGCCAACAGTGTTGTGATGTTTTGAATAACAATGCCCCTAAAGGCTCATAGGTGTGGCATTAGGAGGTGTGACCTTGTTGAAGTAGGGGTGGTCTTGGAGGAAGTGTATCACTAGGGTGGGCTTTGAGGTTTCAAAAAACCCATTCCAAGCCCAAAGTTTCTCTCTTCTTGGTGCCTGCCCATCCAGATGTAGAATTCCCAGCTCCTTCTTCAGCACCATGCCTTTCTGCATGCTGCCACGCTTCCTACCAATGGTAATGGACTGAACCTCAGAACTATAAGCCAGCCCCAATTAAATGTTGTCCTAAGGGTTGCTATGGTCATGGTGTCTCTTCACAGCAAAGAACAGTGAGTAAGGCAAGTATAGTAACAAACTGTCAGGAAAGTAGTTCTAGAGAAGTGTAGGGTTATTGCTTGATCACACATAGAGGGTATACATGAAATGAGCCCATGAGCTGCTTAGTGATACCAACTTTGGGCTCAAGTCTTTCTTTGCCACTGCTGTTCTCAGTGCTGCTAAGCTATTCCTGTGTGGCTGGCTTATTACCAGAGGAGGTTCACTTTTGTCTTCCTAGTGTTGACCAGACAGCATGGGTGGACAGTTCTGAATCTGATAGCTCTTACCTCTGTAACCTTTTTCCGGTCAACCACGAAGTGATCGCAGGAATTGATGAGACTTAGAAGAGCAACTGCATCACATTCCTCAGGTCCTCGTTTGTCTGCCAGTCCTCGGGGCATGAAGGCCTGTAGTAAGGGAGGTACTAGGTCACCCGAGTGTCCCAGAGCTCTGAGTGCTACAGAGGCAAATTCTTTCCCCCTTTCCTAACTGATGACTAAGTTTCAAGGTAGAACCTCATGCGTTTACAATGTAAGTGGGAAAAGTCCTATCACAGGTAAGCAGGGCTGCTCTATACCTCTGCAATATTACATACAGTTAATATACTGGCTTTCTTCTTGTCCTTTTGTTTTGCTTTTTTAGAGACAGGGTCTCTCTCTCTCTCTCTATAGTCCTGGCTATCCTGGAGCTCAATATGTAGGCCACGATGTCTTTAAACCCCCTGAACTCTAACTTAAAGGTATGTCTGAAAGCAAACACAATTCAGTGAGGAAGCAGCTCCAATGCTTTGCACAGGACTGTTCATGCTGCTATTCCAAAGGCTGACAGCAATCACAGGAGAGCCGCTGTCAAGGCTCTCGTGGCAGGAAAACACCATACTTGAGCCTCCCATTAAGTCAAAAGAATTTTGTGGACTCAGCCTAACACAGGGTTGTCACATCTGTCTTTGTCTATTAGGGATGCTACAGAGGTTAACAAAGAAATTAATTGACCCACGTAACTGATATAAGGAGACTAAAGAAAACCAACAGCCCAATTCATCTGCTGTTGAAGGGAAAACACAGATGGTCCATCAATGCCTCTGAATTGGCCTAGCATTACTTTCCCAGTGTAGATTCTATCCAACATGGTCTTGCTAATAGAAAAAACTTGTCTTTGCCATATTAGTTCTGTTTTGGTAATTATTCCCTTTCTTTTGGAAGCAGAAGCTAACAGGGAGCCTCTGCTGCCTCCTTACAGCACTACACACCAAATGTTTCACTCAGTAAACAGAGAGCAGAGAAACACCCTCTGCCTTCCACTATCTCTTCACTGTGAAGCTGGAGAAATGAATGTACAGGCCATGCTGGGCCTCAAAGGCTCTGCAGCAAGTGTAGAGTTTACTAGAAGGACACCAAAAAACCTCCTACAAGTATTCTACAAGGAAACAGACCCATCAACGTCCTATGTAAAAAAATCTACCCATTTCACTGTGTATAGAGCTATGCAGAGGGGCCAAAAACAGTGTACAGGGCCGGGTGGCCACAGCCAGAATCTAGGCAGAAGATGAAAAGACATGCTGGAGTGGTAGACAGGAGAGGCATACCTAAAACCCTGCACAGGAACCTGGAGGGCAGCAAGGGGTAACGATGAAACCAGAATGACTCTAGGGAGATGCTGGAGAGGCAGCTCTATCTATGGTAGAGCATGTATAACATATATAAATAACGTCATGGATTCCCTTCCTCAGTATGGCAAAACCACACATAGGCATAAAAAAGAATATTCTTTGATTGGGAATCAGGTGGATAAATCCCACTGCAGAACGACATCCTAAGAGCTGAGGAGATGCAGCATAGGGGTCAGGGAAACACCCAGATATGCACATCTGTAGCTCTGAATTACAAGGACAAGGCTAGGATCATTGCCAGAGAGGCTAGAAGAGGAGATGCCACAAAGGCAGTGGTGTCTGAACTCAAGTAGCCAGTGGTGAGTGGTACCTGCCTGACAGGTAAGAACAATGAAGCTAGGAGCTATGCCACACACCTGAAAATTTAGTAGTTGAGAAGTAGAGGAAGGAGAACCAAGAGACCAACCTGGACTACATATAGACTCAATAAACCCAGGGTTGGGGGTGTAGCTCAGTGTTATAGTACTTTCCTAGCATGTGTGAGGTCTTGGGTTACACTGCCAGCCATGGAAAGAAGGGGAAGGCTGGAGAACAGAGGTCATAGATACAGGGTAAGGAAAGAAGCCAGGTTTGCAGAGAACATGTGGGAGCTAAGGAGTAACAGGCAGCAAGTTCTCTTGATGACATTCTGCTAAGTAGGTGTATAGACAGCTGACAGATAAATGGGGAGACAGTAAGCAAAATGGATTTAGAAAAAAACCCCTCCCCCAATTTTATTTTCCAATTATTTCTCAAGTGCCTATAAATATAGCTCCACTGATCTATTATATACCCCCTTGAAGTACATAAGTCAGAGGTTTTGAGTCAGATAGTTTTAAGCACCTATCAGTGTGGGCAAGAACCTATAGAACTGGTACAGAGGTTATAAAGGGGTCCTGCTTATTGGCTTGCTCCCTATGGTTTATTCAGTCTGCTTTCTAAATAGAACCCAGGACTACCAGCCTAGGGATGGTACCACCCACAGTGGGCTGGACCCTCTCATACCAATCACTAAGAAAATGCCCTACCGGCTTGTCTCCAGTCTGATCTTGTAGAGGCATTTTCTTTATTCAGGTTCCCTCCTTTCCAGGTGGTTTTAGCTTGTGTCATGTTGATGTCAAACTAGCTAGCACAAACTAAGCTAATAGTAAAGCTATTTGTACGGTGATGAGATTAATCCAGAAAGCAGAAGAATGGACAGCTAAAGATTTAAAGGATGAGAGCCAACACATAAGTAGAGGGGAAGGGCAAGTGAGAACTCACTTTGTAGCAGAAAGAAGTAACACCCACACTTAAGGTTATATGTTCAACAAAAAGACAAGTAAGTCTGTATTTGGGGTATCCATCAACTCCATGACTTGTAAGCAAAGCAGCTTAGATGAAGAAGGGGAAACAGGAAGAAGAGTTTGGTGGCAGGGGTAGGGGGGGGAACAGATAGCACCAGGAACTGAAGCCCACAGGAGGCATTAGGGCTCAGGATCAAGAATGAAATAAAACCAGTGAGTTTCTTTCTGAGCTACTTCCCTCAAGTAGAAGCATATGGTGTTGTGTGGACCTGAGTTGGGCTAGGCAGGTTCAGAGAATGAAAACAGCGAAGATGATTGCAAAGGTTGTTGTAACGACAGGCACTGGAAATTAAGCCACTGAGGCAAAGCCAAGCAGAACGGAGGAGACTACCCAAGACTGAGAAGCAATAGAAGGCAGGGTCAAGTGTTTGGAGAAGAATGTGTCAACAGAGATGGGGTGTGGGCACACATCACTATGTTGAGGTACAGTATGCCAAGGATGCTAAACTAGGAAACCCAGGAACTGAGAGGATGGAGTTAGAACCACATGCATACACAAGGCTCAACTAAGTGGTCTGCAGGTGGACAGCAACAAAGGGAAAGGCTGCCAAGAGTAGGTGGCACGGGCTTCAGAAGGGTTCCAAAGCTATGAATGCTGTATCAGAGACAGTCACAAAAGGGGACAGTTTTATTTCCTTCAGGCGTCATCCCCCATACACTCCAGGTAAGAGAAATTGGCAACACAACAGTGGCAGTAAATCCAGTATTAGTGGTGGTAGTGGACAAGGCTAGAGATGTGGCTTCGCAGGTTAAGAGGACTGGAGTTTAGTTCCTCATGCTGGGAGACTCACAACCAACTGTCACTCCAGCTCCGGGGCATCCAACTCCCTCTTCCGGCCCTTGGGTGCACCAGAACACAGGTGGCATACACTCACATTAACATTAAGTGCTTTCATGACAGGCAGCCACCACCAAGCCAAGCCCAATATTTTTTAATCTAAAAAAGAGGAGAAGAAGAAAAAAGAAACAGGGAGAAAACAGAGGTAGACTGAACCTACAGTCTAAGAACTGCTCCTTTTTCCTGCCAGTCATGAACTTGCCCATACAGTAACTCCCAAAGTCAATTTGTGTTAAAAAGCTACCTCCAACCCTCCCTCCACAGCTTCCAGAAAACATCAAGAAATCAAAAAATTCCCCGATCCGACTAGGCATTAAGTCACAGTGACAAAATCTAAACACAGGCCTAACAACTCCTACCTCATAACTTACATTTCCACCTTCTAAAAATGTATACCTTAGGCATCCTCTTGGCATTCCACTGCAAAAATGAGCCTTTTAGTACGACCACTGTAAAGCACACCTTAACTGTTCTTTCATGTCCCTTAGCCTCTACTACTTCCCCCATATTATTAACACAGGATCATACAATACATAGTTCAGGATATCCCCAAACTCGTAGTGAACCTGCCCCAGCCTCTCCAGTGGTGGTATTATTTAAATACATGAGCCACTGCACTTGGCTTCACACTATCTATATCTTTCTCCAGCATCTCTTATTGGAATCTTTAGTATAACTTCCCAGAAGAAGCAAAGCTCATGTGCCTGCAAGAAGGGAAAAAAACCCAGAAGCTTCTATTTTACTGAGCTTTGTTGGGTCCACTCTTTAAAACTTGTACTTTTTGAAGTCCCAGCTTGTATTCAAAACCCACCAGCCTCCCTGAGGCACTAGGAGAAACTTCATCTGCTTTCTTCCAGGCTGCAAGCACTTACCTTGGCTACCTCCCAAGGGTCCACGGGCCAAAGGCCAGGCCTGCAATTTCCCCAGTGCACGTCTCCATTTCTGTTGATGTGATGCCTCAAGATCTCGCGTTTCCACTCTGTGCATACCTGACACTGAGGCTGAAACTACAGCGGGCAGAGGTGAGGAGGGACCGGGATGGGCAGAGCAGCAAAATAGAATCACCCTGGGAGTGGTGAGCAGCCCCACCCCGCGAAGTAAAAAAATACAGCAAGCGCATGGCATTGGGGACAGGCTGTGGGTATGTGCACTAGCCCAGGGCCAGCAGCTCACCTGGCGAGCGCGCGGGCTGCACCGGGAACCTCCGCGGCAGGTGGCTTGGGGACCAAGGCCAGGGACTGCAGCCAGCAGTCCACGATGGAAGGAGAGCACTTCGCGGTGTATGAAACCCTGCAGGCAGCTGCGTAGCAACAGCAGACAGTGTCCTGCCTTCACCCAGTTTTTGTATTCAGCGCAATTGAGGCGCGCGGCCAGCTCTGACAACACCATGTCTTACTCCTGAAGGCGGGGTGGGGGGGCACGCACGCGCAGCACCCCCGGAAGCTTCCACACAGCGCAGGCGTAGCCCAACCCCACAAACGTCGGGGTTGCACGTCACAGTGAGGTGCACACTTCAGAGGGCAGAGGCTGGCCGCTGTTTCAGTTCCAGGAAGTCACAGCTCCACCCCCACTTAAAGGAACCGCCTTTGTTTGTGGACATGGAGCATTTAGACTAGTCCTTTTAGCTTTAATTTTCACCCCCCCCCCCAATACCCTGATAACCCTCTAACCAACTTGATCCCCTCCTGATGTGCTGACTTTTTTATTGTAAAGATGGAGGAATGTTCATGTTTCTTGAATAACATAATGTTCCTTGCATTGTGCAATTCTATAAAATTAACTCCTTCCTAAACCCACAGAACAGCAAACTCAGTACATCAATAACATGCCTGCCCTCTACCTGAAGCAGGAGCTTATTGTGTTATGTGCCACACTACATATGCTAAAATGACACTAGGGCCAGAAACTCTATAGTCGGAACACCTGACAGAATAAAGGGGGAGAACATATTTCCTGGATTTGGAGGGAAAACTGCACAGCCAGAAGCTAAAGCCTCCAGAAGAGGGTCATTTCAACTGCACAGGGCAGTCATATGCTACAGAGATTATAATGCATTAGATCGTCAACGCCAAGTATGAAAACGTCATGGTTTAGATGCTTTTAGTGAGTTTTTTGAACTTGGAAAACATGTTGAAGTGGTGTGTAATCAAAAGGTTATTCTGACTATGTAAACAGAAACCTTGCTAAGACTGCATGGTTCACACATCACAGGCAAAGTTAAGGACCACTAGCTCTGGGTTCAAAACTGTGAAATCTTGGTGGTTTGATATTGGCTGATTCCTATTTTAACATAAGAAATTATTTACTTCTTTGTACCTTTGTTTATCACCAGGAGGAGGTTATCAATACTTACCTCACAGTGTGGTGAGGAGCATTTATACACATAAAAACACTTAGAATGATGCCTGGCACACATTAAGTGAATGCTAGCTCTTATTTTATATTGACCTAAATATGCTATTTCATCCACCATTTTACATTACTGAACAGTTTTCAAACCACTGGCCAGTTGGAAGTGGGGACATTTTATAAAAAACAGAGACCAGATATAAAGATCTGGAGACTCAAAGTACAATGCAGGCAGGCTCTTAATTTTGTCTTACTAACTTAAGCATTAGACCCATTCAAAGTAAATCCAAATGCCCTATTCCCATCAAGCCAAATAAAAAAATTAAAAAAAACAATGAAATCCACATTAATATTTTCATTTATATGATTTGTCATCATAACTTCTATAGTTTTTTTTTTCTGTAAGTATGAGTTTTGTATCAAGAACAGCTAAGTGGGGGTAGGGAATGGGGAACATTTCTGTTTTCCAAATACTTGGACTTAGGAGGTTCAAGGCCAGCCTGAGAAACATGGAAAGACCCTGTCTTGTTTTACAAAAAGAAAGAAAAGGAAATTTAATTGGTATTTCTTTTGGAGGGAAAACATGCCAGAAAACCCATGTGTGCCTACCCTTAAGTCAGTTAATCTTCAATGTTCAGTTCCTGCAATTACTAAGTGGCCATACTTTTGATGAAGCTCTCCCTTTTCTCTTAACTCTAAAAGTCCTTTCATATATTTTGAAATGAAATTTCTGCAGATGTAAAAGGGAAAGAGTGAATCACGACTAATGTCTTCTTTCAGGGTTAAACTGATAATAAGCCAAGATTACAACCCAAAACATCTTCACCAAAAAGAGTTGGTAGTTCTCTGAAACTTGTATAAATTTTATTTATTACTGTAAATACTAAAATCACATTGAAAACACCTTAAAATCAAGTTCCAAACCACCTACTAGAGAAAAATCACTATGGCATCCAGTTTCTTTGATTGAATCTGGTTAACAAAAGAGGCAAAAGACATGGTTTGTGAGGAAAGTTACGATTCCAATGCTAAGTATTTCCAAGCTTTAATAAAGTATATACCAATTCCAAGTACCAAGCATGATATCAAAATTCAAATTCATTGGTTTACTCTTAATAAGCATCAAAATCAAATTCTGTTTATTGAATCCTATCTTACTTGATTTACACAATGCATTCAAAGGTGAGTTTTAATTAGGAAAAAAGTAGCCATTGAATGCATCATGTATAAGAATGCATTTAACATTTCAAAACCACACTTAAAAGAGAAAATACCTGAAAAGTTAATTCTATTAATAAAATTATTTGAAACAATATCATCCTGCAGATAAAAATACATTTCTTGTATATACATGTAGATTTCTACATGAAAGATAGGATTCAGCTCCAAATAGAAAAGGATTGACTCCTGATCAAGACATCTTAGATTGCCAAACCCATGTGATTAGGACTGCAAAGAGAACTGAAAACAGAAGGAGAAAAGTTAGGCTAAAGGAAGAATAAAAGTTTAGTCACCTACTCTGGAACAGTGGCAGAGTTGGGTGAAAAGCAGGAGATGAAGGCAGAAAAGAGACAAAGAAGACAAAGAAGGCCTCAACTCTGACTGCAAAGGGAGACTCAAGCAAAGTTGAGAACATACATGATACAGTTGCAGTAAGATATTTAAAAAACTAGAATCTCGTGGTTATAGTTGCAGAAGCTCAATCAGCATAAAATGTAATCAGACAAACATCTAAAATTTTATCAAGGATCATGGTACATTGTCTAGATAACTCAGCATGATATTATCATTAAAAAAAAAACACAGAAAACAAAAATAATCTGCTCCAAATAACATCAAGTTATCAGAAGACATTTGAATCAGACCAAACTCATCAAAGGTTAAAAAGTCCCTGACTGGCTGCAAGAGACAGTACAGTATCTAAAAAAGAAATCCTATTGACACATGCCAGTGCCTAAAATTAGACCAGACACTGGCACTGTGGACTTTTCAAATGACTGGACTAGGTTGTGTTCAGCAAAACGTCCTATTCTTTTTCTGACAATGGATTAAATTGAGATTGTTTAGAACAACCCCAATTGTGCTGGGGAGGGTAAAAAGTTAAATAAGATAAAGAAATGTAACCAAAACTTCATGCAAACTAGAGCATTCACGTTCTTTGCTTCCTGGTTAATGCTGTATGCAGAAGTATACTGTAAAAATGACACTTTCCTAGCAAAAAGGTTCCCATTTTCTCACACATGAGAATTACATTATTTGGGATCCTTGATCATTATTAATCACAGTCTCTTTTCAAAGACAAAGCTCTTCCATTTAACCCCAATCCTATACTGAAAAACAACTGAGGTGCTAAATGTTATCACCAGTCATGTTAGGAATGTCTGAAGAAACTAACCTTAAAACAAGAATGTTTTGGTCAAATTTCAGACATATATAATTAAAAAGACTGGCCCCACTAGGTTAAAAATGAAAGGGGGCCCTAATAACTCTAGAGAGCTTATACACACAAGTGAGTGTCTCTTTTATATCCTAGTTTTATTAAATATTGCTTTTTTGGGATGTGTTTAACAGTTCCCAAAACCATTTCTGAGTAAGGATTCAAAGTGATCATATTAAAATACAGCTTCAATATAAACTTTGTCACAGTTTTACAGTATTTAAAACTGATAGACCTGCCTTAAAAAAACAAAACTAAAATAAAAAAGGACCATTACACCCAAAACATAAGAAAACAATTAAATAAACATGTTTGGCATTTTCATTACTTTATACTATAAAACAATAAAATCTATTACTGGCACACAGACACTGATCTGTTACCTAGTTTGAAATGTGTCGCATTTAAACACACTATACAAGATCACTATACAAAAAAATTGATGGTCTTTTTGATGAAGTGCACCCTGAAAATGTTGCCAGTTTAGAATATTTAGCTCTTAAGGTTTAAAAAAAGTCCTTTTCCTTTTTAAAACTGAGGGCTGAATTCAGCCTTTTTTGTGTGTGTGTGTTGTTTTGTTTCATTTGTCAGCCTTCCTGGTTTAAAAACAATAGTGTCTATGGACGCCCACCAGGGGGCAGTGTAAGATTAGCCATTAAATCACGAACAGCTGCAAATATTGTGCATTCACCTGCAACAGAGAAAAATGGTCATTAGCTATTCGCAGTATAGGAGAGACGTTAACACACCAGTGAGGGAAGGGATGATTAAAATCAGTCATGAATTTGAAATAAAAGACTTTAAGTATTTAAACTATTCAGATTTTAGGCACTGAAAACTGGTGTGATCTAACATTATTTGGGTTGGGCTTTATTTTTGTCTCAGGAAGAAATCTGGAACACAAGTCAAGTTTCAACAGAGGGAGAGAGAAGCTTTTCGGTGCCGTATTGAATAAGACTTTAACAGTCTGACTTAAGAGTTGAACACAATAGAATACTTTTTGGATCTAAGGATAGTTCTCATTTATATTTGTGCATTGGTTGTGACTTCAGTGACGTCCTTCCTGCTAATGCTGCATGAAAGGCCCGATAAGAAAGCTTCCAATAGTTACAGCAATACTACTGTCCAATACAATGTTGAGCTGCAAAGGAAACGTGTGTGCTCTACAAAGCACTACCATGGCTAAGAAACTCGACATTTTCATTTTATACTGCATTTAGGTTAAATTTATTTTCCCCTTTTCTTTCCTTTTAGTTGTTATGATACTACGAATGGTCTCACTGTGTAACCCAGACTGGCTTAGAACTCACAATTCTCCTGCCACAGCTCCCATGGGTGGAGATTATAGTGCAACAGCACTGAATCAAGCTATTTTCCTTCAAAACTTTTGCACTGTGGGAGAAGGGCAAGGAAACGGAAATATTTCATAACAAGGACCTGAAATCTCCATCTGTGGAGGTAAGACTCACACTTCACCCTTACAATTCCCCCTGCAGTATAAAGCAAAACTGGATCCTTCCTACTATTGACACTCCTTATGGCTGATATGGGGTGAAGTGACACCCTCGTATGAATTCTGGCTTTCTGTCAAAGGTCAGGATACTGCATTCCTGTGTAAGTCACTGTCAGCCTTTGCACCAAGCACTGGAAAATGAGGGACAGAACAAAAGGACAAAGGAAATCCAAAGGTTTGTCCAGCCAAAGAAGAAACAAAGGGGAAAAAAAAGAAAGCACCCCCATAATACCTTACTAATTTCTTAACGAACTGAGGTGTGTGCATGTATGCGCACATGTGTGCGCGCGCGCATGTGCACATGTGCAAGCGCAAGTGTACATGCACGCCTGTCCACACAGAAATATGCATACACACTTCTTTGACACTTTCACTGATAGGTAGAAATTTTGCTTGATCATAGTCAGATCAAAACATTTCCCTTTGAATTTTTAAATTCCAGAGGATATGTTTTTAAAAGTTATCTATTGATATATATATATATATATATATATATATATATAGATATAGATATATATAGATAGATAGATAGATAGATATATCTATATGTTTACCATCTGAGTTCTACTGGACTGCTAACGTGAGAACTGTGGTAGCTTGAAATTTTTATTCCTAAGGTCCTATTCTCAGCTGACAAGGATGGTTAAAGAATGAAAGCAGAGAATTATCAGAAGTATTGTAACAGATGAATATACTGTTCTCTACTGCCCAGTGTATTCCTTAGAAATTGAAGCATAACTGACCAGGTATGGGATGGGGGGACAGATAGACTTTAAGGACTCTTTTTTTCCTCAGGATTCCTAAAACTTTTGATACTGTGTAACTTTAAAACGTTGTAAACAGCTTTTTCCTGGTTTACCATAACTGTTTGCAAGCTACTCTAAGGATATAAAGAGGACTTCCTTAGCATCAGGCATGAGGGAACATTGTTTTAAATTTTCTAAACATTAGAATTGAGCAAAATTGAAGTTCTCTTTGCTGAGCTTCATGTTTGAGAACCCCAAATTTGGCATTGCCAGGAGTCACATACATGTTAAGCGTGGGCTACTCCATTGTGTGAAGGGACCTCATTTATCTTTCAAGAAACACTCTGGTTTCCTTGGAAAAGTCCAGTCTCAGAGCTTCGCTGTGCACTCAGGGAAAAGGCTCACTTGCACCCACCTGACACTTACATAAGAAGCCCAAAAAGCAGTGATGCCATTTGTATCAGCTTTTATTCTTCACAAAACATTTAGAAGATACATAACTTTTGATAATAGTATTCTATTCATGATCGAACCATGGAGTATGAGAAACCAACATGCATTCCAACTTTGTGATGTACAGAGTGGCAGGTACTGATGGCAAGGCAGGGAATCACAGCCACAGAAAACTATCATCCTAACCTAGGGCTTTGTGGCAATGTGTGCTATAAATACAAGCTTCTGGCATTGGCAACTGGCTCAGTCCCAATAGTTATTTGCTAACAAAAATGAAGTCCAGGCAGCAGAGAAATGGACAAAACTGAAGAACCAGTGAGAAAGAAAGAAAGCGACAGGCAGACACTAAGAGGGCCATGGCAACAGAGCACTAGTACTAGGATTGGGGTGCAGAGTGGGGAAGAAGGGATAAGAGAGGGAACAGGAGGGAGGTCTCTCTCAAAGGAAGTGTTATAACATATATGCAACAAAATACCGTCTACTGCTCATGTACCTTGTCGTGGAGGGTTCATCTCTGCAAACCTCTTCAGAATGTTGCTGACCATCATTGGCGCAGCAACAGAAGAGTTCTGCTGTCTGGGAATATCTGCCTGCTGAGTGGTACCTGAAGCCATATCATAAATAATTGGAACTATTATACTAACAGGTTCTTGGGGAGGGACTGATGTTTTCTGAGTTAGTTGAAGCTGTAGATACACAAAGAGAATAAAAACAGAAAATCAAATATTTGTCTCAATTTGTGAGACATACTATCATTTACTTTCAGATTAAGGCACAGTAAGTACAAGAAAATTAAATATGATGAAAAAAGTGAGACCCACCGGAGCACTATGATTGTCTCCCAATTACCACCTTGAATAAATCTTTGTTGTTACTAAGGGAACTAGGAACCCCACAGTCTAACTGTGGAGAACTCTGGGCATATAGTTAGCAGGAGGAGCTTACTCCAAGATGCTCTATAATGCTCACGTGGCTTTTTCCTCAGATACTCGACACACTTGGATGATGTCAGGTGATACTTACAAAAAATAGCATTTTGGATTTCAGGACCACAGCTGGTGTCCCAGGAGGAGCAATTGGTGGTGCGCTGGGAGGGATGGTGAGACAAAACTGAACGTTCCATTTCAGCTGTGTTGCTTGGTCTGGGAACTGTAGTAAAGGGAGAAAAACAATGACAAAAACCTGTTAACATTTAAAAATCACATCTGCTATGGAGTCTGAGGAGTTAGAACATCACCTTACATTTGTTCATTCAGACAGCATGCACTTTTATTAAAATAAAATCTATGAAATAACTAGTTAAAAGCTCTGGGGTAAATGTGGCCACCAAAGGCCAGCAACTACTCTGTGACACCGACTGTTGCCTCATTGTTTTCGTAGCGAACAAAGTGTATCCCAACCAGTGCCTTCTTCCTCTACAGGTACACACCAAGACCTATTATTAGACCCACATCGTGAGCGAGGCTCTATTCATGTTCCCGAATGCTCAGTGGCACTCTCACATATGCTACTCCCTCCTACAATTAAGGACCAACACATGCCACTTAAGGTTCTTTCTGACTGAGGTTCATTTTGGTTCATTTTGGATTCTAAAAGTCCTGTTTCTAACTGCTTCCCTAGTGAAGCCATGGAAATAGTTTAGAAGAGTAAATCACAGGTGCTTTTATAGAGATATCTACTCCTTCAAAATCTCAAAGAGATCTTTCTGACATATAATGTCTGTTACAATGAAAATCCAAACAATAAAACCAAAAAATCTTGCCTCCCCAAACCTGGTACTAAAATGGCAGCAAAAAGGAGGATGGTGTTATTAGGTTAATTAAATCAACAGCAGAAATAAATATTAAAATCAAGAGACTGGAAGATTGAGAAAATACAATCAGATATCGACAAGGCTCAAATTATATGGCTTTTAAGAAATACCTAAAACACGGGGATGGAGAGATGGCTGGCTCAGCAGGTTATAAATGCATACTGTTCTTCCAGAGGACCCAAGTTCGGCTCCTGACACCTATGTGGAATAGCTCACAACTAACTCCAGCTGAAAAGCATCCGGTGCCCTCTCTCTCAGCATGCACACACATACACATAGATACAGATATATCCATGTGCAAAGTAAAAGGAACATAAATCTTCGGCAGGAGAGATGGTTGAGAGATTAAGGGAGCTTGTTACTCTTTCAAAGGAGCTGGGTTTGTTTCCTAGAACCCATGTCACAACTCACAATGAACTCTAGAGGACTCACCGATCTCTTTGGCTCCCATGAACAGTGCTCTCACCTGCATAAACCCAGGTGCAGACAAACATACATACAATAGAAATTAAAAGGGGCTTGAAGGTGACTCAGTGTCGACAAGAAAGCACTGACTCCTTTTTCAGAGGATCCGGCTTTGGCTCACAATCATCTGGAACACTAGTCCAAGAGAATCTGACAGTTCTTTTGTCTTCCTAGGGTACCAGCCACACACATGGTGCACAGGCATATGTGCACGCAAATATTCCATAAAAATAAATAATTTTTAAAGAAACAAGAAAAAGTAAATAATAATAAAAATAGTTAAACTTACCAAAGGTTTAAAATAGCTATTTATACCAAAGGTTTGTAATAGCTAAAACTACCAACAGTATAAATTGAGAAAAAAGATTGATAACTGAACTAGAGGGTGCTTGTAGGAACACAAACTGGGGTAACCTCAACAGAAAATAATTTGCCTAATGACATCTACATATCCTTTGATTCACCAATTCTTTCTAGAAAGTGACACTACAGATAAATGAACAACTCTATTTTAGAAGTTCTTTGCTGTGTCCTTTTGTAATAGTGAAACGTGAGAATCCAATAAAATGATCATCTGGAGAAGACTGTGGGGCTGGGGAAATAGCTCAATGACAGAGCACATGAGGTCCTGGCTTCAATTCCAGGATAGGAATGAAGGTTAAGTAGAAGTGGTTATTCAGCCATCTTAATTCATTTATTGAAAAGAACGATAGTTTTGTTGAAAATAAGAAACATTTTATGTTATGCTCTAAAATGTGGAAAGATCTCCAAGAGTTACTCAGTGGACAAATGTGATGTGCTTCCCTTTCTGGCAAGAGCTAAAGCTGGACATCCTGGAAATGGTCTCTCACAAACACTAGCAAATACTGGGGGGTTGCTATGGGTTGAACTGTGTGCCAGAACAAGGTAAGTCCATATTCTCAGGACCAGCAAGTTCAATAAGACCTCACTTGTAAATGAAGTCCTTGTGGGTGTAACCAAGTTAAGAAGAGGTCATGAGGTTGAGCCATCATGGTTGTTATCCTTCATAAAAGGGAAAAAAGATAGAGGTAGGTAGAAGCATACGTAGGGATGCGTAAGTCGGAGTGATGGGCATATAAATAAGCAGAGGCTGTATTAGCAAGGGAGAGACAAGAAATATACCCTCCTACAGAGCCTTTAGAGAGCATGTCCTTATTGACATCTTGGTTTAGGACTTCTTTCCAGAGCTAAGAATGAATAAACGGCTATTGTTTTAAACCACTCTGCTAGTAGCCATTTCTTTTACTGGCTCTAGAAACCCAATACAAATGAAAACCAAGCTGTACAGAAAACAGCAGCAATTCTGAAAAGACTCAAACAAAAGCAAGAACAGATACTTAGAGTGCTAAAGATGGCTGCTGCCCTTTTGGCATCTGCTCTGTGTGACTCAACTTCATGGCTATTCTGAGGACACAAATTCTATGACCAACAAAGGTAGGGAGTCAAGTTACAAATTAAATAAATATAAAATGTTTCATAATGAAAATAGATTCCAGTCGAGAGAGATCTTTACTCTTCCCATCAGACCATCTCTGCAAAGAGAAGTTAGCTGCTGGGAACTCAGCTTGCAGAGAATGACTGGAGAGGGGTTACAACTTATCAAGGACAAATTAGGTCAAAATTAAGAATGTACTTCTTGAACTGAAGCTTTTAACTCCCCACTTACGGGCTAGAGGTACGCACATAAATTTGAGGATAGCCAGGGCTACACAGTAAGTCCCTATTGATGTTTTAATACTAAATAATTATTATTTAATAAAGATGTTATCTTAAATAAAATTTAAGAGAAAAATGGAACAATATGCAACATAAGTGAGCTAGACCATAAGCACTGTTCTATAGCCTTTTCCAACAGACCTCATTAGGATAGCTTTTGTTTCTCAGCAACTCACCAGCTCCAACTTCATTATATGCACACAGTCCCGGAGGATGTGTGTCGGCGCTCCCAACAGCTTGGTGAAGGCTATAAGTGTGTTGGCTTTAAATGGTGGTCCTGCAACCTGTGGGGATGGGGGAGAGACATCACCTTACTCTTCATTCTACTTCGACTTCTCTGATTCACTAACTAAGGTACAAGCATGCATTAAAAGACACATACTCTTGTTTCAAAGAATTTCTCCAAAACTTGAAGCTCATCAGGTTTCCATTGTCCTGCATTTTCAGGTGTCACTTTTAGCTGAAGGGTCTGGTTGGTTTTGGGACTAAGGGCTACTCTGCATTTCAGGGCATCTGTCTTGAACATGATTACACCAGGCTCATTGGAATTGATCAGCTGCAACTGAAAAACAAGGACACAGCAAATCAACAAGGAAAGACACAAAAATATTGCTGACAGATTGTCTCAACAGAAAAACATGTTGATCCAGGTAAGTCTGATGACAGTCACAAAACTCAGTGCTACAGAGACCATGAGTAGCAGAACTAAGGCTGGAAGAAAGCTCTCATCATCTTTAAGCTAAATGATAATTAACATATCTTAAGATTGGACAGAGGTACAGTGAAGAAAGGGTCTTATGTCCACATATGAAAACCATTAAAGTAGGAGCTGCTCTTCCAGAGGACTTAGGTTTGAGTCCCAGCACCTACATGGTGACTTGTGACTCTAATTCCAGTTCCAGAAAGATTTGATGACCTCTTCTGGCCTCCACGTACACTGTGTGCATGTGGTACACAGACATAAAGGCAAAACCACTCTCATAAATACTTAATGAAAACATATTAATTTATTAGCCAATAATCAATAACGAGATACAATTTACATTAAAGAAAAATCAAATGAAACCCAATGTTTTATACAACCCAAATTAAAATACTTTTTACATTCTTTTTAAAATATCTGACTATAAAGATTATGAAGTGGCTTTCAGGCAAGTGTATAGATATATTACAAGCAATAAACAGTTTGGCCACTTCATTAACACATATAGCTACTGGTAATTATGGTAACTATATAAAGAATGTTATCACCATAAGATTGGTTAGATGCCTGTTTCTACAAGATTTTAAAAGAATCTAATTACTCATTTTTTTAAAGCAAGCCAGAATGACTATGATCAACACTTTGATTTTGATGAAGACTCAACTTCAACATTAGTCTGTTCACAAAAGCACATCCAAGAGCAAACAGTCATTTGTATGTAGAAGGTCAGACCCTGTGTGCATTGTCTCTTTGTAGCATGGTAATCTGTCCGTAGGTCCTGGTTAACCATATTATCTAGCACATCAAACTGTACAACCCTCTAATCTAAGAACAGGAAATGGGGTCTAACATTAACACTAGGTAGAGACTTGAGGCCTAATTTTAACAAGATGGTTAAGAAGGTGACAGAGTATCCCTCACAAAATTCTTCTGCCTTTGACAATGAGCACTTAGAAAGTCAAATAATACTCCTACCGTTTCCTGTTGGATAATTCTTTGAAGGTGTCGTCTCATGATGACAGATCCAAGGAATCTCTCGAGTGGGGAACAAAGGTAACTACCTGCCAGGCCAGGCACAAGGCCTGGAGTTGGAGAGGGTAGCAGTAAGATGTTCAAGGCACTATGAGTGAGAATGGTAGGTATGGATGCTGCCCAGGAGCGCTGAGGTAGTTTTCGAGGTGGAGGCATGTTGGTTGGCATTGTCTGGGAACCTTTTGGGAAGAAAAACAGGTAACTTTAAGGGCTGCCAGCTAATTGTAACTCTTGCAATTATTCCTTGTTACCAAGGAATCATATGTCAGTTCTCAGATAGCAAAATCAGCTACCATGAATCTTCTGATTGTATCCAGGTATTCTACAATGAGATCCTGTAGGGACTCCTTCAAGGCTTGGTCCTACAACCTGCTTTTGGAAAGAATGCTGGGACACTTACAAGACTTCAATGTTCTCTTTCATGTGATCTATCTACTCACTGTTTAAGCAGGCCATGATAGAGTGTGAGATCACACAGCAGAGAGAAGCCATGCCACCTACTGGAGACACATAAATGAGCTAGCTCAGTAGAGTCTGTCAAAGCACTGAATCGTCGGCTAACATAGCATTTCTGCTTTAAGCACTGAACGTTATGAAGCAAAAGCAAACATATACTTGTACAAATCCCTTCTACTAACTTCTATGACTTTGGTTTATGGTTCAATATTGCAGACGTAAATCAGCAGTCATTGACAGAGGTGCAGACTCAGTTGCTTAAGACTTCTAAAAGACACAACCCCTTTTCTTACTGTATTTTCAATGACGTTGCTAATTAATGTTGCAGACTGATTGGCAAGAGAAAAAAGATTAAGGTTTGGAAATCCTCTGTGAAATACATGGTGACTTTCAAATGTGAAGGTGGAGTCATATCAGTGAAGCTCTGGAAAAACAGGGCTGACAACACTCACTTGTGCCAGCTCGAGGGGAATGAGAAACATCTGGAACAGGAGAATGCAGAGATGGGTTAGCTGGTGACATTCCAGGTAAACGGGTTGCTGGTGAGGGTCCGGACACTTGAGGAGACCCAGGCCAGTTTCCTGCTCGTCCACTTGGTGACACCATAGTGTATGGGGAACTAGGGTCAAGGGTTCCTAGAAAAAACAACAAAATAAAACAGATGGTTCTCAAAACAAATATTTTAATGCCCTCAAAGTCTGTGAAAACAGTCATAGCCTTAAAGAGTAATTTCTGTTGTTCTCTTTCACATTATACCCAAGTCTCTATTTTGTGAAGTTTGTACTTTCTTTTTGGTTATTTTTTGACAAAGGGTCATTTTACATAATCCTGGCTGTCCTACAACTTACCATGTAGACCAGGCTGGCCTTGAACTCATAAATTCCACCTGCCAGTGTTTCCACGGTGATGGAATTTAAAGGTGTATACTACCGTGCCCTGCTAGAGTTTTTGAACTTTCAACGAGGGTTTCGGACTTAGAGTGAAAAGACTAAGGAAGGGTCAATTTACACCCTTCAGACAAGGTTCCACACATTAAAGGAAAAATCAAGTTCTGCTGAAAAGAAAACCAGTTCTGACAAACTATGTTTCCATTCTTTTGAGAGAAGGACAAGGGAGGGAAACTACACATTTTCTTTATTCAGCAAAGGCCTCACTGACTAAGAAACAACTGAGAATCAGGTTTTGAAAAGCAGTGTCTTCCTTAACAATTTGATATTTTAAATTTCACCCCAAACATACCTTTGTCACCAAATGAAACACTGCACTACTATTTTAGTGAATAAATGGTTTTGACTATTTTTTAAAAGTCTTACAAATAAGTAAGGAAAAGACTGCCCAGGAAAGTAGGCAAGGTAAATTGGTGAAAAAAAGAGACACTAAAGACAAATGAACATTCAAAAAAAAGTTTGAATTTAATAAGTGAAATTTCACTAATAATCAAGAAATACATATCCAATATTAAAATGCCATTTTTTCACCTAGAAAAGTAACTGGGTTACTTTTACAAACCATTAATATGCCATGTTGGTAATGCTGTGGACAACAGACATTCTCCACAGATGCTAAGAAATTGGTACAGCCCTCCAGGAAAGAAATTTGCTCGTTGCTGCAAATTTCTCAAATGTTGTATCATCCTAATGACATTTTTAGGAATTTATGTAAGGAGATCACCATGAATATGAGTACATATGGCAGCATTTTTTTTAATTTTGAAAAAAGAGAAACATTCAAAACAGCTATATAATGAAGTTATGGTATGCTCAGACCACGGATGTTATAAAGCTCTATAGTATGATAACAAAGAGTTTTCACTGACAAATGCTCAAAAACAACAGTATTAATAAAAAGTAAAGTCCTAGTTGAACACAGCTAAAATGTATCAGCAACCTGGGGAGGGAAAGATGGCTCAGTGATTAAGATCTTTTACAAAGGATCTACCAGGGTTTGCCTTCCAACACCCACAGGGTGGCTCACAACCACTTGTAATTACAACTCCAGGGGTTCTGATGACCTTTCCTAACCTCCAGGCAAGGGCACCAGGAATGCACACGGTCCACATACATACACGACAAAGCACTCACACACATAAACTAACTCACACACATATATCAGAAACCAGTAAGACAAATGCCTCTGAGTAGAGAGGTAAGGTGGCTGGCTGGTGACATTGGAGCCAGGTATCCTGTCTACTGCTTGTAATCTCAGTACTGGGGGGGGTTGAAGGGGGAAGACTGTTTTGACTTTGAGGCCAGCCTGTACAATGAGATCGTGTCTCAAAAAAACAGAATGACAACAAACCCATGGGACATTTCACTGAATACCTCCTTCTAATGTTTATTTTGAATTCACTCTGAATAATTTTTTAGTGAAAATTCAAATTTCAAATCTATTCATATGGGAAGGTACCCACCCAGGTTAGGGGGAGGTATCTGAGGAGGAGACAGGCCAATAGCTAGAAAGCAAACACAGAGATAGAAGAAGGTCAGCAAGCAAGCATCAGGTAACAAAAAAGGACAAGCAGGGGAAGACAGCCACAGACCAATCAAGTCAGTGCCTCTGTGTGAGAAAACTATGAAAAAATATCTTATCTTTTTGCTTAAGTCCTATTTTTGCCATTTCTCAATAAATAAGTATTAGTTTATAAATAATAAATTTTATTTGATAAAAATGGCTTTCCCATTAAGCTCTAAATGCTATAGCGATTTCCATGTATGGACTCACCATGTGGACTAGCAAAACTGGCCCCTGGTCCTATTGAGATTCCATGCGAGGATGGGGGAGGAGTTGGAACAAATGACGCTGGTGATGGGGCTCTCAAAGCCCCACTGGGGGAGCTGGCAGCATGCAGATTTCCTAATAAAGGAAAATAATTACAGATGATCTCGCAGGACACATAGTATGTCCTGTCCAAGGAGCACAAATTAAAAAAAAAAACTCCCTAAAGAGACAGAATGGGTCCCATAAATAGCAGGAAGGACAACTGGAAAGACCTCTCTCTAGTTCAAGAAAGTTCAAATCCATGGATCCACATTGTAACTTTTATACTCACTAACTGCTAAGAAATATAAGCAATGCACTTCTTAGTTATATACTTCATTAACAAATAGGTGAGATTACCAGCTTCTTGTGAAGCACTGTTCTGGGCACAGAGGACATCTTTAAAAGAGACAATTTCTGCCCTTGTGGGGCATGTAGTCTATAAAATAAGCATGATGAACCAATAAAGCAATGACAAGTGCTGGGGAGAAAACCAGTGCAAAGGAAAAAAGCAATTTCTTATGGTGGCAGAGGTGAAGACTCTAAATTAACATGTGAACCAGACAGGAAGAAAAATGCAGGATACAGCAAAGGGAGAAAGATAATCCAGGCAGACAGAAGAGCCCATTCAAAGGCCTCAAAGAAGGGACAGTTTGTATGACAAGAAGGGGGGCAGGGTGCTGGAAGAGTGAACAAGGGTGGCCTAAGAGGAGATGACAGAGTGGACCATATGTGGGCTTATAGGCCACTCTAAGGACAGAGGTTGTCCCACATGGTGGGTGTCCATTAGAGTCTGGAATGGAAGCCATTAACAAACTTCAGTCTAGAAAGGATCACTCTAGTGGCTGGTACAAGCTGGTCTGGTGACTGAAGGCTGGTTGGGGTATTACAAAGGGCTTCAATTTGGGTTTAAAAACAAAGGACAGAGTCCATAGGTATTTGGTAAATAACTCAACATGTATAAAAGGGTATAAAAGCAAAGCATATTCTGCACATCCCTAATACAAGCAGAACATGCTCAGGGAATATGAAAGAAAAGGCTGTCCCTTTCTGAGTTTGTATGTCTATAAAAGGATCAGGACACAGGACTGGAAAACCAGGAATTTATTCTCAACCCTGATAAGTTTTGGCAAGACACTAGATATTAGGAGGAAGTACTGAATAGATAATCAGAAGACAAAAGGCTGGAGTTCCAAAGTTGAGATCTAAAATACATACAAAAGCTGGGAGACGGGCACTTAAAGCCATGGGAGTGATTTTAGCTTTAAAGGATTTCAAAGGGAGAACTATGACTATCAAAACTTAAGAAATATTAGCAGGTTTCAAACTCTTTACTATAATATAGGATAATTTCATTTTTTATGTTCTAAAATACTTAAGCAATATTGTATACTCAATAAATATGTCAACCAAGTTGATTAACCTTCATGCGTTATATTTACCTATTTAGCTGTATGATCTGACAATTGACTTAACTTCTCCATGCCTCGGGTTTTCTCCATAAAATGGGAATAATAATGAGACCTATGTCATAAGTTTGCTGTGAGGATTAAATGAGTAAAGCACTTAGAATTGGGCTTGGCATATTCATAGAAAGCATAACCGTTTACTGTGATAATCACTTAAAATAATGTACTTTCCCCTTTCTCAGCACAACAATCTCTGCTATTCCTAGAGACGCACCCCTGGGGATCTGAGTATCTACCTGCCTCTATCCTGTGACTTCCCCTCTGATATTCACAGGAGATAAGCTCTCCCACCCCACCTGGGGGATGACAACTTCCAATGTTTAACCTATGGTTTAAGAAGCTCTGATAAGCTGTAGGCCTCCATAGAGCCAAATGTCTACAGCATGCTTAGGCTTGAAAATCTCCAGGACTTTTGCAACCACAGAGTTTAGAGAACTCTGTAGCTCTGGAATCAGCTCCTCTCTGGTATAATAATAATAATGAAGAGCCCCTTTGTTACCCTAGAAAAGTCCAAATATGGATGGATGATCCAGAAAAGACCAAACTCTTGAAAAGAGTCCCACATATCCATGTTCTAGCCATTTAAGACAGTGGACTCTGGGACCACAGGTTCCACACACATGGTGTGGGGGTCTGCCTGGAATACCCAAATACCTAGTCTGTGTCCCTGAATCCTGCCTTCTCCAAGGCACCCATCAGGTCTTGAACCTTGTCAAGGTGAAGGAGGCAGGCAAAGAAAGATCCCTAGGGCAGAAATGACCAGTGCTCTACCAAATAAGTCTCTTAAAAGCCAGAGGCTCCTTAGTAAGGTATGACAAATGTCTCTAAACAGGAACCATACACACATAGAGCCTTGAAAAAGTAGAAAATTTAAAGATTATTCTAAAAGACAAGGATCTGGCTGCCTTCTTTCTTCCCCCAGGAGCCACCTTTAAAAATCAACAACAAAACCCTTTAATACCTTGAGCAATTTGAGTGGCTGTGAGAGAGGCATGCAGCAGAGAAAGAGGCTGGCAGGATGACACTGCTTGAAAAGTGGAAGCAGGAATATCCAGTGTTTCGTGCTATTCTTATTTACAAATGAAATGAGTGGGTTAAACAAGCCAGACCCCTTTCTCTCTTAGATTAGCACGTTTTGTGGGTACATGCACATTATTTATATGTATGTACACTCATACATACATATCTGTATTAAGGGATTTTAGAAAAGCAAGTTATAAAGAAAAAAGAAAAACACATAATACCAATTCTGATTTAGAATGTAAAAACTCTTAGGGTTTGAAGTCGTCATTGGAAAAGCTTTTGTTTAGCATATGTGAAACCTTGGGTTCCATCCTTACTACTATCTCTCTCTGTCTCTGTCTCTCTCTCTCTATCTATCTCTAACACACACACAAACACATACAAACACACATAGACACATCTAGCTAAGAAGCTGAACATCTTCAAATGATGAAAACATCCATTAGTTGATCGATGCATTAAACCAAAAGCTTTTACTACACATACTTTTTATATTATTTTTTTCTTCTTGAACTACTGTCAACCTCTAATTCAGACCATGAAATTACCAGCAATCTTGAAAATGGTGGCACAAGTGTGGCTCTAGGCAAGTAAAATAAATCTTACAAAATGCTCCTAAAGCACTGCAAATGTGGATTTTGCAGCACTGCTCCAATGAATGCACACAATTTTTGAGAGAGAACAGGAAAAAAAAACCTGAGATCACCTGGAGGTGACCGGAAATGCTTCCTCTGGAGGTGGAGAGTAACTCATATCTTACCTGGAGACTGTGTGTGCATCATAGAGGGGGACTGATTAACTGTGCTGTGATAGGATGTAGGGGGTGAAGTAAGAGGGTAAGCGCCTGATGTCCCTGGCTGCTTTGGAAATGGCTGGGGGGAAAAAAGAGAAAAGTTAATGTTGGCATGCTGGTCAACCTGAGAATGTATGTGTAGTGTTTCATCATTAGACCAATACCAAGATTTGCTGCTTCACTGGTTGGCACATAAGAAACCATTTAGATGCATATCTATTCAAAATACATGTCAACCATGCAAACTATGAAGCCTGGAAGAATGGAAGCTTCCACCTCTTTGAAAACCACCACATCCCTTATTTCTTACCTGCTTCAACATCACTATTTCTTTTTTTTTTTAAAGACTTATTTATTTCATGTATGTGAGCACACTGTTGATCTCTTCAGACACACCAGAAGAGGGCATCAGATCCCATTACAGAGGATTGTAAGCCTCCATGTGGTTGCTGGGAATTGAACTCAGGACCTCTGGAAAAGCAGTCAGGGCTCTTAACCTCTGAGTCATCTCTCCAGCCCAACATCACTATTTCTATCCCCCACTTTCCTGCTACAGTTTTATTTCTATCCTTGATGTTGGCATCTGTGAATTCAGGGTGAATCTTTCAATGCCCATTTCTTTAACTGTGACCTTCTTTTGCAGCAGATAGAAAGTGGTAAATGTAGCTGGAGATATAGTTTCCATAGTAACGCACTTCCTCCTGATCCATTTTCCAGTGATACTGTCACCCACACGTGTGCAAGCATACACACGGGAGTGGCCGATTTTACATTTACCTTCCAAGTCTGTTCTTTAAAGTTGAGGTATTGATCACAGATAGTAAAATATAGAACAGTGTTTCAATTACTTGAAAGGCTTCATAACTTTCACCCATCAATAAGAAAAATGTGCTCTATCCTCTCACAGACACTGCACAGAACCACCAGAGGCCCTGTTGATGAACTTCTTTGTGTTTAAAAAATCCCCTAAAAACTTTAACCTCCCAGCACAAATGACCGTGTCTGCCTGAGCACATACCACATGTAGATTTTGGTGCCTTAGCAGCATGCTAGGTATAAATGTGAACAATTGTAGTGCTAGAGGTTCGAGACACCCCAGTTTTGTCAGAGGCTATATTGTAGGAAAGCCCACAACAGTATTTAGAACATTGGACCATTCTGGGTATCTCTAAGCATCAGCCCCACAAGATAAAAAAGGCCAAATTAAAAAAATCTTAAATTCACCATTTGATGAATATTTAAAAATGTTAACTAGCCAAATGTGGTGGCACGTGCCTTTAATCCAGCCTTTGGAAGACAGAGGCAGGCAGATCTCTGTAAGATTGAGGCCAGTCTGGTCTACACAATGAAGTCCCAGGAGAGACTGTGTCTCAAAACACAATTTTTGTTCATGGTAGTAAAGATTTTTTTCCTGTTGGTTTTTTTAATCCTCAAGTACTGTGAGTGGCACTGTCAGACATTTGATTTAGAAATTAAAAAAAAAAACAAGAAAAACAAAACAAAAACAAAGAATCTCTGGAGTTGTTGAATCTTCCTAATATCACTAGAAGATGCTAACTTTGCCTTAATCTACCTACCACTAATCCTTTTGCCATAGCCTCTAACTAGTCTCTCAGTTGGAAATCTCATATCCAGTATGAAAGTTACTGGGACATAGAACTCTTAGCAAAACCAGAATGTTTAATAAGCCACTGTGACCTATAAAAGTCTTGGAAAGCAGCCAATAGATGATTGATTTAGGGAGAGGGCAGTAACAGCAGATTCTCCATCAACTGTCAGTATGACACTAGTCTTACTATAGCTGTGGCTACCACTAGCCCATCTCAGTCACTTCTTTCCAATATGTCACAAACTCTTTCCCAACATTAATTCAAGGAGAGATCTACAATGTAAAAAATGGCCGCCAATAAATAACAGAAAATGAGGATGATAATAATAAGCACTACTCTAGCAATAATAATAATGATGATGAGGAGGAGGAGGAGGAGGAGGAGGAGAAGCAACAGCAGAAACAGTAGCAGTTGATGCCCTCCTCTGGCACTGCTGGGCAAGGTCCTCCTCCACTGTGATGTTCTACCATCTTCATCCCACCTAAGTCAACATCTGTCGCAGCCCCACTGTGGCTACAGAGGCATTCAATATTGGGTCTTACTGGCCTGGCCTGTATTTTTATGAATGTCAGGAATAAAACCGAACACAAGGGAGTAAAGAAGCCTAAATAGCTGCCAAGAATAATACACAAACTCTCCTGCTATTCAGAGTCTGATACTTTAATATTAAAGACACAAGCACCAGCAAATTGGACTTACTAATAAGCATAAGTAACCAGGCCAGAAGCAAGGAAGCCCGAGGGCATTTATACTGCTGTGCTATTTTGAGAAAGATTCTGGATGAGGAGCAATGCATTACTTCATAAAACTGCCTCTGGAGGGTGTTCCTTGGAACCTTGCCAACAGGTTGTATAGTCACATACAGCTAATATCAACGGCTAAAGGCTCCAGCTAAGAGGTATTTTGTATCGTGACACACAGATTCTCTTCCATGCTAGTGAATCATACATAAGGCACTGGTTTAGGAGTACAAGATCAGTGCCTAACGACTTTCTATTTTAAGAGAGGCAAGGTGACAACAAAAGCTGGCTTGAGGACTGTTCAGATAGACATGGAAAGGAGTCAGCAGAGAGCTGAAAGCCTTGGAGCTGTGATTGGTAAAGCTGTGTATAGAAGAACCCTAGAAATTATACTCTGGTGACCTTAGTGAGCAACAGCAAACTTACAACAGCTGCCTTACACAGTGAGGCTACTGCACAAAAGGTTGCCCCCATCCAGCAAGTGAATTTTATTTTCCCAATTAGAAATGAGTAGTAATGTAAAAGGCCTTGACCTCAGGTGCTCATTTCCTACCAATAGAAGTCTCCTTGTTCTGTCAGGATTTTTTTAATAGGGGTTCCTGAGCTTCTTAGGCCTTCCAAAGACATTCTGTCTTTTAACAAAGAAATGCTAATACCTATAGAAGCTGTTCCTCAGATGGGACAGTAGAATTTCAGGAAGACATTTACCTGTTGCTGAGGTGGCTGGAGCTGTGATATTAAAGAGTCCATCATATCGCCCCCTATAGGAGATGGAGGGTTATCATCCTCATTTACAGATCTTCTCCGAGCATCCTGATTGCTATCAACAAACATGTTCAGGAAAGTCTACAAATAGAAACACCAAATTTAATTATTTTAGCAAAACATCTTTTAACTTTTTCCCCTCGTATTCATTTGTTTGTATATGTTTGTGTGTTAGTGTGTAAGCATGTGAGTGTATCTGCAATGACATATTTGTGGAGGCAAAAACCATCTTGCAGGAATCAGTTCTCTCCTTCTACCAAGTGGGTTCCATGGCCAATACTTGGGTTGACAGGTATAATGACAAATGCTTTTACGTTCTGAGACTTCTTACAATAAAAGTTTAAAAAATGTATTACTGAGACTATTGTAACACAAACATATTATATACATTCCTGAAAATGGTATTTTGACAATCTAACAAAATACTGTGAGCTCTGAAGAAAGATAGCAAATTGAAGTAAACTGTAAGCAATAAAAATAGTTAAGTGAAATAAGAATACCCTAAGAGCACTAACCACATTACATTTTCAGACCCAGAAATGCAGGCCATATCCATAAGTATAAGCAAAAATTTCTCATTTGTAAAAGGTTTCTTTTTCCTTTGTTCATTTGGGGGGGGGGATGTTGAGGCAGGATCTCACTATGTAGTCCTGGTTGACCTGGGGACTCACCATATATAAAGACCAGACTGGTGTTGAATAGTTATCTATCTACCTTGATTTGCTATTAGAAGCAAATGCCTTGATTAGAAACAAATGCCACAATGACAAGCACAAGGTCTCACATCTTAATCTAGAAAATGTGATTTTAAAAAAATGAGTCAGAATTCAGTGAATTACCTAAACATGGTGACACATGCCAATAACCATGGCATGTAGGAGGCAGGAGGCAGAGGACTGTTGGGACGGAGCCTAGCCTGGACCACAAAAGCAAGACCTTATTTAAATAAATAAGATGTACACAAACACAAGGTACACGGTTCAGTTGGTAAAGTGTTTCTACACAAGAAGAGGATTTCTGATAAAAAGCCAGGTGTGACATTCACAGGTATAATCCCAGCACTGGGAAGGTGCAGACAGGAGGATCTCTGGGATTTGCTGGCTCACTAGGCCTGTGAATCAGTGAACACTAAGATCAGTGAAAGGCTCCATCTCCAAAAGTAAAATAAAGAATGAAAATATCTGACATCAACCTCTGGCTTTTACACACACACACACACACACACACACACACACACACACACACACTCCTACAATACAAACATGTACCCCACTCACATAGTTGTACACACAAAAGTTACCTATTGGTGTTTTGGACTGCATAATTTTAATCCTGAGCCATCTAGAGTGAGATAGCCTCTCAAATGAGATCAAAAACTTAAACGAGACTAGTGTTCATGTCTCACTCAGTATCTTCCTGTGTGTCTCTCTCAGTATGTGCATGGATTCTATGTGCAGGTCAGTGGAGGACACTGGGTGTCGTATTTTTATTTTTTTGAGACAGAGAACCTGCAGCTCTCCATTTAGGTTAAGAATGTTGGCCAGTAAATCCCAGTAAACTACCTGTTTATTCAGTAATGGATGTATACACAGTCATGCTTGGCTTGTTCTTTTTATATATGGTTGCTAGGAATTTGAACTCAAGCTTTCTTTCTTTCAGAGCAAGTGCTCTTACGCACTGAGCTAACTTTCCAGTCCAATTCTCCACTTAATATCTCTTTATCATCTTCAAATAAGCATGTCATTATTCATCAAAATCATTTGAGGATTATTAAAGGAATATAGTCTTTCAAATGAGTAAAGGAAAAATTATCAATTGGAAGCTGCTAAAAGCTGCTAGAGCAGATAATTGAATTACCCAATGAGAAGACTCATATCCTAAGCAAGCCACTGGGAAAGGCAAGAAGCAAAGCTATTTCCATCCAGATTCTCAAGACACTCTAGAAGCAGCAATGCCAGTTACCTTGGCAGTTAAGAGTTCTGGCTGCTCTTCTTAAGGGACTCAAGTTCAAACACCCACATGACAGCTCACAAATGTCTTTAACTCTAGTTCTGTCTTTAACTCTAGGATGCAGACACATAAATGGTGCACAGACATATACATCTGCCATACACAGCCTATGAATCTTGTTGGCTACAGAATCCTCAAAATTCATCATCCCATCCTTTCATATGACATGAAGGAAGATTTATTACAATTAGTTAGTTATTGATCAAAATAACTCATAAAAAAAAACTGTCTTTCACCTGCTCAAACAAAAAGCAAAAATTCTTCCTTAACTGATCTGTGGACCTTGCACATCCCATACAAATATCCTTAAAGAACTAAATATTGGTTAAAACGAAACACAAGGAGGGCAGGCCTGACAAGATTCACCCTCAGGATGCTGAAATGATCTGATGCTCCAGCTCTCTGCACCTAATCCTGACTCAATTGATGCTGTTTCTAAAGTCCTGTTTCCAGAATAGCTTCAGGAAAGACTGCTAGTGCATGAGGATCTCAGTTCATCAAGCCTTTCAGACTGTTCAGTCAGGATTTCAGTAAATCTGAAATTTTTCAACACATGAAGACTGAACAACAAGTGTTAGCTAGCTTTATTCTGACTTACCCATTTTTTTCAATTTCCTTTCCCTAATTCAGCAGGAAGCAATAAAATAATACTATCATCAAAGTCCCTTAAGTTGGAGTAGAAGGTTTTGAACTTTATCAATTAAATATGTGGTCACTTTAAGGAATAATTTGCAAATAATTATGGTCTTGAACATGGAAGTAATCAAATAGAGGGCTTACACTCAGAGATTTCTATATTTTCTTTCTTCTTCTATATCCTTTCTCAGATAAAGGGAAGCAGGTTGAATAGAAATAGGGAAATATAGGAATTAGATGAATAAGGATGGATTATTAAATCTACTCCAAAATAAAAGCATTTTATAGCCATAATATTACAATGGTAGAGATCTTTATATTCTGATGCAAAATTAAGGTTATATTGTTACATTGATAGTGAATTTTGAATATCAATACAGATTTAAAGTTTTCATTGGTTGTATATATGAAATTTAAAATTGCTATTGTTACTCTTAGGAATTGTGCCTATGCAGCTCATTTAAGAATACAAGGCTTAGACTCAGTCCTTTAAATAGCTATTCCAAACTGCTTAGGGTGATTAAATAACATAAATTATGGGCCATTCAGTAAATTGATGGTTATATTAGATTCTGATTTAGTTAACTACAATGAAATGTTTTCAAGGTCATTCAAATAGTAGCTAGCTAAAAATAATGTTTAACAATTCAGTTATGCTATATATAGATAGTCTTCAAAAGCATCAGAAAACCAGAGAATATGACATTCAAGTATATTTCATCATTAAAAGAACTTTTGACTATAAGACATGTCTGTTCCTGACAGTACCCGTATTCCACTTCAAAAAAAAAAAAATGCTGAGCATCAATACCTCCAATGTGGAGTTGCTTCAAATGTTTCAACCTAGCCACTGGGCAAGAAATGCCCTGACTCCATATGCAGAGAAAATGCTGTCCAAAAAAGACACAGGATAGTCAGCTGCTAAGCTCTTCCGAGGCAGGGTAAACTGGTCCTTCATAAGTCTTACTTCTCTTTAGGTCTGTCAGATGTTTTGGGCCAAAAGCCTGAAGAGAGTTTCTCCAATGTTCTAAGAAATTGTTGGAGACTGTCCAAAGCATCAGCTGTCTCTGTCAACTGTTTAAACTTTGGAAGCTGTGTTCCTGCATACTCAAATATTTAGTTCTTCTTAAATCTTGACGGGATTAAAAGCTAGACAGTTCCAGTCTTATAATGAAAGTTAAATTGTTTAGGATTTAAGAAGATGTTAAAATCAAAGATGATTGAGGTACAGAATTGGAAACTCATTAAGTTAGGATAGATGATAAAATACTTTAAATTGCATAATGTAATGTACCTTATAATAGTCATAATTATTATGATTGCATTTAATTTATATCTGAGAAAAAAGCAGCCTTTTATTGAACCAAAGAGGGAAATTGTTGCTGTTTATTATAATGCTAAGTTTGGGCTCCCAAGACCTGAAGACCTCAAGGAGCCCTGTCCTCAAGTTATTTCAAATTGGTAAATAAAGATGCCAACAGTCAATAGCTGAGCAGAAGAGACATAGGGTTTAGGTTTCATTGGCTTGGGAGTCAGAAGAAAAGAAGGTGCAGGAAGAGAAAGAAACCGCCGTGGGTTAGGTGAGCCATAAAAAAAATGGCCGGGGGCTGCAAATTAAGAGTTAAAAGCAGCCCAATGATACATAGTAAGTTGTAAATTATAATCCGGGGTTATCGATAGAAAAATAGATTCTAATAGTATACAGGGTGGGTACCTTGTACTGTTTAAGGTTTATTACAAAAAAAAAGTTGTGTGTGTCTTTTATCCTAGAACTAAATGGTCAAAGATAGGCAGAAACCCTGGGTTAGGTTTAAATAAATTCTACAACACCAAACATACATCTGTATTAAACAAAACAAAAACTATATAAAGAATAAAACAAATTGCCATTACTTGTCCCAGAGCTCTGTGCATCACTAATGTCTAAAGGAGGAGCTCTGTGTAGGTGGGAAGACTCCAGTAGGAATCCAGAAAAAGGGTATCATCCTTAAACTGGGTATTAAAGACCATATATTTAAAGCTGAGAAGACAGTTTTCTTCTTTTTCTCCGACCTTTTGCAAATCGGGAAACAGATACACTACATCTCTTCAAATCCACAGTGGTCCAACAAAAGACCTAAAACTAAGAAAGGACAAACAACAGTCTACATCAAGTAGCTCCATGGTTAGTGACATTAAGAAAGTAAGACAGAATGATTAAGAAACTGGCATTACCCTCGGTCCTCCACCAAAGCCCAATTATGTATACCACAGAACAAAGTAAAGCAGAGGCCAAGTCTATGAGGTTGATCGTCAGAATTATCAGAAAATTCTAACAGAAAACAAAGGAGAATCAAAAAGAAGCCAGCATGCACAGAACTTTCCCAAAAGCAGATGGGTTTGTTTTCAGATAAGAAGAGTCTACTTGAAAACACAAGGTTCAATCCAGTCACAATCCAATGTAGCAAACAAGGCAGCAGAGCTTCAGAGAGTTTACAAAGATGCTCATAGCCTAAAATCTATAGCTAGGCACTATCAGTTAAATGAAGGTAAAACAAAATTACTGTCAAATATACAAGGTATCCAATACCCTCTGCCATGGACTTCAGCCAATCTCCTGGGTACCTGTTCCAGACAGCTACTATATAAAGCTCACTACAAACAAAAACAAAAACAAACAAAACAAAAACAAAAAAGTGATGTAACAGAGAGAAATTGGCTCTGTAATGGTTAACCTGAACGTCAGCATGAGGAAATTGAGTCACACAGAAGACAAACTTCTGGGTAGGCTTCTAAGGATGGTTCCAGAGAGGTTTAAATTTAAATGACTTGGGATGACACGTCCTGAATGTGAGTAGCATCCTTTATAAGCTTGAGGTCTGGGGTACTGAACTAAATAAAAAAAAAAAGAAAAGAAAAGAAAAGAAAGCAACCTACTCTGCTTCCTGTGAGCACAACAGAGCAACACACCCCAAGCTCCTGCTGTCATGCCTTCCCTCCAACCTTGTTCTGACTAGGGTTTTTGTCTGTTTGCATGAAGAACTGTGAGAGCACATTTGTGCAGGTGCATGTGTGTAGTTGCTGTTTTGTAGGACCAAAAGAACATCGTGTATCTTCAGAACAAGAATACTAAAAATACTATGGAATGACAACTGCTACCTAACCTTATTGAAAAATCAGTAGAAAGAACAATATATTTCTTTATGTTGTGGAAGAGGATATAAAACCAAGTTTTCAAAGTTGTAAATCCTCTTTTTTGGCAGCGAGAATTACTCACAAGTGACAGTGTATCTTGCTACACAAAGATATGGCTATATAAACCTGAAGCTACCTCACAAGTGAAAACAGGGTTATGTAAGGAGTAGGAACACACCAGGAGGAGAAGGAAGTTTTACAAACCAGCCTTTAGAACTATTTGACTCCACAAATACCTTTCATGAGGATGTCAAAAGTCTTCCTTTATCATCCCAATAAGCAAATGTGACACTACATCTTACCAAAAATAGGAAACAAGGAGCTTCCCAGAATTTCATGTACAAACACACAGAACTTCATGCAAATCCTAGCTCCTCCAAAATGAAGTTGCAGAAAAGATACACCAACTTTCGTGTTTGCTAAGTCCTAATGGCACCACATTTCTCCCTCAGAGAAACTGTTTAAGGTTACATTCATTTATTCTATTATTATCAAACAAGGAAATGTGTACCTTTAATCCTGGTGCAGGATAGAAGCCTTCAACTAACTTGCTGTTATCAAAAAGACTATAGGCACCATCCCGTATTGCCACAACGCCTCGACTGCGGCAGTATATGTCAATGCAGTACATGTTCCTGAAGGCCAGTCTGATGTGGGTGGATGATTGTGGTAATATGGAAAAACACTGGTAGGCGGTGTTAGTCCTCTGAGTCAAGCCCAACATTGGAACAGTAGGGAGTTTGTTGATGGCATTTAATGGTGCCTGAGTATCAAACAAAACCTAAAAGAAACAGAGAGATCACTCAATTGCCATGTAACTGCTGAAAACTTTTGATGTTTCACTGTCACAAATGAGCATTCTGGGACATTTTAGAAACCTTTCTCTTGAAATGGACTAGATCACTTTAATTAAGTTCTCCAGACAGTGTTTAAAACATAAGACAAAAGCATCCATCTTAACCATTAAAGACAAATGCATATAACTTAAAATATTTTATTTAACATACCACGACTAATAGATCTTAAGGCAGAGAAGTGAATTTACTTACCTGTAATAACTGAACCACATTTGGTGTTTTGTTAAACATTTCTTGAAGCTGATGGAGAATGGTATTGTGACAGTTACTACAACCTGAGTTTGGGCCAACTGTTCCCAAAGAAATGTGAAATTTCTGATGAATAGAATTCCACTGGATACTAATCTAGATCAAAGAGAGCACTTGTTGAATACATTATAAAGTAACATTTTTGAGATAAAAAAAAACATGAAAAAATACAAATCAGCAAACATTGAAAAGAGATTTTTGTAAAAACGAGTAATGTAAAGTTTGGTTCCAAACTCCAAATATGATATTGATATAGATCAACAGAACCGATGAGCTGAAGTATATCAGCTCCCATTTACTATATAAACTAAAGAAAAAACTTCAGGGTTTCCTTTTCTATTCAACTGCAGAATCATATTCTCAATTTCACCAACTAAGGAGCACTGTTATAAAAGAAGCTACCTCAAACACATGTTCATTCAGTTACTAGTAATTTCAGATATAACTTGTTATGGAAGTGTCTAAGAGAGAAACGAGAATAAGTGTTCTATAAAGCTCTATGTGTATCACATGCATGGCTAGTGCCCAAGGATTTAGAACTGGATTTACAGATGGTTGTTGGGAACCCAAGCAGGATACTCAATGAGGCCAAAACAGCCTCTCAATCACTGAGTCCTTTCTTTATTCCCAACTGACTGTATTTATAAGAAAAAGAAGTTTACAGGGAGTATATTTAAGATACCAACAAAGGATATATTCATATAACTCAAACCAAAGTCATTCATATATAGCCAGAAATGAATCTCAATTGAAGTCAGTGAAGAAAATACAATCAAAATCATATGCTCTAAAGACACTATAATTTTTCAGTTTTAGAGAATTACGCATATATCATACTTTTATTTTAGCAAAGCATTTCAAAATTTATTGTTACTTGAGCCTTCATTTAAGTCAGTTTTCTTTGTGTCTTTTCTAAACCACAATGCCTAGAAACTCATTTGTTTTAAATTTAAAATTTTTTAAAGATAAATAAGAAAATAACTTTTATTTTTTAAGATTTATTTAATGTGTGAGTACACTGTAGCTGTCTTCAGACGCACCAGAAGAGGGCATCAGATCCCATTACACACAGTTGTGAGCCACAATGTGATTGCTGGGAATTGAACTCAGGACCTCTGGAAGAGCAGCTAGTGCTCTTAACCTCTGAGATATCTCTCCAGCCCAGAACTTCCATTTTTATTATATATATATATTTTTTACTTTATTTCATGTGCATTGGTATTTTGCTTGCATGTATGCCTGGGTCAAAAAGTAAGATTTTTGAGTACAAACTGTTGTGAGCTACTATATGGGGGCTGGGAATTAAATCCAGGTCCTCTGGAAATACTGACAGTGCCCACAACCACTAAGCCATCTCTCCAGTGCCCAGAACTTTCATGTTTTAATTCATTTACTTACTGAGCTTCCTTTGGTGGTTCCGTAACACAAGATAAGTTTTCGATAATTATAGACACGAACTTCTGAGAAAATATTTAGATGAGCAGGTATTTCTAAGGAGAAACAAATAAAATGAGTTGATAGGACATATATATTTGTAACAAAGCAGGTATAAAAAACAGGGCATTTTGGCAAATTATATGCCTAATTTGGTTGTGATAAAGTCTCTCTGAACCCCAGATTTTCCCTCAGAGTCTCTATGTACTAAGGGTGATGGATATACTCCTGGTTATTTGTGCAATTAGCCACCAAGTGTCATGATTACAGGCCCCCAGTGCAATGCCAGAAGTTTGTTTACAAAGGCAGTAGCATAAATCAAAAGCATGGAGAGCCAGAAGAGAGCAGGTGAGACATGAAAAAGGTCTATCTAGCACAGTGTCTGATACTGCAAAGCACTTTCTCTGTCCTGGCCTTCTCTGCTATCAATTTATGCCAACAAAAGCTATCACCAACCTCAGCTCTATGACTTCCAGCAAAGTCTCTGTAACATGTTTTTGTCATCTGTAAAATAGGGGATGCCCATTTCCTAACTAGCTGTGCAATTTACCTGTGCTAGTAACAGTTTAAGAATGGAGCCGTGTGCAAATTCTGAGTGTTTGTGATTAAATACCTAAGAAAACAAGACAAGCGTCTTATGACCTCAATGTCTTCAAAAACACAGAATCATCCCTGAAAAGTGCTTGTGTGCCCTTCCTAGGTGTAGCACGTAAGAGTAAGTATACATCAAATTATTCATTACAACTGACTATTGTTCTTTGTTTCTGTGCCTCTTTGTTTTGGTACATGTGACTTCTATTGTAATTGTATACTTTACTCATGTGACACTTTCTAACGCTAACAGCATAAATTATACGATGCTCTCAATGAAGTTGTCTATTGCATGAGACTTTACTGGCTCCATTCTCTCAGGTCCTCTAGAGTGGTGGCATGCTGACACAGCACAATGTCTATTAGCTTGCATTTGAACAGGAGATGAGTACTATAACACAAATGTATATTACTCACAAGTCTGTATGTGTGACCACATTTCTAAAAATAAAAGACACTTACCAGTTATTTTCACTGGAGAAGAGACTATACACTTATACACTGAGGTAAAGAAGACAATTTTCCTTAGATAGACTTTTGACTATATTCTTTAACAATGTACAGGTTTTTTTTCTGTTACATGAAGGAGGTACTTTTAACTTAAAAGAAATACTATTTCGTGTACCTGGTAGAGAACGTGCAAATTCCAACACACACTCATATAATCGGGCAATGCTACTCCAGTCATTAAGAAACATTTCAACTACTTTTCTACCACCAACAGGTTCAGATAACAGATTTTCATATGTCAGGTAAACATGTCGGGATGGACCTAAAAAATCAGAAGAGAAGACTAATTAATAGTAATTATACTTTAAAAATATAGATATAAGCAAAATCAGTGTGTAAAGTTCTCACCTTGCTCCCTGGTGGAAGTGCCATTAAGCGGACAATTTGCAAACACTAACTCTGCCACCCATGTGCGGTTATTTCTCCCTTGTAATCGGAAAGTGCAATCGAGAAGAGAGCGGTCCAGGGCCTTTTGTGTTTCCTCACTTACTCCCTTACAGGGAGGAATTCTGGTGATGAAGGACAGCATGTGAAATGTATGTTACACACAAAGACAAAGCACAAAGTAAAAATGACAGGGTATGACAACAGAGCTTTTGATCCAACATGGTTTCTAGATACTTTCCACAAAGCAACAGTTCCCAGCAACGGGTAATATTTATCCCACATCATATAATCAACCTATATTAGGATTCTCATTTTCACTCCCACATACCCTGAACTCCCAGCCCAGAGAGTGGATTTCTGTTTCCCTTCTACAGCATTGGAGACTCACATCATACAAGACAATATATTTTAGCTGGAATTTCAATAGATAAAGTAACAGGGGACATATCAACTATGTAGCATCTCTCAATTCACAGATTAGATCTCAGATTTTATAATTATTCCTATCAAGGCAAAAACACTAAAATGTATGTAGCCAGAAATATAAAAACTTGTTTCAGTTTTCTTATTCAGAATACCCAGAATAGTACTCCTTGGTTTTGGCAATATTACTAATTTTGACTGGGCAATTCTTTATTGTGGGGAATGTGTCGGGCCTTCATAGTCTCAATTTACTATATACCAATAGCACTTCTGACACCTATTTCTTTTTTAAAATTTATTTATTTATGTTTATGAGTACACTGTAGCTGTCTTCAGACACACCAGAAGAGGGCATCAGATCCCATTACAGATGGTTGTGAGCCACCATGTGGTTGCTGGGATTTGAACTCAGGACCTCTGGAAGAGCAGTCAGTGCTCTTAACCACTGAGCCATCTCTCCAGCCCCTTGACCCCGATTCCTTAGGTAATGATAAGTATTTTTAGACATTGCCCTTAATGTTCCTTAAAGTGTAAAACTGTTCCACCTCCATGTAGAACACCACTGACCTGGAATTGAAAAACAGTAATAAATATTTTTTTTGGCATGTGGCAAAAACTAAATATATTAAGTACAGCAAAAGTAAAATATATTGCACTAAAATGTAGTATTGCAATGTTCTCAATTGAAGCTATCGATACATCTTCTCTTCAACATGCAGATTTTAACTTTGTTGTTTTATTTTTCTATAGTCTAGGCAGGCCTGGAACATGCAGCAATCCTCATGCCTAAGCTGACTGAGCTTTAAAATTGGTGGGAACCAAAGCATCACCACATAAAGTTAGCCCAAAAGAAAAATATCAGAGAGACAAGGACAGGGGTGAGGCCCATGGAGATGGCAGGCAGCGTGAGCCAGAGGGTTCAGAGCAAATGTGAGTGTGTGGCTCCCGGTGGGCAGCACCATTCAGGTGTCCACTGCAGCCTCCAGGGCAGCCGCAGAAGCCTCCTTGAGCTCCCACTGGTAGTTCTCAGCTGAGGGCAGGGACAAGAACAGCAGCCTCAAGAAAGGAGGACAGGTAAGAAAGTAGATGGAAGGAACCAGAAAGTCACAGGCCTGCCTGAAGGAGAACAAGGCATCCAGGAACCAGTAAAAACTACCTGGAACCTGTAATAAACACTGATACAAAAAAAAAAAAAAAAAAAACCTACTTCACTACCAAGAAAAACATATGGGCCATACAGCAGAAAGATGGTAAATATTGAAGCACAACCTAGCACAGGACTTGTGAAAAGGCCAAAATTTTGTAACAAAATAATCAAATGTGCATTATCTTCTACTATCTGTGGAGATGTATAGGGCTAATTCCACATCTTATAAAACTTTAGTGCTTGGTGAAAAAAATCAAATTGTACAAGATACCTAACTATTGATATGTACTAGTATAAAAAGGCATATCATTCCCCAGACAACATGACTCCTCTCGTAAGTTGGTATGGGGGCCCAAGTGTGGATGTAATCTCAGCTACTTACATATTCCAGCCCAGCCTGAGCATCTATAATTCACATAAGACCCTGTGGATGTAGCACAGTTGTAGGGAAATAAGACTGAAAAGAAACAGTTCCACCCAGAAAATGCATTACAAAAGTAGGGCTCCATCACATCCTTATAATGCGAGGAGGGCAATTCAATTCCTATCCTAGGGACCGACCAAGAGGCAAAAGAATCAACATGCTACTTCATTCAAGACTAGACTAGACTATGCTACTGCCTCAAACAAACAAACAAACAAACAAACAAAAGGGCAAAAATCCCAGAATAGATGGCAACATTAAAAAGAACTTGTGAAACAAATGACCCAGGTATGTGTAGCTTTTATGATCAAAGTCCACAAACATATTGAGATGGCAATGTTTGGAAGTTCGTCTTTCACTCACAGCTTTGGTAGATGGGACAGATATTCTGTTCCACAAGGCCACTTCCCATCCATATTAATAGTCAGGTGTTGTTTAGGAGCCACATGAAGACAAAATAAAATCTGTCAGTCAGAGCCAGACAATCATGGTGGATGAGGTACTTCACTATGTGGTATTTGGACAAGCCATTTCTGAAAATATTTAACCCTATCACTGGTTTCTCATGCCCAACTGCTTATAATGGAGAGTAATGTTGGTGCCAAATCAAACGATATTATTGTTTTTGCCCAATTATTGGTACTGTTGTGAGAACAGGTTACTATCATAGAAGTAGATGATGCTTTAAAATAATTTATTTTTAAAGCTTTATTTATTTTGTAAATAAAAGTATACATTGCCAAGGTTTTATGTGTCAAGGTTGGAGGACAATTTGCACAAGTCAATTCTCTCCTTCTATGGTGGGGATCCTAGGGATTAAATGGAGAGAGACAAGCTTGATGGCAGATACCTTTACCCGGTGAGCCTTCTCTTTAGTCCAGTACCTTGCTGTGGAGAGACTTATACTATCTGGAATATCCCAGAGCACTTCCTATCAATTCTTCCTAGAAAAACCTTTCTTTGTATGTAGATGTTTGTTTAGATTTTAATATGTAAATATGGATAGGGGGACACCCAAACACATACACACAGGCAGACACACCCACACATAGAGACAGAAGGAAGGACATACACACCAGGGGAGAGGATGATTCTTTTAACAAATTGTGATTTGTGTTGGCATTAAGACTAATAATAACTGCATAGTACAAACTGATTGAGAATGGAATTTAGTGTACCCTGTTATAGATAGCTCAATCTAAATTTGTAGTAACCAGTTTTCTCAGAACTCTCCAAAAATTATTTTGAATATACCTACTTTGTCCCCTTTTTTGATTATTTGGAAACATTAGTTATAGTGTTTGCCTGGCACAGGGCAATGGAACTAGAACTTGATGTTTAAAGAAAACTCTAAAACCAGACTTCCACATAATCCATTCAAATTTATGTTGTTTCAATGTAGAAGTTAACTTACAGACACCATGACCAAGGCAACTCTTATAAAGGACAATATTTCAGTGGGGCTGGCTTACAGATTTAGGAGTTCAGTCCATTATCATCAAGGTAGGAGCATGGCAGCATCGAGGCAGGCATGGTGCTGGAGGATCTGAGAGTTCTACATCTTAATCAAAAAGGAACCCAACCCTGACACTCTCTATAAGATAACCATTTTCAAATCACCACAGCTATGTTTGATGAATCATTTTCAATTGGCACAGTCTCAATCCTTCCAAAACAGCCATTCTTAGGAAAGCTCTAAAGTGGCTAATTCAGTTGGACATTTCACCTCGAGTCTGAGAATATAAATCAGGCATGTATTCTGTTCGCCTTAGGTAATTTTTCATCCCATTCATGCGGACAGAAAATGAAACCACAGAACGTACACTTCCCTTAGTTCTCACCTTGGAAATATGTAAGAGTTCACTCAATTTAAGTTCTCAACTAGAGCAGACCTCTGAGAGAGCACCTTGCCATTTTTAGTTTTTGTTGCTAGTGTTAGACTTTTGAAAGAGGATTAACTTTGATAATGTCAGTATGATTACAGTACTAAAGAAATAAAATCAGATCTCTCTAAAGGAATGTGATAAAACTATTACTGTAAAATATACAATGGAGAAGTGAGGATCAAGAGAGATGGCTCAGCAGTTAAGAGCACTGGTTCCTTTTCCAGAGATCTTAAGTTCAATTCACCACACCCACATGGCAGTTCACAACTGCCTATAATTCTAGCCGACTGCTTTTTTCTGACCTTCAAGGGCACTGGGCACATGAGAGCACACACACATAGTGCACAGACATTCATGCAGATGAAATAACCAGAATGGGAACTGAGGAAACTATTTCATGAACAAAGAGGGTTAACCTTATTTGAAAACTTCCAAAAATAAAATTTTAAAATGTTTGACAAGCAGAGAGGTTGCTAAAGGAGCTACAAGTAAAATTAGCATCCAAGTGTGACAGAGAAAAAAAAAGAAAGGTTTTCTAAAGGTTATACATGCACATGCAGTAGAAATAGAATTCCCAGGACCTGTAAGAAAGAGCCATCCCTATCTGCCAGGCCTTGGAAAAGCTCTTTAAAGTATGAAAAAACTACCCATGCCTGAGACAGTGTGAGTTCAGGTGAAAACCGAAGCAGCATGAGCATCCTTTCTCAGCATGTGTCCCCTACCTCATCTGTGCTAAGGGTCAAGGTCAGTGAACCAGAGCATCTGAAGAAAGTTACTGTGATATAACCAATATTTTCATTCCCTATGCCTGCTCAACAGGTTTTCTAAGAGCTAAAGTTGAAATAAGAACAGAACATATTTTCTGCAAAATGAAGAAAATGTGCCCAAACTTAAGAGCTTAAAAAGTCTGACTCATTCTCTTAATTCATCTAGGAGTAAATGCTTAAAATCAAATGCATTAGAACAATTATGAGTATAAAATTTTACTTAATCAGTATAAGATTTTCTATTAATAAATCATAAAGATACTTGTTATTTTTGGCTTCTTCCCTTCAATCACCCTACCATGTTATCATTTACTGAAAAACTTAAAAGATAAAAGTCTATCAATGTTTGTATTTTCCCTTTACATTATAAATATAGAGGGGAAAAAAAGAATTAAAGATTTCCTTAAATATTATGAAATAAAGTTTAAAAAGAAAAGAAAAATGCATCTTTCCTAGACAGGACACTTCAGAGTTTGCTTGAGTTAAGGAGAAAGGGAACTGGAACTTAGCTCATCTGACATGTCTCAAGCCCTGGGGTTCCAGAGACAAAATGTGAAAGCTCTCAGAAAAATGTTGACAAGATGCTTCTAAAGATTTTGAAAACTAAAAAGAATAAAACTCAAATGTTATTATCATCTACTAATCTGTGTGGCCAAATAGAACTTGTTGATTTTGTAATCTATATTTTATGCAAACCAATTCAAACCTTGAACCAACCTTCCCTTTCCCACCCTCTGAGTATTGAGATCACAGGAATTCAACAAACCTGGTTTATGAGTTGCTGAAGATCGATACAGGTCCACATGTATATGAAGAAAATATGCTATCAAGTAAATTAGATCAACAGTTCCCCTTTTACCAAGTGTCATTAATTTTTAATGTGCAAAATACTAAGGTTCATTATGACACTTCCTTATCTTTAACTCTCATATTCACCTGTCCACCCACTACCTATACTTTCCAGCATTATTTGGTTCTTTATCCTCTGTGCATTTAAAACTAACCCCTATGCCCATCTTTGATTTACCTCTTCTGTATGTATGCAGGTTGGGAGGTTAAGACAGTATCTCACTACCTAATTCAGACTGAAAGCAAGCTCATGACAATCCTCCTGCCTCCATATCCTAAATGCTTGAATTATGGGTGTGTGCCACCAGGCCCAGCACCCAACTCCATGTGTTTGCACATTCCTATTCATCTAATTTGCTACCTCAACTCAGTTACGAACAACTGGGATAATGACTTTGTCACCTGTGCAAATTTGTTGCCCTGAGCTTGAAACACAGTTGTGTCTGCTCAATGGATATGTAGGCCCCTCAAATTTAGAAAAGTCCTTTCACACTGCTACTTTATAAACCATCACCCATCTTTTGCCTAGGACAAAATTAATATGTGTCCTCACTGCCTCCCCTGTTCCTCTGAAATCTACCTAATCACCATCCCTTAACTATTTTATCTCCTAAGTCCTTACAGGAACATACCCTAGTCCAAACTAACAGCAATTGTAAATGAACCACTTCAACAACTGGTGCCACTTCAATCTCATTCTCCTTTATTCTGCATATTTGGTTCAATTTCCAGAAAACTTGTCTAGTGATGTCAGTTTGTACTTAAAATCATCTTTTGGCTTCTTTTTGTGTCGTTTTTGTTTCTTAAAATGGGCATCTCACTCTAATGTCCAAACTGGTTGTAATCCCCGGGCATCAGCCCCTTGAATAGTTGTGAAAATACTGTGGGGAATGTGCTAGAGTGTCCAGCTTATGATGGTTTCTCAGTGCCATTAGGATAAGGTCATTGCTAAATGACAGAAAAATGTATGGGCTTAACCCTTCCAGCTTACACCCTTGTGTTCCTCTCTCTTTATCTCCTGCCTTGTTCAACATTCAGTCCTGCATGCTGAGCATTCTCTTACCTCCAGCCCTTAATATTAGCAGTTCATTCTTCTGGTTAGGAAACCCCATTTTCCTTTCCTCTGGCTAATTCTCATCACTCTTTCAATTCTCAGTTTGACTACAACACTTTATTGGGAATGCCCACATTGACTTTGAACTAGCGTACATTTCCCTGCTATGCAAACCCAAAGCATCCTGGAGGGCCTTAGAAAAATCAAGCCTGAAACAGTTACATGACTAAATTATCTGTTTAACAAATGATACCCTCAAGCTGCAGGATCTTAGCTCAGTGGTAGAGCGCCCGCCTTTGAACAAATGATACCCTCAAATGCCAGATGGGGCTATATTGCTACCAAATATGCAAAAAAAAAAAAAAAAAAAAAAAAAAAAAAAAAAAGAAAGAAAGAAAAGAAAAAGAAAAAAGAAAGAAAAAAAAAAGAAAAAGAAAAAGGAAAAAAAAACCCTCCCCTGGACCTCAGCAATTCTACACAGAAATTTAAGACATACACTGTGAGCTCTGCTTTATGTTGTTTCATAGGAGAGGAACTATTCAGCAGTGTGAAGGCGGCATGTGGCGCAGTTAGACAAAGAGCACAGTCTTACTTTAATAAGCGGATCGCATGGCTGAAGCCGTCGCCTTCCACTTGCACTCCCTGGTGCGGTATCTCCAGGTTGGACAACTGAAATGAGAAAAGGCACAGGGGTAGGAAACTGTTAAATTAAAAGAAATCAGCTTTTCTCTGCATTTTATCTGTTTTGACCCCATCTCTTCTATAGACAGTCTTTGTCAAAGTGACTATATTATTAGAGTTTCTTGGAAACTATAGTAAAGCAAGTGCAAGGCAAAAGGGCTTTGGTCTTTATCTTAAAAGAAAATCTCCACAGTACAGAAATCTTCAAAATTCAGGAAACAAACCCATTTTTTGCTATGAGCTAAAAGTAAATCAGAATCAGTTCAAGTGCTTCCAAATGAAGTAACTAAAAATGAAGAGTGCTTTTATTTTTGACTTTACTGTTTGATCAAAATGAAACTGAATGTCAGGCACATGTAGGGATGGGCTTGCCCTCAGTAAACCATGACAAGACTTCTATGACTGGATTCTTACATACCCTGTTCCACAGATTTGTCTAGCCTAACTTAGAGGGTCAGGAAGAAGAGATGTTTAGAAAGCTGGCTGATGACCGAATAGACAATACAAGTTCACACTCAGGAGGAAATTAAGTCTAGAATAGCTCAAAAAAGTGACTTGTTAATCATAAAGAGAAAAACACTTCCAGTAAGATTACGTGTAGTTATTTAAAACTCAGGGCACATTATTATAAGCAGAAAATGAGCTGATGTTTTAATATTATCCATCAGTTTGAAGAGTGACTGTAATTAATAGAATGCATCACACTACCCCAAAATCATGTGCCTATTCTCTTTCTACCCCCAGGGGATACTCCTATAAGCAACTGAAATTATTAAGATCCAAGAGAACAAAAATGTGAATCAGGTACCCTCACACAGACATACAAGTAGGCCAAACACCAATGCACATACAAAGTCTTAACAATAATAAGGGAAAATGGAAGGTTGCAGGCATGATGGCATATCACTAGAATCTTAGGATGGGAAAGTAGAAACGGAAACATAAGAAATGTAAGCTTATCCTTAGCATAGGTCTTGAACATTAAGACCCCTTTTCAAAAAAAAAAAAAAAACCAAAATCCAATAAAAAGTTGTTACTTCACTTACCTCCAATCGAAGTCCTACAAACGGCATGTTAGTGTCACACATAGCGACAAAGTGAGCTAGAACTTTATTGAAGGCACACATTTCTCCTGATCGTTTGGCTTTCTTGCATTCTATAGGACATGGGTCATCAGGCAACTAGAAAACAATTTTTAAAAACTGTGTAAAATTTACATGTGATTGCAACTCACTAAGGCAATGGAAGCACTACAACAAAGGTTGAGGCTAACCCAAACAAATGTGACCTCCCAACACAGGGCTACCAACAAATCCTAACATGGACACAAGTAACTAAGTAGCAAATATCTTGTGCTTAGCAAGTTTCTTTGTGGCAAATCATTATTATTATTAATTCAAACTAAAGCATTTGGTCAAATGTGAAAGTACACATCTATAATTCTAATACTCAGGAAGCAAAAACAGAAGGATGGTATGTTTCAGGCTAGTCAGGACTACAAAGAAGGTAACATGACAAACAAAGGCTCAAAGTTGTCTTCAACAAGGGCTGGAAATGAGCTCAGCGGTAGAGTGTGCCTACAGTGCACGAAGCCCTGGGTTCCACTTCCATCCACACACCTCTACTCTCAAAATAGGAAGAAGCCTTTTAAGAAAAATGTACATAACTGTTTCATTGCTGCTATGTGCCTTAAAAACCATATCTAGCTCTTTCCCATTTAAAAATAATTAAAGCAGGCGCAATAAACACGCACCTGTAAGCCTAGCACTGGGGAGGCAGAAGCAGGAGAATCTGTGTGGTTACCGCCGGCCTGATCTACAGAGCCAGTTCTCTAGGACAGCTGGAGCTAAACAGAAAAACCCTGTCTTGAAAAACCAAAATAGTAGCAAAAGTTTTTTTTTAATAAAGTAAAATGGAAAGGGTTTTGCAAAACATTAATAGTGATCAATTCTGTGCTAACTTTGTAAGCATACCTTGTGCTTGGTACCAGTTCTGGCCTGTTTCCCAGTCTTTGTATAGGACATCAAGTCCTGGATGTTGTCCTTGAATTGCTGCAGCAGCAGTGCCATAACAGGGCTGTCCTCACGATCTGCAGTGCTCACAGACATAAAGTAATACTTGTACGATAGCTGTGTGGGCTTATTAGGAACCTCAAGCATTTCCACAACCTAAAATGACCCAAATTAGAAAGAAGTGAGACCCAGTAAAATAAGAACCATTGTGCATTGTACAACTTACATCAAGTGTGGACTATAGACAATAAACACGAGAAATGAGATAAATTAATGCCATTAGTTATCCCTGACATTCATATTTCCTGTTGTAAGTTGAAAAAGAAATACCCAACCCCAATGAAGGAGCAAGAGAAAGGACGGAAGGAAATGACAGGGCCTGCAACCCCATGGGAAGAACAAAATTATCAACTAACCAACCCACCACAGCTCCCAGGGAAAACACCAACCAATGAATTCGCACAGAGGGAGATGGAGTACCTTCATGGAGGCGAGGGGGAGGGGGATACTATTGGGGAAAGGGGATAATATCTGAAATGTAAATGCAGAGAATATCCAATTAAAAAAATACCTAAGCAAACCAGGTCTTCTCTAAAGTTATCCTTTTAAATTTTTTATTGCCCTTTAGTTTTAAATTGCCCTTTTAGCTCCCTTACCTGTGAATACACCCTAAAACCTCAATTACTATAGCCAAGTTACAAACACGTGGGACTAGAGGCCTGACCCAGCTCTCATGGGGAAACAAGGGGAAAGACATCCTCATTTTTGTTTTTGAGACAGGGTGTCAAGTAGCTCAAGCTGACTTTGAGCTGTTTCCTCCTGCCTCCACCTCCCACAGACTGGGAATAAACCCCTGTTGCCAACACATCTAGCTGAACCCCAAGTTTTCAACTAAAAATGTGGTCACTGTGGGCACAACTGGTCTTTAGTTTAGTGCCCCATGTCACAGTTTCTTTTTACCAAGAAGTTTCCCTTATTCACTATGCCATCTTACAAATGTCAACATCTAGCTAAAAATCAGAGCACAAGGACACTTACTGTCATGATAAATCTATATCCTTCCTGAGATAGAGGTTAGAACAGGATTCACATACCAAAATGTATACTGTACAAAAATATAAAAGTTTGTTTCAGGCCTGGTGGATCGGGCCTCTAATCCCAGGTATTTAGGACAAAACATGAACATTGCAATTTTAAGATCTGGGGCTGGAGAAAGTACTCTGAGGTTAAGAACGCTGGTTGCTCTTCCAGATGACCTGAGTTAAATTTACAGCAACCACATGGCAGCTCACAACCATATATAACTCCAGTCCCAGGGGATCAAATTTTCTCTTCTGGCACAAACATACATGAAAGAAACCATCAACACTAAAACACACACATAAGTTCAAGGCCTGCCTTGCTACAAAGATGTGTTCAAAGCTAACTCAGCAAGTTAATGAAAGCTTGTATTCAGACATAAAGAAGGGTTCAGTGGTAAATGCTTGCCCAGCATGTGTTGTTTCATGGAATCAATCTCCTGTACTACCCAAATAATAAACGTCAAAGACCAAAAAGCACAGATTTTCACTCTTTCTCATTGTAACACACAGAGGTGAATGACAAAAGATAAAGAAACAAAGGCAATCAAATACATAGCAATTCTTTTTTTATTATTATTATTTTTATTTCTAGACAGTTTCCCAGTGTAGTCCTGGCTGTTCTGAAATTTGCTATGTAGGCCAGGTTCGCCTTGATTTCAGAGATCTCAAAGATCTGCTTGCCTCTGCTGTGCTGGGATTAAAGGCTCCTATCCTCTTCTTAATGGCTATGGCTGTAGCTACTATTCTACTTATGAATGTAGAGACAAATCCTTAGAAGGAGAATGACCTACACTCAGGTTTGTACAAAACCACTGAAACAAATTTTTGTTTTATTACCAGGACACTGACACTAAAAGCTGGCTATTCACTGAAACTAAATAAAGCCATAAACTTAAAGAATATGCACCTACTTCAATTTTAATTTTGGTGTGACTGAGCACCAAGTTCTAAGTATGTTCACAGGTTGGTTATTCACCACTACCACCTCACATGTAGCTCAGGCAACACACAAAGAATTGAAATCATAGCTCTTCAAATCTACTTCTACATGTGGTGTTTTATGGATTTTAATAAAGTCCATGTCACTAACCTGTTAACTCAATCAGCTGGTCCTGGTGTCACTTTAAGATAATATAATTAAAAGGTACAACTGATAATCTTAAAAATTCATTCCTATTCTTTTCAAGCAGAAACCTTGATTTAAAACTTTCAAGCATCAGATTTTGTCAACAATATTAGTTGCCCATAGAAACTTCTTTAATTGTGAAAATATATTTATAGCAAATTCTTAAAATTCTAGCCAATTCAAAGATCTCAAAAACAAATAAACAAACAAACTGAAAAATTAAGATGAAGTCAAACATCTCAAAATCTAGGAAGAATGGAAACATGAAAAGAAAAACTCTCATTGTGCACTAAATGAATGTCATCAGCAAAACAGAGTAACCCTTCAATAAAGGAGAAATTAAAACTACTTTAGCTAGCCTATATTTTCGCAAACTCTTGCTCAATTAAAACCAAACAAGTTTGTATTGATACCAAATATCTCCAAATCTTCATAATAGTTATTTTTATATCTAACCAAAGAGATGCTTAGTGCCAATCATAAACTAAGCCTTCCTTGTCTAATGTAAACAAAGCCTCCCCAACAAGCTAGGCCTCACTGTGGCAGAGGCACTCCAGTGAGAGGTGGAGGCAATCTTACGTTCCCCAGCAGAGACTCACTTGACTTCTTCCTTCAATCGTACCCCCTGGGTTGAAAATCCCTATATGAAAGTCAGACACCAAGTAAAATTCATTTGCAGGTGAAATTAGACAAGAACGATTTCTATATACATATATTAATCATGCATGGCATACTTACAATGTAGTACTGTGGAAGGCGAGTAAGTTTAATAAACAGCTTATTCTTAGAAAGACTTCCAATGGGATGTGTTGAATAGTTGGCAAGCTGCAACGTTTCAGTGGTTATTGTAGGCAGGTGTTTTATAGATTGTTTGCAACGCTGCTGTCCCAGCCAAAACCTTAATTTAAAAGACAAGCCACATTATAAAATCGTAACTATATGCCACTTATTTACAAATAAATTAGAGAGCAGTAAAGAATAACTGAAAAATTCAGGCAGTGGTTGTTCACACCTTTAATTCCAGCACTTGGGAAGCAGAGGCAGGTCTACAGGGTGAATTTCAGCACAGCCAGGGAATATAAAGAAACTGTCTCAAAAAAAAATGACTGAAAATTTTAGTCAGTGGATCACTGAGGCATTTCTCCAGTTTTGTATTTGGTGACTAGCTTATTTGTGAGAAAAATGAACTGTAAGCCTAAGGTAGTAGCTTACTTTAGCAGAGGAAATGAAAGATTCCTAATGCTTAAAGACAGCTCAAACTAAACTCAACATCTTTCATAACAAATCTAAAGTGATTCAGGGTGGTAGTAGCACATGCCTTTGATTCCAACACTCAGGAGGCAGAAGCAGAGACAGAGAGATCACTGAGCTTGAAGCCAGCCTACTCTAGTCTACATTGTAAGTTTTACGATAACCTTGGCCACACAGGAAAAAAAAAAACAAAAAACAAAAACGAAAACTAAAAACAAAACAAACACAAAACTATAAAGTGAGAAAAGCCAATGGTCAGCACTGAACACATACATACATGGAACAGTATATGAACTCAACTGGCTATATTTTAGGAATATGAATGTATGTTATGTATGTATGTATGTATGTATGTATGTATGTATGTATGTATGTATGTACGTACAATAACAATTAGTAAAAAAAAAAAAATGAGGCCAGAAATTTGAAGAACAGGAATGGGTAAATGGTAGGAACATATAATGTAATCTCAAAAATAAAATAATAATCTAAGTGTTCATACAACTAAGCAAGGAAGTGTAAAACACTGTATTTTTATCATCACTATAGATGTCAGCCCCACTCTTTATAAAGTGTCTAGCATTGACTGCCTTCTTCCCTCCCTCCTTTTAGGTCATACACAGGATTTTACTTTGGTGAGTTTGCTGTAGTTCAGACTCACTGATGCACAGTAAGCTAAGGTACACCAAACAAGCACCTTCACAGCAACATAGCAGTGCCAAATGGCCAAACTATGGAGCGCATACATGTTCCATTTGTCAAATAGTGTGTAGGTCAATTTGGAAAAGGTACTCTTGCACAAACTACATGTGGTTTAAATGGTCTGATAGCCATGTGCGTTCAAACTGTGCCAGAATATATTATATCTTAGAAGTAGTTGGCCAGCTAGCTCCCTCAAAAGTGAAATAGAAAAGTGGGTTCTGTTGGGTTTGTGTGGGTTTTTTGACACATGCTCTGACCATGTAGCAACTCACCATGTACATCAGGCTGGCCTCAAACTCAGATCCAGCTATCTCTCCCTCCAGAGTCCTAGAAAACTTTTTTCCTTTTAATCACTAAAACCCATCGAACATTTAATCATAACTTTAAAAACATCAATTGGAAAAAACTAAAGATAAATTTTAACATATACACATCCCCCCTTACATCAAGTATAATATCAAGCTGTTACCTTAAAAATCCTAAATATTGCCAAGTGTGATGGCACACACCTTTAATCCCAGCATTTGGGAGGCAGAGACAAGCAGATCTGTGAGTTCAAGGACATCCAAGTCTACAAAGCAAGATCCAAGACAGCCAGGGCTAAGCAGAGAAACCGTCTTGAAAAACCAAACCAAATATTAATATATAAGGTAGTGTTTTAAAGTATATGTGAAAATCCTTTTCTCTCTTTTCTTTTTGACCCTGGGACAAAGTCTTACTATGTAGCCCATTTCAATTCCCTATGCTAAGCACTTGTGGGTTAGGACAAGAGCTGGTACCACCCACATGTCCACTTGAGGGCTAGGACAAGAGCTTGTACCCACATGTCCAACTCATTATTTCATCCTTGACCTTTTGGTCTTAATTCTGGGAACAAAAATAAATTTCCATGTGAGTGTTACACTTCCTATAAACATTCTGAATGAAAATTGTGCAGCTTCTGCAATTATTTTCCTAGGGTATGTTCGTTTGATTTTCTTTACTGGAGCACATGTAACTTTATGCCTACTGACCCAATTACTAAATAAATGGGGTTTCTATTTTATGTGTGAGCTATTTGGGGGTTTTGTTTAGTTTGCCTTGGTATTTTGGGGACTAGGACTCCAACTATATTACCTTTGGCTGACCTAAAAGTTACTATGGAAACCAGGCTGAACTCACTAATCTTCCTACCTCTGCCAAGTACCAGGATTAGAGGTATGCGCAACTGTGCCCAGCTGTTTCTTTAAATAGAAATCTGTTTTTCGTCCATAATACAAAAATATCCTGTAAACCAGATGCTCAATACCATTAGCCATTAGGTCAAAGTATTCTAAGATTGTGCTGAGATACCTCCTCATACCACAGACCATAGTGAGTATCCGAGACAGCGCCCTTGTGTGCTGGTTGAACGCCAAAGTGGCACGGCTACTTTGGAAAGAAGGTCAGGGATTTCTTTCAAAAGTCTAACATAATTTTTACTCTCTACCCCAACAATTCCACTGCCAAGTTTTGGCCACAGAATATGAAAATGTAAGTTCAAACACCAGCCAAGAAGAAGTGGTAACAACTCCACTCACTGTAAACCCATTTATTAGAGAATAAAGAAAATGTGGTCTGATCAGTCAGTAAATTATCATTTAAGGCATGGGGGGAAATAATGCATGCATACATGCTACAACATGACCCTGGAAAATACAAGTGGAAGCCCAGTAGATTAGACAGCTTATGCTTCTGTTTATATCAAAGTCATTTTAAGAAAGCCAAATTTATAGAAATAGATTTGTGATTACCCAGGGCTAGCAAGGATGATTAACGTACATGAGCAATAGAAAGGTACTAAAAAAATGTTCCACAACTAGATGTTTAGACAGCTGTCAAACGTGGTAAATTTAATAAATCTTATAAAATATTTTAAAGATTCTGAGTTGGGCACAGTGGCACATGTCAGTACATGAGAGATATCAGAAGGAGGATCAGGAGTTCAAAACTTGTCTCAGCTACATAGAATTTTGAGGTACACTTCAATTGTGAGACCCTGTCTCAAAAAAAGAAATAAATGAGTAAGAATAGTTTGGTAAGAGTTGCCATAATGCTACCTCAGTGGACCCAGAATGGTAATAAAAGCCCAGATAATTCTCTCAGGTTCTGTTAACAGGGACATTTTGAAACAGACTAAATGACAATGTTAGAGAAAAAGGAACAACAGTTCGAACAATATCTGCTGAGAAATTAATACCACAAAGGATTCTATTAGAGAAAACGGTACCAACATTCACTAAGAGTTAGTGAAGTGCTTGTTCTGGAGAAAATATGATGAGGAATCAAAGGTCAGTGCCATGCCCTTCTGACCAACATTGGCTCTAGAAGGGAATCTGATCCAAGGACAGCCATCCTGGACTAATTCCAAGACAATTTGAGAGTTCAAGGTACCAAAGGTGCTCAGGTTTCATGTCATAAACTTTAAGGACAGTGACTAATTAAGACTAATGATGGAGAAGAAAATAAATACTGTCAAGATAGGTTTCCCTTCTCGGTCTTGAGCTAAATGAAGTAAGCTTACTTAAGTTGCTGAATCCAAGGGATGATCCGCTTCATGTCATCATTCAAAGACTTTTCCATGTCCTCCAGAGTGGCCTGGTCTACAGAATAAAGAATTCAGTCATCCACTGCTTAAACACAAACAAAATCTTTATCTATGTAGCCGAACTTTAAATTAAACTTGTTGAAGGCAGAAAACCATGTTGTATGTGAGTGAGCGAATAAACAAGCTATCAACCTGCTTTTAGTCCTTCATATTTCACTGGCAAAAACAAGCAGCAAATAAATAGTTCTCTGCCGATATTTGAAGAGTTAAATAGAATGTCCAACTCATAAAGTATTTAAAATTCGGAAAATTACTAGACTTAGAATCGTAACTAAAATTTTAAAAAATCACTGCCTATTAGCACACAAATGATCTAAAGCATAAGCAAGATATATTGTCCAAAAATGACTGGCTTACTAAATGCCAGTCTAAATTTTAATGGCAGTAGAAAACATTAGTAAGTAGAACACTAAGGGGGGAAAAGGAAGGCACAAAGTGCTTTTAACGAAATCAAAATCTAAAAAAAAAAAAGAAGAAAAAAAGACACAAAATGATTTTAAATAACTAGATCAAAATCTAAAAGAAAGAAATAAAATCAGGGGGAAAGCCATTGCAGTCCCATCTCCCTAAACTCAGCGTCCTTATTGCCACTGCAATGCAGCTCAAAGGCAGACTTGGTGAGGGTCTTAAAGAGAAGAGTACCCCTATAGCAGTGTTCCTCAACCCGAGTGGCAAGCCCTTTGGGGGGGTGAGCAACCCCTTCACACAGATTGCATACCAGATATACCTACATCACATATCTACATTACAACTCATCACAGTAACAAAATTACAGTTATGAAGTAGCAATGAAAATAATTATTTAAAGTGGGGATAATCACAACATGAGGAAATACATTAAAAGGTCACAGCATCCTTAAGAAGGTTGAGAACCACTGTTCTACAGAAATGGAAAGTGTGCACACCCTTGTAAGGACATAGTCAAAAAAGCCTAGACTCAGGAGTGAAGCCCACACTAAAACAAACTCCACTAACATTAGCTTATTATCATTCTGCAGCCCCCACAACAGTGAGAAAATGTATTTCTACTGTATCTTGACTTCTATGCACAAAATCCGACTGTTGATCCCTGTTTGTTTTTATGTGCTTATCTGAGTATGTACTATGAGTGATTTGAGAAAACAGATAAAGGCTTTGAGAAACAAAAGACATACAGAAATATGGGGGTGGAGCAGCAGTGGCTGGTGCAGGACTGCAGCCAACTGGTAGCAGCTGCTGGTGGACCGTAAACTCAACCTCCCAGCTGGGGATGTTGTACAATATACTGAACCTTCAGAGCCGGCTGACCTTTCACTCTACTCCCTCAGACTCTTAAGTAGTATCTCAGTAGAGGTTCCTTGTAGTCTACTTCTCTCCTGCCTTGTAGAATGTTAAGCATATGTGCACACATGCACACAATATCCATCCACATTGGCTAGGCTAATTTCCATATTAATTATGATTGCCTGCTATACTAAATAGAATATAGTATTCAGTATGCGGTCAAGTACTAGAGATGGGCTCTCTATGGCAATCCTTTTTCAGTGGGCACAGGATACGAAGATCGGAGTGGCTGGCACGAACCCAAAGTTGTGTTTGAACAACCCAGGCTTATTTAGGGACTTTGTGTTGGCACCCAATATTGGCTCTTACACTTTGGCAGCTCATCAACAGCAAGAAATTTTTACCCAATATATTGACTAACTGATACACAAAACTTCAGGATTTTCAGTAGCTTTGATGGTGGAACCGGCTGGCTCTGTCTGTAACTGCCCTGATGGAATATTTGGGTTGATCATAGCAAAAAGTCTAAGCTAGAGGTCTCTATTTACCTAGCTCTCCAGTTATTACCCATACCAACTTGGAGCACTGTGTGCCTTCATGATGAAAAATCAGGGCCTCTATAACAGCCATCACAAATACCTTCATATTGAGTGCTTACTACCTTACTGGCAACCTGTATTACTGGCCACCTACATCTCAGACACCTTCCTTTGGAGGCATTTCGTGGTGGCCTTTCCCATTTTGACTTTCCTCTGTCCCCAAATACCCATCATCATTCTAATTCAGCCAACAAGATGGTCAGCCATGGCATGATAAATACACACTTTATTTAATACTTGTTATATCACAGTGACATGGTTTCTCTAAAATGTCAGAGCTGTCACTGCACCTCAAAGCCAACTATCCGGTTTGGCTTGATTATTCACTAGCTTCAAGATTGGCATACGAGGAAGCCTCCTACTGACGTAGCTTATAGACCTAGCCAATATGCAGAGAGCTATACCTGACAAAAAACACAGTGACTGCTGAGTCCTGGGTTTACTTGGATCATGTCTGACCTGATGCATGCCAAATTTGCCCTTGTCAACTTGGTATACGAGGGAAGAGACAAAGAAAGGAAAGTTTTCTGACGCCTGTAAAGACATGGCTACCTTAGCAAGCAGATAATGATGAGGGGAAAGGTATTAACCAGATGATGTAGTTTCAGTGTTTCATTGGGACTATCTGTTGTGTATGAGCAACAAATAAGCGCTGTTTGCATTTTAGATGATGGGGTGGCATTAAAAAACAAGCCACTGTTGTAAATATGTGATTCAAAGCCTTATTTCCTATGAGTTGCTAATATGTTTCAAAATTCTTTAATCTTATTTCAGAGAGCATAGATAGGGATATCTCTTTGAATCAAGGCCTGCCTGGGCTACAAAGCAAGTTTCAGGCCAGACAAAGCTACATACTGTCTCAGAAAAAAATTTAAATAAATAAAATTTAACTTAACCTTTATAGCTACACAATAGAATCAAAAAAATCCCTTAATCTATTTATTTTGTTAAATATTAACTTCAAATAGAGTATACATATATATTCAGGAATATTGTTTGAGCAGTCATAGAAAATACTTTTGTTCCTAGTAAATATATATCACTTGAGAATACCTACACAATAAAAGAACAAGTTAGAAATCAAAAAAATTTTTTTCAGAGACAAGGTGTCCTTGTCAAGGTAGCCTTGGTGTCCTACAACTAGCTCTGTAAACCAGGCTGACCTGGAAAGAAATAAAACTTTAGGGCTAGGAATGTAGTTCAGTTCATACACTTGACTAGAAATCAAACTTTCATTTCTACTGAGTTGAGGTCAGAGAACATTCCTCTAGGGCTCCATATTCCAAATTGTTATAGAGATATAATGTCATAAATATGTCCTCTAGTCACAAAGATACTAGCAATTCCTACTAGTCATTTCTATGTCAATTTACTAGTAATGAAATAAAAACCAAACTCCTGAACAGATAATCTAAAAATCATCTATCACTGTTATTTTTAAATAATAATGAAGTTTAACTTCTGACAGACACATACACACACACACACACACACACACAAATTCAAATCGGACTTTTTTTAAAAAGGTTCAAGGAAGAGCTGTCAGACAGTCCACTATTCCTTTCATACTCCACGCTATACACACCACCCCATACACACCACCCCTTCCTATACATTATAGTGGATAATCTTAATTTTGCTTTTCTTACAAAATTTTTCTTGGGCCAGAGAGATGGCTTAGGGGTTAAGAGCACTTGTTACGATTACAGAGAATCTAGGTTCGATTCCCAGGACCAACATGGTGATTCAAAGCCATCTGTAATTTCAGTTCCAGTCCAGGATCTCTGATGTCTTCTTCTGACTTCTTTGTGCTAGCAGCACCAAGTGATCAAGTGGTGCACATGTATATATGCAGGCCACACACACACACACACACACACACACACACACACACACACACACACACACACACCTTTCATTCAGTAACTTACATTCAGTAACTTACCAAGTCCATAAAGCATCAACTGGAACATTCCAGAATGCAGATCTACAAAAATGTGTAGGCACTCCGAATTACTACAGGGCTCCAAGATGGGTACAATTAGAGCTGGAAGTGCAGTCTCTATGGAAGCTGAATAGATGAGAATTAAAAATTATTTTTCAATGAGTAGAGGTCTAAATATAGAAGACATAATTCTATAAAGTTTGAAACTGGATCACAATGTCAATTAGTAGAAGCTGAAAAGGAAGAAAGGCATTTCTAGTTGATACACAAAGCACATATATGTATAGAAAGGATAGAAAAAGACAGGAAATTCCATTTAAAAAGAGTTACTTTATCTGCTGAAGGTCCAAACCCAACAGTTAACTGAGTTCCTTCCATTCAATAGGTCAGGTTTAAGTCAATGTTTATAAATTTTCTCCATCTGCCCCTTTTATTGGTTTGTTTTGGTTCTGGTTTTGGTTTGAGGCAAGGTTTACTCTATAGCCAAGCTCGCCTTGAATCTTTGCTCCCAAGCATTAAAAGAGTCCCCATTAACCACCTTCCTTAGTTGAAAAATATCAAGAAAAAATATTTTAGAATACAAATTTATACCCCAAAAAGATTTTCAATGTAATTTTTTTACTGTTTTTTTTTTTTTTCTGACATCAAGAGGTCATACTTTTTAAAGAAACACGAATTTTTCTACTTGTTTGTAAGAGTTGGTGGTATTTGCCCCAGGCCCTATCAACTCATCCTTTAGGAACTCAAAGCACTAAAAAGCACACTGGGGCTCAGACTGCTGAGGCCTACAAAAGGAAATTCATCTGGCTACAACCAAATTAAAAGTCATATGTGCCCACCCTACTTTGAACATGCCCTAGTCTCATCTTGCAGACTGAATACCAGGCCTGGTTATGGCACAGTGGGAAATGAACATCATTTCATTGTTTTAAGACGGGGTCTAACTGTGTAGTCGCTAAGGAAGTGTGACTGGCCTCATCTCAGCAATCCTCCCACTTCAGCCTCCCAAGTGAAGTGATTAGAGGCATGAGCCACTGTAGAGGAATTTTCATTTTAATTCAGAACATGGCTGCTCTGGCAAGAGATCTCACCCAAAAACCTTCTAGGTCTATGTGATCTGGCTGGAATATAGACATGCCTTTAATCTCAGGAGATAGAGTCAAACAGATCTCTGAATTCAAGGCCAACCTAGTATAGAGCAAGTTTCAGGTAAAGAAAAGCTTAGGTCCAGGCATTTACACATCTTTAATCCTAGCACTCAGGAGACAGAGGCATGCAGATCTTAGTTCTTTCTAGGCAGTCCTGTTCAGTCAGTTTGTGGAATTCAGAGGTAGTAACTCTCAGTTACCAGGAAAGCTTTACAGACACAGGTAAAGACAGAACGAGCCAGAAAGATTAGAGATTGCTAGAGTTAATTTTAGGCTAACCAGAGCAATTCAGTAAGAAGCAGAAAGCTAGCTTGAGTCAGTCAGCTTAGAGTGGAGTGTTGAGTGAGAACAACTGAGTTGAACCAGCCACCCAGAGCTCAGGAGGAGCTAGAAGGGGTGAGCTTATTTTCAGCAGTAAGTATCAGAGGCTGAAACACTCTAGGCCTGGATTAGAGTGTATGGAGGCTAGAAGTTTCCAGGACTAGGCCTAAATCAGCAGATGAGATAGTAAGTCTCAAAGGCAACAACTGAGCCAGGCAAGTAAAAGATACTTTCACATGTTGCCATTCATGAATCACAGAACTGGGTGAAGATGCCAGCAGTGCTGTCTGTGCAAACAAAAAGTAATATGAATTTTTAAGGTAAAAAGCTGAAGGAGACTAAAAATTTTTGATACAATATTTTATAATTCAACACCAGTGCAACAAATGAGATTAAACCAAGTGTCTTGAACATAGTGCATTATGCAGTAGAATAAAAATTAGAATAAAACGTTTTGAAGCAGGGCTGCTGGCTTCTTATGTTTATGTGGCCTTGAACAGAACCCAGAGTCTTAAACACGGTAAGGCCATACATACTCAGTTACTGAGTCACATCACCTGATAGGGGTTGATAATTTTTAAAACATTTCTATACAGTGATATAATTTGTGATGTGGTACAAAACAATGCAACAATAAAGTACAACTGCCAATTGGGATAACAATTATAATTTTAATGGAATTACCAAAACTGAATGATCTCATACAGACATGCATCAGAAGATATACATCCGAAAGACAATAACGTCGATGCATATATTTGAACATATCCTATGGCCACTATTTTTGGAGGGTTTGTTTAGTTAGTTGATTTTGTTTTTTGAGAAAATGAAGAGACGTATGAAATTAAACACAATTACAATGCCAATTCAGAACTGATGGGTGAGGGACTCCCAGGACTGAGACATCACTGAGAACTGGCCATATATCTCCTGCCTTGCACTGTATTTTGGTCTTCTCTGCAGCTGGCTGCCCTTGAGGCAACTTCACTCCAGGAGGGGAAGGGAAGTCTATGCTTCTATCTCTGCTACTTCAGACCCCTACAGCTCTCCTTCTCCTAGGCCTTCCTAAATTACTCACTTCAGGCTATTCCAGTTAGAAACATGGAAAAATGCAAGCAATTGAGAGCAACAGCACTAACAGACTCAAAGATCTATAGGCCAGTACATACACCTTTAATCCCAGTGCTGACTTAGAGACAGAGCCAAGGTGATCTCTGAGTTCATGGTAGCTGTGGCTAAATAATGAGACTGTAACAAATCAAAACCCTAAATAGATAGATAAATAGACCCTTTTCCCTTGTCCCTGATAAAAACAGGACTTGAGGGAGCAATCTCAAAAGGAAGCTCCTTCCTCATCTCCAAATCATAGCCGCTATAACACTATTTTCAAACACCTAGAACAGTAGAAACAAGGGCTTGAAGCAACTGAGGTAACACATGTTTCTACTGGAACTAGAGATCTAGAAAGACCGTATGCTAACAACAGCTTCCAATTACAGTTGGAAAATGGAGCTCAAATCATGTATATATTTGAGGGCATTCAGTTGAACTCAAGGCCTTCTGGCTACACAGGTAGAGACACCACTACAATATGCATGTAAAAGAAATTCTGAGAACTTAAATCAGTACACCAAACTACCACTACCAGAACATGTGCTTTAGAGTTTACACTTAACCAGTGTGGCAGTATACACTTTAAACTGGATGCAGAGGTGGAGAGAATTCTGTGTTTGAGGTGATCCTCAAAGCACTACAGAAATTACTACAGTGATTTATTTCCAGGCCAGCCAGGTTTAGATATGGAGACCCTGTCTTCAAAAATATTAATAAGAGCTCACATTTGGTCTCATATAAGCTAACCAATGTAGGTGAAGATAATTTTGAATTCCTAACCCACTACCCTCCACTTCTAAGCCTCTGCCTCCCAGTGTTAAAATTACAGGCATAGGCCAACACAACATATTTTATGAATGCCAGAAAAGCACTTCACCAACCTGAGCTGCATCTTCGGCCATAGAGATTACTTTTGAAAACAATATCCCTGAGCAATCATTGTCAGTTTTTACTTACTAAGTTTTGTTTACTAATGATATAAACCAGAGTAAACAAAGGCCTATCAAAACATCACAAATCTTCGTTTTCTGCAGCTCCAACAACGAAATTTTAGAATTTAGATCTCACTCAGTTCAAGCCAACCTGATCTACAAAGTGAATTCCAAGACAGCCAGAGCTACATTTAGAACCCCTGACTCCATGAGGGGGAAAAGATTGTAGAATGCTTAGAGTTTTCCTTAAGAAGAAATGTTATTGGTAAAACTGCATATCTTCTTCAATACCTATCTGATACTATATACAAAAATTAACTCATAATGATTCAGAGCTAAATATTAACCTTTAAAGAAAATACTGTATGTCTTCAGGATCTCAGGTTTTTAAGACACAGATTCTTCAGTTCAACATGAGAAGCATAAACAAAAAAGAGTGTACTCTGAATGGCATTAAACAAAAAAAAAAAAAATAGCTGAGCACAGTGCCACACACTTATAATCTCAGAACTAGGATAGTAGAGGTAGAACTGCCTCAAGCTCAAGACATACCTGAGGGGGGGCTCACTGGGAAACCTATCTTTAAAAAAAAAAAAAAGTCGGGCCAGGTACTATTTAACAAGTTTGAGGCTAGCCAAAACCACATGACACCCTATCAGAAGGGAGGGGGCCAGGCCAGGGAGGAAATTAGTAGAATAAATACCATTAAAAAGTTATCAAGCATGGGAAAAAATTCTTGCAAACCAGAATGTATGAAAAGAGACATATCCAAACTATAAAAAAAAAAACTCTTACAATTCAATAATACAAAAAAGATAAATGCACTTATAAAACTGAACAAAGGATCTGAACACACATTTTTGCTGAAGATATATGAAAAGATGTTCAACATGGAATATACAAGTCAAAACTATATAATGAAATCTCACAGTAGGATAGCTTAAAAAAAAACAAACATAAAAGAAGCAATAACCAGTATGGGTGAAAATATGGAGAAGGCAGAACACTTAAGACACTGGTGGTGAGGTCGTGAAGTGCTGTTTAGTAGGAAAAAAGGTCACCAGTTATTATATTCACAGCCATATATACAAGTGTCTGTCCACATGAGAACTTGGGACAAATGTTCAGTTATATTCACAACATTTGAAAATTAAAAATAACCACAATGAGTGGTAAATATTATTAAAAACATGCTATGGGAGATCCAGGGACACAAGCCTGGTGAGAAGGCGAGCCAAGTAGCCAGGGGGATGAGAGATCTCTGCCGAGCATGTGGAAAGTGCACCCCTGCCCTGCTTGATCCAGGGAACAAGGAACCTGGCATTGGGCCCTCTGTTCCCAGCAAGCGGCTTTTGAGTGCAGAACAGGGACTTGGACCATCCCACACCAGGAACAGCAGAGATCTACGGACACAGGCCAGGTACAAGGGAAAGGAGAGAACCAATCACTGACAACAAGATGGCAAGAGGAAAGGGAAAGAACGTGCCCCAGGGAAACCAAGACATACCCCAGGGAAACCAAGACAACCTGGTAACACTAGAACCCAGCTCTCCCATCACAGCAAACAGTGGAATGCCAAGCACTCCAGAAAAAAAAGACTCAGACCCAAAATAATACCTCAAGATGATGATAGAGATTCTTAAACAAGAAAGGGAGGAAAAGCATAAAGAAATAGAAGCTTTTAAAGAAGAAACAAGAAAAACACTCAAAGAACTCAAAGAACTAGAGGAAAACAGAACCAAAGAGATGAAGGAATGGAAGAAGGAATTTAAAACGGAAATGGACACAATAAAGAAAACACTAAAAGAGACAACCCTAGAGATAGAAATCCTAAAAAAAAAAAAAATCAGGAGTCACAGGATGCAAGCATTTCCAACAGACTACAAGAGATGGAAGAGAGAATCTCAAGGGCTGAAGACAACATTGAATACATAGACAAAACAGTCAGAGAAGATGCAAAAACCAAAAAGCTCCTAACCCAAAATGTCCAGGAGATCCAATACATAATGAGAAGACCAAACCTAAGGATAATAGGAATAGAAGAGGGCGAAGAATAGCAACTAAGAGGCACAGTAAATATCTTCACCAAAATCGTAGAAGAAAACTTCCCTAACCTTAAGAATGAGATGACCACGAGCATAAAAGAAACTTACAGAACTCCAAATAGGTTGGACCAGAAAAGAAATTACTCCCGACACATAATAGTCAATATGCCAAGCGCCCAAAGTAAAGAAAGAATACTAAAAGCTGTAAGGGGAAAAGGTCAGGTAACATAAAGGCAGACCAATCAGAATCACACCAGATTTCTTAACAGAGACTATGAAAGCCAGAAGAGCCTGAACAGACATCATGCAGACCCTAAGAGAGCACAAGTGCCAGCCCAGGCTGCTATACCCAGCAAAACTTTCAATCACCATAGATGGAGAGACTAAGATATTCCGAGACAAAACTAAATTTACACAATATCTGACCACAAACCCAGCACTACAATGAATTATAGGTGGAAAACCAAATACAATGAGGGAGGAACTCTCAATCATTAACATACATGATCCAAATACAAGAGCACCCATATTCATAAAAGAAACCCTACTAAAGCTCAAAAAATACATTTCACCCCACACAATAATAGTGGGAGACCTTAATACCACACTCTCACCAATGGACAGATCATGGAAACAGAAACTGAACAAGGACACTGTAAAACTAGCAGAGATTATGAACCAACTGGAATTAATAGATATCTACAGAACATATCATCCCAAAACAAAAGAATACACCCTTCTTTTCAGCACCTCACGGCACCTTCTCCAAAACTGACCACATAATTGGTCACAAAACAACCCTCAGTCAATATAAGATGATTGAAATACTCCCATGCATCCTTTCAGATCACCAGGGTCTAAGGCACCTGGTCTTTAATAACAACAAAGACAACAAAAAGCCCATATACACATGGAAACTAAACAATGCTCTATTAAACGATAGCTGGGTTAAAGAAGAAATAAAGAAATTAAGGATTTCCTAGAATTCAATGAAAATGAAAACACGACATACCCAAACCTATGGGATACAATGAAAGCAGTACTGAGAGGAAAATTCATAGCTCTGAGTGCTTCCAAAAAGAAACTGGAGAGAGCATACACTAGCAACCTGACAGCACAGTTGAAAGCTCTAGAACAAAAGGAAGCAGATACACCCAAGAGGAGTAGACAGCAAGATATAATCAAACTTAGGGCAGAAATAGACCAAATAGAAACAAAAAGAACCATTCAAAGAATCAACAAAACCAAGAGCTGGTTCTTTGAGAAAATTAACAAGATTGATAAACCCTTAGCCAGACTAACTAGAGGGCAAAGAGAGAGTATTCAAATTAACAAAATCAGAAATGAAAGCGGAGACATAATTACTGAAACTGAGGAAATTCAAGAAATCATCAGATCCTACTACAAAAGCCTATACTCAACAAAGCTAGAAAATCTGGAGGAAATGGATGAATTCCTAGACAGGTACCAGATACTAAAGTTAAACCAGGATGAGGTAAACCATCTAAATAATCCCATAACACCTAAAGAAATAGAAGCAGTCATCAAAAGCCTCCCAACCAAAAAAAGCCCAGGTCCAGATGGGTTCAGTGCAGAATTTTATCAAACATTTATTGACGACCTAACACCAACACTCTCCAAACTATTCCACAAAATAGAATCAGATGGAACTCTAACTCATTTTTTTTGAGGCTACAATAACCCTCATTCCTAAACCACATAAAGACCCTACAAGGAAAGAGAACTTCAGACCAATCTCACTTATGAACATTGATGCAAAAATACTCAACAAAATCCTTGCAAACCAAATCCAAGAACACATCAAAACGATCATTCACCATGATCAAGTAGGCTTCATCCCTGGGATGCAGGGATGGTTTAATATACGGAAATCCATCAATGTAATCCACCATATAAACAAACTCAAAGAAAAAAACCACATGGTCATCTCACTAGATGCTGAGAAAGCATTTGACAAAATTCAACACCCCTTCATGTTAAAAGTCTTGGAAAGAACAGGAATCCAAGGCCCATAACTAAACACAATAAAAGCAATATACAGCAAACCAACAGCCAACATCAAACTTAATGGTGGGAAACTTGAAGCAATCCCACTAAAATCAGGGACTCGACAAGGCTGCCCCACTCTCCCTCTACCTATTCAACATAGTACTGGAAGTCCTGGCCGGAGCAATTAGACAGCAAAAGGAGATCAAGGGGATACAAATTGGAAAGGAAGAAGTAAAAACATCACTATTAGCAAATGACATGATATTGTACTTAAGGGACCCCACAAATTCCACCAGAGAACTCCTACAGCTGATAAACAAGTTCAGCAAAGTGGCTGGATACAAAATTAACTCAAACTAATCAGTATCCTTCCTATACTCAAAGGACAAACGTGGAGAAAGAAATTATGGAAAAAATACCCTTTACAATAATCACAAAAATATGAGATACCTTGGTGTGACTCTAACTAAGCAAGTGAAGGACCTGTATGACAAGAACTTCAAACCTCTAAAGAAGGAAATCGAGGAAAATCTCAGAAATTGGAAAGATCTCTCATGCTCATGGTTTGGAAGGATCAACATTTTAAAAATGGCCATCTTACCAAAATCAATCTACAAATTCAATGCAATCCCCATCAAAATACCAACCCAATTCAGAAACAATGACTTTATGAAATTCTTAAGGAAATGAATGCATCTAGAGAATATTATCCTGAGTGAGGTAACCCAGTCACAAAAGAACAAACATAATATGCAGTCACTGATAATTAGATACTAACCCCAGAAAGCTCTGAACACCGCAGAAACAACTCACAGACTGTGTGAAGTTCAAAAAAAAGAAAAGAAAAAAACATTATGCTCAATCTTTACACACCAAGAAAACTTTGACTAATTCCGGGATACATCCTGTTTTACATGTACTTTATGCTCATTGTAACTAGTAAGACCTTAATGCACACTATCAAACCTTTGAGAAGAAAAAAAAAAAAAGCCAAGCACTGACAAAATGTATTCGAATACTTTTATGCAAAAATGCTTTGTTTTTTAAAATAAAGTTGTTTAAAAATGCTATAACATAGAGACCTCAAAAACAATATGCAACACGCATTACATGATTCGTTTATATGAAATGTTTATACACACACACAGATATAAATCTATATATAGAGTGTGTGTAGTGTGTAAAGTAGTAACTGACAGGAGCTAGAGAGACCACTAGTAGTTTCTTTGGGGGAAGAGAAATATTCTAAAATTGGATTATTCTAAATATAGTACAAGTCCCATTAAGTGTACGTGAATATTTCAACAATATTTCTAAGAAAAGAGAATGGTGGTTTACTGTCCTTTCTAGTTTCTATGAGTTTTAATTATACTTTCTAATCACTACTTTTATTTTGAAAAAGGGGTTAGCTTCTTATAATATTGGTAAACACTGACAACACACACACACACACACACACACACACAAAAGCGTACCCATGCACGCACAGAAAAGCAAAACATTTAACCAGTACATGCACCCCATTTCTTGACTGCCTGTGTTTCTTCCCTAAGGCCTACATCTGCATTTTTTTGCTAAGCTTCTCTTTCCCTAGTTCTAAGGAATGTTAAACTCCCTGGTGGGGAGGGACTGGGGACAGACAAGGCCCAACACAGAATCCTCATCCAAAAGTTAGAGCAGGAAGCCCTGATAGAGTGACTACATTCTCAGCTGAGGATCTGGTAATGACTCCATCTGTGTGATGAGTTGATAGTGGAGACAAGACTCTTTACTCACTCTTGAAAGGCTGTGACTGGGTGCCATTTTGAGAAAAGGCCTACTGTATAAAGCACAAACTATTTTGGAACAATCACAAGTCAAGGGACCTGGGGGGACAAAATGCCACAGCCCTGGATAGAAGACTGCAGTAAAGGGCAGTTGGGAACAGGAAGAGAGCCAGATATGGCCACGCTGAGTTCAGGCAGCAGGAAGCCTGGGCGTTGAAAGGTCTGGTGGCCCATGATAAGAATACACCCCATTCATGTGAGGATAGATGCAGTCTTACAGCCTAGGAGCCCAACCTCAGCATCAAGGTTCCCTGCTGATGGGACTGAAAACCCTGAAGCTTGGGTCCAGGGGAGTTCTCTGCAGCCTCCTCCCTCCAAAAGGGTGTTTAATGCTGTACTTAAAGCAATGAGACAAAGTCTTCCAGTACAGATGTCAGTGCTCTGCTTTCTTGACTCCCCAATGCATTCAACTGGGGAGTCTCTGGAGTTTGGGACAACCTGCATAGCCGACAGACTGCAAATGAAAGAGAGGCCAGCAGAGGTTTCTGGGATGCAAAGAAGGGAAGCTCCTAAAATGAAGATAGCTGTGGGACATCTGACATTTGGCTGGTCCAGGTCATCGCTCTTCTAAATGATAGAATAAAAACTCCAACTTCAAAGACTCCTTTCCTAACGGAAGACTCTAATATTAGAGTGTACAAAAAAAAAGCACTGACACTTTGCCATTTAGTTTTTTCCCATTTCATTTTGTAATTTCAGAATTATTTTTACTTTATGTACAGGGGGAGGGGCTTAAACAGGGTTTTGCTATGTAGCTCAGATGGCCTTGAACTCACTGTGTAGTCTAAGCTGGCCTTAAACTTCAGATCTGCCACCCTCAGCCTCTTGAATGCTGGCAACTTAAGTGTGAACAACCACACTGAGTCTTTTTAATAAAACAAACTAAAAAAAAATAGGTAAATATTTGTTGAATTTTAGTTACTCTCATTACAGAAAAATAGTTACAAAAAATATAGTCATGGTACTGATTTTAAAGACGAGCTTTTCCCTCCCAGTTTCTATTTTTTTGTTCTTACATTTATCTAATATGGTTTATGCATTTTTTCTTTAATGTGCGATACTTTAACCCTATTGTTCGTTTTATTGTCTTCCTAACATTCATCTTTCTTCTTTTTCTTTTAATTTTGGTTCTGCTTTCTTTTGACCTTTACTTTGTTCATTTACTATTTTTACTTTTATACTAAGTAAAATTTAAGTTAATAACTTATTCTGCTCTTTTTTTAAAGCTATTTTCTAGTCTTTAGCCATAGGAGTTTAATTAAGTCAGCATTAATTAGTTTTAAGTGTACTCCCATATCAGGTTTGATTTAGGGTTTTAGCACCTCACTTTTCTTCTCTCTGAATGACAGCAGACGTTGGGTCCTCAGGAAGAAGTTTCTCAGTAAGAAATCCCCCCATTAAAACTGAAAGAAATATCCCATACAGATGCATAAAGAACCATGAAAAAAAAAGCAACATAGCATATGCAAAATATCCTAATTCTTCAACCAACAAATCCAAAGATACTAAGGTAGTTACAATACTGGAGAAAGGATTTCTACCAGTAAAAATATTTTCAGAAAATAACAAACAGATGAATTAAGTAAGAAAGTCAATTATGGATCCAGATTTCAAAGACCTGAAATATAGACATGAAACTAGCAATACTAATAAAAAAAAGTTCAGGGAAAAAAGAGAGACTTTGAGAGTAGGGGAGGGGAGGAGAGAAATGCTTGTAATGAAAAACTAAATAAATCGAATGGAGACCATAGTGGAAAGTTTCAGTAATACACTGAAATCAAGAAGCTGGAGACGATCCAGTGGTTAAGGGCACTTGTTGCTTCTTGTAGAGGAAGCAGTTCAATTGCTGCACCTCCTACCCCCAAACTGGAAAACCACTTACTCCAAATTCAGGCTGTACTTTTATTACCATGTTAATTCATTTAAAAATCTAAAACTTAATATTGCCCTGTTTTCCAAATAAAGGGTGAAAATAGGAAAAAGAATCCACAGAATGAAAGATAAAGATGACTGAGTTTTTAAAAGCACTTCGAGGTTCTGTGTCCTTTGTAAACTTTAAATCCCTACCCTACTATAACTTTCTCTGTAGTTCCAAATGCATTGTCAATGTTTCAAGTCAGTTACAATGCTCTGCAATCCACTCTGAACACAAGAAAAGCACTAGAATTTCTGTTGTGTTTAGCATCCTCATAAGACAACTGTACATATCAAATTCCAATATTATCAAAAACATGAAAGAAATGCACACTGAAATGTTATGACAGGGCTAGTAAATGACTGCAGGTAAAAGGCCTGAGGACCCGAGTTCAATCCCTAGGACTCACAGGGTAGAAGAAAACTGGCTTTTTTAAGCTGTCATCTGACTTTCACAAGCCTCACCATCCCATGCACATGAAAAAAAATACACACACGCACACACACACACACACACACACACACACATACTGGGGTAGGGAGCATTAATCACTGCCAAATTATACTGGAGCTTTAAAAAAGAACACAAACACCCGTCAAACTATTCCACAAAAATAGAAGGGGAGAGGCTTTCCATTAAGTCAGTATTACCCTGATACCAAGACCAAACAGGGATGAACACATACCATTTTTTTTTTTCTGATGAACATGAGTGCAAAAATTCTCAATGAAATACCTGCAAATCAAACTTAGTAACACAAAAAATTATATGTGATTCCAGGACCTTCAGTGATCAAGATCCTCTCTTTCACCTCAAGCCTAACCAGAAATTGACCTGCCTACACAGAGTAGCCTGTTTCAGGCAGGAGTCTTGAGCAGCTGCTAGGAAGCCTGTTCAGTTATGAAGTCTCTGAAAATTCCTGTTTTGAAATACCTTTCTACATGGAGAGAGCGTCTACAAAACAGTCAAGAATCAGGCTACAGGATAACAGCTCTGTGCAACTATTCATTTCAGTCTCTCTACTTGAGCCCTCCAGGTAATACAAGGTGTGGGCTCCAACCAACACAGAGATGGTCTGACCCAAAATACAGCTACTTCTTGCAAGACACATGAGAAGACACATGAAGTCATTTAAAAGTGAAGGATCCTGTGCCTTTTTGGCCAGCTCAGTATAGTGCCCATGGCTACTTATTTTTAACCAGAAAGATTTAAATTAGATCTATAGGTTATATGGTTATCTAAAATGTTTATCTTCAAAAAAGCCTCTTTCAAGAAGAGACTTTTTCTTCTAGCTTTCACGAAAACCCATGGAGATGTTACAAGCATCTGTCATTTGTTGTTTGTGGTACTGGAGATCCAACTCATAAAACTACATGTTATAAACTAAATTTATGTAGGGATACTTTCCTCTACAACACTGGAAAATGTCATGTTTTTGTATAGTCCTTTAGGCATATATACATGTTTTAAATCTTTTCTGAGAATTGTACCTCCAGCCTGGGTCTCAGGAGAGATGTTTTCATAGTTAAAGGAACTAACCACAAGATCAAGGCAAGCTTAACTACACAGTACAACAGTCTGTGCTGCAGAGCAAGAACTTGTATCTATCAAACATTCAACCCACACACTAAAAGGTGGAATAACATGCTCACACACACTTCATCAGTAGAACTAATTTTGGAAGGTGGTTATATCACTGAAAATGGTCTAAGTTTCAATGTGATCCCACTAAAAATTACAAAGTCATTCTTCACAGAATTATAATAAATAAGTATAAAATCTATTCAGAAGCAAAAAAGCAAACAGCGAAATCAATCCTGAACTGCACATGATCCCAACACTCAGGAATCTGAGACAAGAGAACTGCCTCAAGTTCAAAGCTAGCCTGAAATACATAGCAAGTACCAGACCAACAAGGATTACAGAGAGGCCCTGTCTCAAAACAAAACACAACGGATGAAGAGTGGAAAGAGATGGCTTAGTTTGTAAAGTACCTGTCTTAGAAATACAAGGACCAGAGTCTGACTTCCAAAACCCAAATAAGAAGCTGAGTATTGTAGTGAATCCCTGGGATTCATTTTAGTCTATATCTGTCAGTGTGAGATCTTGACTCAAAAACTAAAGTAAGGTAGGGGTGCGTGTGCACCTTTAATCCCAGTACTTGGGAGGCAGAGGTCAGCCTGGTCCACAGAGCAAGTTCCAGGACAGCAGGGGAAGGTACACAGAGAAACCCTGTCTTAAAAAAAAGTAACAACAACAAAACCGTACAGTAAAATAGCATTCCTAAAGAACAAGCGCCAAACTGTCCCATGGCTGGCACTCCCCAACACACAATCAAGCTTAAAGACATCACAAAGCCTGCTTTCAAACTATAAAACTAAACTGTAGTAATTCTGTAGTAAAAAAAAAATGTATCATGGTACTGTCACAAAACAGACCTGTGGACCAATGGAATAAAATATAAACCCAGTAAACTACACTTGCCTGATTTTTAATGAAGGAGCCAAAAACACATACTAGGGGGGTGGGCGGACTTCAACAAAATGGTGCTGGAAAATTTAACATCTGTTTATAAAAAGAATGAAACTAGATCTCCATATCAGGTCTCTAAGACTTCAGTTCAAAATGTTTTAAAAACCTAAGTCTTATAAGATTTGAAACTTTAAAACTGCAAAAATACAGAAAAAATATTTTATTATGCAATGGAGTCCAGTAGATTAGGAAATGATAGCAAGAATGGACAAATAGGATTATGTGGAATTAAAAAACTTCTATACACAGTAAACAATTACCAAGGTAAAGAGATACTGCTATAGAACAAAATCTCTCAGACACTGAGTCACCAAGCAGGCAGCATACACAGGCTGGTCCAAGGACCCGACACACATACAGCAGAGGACTGCCTGGTCTGGCCTCAGTGAGAGAAGATGCACCTAAACCTCCAGAGACTTGGAGCCCTAGGGAGTGGGAGATCTGGTGGGGTATGAGGGTGGGGTGGGGAGGACATCTTCTTGGAGACCAGGAGAGTAACGACTGCACTATAAAAAAAAGAAAATAACTGTTGCCAGCTATATATATCTGGAAAGGATATTAGTATCTAGAATCTATAAAAAAAACACTCAAAAAATTAAATACAGAAAAATCATCCAAATGATAAATGAACAAATGAACTGGACAGTTTTCAAAAGAAGTAAGGGCCAATGAGTATGTGAAATGTTCAACATCCTTGGCTCTTAATAAATGCAAATACACTGAGATTCTATTTCAATATAATTAAAATGTCTACTGCAAAGCATCAAACAAAAGAGGCTGGCAATGATGGGACTATAAATTAACTATCTACGGGGAAGAACAGTATGCAACATTTAGCTTCTTTATAAAAAACTAAAAGTATTTTGTGACGCAACTACATCAGTACTAGGTAGGAGCCTAAGACAGCTTGCCACAAATACACATGCATATGCACGTTGACTACAGCACTATTCACTATAACCAAGACTGAAAATCAGCCTAGATGCCCATCATCAGATCAGTGTATTTCAATGTGTGAGAATACATGTGCAATAGAATTTTCATTCAGCTATAAGAAGTATGGCATTTTCAGAAAAATGGATGGAACTAGAGAACAACATGTTAACCAAAATAAGCCAGACTTAGAAAGACAAGTATGTTTTCTTTGAACCAAATATAATATATAGAAGGCATATAATATATAGAAAGAGATATTTAACAATATATACAAGACATGAAAGCAGAAGGGGGGCTATTTGAGGGGGAAAAGGAAGCCATCAGAGAGGGGAAAAGAGGACAAGAGGTAGTAATAATAAGAATGAATCTGAGCAAAGCACGACATGCACATTTGTCACCATGAAATCATACTGATATGAAGGGTGCATGTATGTTGTTGTAGCGCTTGAAGAGAGGAGGCACTGACCCAGGATTGCTACAAGTTCACAGCCAGTCTGGTCTACAAAGTTAGTGAAGGAAGGGAATATTTATAGATTATGTGATATTACAGTAACTATAAATTATGCAAAGATCAAGTAAGTAATTAGTATAGCCATCCCCTTAAATATTTATGTGTTGAGAACAATGAAAAAATTCATTTTAGCTATTTTAAAACACAGTACACTGTTATTAGTGTGTCTACTATTTAACAGAACACCGCAACATTCTTGAATATGTACTGTCAATTTTCTCAAAATTATCTTTGCTCCAGGCATAGTTTTATCTTTTTATCAAAATGACCTTAAGTCACTTTTCTATAGGTGTAATGGAGTAATCTAGGCTCTTTTCTTCCCAACTACTAGTTTCTACTTTCATTTCACTATGAAATTTGAATGCAAGATAATTATCATCAAAACCAATTGAAGGAGCTGGATATCTTGGTCCATGCCTGTTATCTTGGCCAATGAGGAACTGTAGTAGCAAGAGCACAAGTTTAAGGCAGCCTGGGTTATATAGTGATACCCTGTTTCCAGGGGAGGAGGGAAAGGATGGGATAGAGGTAAGGATAGTAAATGAAGAAGCACATGAAATAATAGAAATTTGCTTTCTAAAGATCATAATAGACCAGATAAGTAATTAAACCTGGAACACTTACATATCATATGAATTACAATACTTACTCTTTACTCACAGTTAAAATGCATTTACAATTTTTTTCTAAAACTGAAACCGGGGATTCTGTGTCACTCAGCCATATTTTATAAATACATTAAAAAAGCATTTACAGTACTACTTTGTCAAAAGAAACACTAAATTATGAATCACATTAAAATGTTTCTATTTCAGTTAAGTATAAATTTGAGGAGAGACAACATGAAAACAGTTTAAAAATTAAGACAAGCTAAGAGAGAGATAGAGAATCAGGACAAACTTAGAGGATATTAGTTTAAATGCAACTAATGTCCAGCACCTCAACATAACCATACATCATATGAGGAAAACCCTTAAATAAAAGAAAACTAAGAGTATCAATTGAAAACACCTACAGTTTTCGTTAGCGTTGAAGCTTCTAAGAATGCCCTTCAGTTCCTGCAGCTTCTGGTGGGCTCTTGCATGTACACTGTCAATCAGTAGCTTTTCTATTGATAAGTGGTCAATCTGCATAAACAGCAACAATAAAATCCAACATACAATTAAAATATTTTGACTATAAATGTGTGAATGAACATAACTATGCCTTAAGATACTTCTTTTCAGTATCGAAGATTACCCAGGATAAGCAAATTTAGATAAAGTAAAAATATAAGTTAATGATGCTGAGCTCTTAATTATTTTAATTACATTTAACTATAATTATTTTAAATATACTGGAAGCTTCCAAACTAAAATTAATTTTTGCTAAATATAGGAGACTAAAGAAGTTCAGTTGGTTGAGTGTTCAGCATGCAGAAGCTATGGATTTGATCCCCTAGCACATTGAAAACTGTGTGGTGGTCCACGACTATAATCCCAGCACTCAGGAGGTACAGGCAGGACGATCAGAAAGTCAAGGTCATCCTCAGATACACTGAGGCCAGCTGGGTGACATGAGAGATCCTTCCTTATACTTGGGAGGCAAAGGCAGGCATCTCCATCTACATGAGTTGAGGCCATCCTGGTCTACACAGCAAGCAACAGCTACACTGTGAAATCCTTCCTCAAAACAACAACAAAGTATTTTGATAAATGAAAATTTAGAGTTTATATACATATCAGTAGTCACAGTTCTCAGATGCCAGACCTTAAAAACAAAATAGTCTGATTTAAACTATGAAACTTAAACTAGGCTAGGGGCATAATTCAGCATGTGTATGCTTAGATGCAACCTATAGCATTCTCCTGTAAACTAAAACCAAAGATATTAAAATTTACATTATATAGTATCAGATGTGTAAAAAACCAAAAACAAATACAGAAGTATAACAAATTTCACACAGTGTCTTAGAAATGACTACATATCTTGAAGAATTTGTGCTAAAAGGTTTATATGTGCTAAATTATATTTATTTAATCAAATCAATATTAAAATACACTGAGAACCCTTTACCTTCATGGCTCTTTCTACTAATTTAGAATCAGAAGCTGGCAAAGGAGGATCATGAAAAATCTGTAAAGGCTTGGAGACATCATTCTCATCGATTTTAATTGTAACTTTGTGAACAGATGCTGTGCCTGTTTTTCTCCCTAGAACCTGTTGACTGAAAGGGGGCAGGGGGAGAATGACATATAAACACAGCTTTTTATCGTTTACATTCAAATAGAAACATGCATCATGCTACCGAGTCAGAACCTTGACCACAGCAGGCCCTCAGCGTTTGTACAGGGAATACATCAACACCGAGAAGACGTTCCATAATCTGATTCAGCATTTGCTCTATTGCATTTTAGAAATAGATACTGAATTTAAAAATAAAATACATCCACTCACGGAAAAAGAAAAAAATCTGGAAACAAAAACTGTCTTATAAGTATTTGCCCCTGATTTATCCACAGAAAATCAGAACGCAGTCAATTTCAAACAGGAATTAAAAACGATAAATTGCTTCATAGCAATTTTCTCCAAATCAGTTTTCAAAGTTACAATTTAAAACAGGAAACTGTGATAAGCAAGTATATTTTAAAAAGTGATACTCAACACTCTTATCCTTTGGGGACTAGGGATATAGCTCCATTGGCAGAGTGCTGACTTTGTATAAGGCCCTAGATTGAACACCAGCACCACCCAAAACCCAATCTTATGGACATAGTTTTATGAACAAGCTGGCATGCGCCCAGAGTAAGCTAATGGATGTCTGGTGTGGTCTACATGATAGTGAGACTTTACCAAATTAAAGCACATAACTATGGGCACATAGCTATTCATACGTAATAAACCAGTTGTACAAGGGAAAGAAACAAAAAGACAAAATACACTTATCACAATGACCTACCAGAACCAAGTTTACTTACTTCCAAACTGAGAGAGAGAGGCACTTCCCAGCATGGTATCTTTCCACCTGTACAAGGTCTCCCCACCTCTCTCGGATTAACATTAGCGTCTGAGAATGTAATACTTCTAATTGAAGCGATAAGCAGAAACAATCTGATTTAGCTTGTTAAGCAAAATATAGCATGTTACTCAAGCAGCTAATAAGCACAGGTAAACATCATCTAACAAGGGCTCTATTCCGAAAAAGCTAGCTATGGAGAAATTTTCTAGAATCATCTTTGTCTAATGGTTTTCTGAATTATATTCTCAAATGGCTCATTATAAGAAGTAGTAGAATATGTGGCATAATTTTAGAAAAAGGACTGATAATTTTGGCTTAAATAAACAAAACTAAGGTCTAAGCTTGCCCCTTAATTGATCATTGTTTAAAAAATACAAATTGGGGCTGGAGAGATGGCTCAGCAGTTACGAGCACTGACTGATCTTCCAGGTCCTGAGTTCAATTCCCAGCAACCACATGGTGGCTCACAACCATCTGTAATGGGATCTGATGCCCTCTTCTGGTGTGTCTGAAGACAGATAGAGTGTACTTATATAATAAATAAATAAATCTTTAAAAAAATAAAAGAAAACACAAATTGAGCAAACATAAAATTTTCAGATCAAAATGGTACCTTTTTGAGACAGGTCCTCATAATGTACAACAGCCTGACTTTGAACTAGTTACATAGCCCAAGATGGCCTCAAAGTCAAATCCTGCTACCTCCCTTCTCAGGTTCCAGGATTACAGGCATGTACCACCTTGCCGAGCAAACAGTGCTATTTCTAAGTAACCCTTTTAAAGAGTTTCCTGCAAAGCAGTGGTAAGATTTGAAATCTATCTTATAGATGTTAATCTATTAACCTATCTTATTAATGTTCACACAATGGCTGGCTCTCCATGTCTACTTATACCCGAAAAAGGGAGGATGTGGGAAGGAGAGACCAGAGTACACAAAGGATAAACAGAAATGTAGAAGAAAGCAGGAGACACAAAATCCTTACAGTACACATCTCAAATATCAGAAGGATACGTAGGCAGTTGTACATGTCCTGAAGAGGTTTCTCATCAGCAAAGAGCCTAGACTGGACCAGCTGATGGATAAAGTCGATTTGCATGCTATGAACCAAAGCTCGCCCATCTTCCATTGGCAGAAAAAAAGGGGGAGTTAAATTAGAAAAGTCAGCATTAAATCATTAACTGAGAAAGTGTACACTAAAAAAAAATTTAATTTACAAAAAAGAACAGATTATTCTGAGAAAACTATAAGTTATACACTGAAAATTCTTCCATATTGCTTCAAATTATAGAAGTGCTGCACATATTTTTCCACAAGAATACTTCAATAATATAAGAATGTCAAAACAATTACTATGATGATTTACCTCCTGTTTCCTTATCCTCAACTAGAATTTCAAGCTTGAGAAGACGCCATGGAACTTCTGGGTCATCACCCATCACTGTCAATGTTGCTTCAAATTCTCCTTCAACTCGAAACTTCACACGGCCATTTGCTTTTTTAGAAGAGGAAAAGGTATATATTGCTTTAAAACAGTAAGCTTCTGGCTAACCTCCAAGTTCCAGTCTCTTAAGTGTTGAATCAAGTCAGTGGTTCAAACAGAGAGAGAGCACCAATGTCCTGGTCATTAAGAAACCAAAGGCAACTCTTCCTACATTATGAATAAACACCAGAGCATATCCTCCAGGCTCAACTTTGGAACCTCTTTTCTCTTCTAGTCTCAGGTAATCCCACACATTTCCCCCCAGTGCAAAGACTACCACATTATTTTTAGGTACCAAAAAGAGAAAAATTATGGCTGGCAAATCATAGGCTCAACCACCACAAAAAACAAAACTTCATTTACTTGTTCTCTGAACAAAACCTAAAAGGTCACTTAAGTCTTACAAAAAAACAAAACAAAACAAAACAACAACCTCAGGTACATACCCACTGTAAGATTTGCTAGCTGTGGAGGAAGATCTGTCGTTACAAGCCTATGTCTAAGAATCTGATTAAGCTGATGAAGTGTGGCTTGTTTCTCAACTTTGGTAATTGGGTCTGGAGGAATAATTTTGTCCTACAAAAAAATAAAAGAAAAATATAAAAGATGTAAATGTTTACCAGCACCTGATTGTACTTTGTGTACCTATTACAATACTCATTTCTGCTGTCTACATCAAATAATAGTGACTATACATTTGAGAGTGAATAACTCTCAGCTGCCTTGCTAAAACCAAGTTCTTCATCGTGCTCCATTTATGATACTAAGTTAGTATCACTAGATGACTTCCTCTATTTCCTAAATTTATACAATACAATAGCAACAACTCATTCAATTACCATAATGCATTTTACGTACTTCCAAAATACCACTACTGTGGAGTCATGTTCACATCTGAAATACACACTAAATTAGATTTGCACATTTACTCACTCCCAACAATGACAGGGAAAGGGAAGGAAATGAGAGAAATGGAGAAAAAAAAGAAAAAGGCAAAGAGGAAATAAAGATTCCCCTGTTCAACTGGTCCCATTTATTTCAAACTATCACACTTTTACTTGTATAGAAAAAAAAATACATTAACTACTTGTTTAAAAAAAAATAAAAGAAAAAAAGGTTTTTCCTATACTATGTAATCCAAACCCAAAGCCTATAACATTTCTGAGTACAGGGGCAAGCACTTACCCTGATGCAGGTTGGAAGTCGTGGATAAGAGCCAGTAGTCAGTACATCTATGGCATATGGGATAGCAAAACTAGGCAGGCGTGCATGGACCAGAGCATCTCTAGCTAAGGAGGCCAAGCGGTCAGCGGTATCCACAAATAAGATGGCTTGCTGATCTAAGAAGCTTGAGATCATCTTTAAAGCAAAGGGTAAATATATCACTTGCCAAAGCAAACTTGAAGAGAAATTAATATAGGTAGTTTCTTATTGGATGAAATTTCTATTTGTATTTGATATTAAAAATAGTTTTCTCTCATTTCTCCACTGTTGACATCACACATACATAACGAGTAAAAATTATTCTGACAGACTTCTAGTGTTGGATAGCAATGAAGTTAAAACCAAAGACTCCTAGACTGTCTTGATCTAAATTTTAACTCTGTAATTTACTAGCTCTGTCCACTTGGGCAAGTAAGTTAACCTTTCTATGCCTAAGGTTTTCTTCTTGAGACAGTTTCTCTGTGCAGCCCTGGTTGCCCTGGAACTCTGTAGACGAGACTGGCCTCAAACTCAGACTGGCCTGCCACTTCCTCCCAAATGCTGGGATTAAAGGAATGTATCACCACTTCTCATGGACGTCTCAGGTTTTCAACAGTAAAATGAAGATAATGATTCCCAACCTAATGAAGCTGTTCTGAGGATAAGTATTACATACCTAACCTTCATAACGGTGCCTAGAACACAGGAAACTACACATTGCCCAGTATGAGATCCAGGCCAACTATCTGCCCTATCAGTTTTCTAGTCAGTTCAGTAGTAGAGCCATCACAGGGCTGAAAACTACCTCCTTCAAACCTTTAGTTTGTTTTACATCAATATCTAACTTTTCTTTCTTTTCTAACTTTATGTCCTTCTGGCGAACAATCTGCAACCAGTCTCTCAGAATTAATACAAGAGGGCATCATTCATTGACAGTGATCTTTTTTACAGTTCCAGTTCCACAGCTGTTTTACTGTCTACAGAACCAGATAGTTGTTATCACCTTAGAAAGGATAAAATGGATTCACAGGTGAAGACCTTTTCCCAAAGAAATATGGCTTATTAATTAGAAAAGCTAGAACCAGAAAATAGGTTTTCGTCTCTTAGTTTTAAACCAGGTCGGTGTATATCTTGGAATGTTGCCTTTTTATAATTGATACAATGTTCTATCGATGTCACCAACTCTAATTTATTTGTATCCATTATACTGCCAAAACAGTCTCAACTGCTGCACTGGTTTTAACTCTGATTTAGGCTATTTCAAAAATCTTGTCACTCAGGTGAAAATTTTTTTGGGACCAAGTTAAGAAAAAAGAAAACGAGATCTCCTTCTGGAAGGAAGGGAGATAAACTGAGTTATCAGTTTACCCAGCCTGCACTATTCCATCTGAATAATGAAACATACTCAAAATACACTAACCTCAGTAAATTGAATATTGCTTATTGTACAAAAGTTTGCAAAGTTTAATTTCCCAATCACATATATAAACAATAGAAACTTTTATCCTTTAAGTGATTTCTTTTTAAATGCCTAATTATTTATTTGTGCACGGGTGTACTGTCTGCATGTATGTCTATGTACCATGTGTATATATGATGCCCAAAGAGGTTAAAAAAAAAAAAAAAAACGGGGCTGGAGATGGCTCAGAGGTTAAGAGCACTGACTGCTCTTCCAGAGGCCCTGAGTTCAATTCCCAGCAACCACATGGTGGCTCACAATTCTCTGTAATAGAATCCAATCCCCTTTTCTGGCGTGCCTTAAGACAATGACAGTGCACTTACATAAAACAAATAAATAAATATTTTTTAAAAATTAGAGTGCATTAGATTCCCTGGAATTGGAGTTACAGGTAGCTACCCTGTGGTTGCTGGGAATCAAGCCGGGTCCTCTGAAAGAGCAGCTAATGCTCTTAACCACTGAGTGAGTCATCTATCAGAGCAACCTCACACCTTGAGGGAAATTTAGCATATCATACAAAACACACTACCTCAAAAACTGAGTGTGGTGGTGGTACACATCTATAATCCTAACACTCAATAAACTAAGAGGACTAATAGTTTAAGGCCAACCTAAGCCAAATATGCTTTTGATCAATATTTGATCAATAGAAGGGTATATTGACTTACTCAGAGACAGCTGTGTCAAAACACTCTGATCAAAAGCAACTTAGAGGAAAGGATTTGTGCAGCTCACACTTCCACATCTTAATTCATCATTAAAGGGGGGCAGGACAGGAACAAGCAGAAACCACAACAACATCCTGCTTGCTGGCTCACTTACTAGTTTATGTTCAGCTAGCTTTTGTATATAGCCCAACACTTGCATTTTTCTTATACTACACAGGGAAGATCACCCTCAGCGGACTGGGCTTCCCATATCAATCAGCAATCAAGAAAATGCTTCAAATATATAACCCGAAGTCTATCTGATCAAGGCAATTATTCAACTGGGGTAGTGAGTTTTCTCTTGCCAGGTTACTTTAGTTTGTGTCAAATTGACAATAAAAATCAACAGGATATGATTCAAAAAGCAAATCTATATTTTAGAATTTTCCAAAGTCCAACTTTATGATCTTTCTCCTCCTTTCAGTTGGCAACTTTCACAAAAGTTTAGGCAATCTAGTGGAATAGGCTAAACAGAGACTAAAGCAGGCTAAAACTGAGGTGAAATGTCAGAGAAACCACTTCAGCTGTGCTGTACATTTTTTTTTTTTTTTTTTTTTGTAGAGTGGGACTTTTGTGAAATAAGAACCCTCACCAGCTTACAAATAAAAAATTCTCCATTTTCAGTTTACCAGAGTATTAAATATTCTGATACCATCATGCCTTAGCTGTTCTCCCCCCCCCCCCTTTTGGTTTTTCAAGACAGGGTTTCTTTGTGCAGACCTGACTATTCTGGAACTCAGCCTGTGGACCAAGCTGGTCTCGAACTCACAGAGATCCACCTGCTCTTGCTTCCCAAGTGCTGGGATTAAAGGTGTGCACCACCATTGCCCTGCTGATTTTTATTTAAGAAGCCTAATAAACTACCAAGAACTTTTGAAGCTCTCAAAGTCAATCTAGCCAGGTCTAACTTGTTAATCTGCTTTAATCTATGAGAACTAGGAACCTTTTAAAAATGTCATTACATAAAAGAATGAAAAGGGAAAAGAAAAGTGAGAATCGTTGTCAAGCTAGTGTATCTTTGTACTTCCTTACCATTCACAAAAGGTAACAGCAGCTAGAAATATAGTTGGTCCTGTAGAGCTGAGCCTAAAAATGGAACCTCAATGAAAGCAGGGAAATGCTGTCTTCATTTCAGGACTTCATTCACTATTTAATGCCCTTTCTGGTACGACCTCTTTAGGAGTGATTGAAGTAAAACAAGAGCCAGTGTTCCTCAACTGTGAACACCAAATCATCCTCCCCAAATTCTCACAGTAAACTCACTCAAGGCCCCTAGGTGATCATTCTTATGTTAAAATTTGGCTAGTTTGTGTTACTATTGTTGTGTGGAAATAAAGAAATCTTTTTAAAAATTGCTTTGTTGCTATTTCCTAATTGTGATTTTGCTACTGTTATAAATTGTAATATAAATATTTTTGGAGATACAAGTTTGTAAAAGGGGTCTTTAACGCACAAGTTGAGAACCACTGTTCTAAAGAATCATACAATTTTGAAGCTAACCATTTCTCCCCTTTTAGTTCCTCCAATGTTATAGCTAAAGTCTCCTAATGTAAATTCTTCCACATATCTCCTCCTCTTCCTTTTGGTCAAGTGTCCATATACAAATACTAGCCTTCCACAGATACACATTTATGCATTATCATAAAAGAACATGATTACTGACATTGGTAATAAAATTGAAATTAACATAAGTTGCATTTCTTTTTTATTATTTAAGACCTTTATTAACAGGTGCTTGCAGTTTGTTGACTTTTTTGAAAAAAATCAAGTTGTAAACTTTATTACAAATTAAAAATGAAGTTCTTAAAAATCTCAACTTGACTAGATATGAAACAATTTAAAAACCATTAAAGGTGTATTAAGAAAAACCAGATCTTTTTTTTTTCTTAAAAAACATTTGTCATAACGAAAAAGAGCCATCTTTAGGTAAAAATAATAAAAACCCCATGCTGCATAGTTAATGCAGATAGTTCTAGTGTATCTGGTCAACGGGCAAAAAGCAAGCACTTAAGGTCTTCAGCTAAAATCTTTGTTCATTTCTTATTGCTGGAATTTCATATTCATTTCTTCTTGTTGGATGACCAAACCGGATGATGGTAGAGAGGGTAAGCCGGCATTTACTCAGCCCCGCCCTGCTCAGCCTCGGGAGCGGACGAATTCTCCGCTGGTGGATCGGCTACTTTTGTCTCTTTGCCATCTTGTGGTTTAGGGTTCTCTGGGCGACTGCATCGGTAGTTGAAGTTGCAGTGATACCGCCATTGAGGTGGCTGCTGACCTTGCGTCTCATCTCCTTGATTTTCTTCGTCCTCTTCATTGCCATCCTCTCTAGGCTGTCTTTGGCGAGGAGGGCCCCTGCGGAATCGTGGTCTGTAACCCTGTCCATCTTCTGTCTCACTGGTCTACCTTGCTCTCCTGCACCCTGGTTGTCAGCTCCCTCCATCACTTCTCCTTGCACAGGGGGGTCGGAATACTGTGGTCGACGCGCATAGGGTCTCCGCATGTACTAAGGTGGGAACCTCCACCTGCAATAGGGCCAGCGTTGTTGGGCATGGCCTTCAGGAGCACTTTCCGACCCCAAGTTCTTTTCCCCACTCTCACTATTCTGGTAATTTGGCTGGTAATTGCATGGAGGAGCCCTACGACTTGGATAGCGTCTGTAATGGTTACGGTCTGCTGCGTATTTACTGCCTTGAACTGGAACTCTACCGGGGCCTGTAACATTTGCTGCCTCCGCACCCTTTTCTCCTTCACCAACATCAAACTCCACAGTCTCTCCATCGCCTACACTACTAAGGTACTTCCTGGGGTTATTCTTCTTTATGGCAGTCTGGTGTACAAACACATCTTCCTTGGTGTCATTCCTGTTGATGAAACCATTATCCGTTCCTTACATTGAACCATTTTACTGTTCCCAAAACCTTCGTTGCGATGACCTTCTTGTCCGCGCCGGCGGGCGCCGCCGAGGTGAGGCCGCCCGGGCCGCCACCAGCCGCGCTGCTGCCCGTGGAGCCGGGCTTGGTGTCCGCGGCGCTGAGGGCGGCGGGGGCGGCGGGCAGCTGCTGGGTCTCGGCCTCGCTGCTCATGATTTCCGTGATGGAGACTGGGGACAGCGGCGATGGCTGCGGCTCCTCCAGGGTGTGATGGTGACTAGGCCGGCGGTGGCGGTAGGGCTCTCTGGGGTCCGCTCTCTGCTCCCGCTAACGATCAAACTATGCATTTCTTTTTTTTAATCAATTCGTTTATGAGTACACTGTTGCTGTCTTCAGAGACACCAGAAGGGGGCATCAGAACTCATTACTGATGGTTGTGAGCCACCATGTTGATTGCTGAGAATTAACTACAGAGCCATCTCTCTAGCCCAAAGTTAAATTTCTAAATTATGCATATAACATTTAAAGGCATTTGTTTTGAGACAGCATCTTGCCATGTAGTAGTCTCTAACCTTGTAGACCTAACCATGTAGACCTCATGAGCATAGTTACACAGACTGCATGTTTTATTATGTCCAGTTCTCAAAATTATTCTAATCAAAGTAAAATCAAAAGTTTAACTCACCGCACACTTTTCTACTTTGCCAGCATCATTGGCCCATTTTACTAAAGCTAATAATCGAACGAAGAGTTGACGTGTCCGGCTAGCAAACTGCACAATTTCTATTTTCCTACAAAAAATAAAACAATTCTCATCTGAACCAGCACATTATTTTTCACAATTTGTTTCATCTGAATAAAAAAAACCAATTTGTTCACATGCACAAAATTAACCTAAAATATTTACATAAATATTAATTTCATCTCATTTTATGTCTTTCTCATACCTTTATCACAGAGCAATGCATCCAACAGTTTTTCCACAATAAATTACAATTTAAAATTAATTTTTATTATAATAAATAATTCTTAAAATATACTAAATCTATGGATATGTGGTAGTAGAAGTTAGGAGATATAAAGTATAAACCTCATAACTGAAGTTATTGGTAATTAGTTACCATTTTGGTTCGAGGAGTTGAAATATATTCTTTACCAAACTTTGAATTGTCCTTTATTTAAAATCAAGGGTTATTTCCCAACTTATAATAGCATAACAAACAAAAACTCTGATGAATTTCTATGACAAAGTTGAATATATTACCTTACCCAAATTAAAAGCAGGATACTGATTGGTAAAAGGTAGGTCTGTCCATATCTATTTTTATACCGTATTCATTTCTATGCTTTTTCACCCAGCAATCGCCAATATTTATCATCTCATAAAGCTTTAAGCGCATCATTAAAAATTCTCTACCCTCTATTTATTAACTAGATTTTTTTACTTCACTACCACCACAACTGACAATCATAACTCTCATGGTTCAAGACACTGGAAAAAATTTCAACATGCCAGGACTAATTAGTAACAAGACCCAGAATAATACTAACCTACCACCAAATGAAGTCGAAGCTATGTATTAACTTAATGTGACTTTTCAATAACCTACACATCCAACCAACATCTCTCCATCTTACTAATAATATCACCATGATGCTATGCACCCACATAGTTTTTTGCAGAAGTCTATTGCTGACTGAATAAATTAAAGTCAAGCTGCTATTGAGAGTATGATAAGATCACACACAACCTAATTAAAGAAAACAAGAAAGGAGACCAAGTGTTAAAAATACATTAAGATCTGAGAGGTCTGGGGTTATAGCTCAAGATTGTAAGGCACCACACACAAATACACAACAACCTGGACACCACCAACCTCAGGGCCCTCTCTTAGCACACAGCAAGATTTGTCTGATATTTTTTCCCTATCAGAAAGATGTCCTTCTCTGTAAACTACTCTAATGTGGTTTTCTGACACCATACTGTTTCACTGATAGTGTGCATGAGTCAGTTCTTCAAAAGCCCAGCGTTCCACAACAGGCAGAACAAACCTAGCTTGTTCCTTTCTTTTAAAACTGACCAGTCAAGTGACAAACCAGGTTAAGTTTCAATTGTGTCTTCCAGCTCTATCTTTTCGATTCCTTTCTAAGTCTACAAATAAGGCATTTGGTGGTGGTAATGGAGAGGTAGCCAGGAATGAATACTACAAACCTTCCTAGTGATTTGGTCCTAAAATCCAAAACCAAGGAACATAGAGATAGGATCAAAGATATTACCAACTTAGCCTTATAGTATCCATTTAAATCCCAATAACATGATCTCCTTAAATCTTGTTCCTGTGGCCTATAAAAACATAATAGTGTTAATTTTAAGCCCCAAGCTTAAATTGGATCAAAAAAATGTCAATTATAAAATAGCAATAGCAGAAGACTAAAGTCAATGTGTGCTAAAAGGATCTAACAGCATCATTACTACAACTGGTAAATTAACAGCCAGCTGCCCAAAGCCAGTCAACTCAACGTCCATCACAGTCTATGCAGTTACACTTTCCTGTTCCTCCCAAAGACTTGCCTGATCAGCCATCAATGAAGGGTTATAGAAAGGTTCTACATCCAAGTACCAAGAACACAAAAACTGCATTCCCTGGTGCTTCCAACAAAATACACAGTCCCAAGTTTCTTTGGACCTAGGTTCCTCTATCACCAATAAATAGCATCATATTCATGCTCGCAGAGTGAAAAAAAATCAATAAGACAGACTTAAGTTTTTTTTTATACTCACCTTTCCACATCAGATTTCCTTGGCAATCTAAGAGGAAGGGGAAAAGTTGATTAAATATATGCATGCCTTCTCAAAATGTGATAATGGCCTTTACTCTAATTATATTTGGTATCTTCATGTTTCAGAAAAATTGAGCAAACAGTAACCACAGGCTCAGGTGGCTGCTAACACTTTGCACTGACAAGTTAGCAACAATATGGCTATAAAGTAAAAACTGAAAAAGCAACATTTCTTTCCATTCAAAATGCTTTGGAAGATACTGTGTGAATCTTACAGTTTAAAAGCTCCAGTCCTGTGCCCCGCACTCAGGAGTCAGAGGCAGGACAATCTATTTCAGTTTAAGGCCAACCTGAGCTACAGAAGAGCAAGACTATCTCAAAATCAAGTCATCTTAGTTGACAAATAATTGGAAAGGGTTTTGTTGTTTTAAGTGTAAAGAATAGCACTTGCTTTTCCCTTAATTTCTGGAAAAAGAGCAAAGACATTATCCAATTGTAAACTGTGAGAAGAAAGATCAAGAAACATCAAGAAGGTTAGGGTAGTTAGATGGAACAGAATAAGACTATTAGCACATGAATTAAAGAGGTAAAGTATGGAAGGCACAGTTCTCAGGGCCTTAAAGGTAAAAAAACTAAATAGTCCTGGTTGATACAGCAAAGTCCATATATAGGCTTGATGCTTTATTTTTTAAATGTGTGGTGCTGGAGAGCTGGAGCCAGGACCTAGCAAGTGCTCTACCACTATATTCCCTACCCAATGTGTATTACTGTTACTATTGAAACATACCAGGCAACTCAAGCTAACATCAAACTTTCTGGGTTGCCTACAGGCTGTTTTTTAATTTCTAATGCTCCTGCCGTGACCTCTGAAGTGCTATGGCTACAGGGTATACACTATATGTATAACATTTTCACCTATGTTCAAAGGTATCCCGGTTTACACCACAAGTTTTATGGTCACTCTAATAGAGAAGCGGTGCTAAAAACTTTCTTCTGTGTATTTTATTATTGCTTAGTTTGTGTACGTGTTTTTTTTTTTTCCTGGACTGGGGTGGTGGTGGTTGGTCTGAGACAAGGTCTTACTGTGTAGATCTCAATGTCCTAGAATTGACTATATAGACAAGGCTAGCCTCAAACTTAAGACTAGCATGTACTTGGGGCCTCCGCAGGGATTGAAGCAATCTTTTTTGAAATAGAATCCCTTTGTAGTTTGATTCTGGCCTAAAGCTTGTGATTCTCTTGCTTTAGCTTCCCAAACACTGAAGCCACAAATCTTATCTATCTCACTCAACACAGCTCCTAGATTAGATACTGAGTTGTATGGATTTGAACACAGAATGTGGAATTCAGCTGTGGTCTGTGCTTGGGATATGTTTAGGGATCATACAAATGGTGGTGGACTAAAACTATATTATTATACATTAATAAAACAAATCCCTCTCCATAAACTAAGTCCTAAAATTAAAAATAGAACGGAATTCAATAAATTTCTCCAAATTCTTTACAGAACACCAATCACACGATCCATGATCACAGTCTTTTTATCACAGTTATGCACAGGACATACATTAAGCTTTCTCTTGAATTCTTATGAACACATGTAATATACATATATTACTACAAGAACTGCTAAGCTTGAAAATCTTCTCTCAGTCTGAAGCCGTTGCGGGTGGGGGCGCACACACACCTGTAATCTAGCTCTCAGTAGATTCGTGCGTTTAAAAAAATCTCAGCCAGGTGTAAGTGGCCCATACTTGTAATCCCAACACTAAAGAGGCTGAGCCTAAACTGAAGGTTAGAGGCCAGCCTGACGGAACAAGAAAACCCCGTCTCAACAGTAATGATAATAGCAGTAATGTCAGCTCTTTTGACAAGGTTAAGCTTTGTCTCACTCAACAAGATACAGTACATAAAAACTGAAAGGAAACGTTTTACAAGAGTAAATGAAACCGTCCCCAATTCTTTTAGTCATGAGTAAACAAAATACTTAGCTCGCCAGTAACAAAGTATCCCAAGATACATCCTAGCATCTGTATACTAACGTATTTCCCTGGAAACCTGACTGAGCCTAACAATAGGTAAAAAGTGAAAACTTCTATGAACCTCAGCTAGAAGATGCAAAAGAGTTCCAAAATTTCCAAATATCATTTATTCGCACACAGAACCATCGGTGTAATAGGCTTGTACTCTGAACGCATTAACACCCTAATCACGCCCCAAGGCATTTCATAGGTAACTAGATGACTGAAAACTGAAGGCTGATTAGAAAAAAGTATTCTACTTTCATTACATTCATAAAGAGTTAGCATGTTGCAAATGTCACAGAAAGACTCAGAATTCACAATGCAATTGTTTTAAATAGAATCTACCTCCTGCGTTCAAAGAGAAACAATTGCATCCTTCATTTAAAACATATTGTCAAAAGGCTGTAAAACAGTTCCCTTCTTTGAAAATCCCATCCAGCCCTAATTCTACGTAGTCCCCAATGCTTACTCTTCCACTCAGGTTTTTAAAAGGATTCCACATAGAAATCAATATCGTTCTGTTGGGAACTCAAGACAAAAATCCCAAAGACAATCTTCAGCGCTAGTGTTAACACGCGAAACTACCAGTCTGCGTGCTTTCATTGTCAACCAGACCCCTAACAGCTACCTCCTCCCTGAACCCAGAACCTAAACCCCATGAATTTCAAAATTCTCTGCTCAGCAGCCTAGCTCAGTAAAAGGCAAGCATAAGCCTCTATGGAAGGCGGGAAGGGCAAGTGGGGAGCCGGGAAGCAGGCATGGGTTCGCAGCACTTACAAGTCCGTCAACACCATAAGCTCCGAGTAGGCCCGGTGCAGCAGAAATTCGATGAGCGTGCTAAGCCGGTATCCGGGACTAGCCGCAGCCGCAGCTGCCGCCGCTACGGCGGCTCCGGGCGGCGGGGGAGCCGGGGCAGACGCGGAGCCACTGCTGCTGCCTCCGCCGCCACCGCTGCCACCGCCGCCGCCAGGAGGGATCAGCTGGTGGTTCTCCAGCTGCACTGGGGCCATGGCGGCGCACAGCCCGGCTCGGGGCAACCGCCTGAGATGCGGCCCTGGAGCCTCCTCCCGGGCTCGGTGACCGCACCGAGGCGGGCGCAGGCAGTGTGGCCGCCGCCTAGCGCCAGGCCGCCTCTGAACAGGAAGCCGAGCCCTGGCTGCGGAGGCCCGCCCCCATGTAGGGCCGGGCCGGCCGGCCGCGGGGAGGCGAGCGCTGGGCGGGAGGGCAGAGAGGCGGGCCGGCCGCCACTCAAGGGGGAAGCTTCCGCGACTGCTCAGCGGCCACCGGGCCGGCAGGCTGCGGCGTCCATGTTGCTGGGCCGAGAGCGGAAGTCGCCGGACAGAGCGGAAGGGGAACCCGCGGGAGGCCCTATCCAAAGGCAACCTGCGACCGTTCCCCGCACAGTGCTGTTCTGGGGGGGCAGGAGGACGGGGTGCGTGGGAGCGGGGCGGGGCCGGGCGGCGCGTGGGCGGGAAAGCGGAAAAGGGGGGAGCACGCGGCCCCGGAAACCGCGCCGCCAGTCCAGCAGCCGCGTCACAGTAACGTCAGCAGTCCCTAAGAGCTCCTTTTCCCCGCCTAGGCGACTGCAGCGGGACGGTGAACGGAGGAGGCTTGGCGGAGAAGCCGCCCGTCTCCCCTCTTGGGGCCCCAAAAGGCGGCCTTCGGTGACCGCGCGCTCCGCCCATAAGCGACTCTGGTGCTACGTGTGGGAGATAACGTTGCAGTCTTTTTATCTTCTTTTTTTTCCTTTTTGTCAATTGTGGGACAGGAGCAAAGGCACAATAACGTCATTTGAATGCGGTCTTCTGTGTGCTGCGCCTGTGCTGTCACCCAAAGCTCATCATTGAAACACATGTCCTTAAATCCTTTGCTGCTACTCTTGGCTTTTGTCCAGGCCCTTGCAGTAGCCGCCCTGTCCTGCCTGGGTTTTCATCTTTCCCTACCGCCTCTTTCTCCAAAAACCCACACGTTTTGTCTGTTTTCTAATCTTGGCTTCCGTTCGAAATCAACTGAAAGCCTTTAAAAATGTCTATGGGTTCCATCCACCTCCATAGATTCAGAAGCAATTGGTCTTTGGTGATGTCTGGGCTTCGAGAATTTTTTTTTTGTGTGTTTATTTTTGCTTTTTGTTTAGTAGCCTAGCTATTCTCACGCACAACTCACGGAGAAATTCCCTGATAAAAGCGTCTATTTTTGTGACCCTACCTAAGCATCGTTTTACAGCTTCATCTCTCGCAGGTGTAACAGATGCTCATGCTGATCCTAAGGTTAGACAATTCTCTTTGTTCTCCGCTTGTACAATTGCAGTGCTCTTGATAATTGGTCTCACTGTGTTGTCCGGGCTGGCCTTTTTGGCTCTTGAGCTCAAAGCAGATGGGATCACAAGCTCCTGCACCACCTCATCTATTTTTCAGATTGATAAGTCATGTACTTATGGGATACAGTGTTAAATTGCATATATTAATGGAATACAGTACCTGAGGACACTCCCGAATGAACAAATCAGACTCATTAACTTTGATCATCTCTTATACTTTATTTTGTGCTGACAGCTAACATACCACCACCTCCTGCCACACCCCTCTGCCTTTTAGCAGGACTAAAAATGGAACCCAACCCAATCCTTGCCTATAGTAGCAAACATTCTGCCATTATATCCCCAGCTATTTCTTGTTTAGTTAGGTCCTCCTTAAAAGACATAGGCTTAGCTGGGACTTGTTATGTAAATTAGACTGATAACTTGTGATCCCTGGCCTCTGTCTCCCAAGTAGCCGGGGTTATAGGTGCACACCCCATGTCTACTAAATCCCACTTAGATATAGAGGTTGTTATTCTGTAACTGAAATATTAACTAACATTACCGCCTAACACATTGCCACCTAACTGATACATTGTATCTTTTGAGTAACATTTCCCTTTTCTTTGCCTTCAGCCTCTGATAAAAATTATTCGCTGTTGCTTTAATGAATCAGACTTGTTAAGATTCCATTTAAAGTGAGAAGAGAGACTGGCTTTGTGTGCCTGTCTTCTTTGACTATATATAATGTCCTCTTGGTCCATCCATGTTGTTGCAGGTGACATTTCATTGTGTATGATATACAGTGCACGTGTCCAAAGTCTCAGAGTATAACTCAGACTGACTTTAAGCTAAATTCCTCCTGCCTCACTCCTGAAGGCTAGGACACTGTGCATGAGACAGACACATTTTTTATGGGTGTGTTGGGGATCAACCACGGGACCTCGGGAGTGCTCTCTGTGCCATCATTCTCTGCCACATCTTTTCTAGCCATTTGATGTCTCTCCATTGATAAACAAAGGTTATTTCTGTATCTTGGCTAGTATGGGTGATGCTGCATTTGTCCTGTGTACTGCTGTAACTGAAACACTTTGGACTTAGAGCCAGGAAGACCAGGAGTTTCAGATGTCCTCAACGTCCTAACAAGTTCAAGGCCAATGTGTGAGACCCTTTCTCAAATATAAAAAGTATTAGCCTGCTGGTGGTGGCACACATCTTTAATCCCAAACTTGGGAGGCAGAGGCAGAGGTTCAAGTCAGCCTGATCTACAGTGAGTTCCAGGACAACTTAAAGAGAACCCTGTCTCAAAAAGAAAAAAGGGACAGTAGTGTGGGTATCTCTGTGGCATAGTAGTTTTATTTCCTTTTAATGTATACCCAGAAATTTGAATTATTGGATCATTTAGTAATCTCTTTAGTAAATTTAGGTTCTTCATGCTCTTTTCCAAAATGTCTATAGGAATTTTGAATTCTCACCAAAAGTACACAAGGGTTCTTTTTGCTCATCATCTTCATCAGTTGTATCTTTTTTGTTCATGACCATTCTGGAAGATTGTATTAGGGTTCTCTAGAGTCACAGAACTTATGGAATGCCTTTATATATTAGGAGGATTTATTGTAATGACTTATAGTCTGCAGTACAAGTAATTCAACAACAGGCAGCTGAGAATGGGAAGTTCAAGAATCTAGTAATTGCTCAGTCTCAAGAGCCTAAGGTGTTTCAGCTGGCCTTCTGTATAAACTGGAATCCCGAAGAAGTAGGTTCCAACAGCTGTGCTGGCAAGTAAGTGCAAGCAAGGGAATGAGAGAATTCCTCCATTGTCCTTTTGTAGGTCTCCAGAAGGAGGTGTGGCCCAGATTTAAGGTGTGTGCTACCACACCTGGTTTGGGAACTTGCTCTGGCCCAAGCTGGCCTTGAACTCAGAGATCTGCTTGCCTCGGTCTCCTAGGATTGAAGGTGTGTACTATCTTGCCTGGACCTAAACTTTTCAAGACCACTATGCCTCAAATTCTGGATCAAAAGCATGTGTTAGCCCATGTCACGATCTGGGTCAGAAGCCTGTGTCTTCCAGCCTCAAGATCTGGGTCCCAGGTTCTGAATTGTAATTGATTCCAGATATAGTCAAGCTGACAACCCAGATGCCCGTCACACTGATGTAAGATCATATCTTTTACATTTTCACGGGGAACAGATAAATTAGTGTCAGCTAAAATCAGACCATTTCTTTTCCAGTTTTAACTTGTCTTATTGAAAGTAGTTTCTCTCTTTTGAAAACAATATTGACTTCAGTTAAGACATTCTGGCTCTTATATACAAAAGATGGTTGGATAGGTCATCCATAGAGCCTTCTCTAATACTTTATAGTTCTGTATGATGTTGATAGGATTTCAATTGTGTTTTCTTGTGTAAACACAGTCACAAACCTTGCCTTTTTGTCTTTTATTTGTAGTAAGGTTTTACCTAGAGAGTCTCGCTAATTTTTGGGTAAAAGGATACTGTCAGGGTGGGACGTGTAGATAGATAGGCAGAGCTCTGTGTGTTCAGGGCCAGCCAGGTCTGCATAGGGATTTCTAGGCTAGTTAGGGATACAAGGTGAGATCTTATCTCAAAAAATAAAATCCTAAGCTTAGGACATTAATTTTTTTCTAGCTATGCCAAAATTTAATATCTTATAAATGAATAGTTGGCCAATGAGCAAACAAAAGAGAAGAAAAAGAGGTACTTTTGAAGGAAAAGAAGTCCCCATTTAGAATTTAATTATTAGTCAGGTATAGTGGCTTAGGCTTTTAATCACAGTATTCAGAAGGCAGAGGCAAGCAGAGCTCTAAGTTTGAGGATAGCCTGTTCTACAGTTCCAGGATAGCCAGGGCTACACAAAGAAACCCTGTGTCAAAGAAAGGGGAGGTGGAGAAAGAAAGAAAGAGCGAAAGGAAGAGAATCAATACAGAATCTAATTATTCTTCCTTAGGAAATGAATTTTTCCCCTGCCTCGTTGTTTCTTTGTTAACAATAACCCACCTGTGGTTGTTTCAATTTATTTCCTCTGAATTGAAACATTCAGTTTTGGAGTGGCATAAAAGGTTCCTCAGACTCAGAAAGCTAAGGATGTACAGGAAACTCGTAAAATTTACAAGACTGGGGAAGCTTGGAAAGATTACAGGGCCTCTCTCCAGGAAAGGTCCAAACAAAGCACAGTAAACAGCAGAGCCACCATCAGCATCATAGCTGATGGCCAAGTTCCAGTGTCCTCAAGTCTCATGGATGGGCTGAGTCTCATAGAGCCACTGTACAAAAGGAGTTGAGCCACAGATGAGAGACCCAGGATCAGGGTCTCCATCCATTGTTTCCTTTGTTGTGGTGGTTTCAATTTCACTTCTGGTTCTGTTTGAGTTTGGTTTGTTTTGAGATAGGTTTTCCTATAGCTCAGGCTGGCCTCAAACTCCATATGTTGCCTAGAATGCACGACCTTCAACAACTGTGTGATCATTCTCCTTCTCTTTCCCAGTCCAGACCTGCACCATCATACCAAGTACTTAGTTTTATGAATTGCTGTGGATGGGACCCAGGGCTTTCTAGTTGCTAAGGCAAGCAAGCACTCTGCCACCTGAGCTACATCCCCAGCAACTCCAGGCCTTAATAGTAGCTCAGGTGAGAAGCATCTGCTCACACTTCTGCTTTTGTCATGGTCCCATAGAGATTATCCCAGCTGAATGGCTGTGCTATCCTGCCTTCACAGACAGTATTACAAAGTATTTTGGATTCAGCCATGCCACTGGGAACATTTCTTTTTTTTAATGGGAGAGGATGAGGATCAGTAGCAGGGTCCCACAGATAATGTCAAGCACTACCAGACACAGGTAAACAAGGTGTTTTATGATACTACAGTGCTGGATCCAGGAGACAAAGGAAACATTAAATGCTGTACATACACGGCAACTCCTTCACCTGCTAGGAACTGAAATATGCTGTTCTTAAGTACCTGGATTATTGCTGTCTCCAAGGTCACATAGTCTTTTTGTCCTAAGCCAGTGTACTGGTTTGAATAGATATGACCCCCAGAGACTCAAGTGTTTGGCCATAGGAAGTGGCACTGTTTGAGGCCTTGTTTGAGGAAGTGTGACACTGTGAGGATAGGCTTTGAGGTCTTCTGTGCTCAAGGGTGACACATAGTCTCCTTTTGCTGCCTGTGGAGCAAGACATAGAACTCTTGGCTCCTTCTCCAGCACCATGTCTGCCTGACACTGCCATGCTTCCCGCCATGACAATAATGGACTGAATCCCTGAGACTGTAAGCCAGCCCCAATTAAATGTTTGCCTTTATAACAGTTGCAGTGGTCATGGTGTCTGTTCACATCAATAAAGCCCAAACTAAGACAGTAGCAACTGTCTTCCTTTACCCAACATACTGCACCTCCATTCAGGTGGCCTTGAACTCATAATGATCCCCTGGCCCCAGCCTCCAGGGATTACAGAGAGACAGAGGCAGGTGGATCTCTGAGTTCTAGACCAACCAGTTCTACAGATAGAGTTCTAGAACAGCCAGAGCTACATAGAGAAATTCTGTCTCAGAAAACCACAATAAATGAACAATTAGGAAGGCATACTAGTTTATAAAGTAAATAGCTTGAATACTTGTGGGAGATTGTGGACCTTCAAGTGAAAGTAAATGCACGCCTAATAGCACAGGCATTGCTACAGTAGTTGTCTACAAAGTTGCTTCCTTTCCAGTAACCTCGTCAATGAAAGGCAATGCTAGAGTACTCTAAGATAGAAATCAAGAAGGGCTGGAGGTAAGAGAGATGACTCAGTAGTTAAGAGGGCTTGCTGCTTTTCTAAAGGACAAGAGTTTAATTCCCAGCATGTGTGCCTGAAGTGGCTCACAGCTGCCTGTAACTTAAGCTCTAGGGCATCCCATGCACTCTTTTGGCCGCCATACAACTCACAAGCACGTGAGTGCTAGATGGGGGTAGTGGGAGAGGGCAGTAATGAAGATAAGTCAAATTTTTTAAAAAGGAAAAAAGCCTGGGAGCTTGCCAGTGTCCCCACTGTTTGTGACATGTTTCTACTCCCCAGTACCTTTTCTGCCCCTGTAAATGAATTGTGTTTTACTCCAAGAGGATCCCACTTGCTTCTGTTCTGCTGGTGCTGACCAGACTTGCTTTGTTGCATCATCAAGGCCCAGAGAAATTAACTGGGTTCTTCTTGATTTTTTTCTTTGTTATTTTGTTTCATTGTTGTTAAGACCTAAAACTCACTATGGCAACCAGGCTGCCTCCAGCTTGCAGAGATCCTCCTGCCTCAGCTTTCTGAGTGCTGGAACCAAAGGTGTGTGCCACCACACTCAACAAATTCACAAATTTATAAAACAAGAACAGGTAGAGAAAGTTGAAAAATGCCCTTTCAACCTCTGTCATGAATCTGTCCAAACTGTAAAGATGAACTAGAAACTGTAATCAAAGCCTGGAACCTCCTTTCTGATTTTTATTTAGCTGCCCCCAACTATACATATTAATATGTCTGTTCATTTTGTATTTGTTCTGAGCATCAGCAAAACTTAAAAAGATAAGTAAACAAATAAATGCACAACTATAACAATAGCAAACAAGTTGCTAATATTTTCTGCTTGAAAAATGTTGACTTTTCTTTCCAATAATAGTGATACTTCTCTATAACTGCAGCTAAATATTTTTTTGAAGACAGCACATCTTGGTCTGGGTGTGGAGCTCAGTTGGCAGTTTTCGCCTAACATGCACAAAACCCCTAACAATTGAGCATGGTAGTACATACCTGTAATCTCAACACTTGGGAAATGGAAACAGGAGAATAAGGTGTAGGTCATCTTCAAGTATATGTACGTTTAAGGCTAAACTGGGCTACAAATGGAGACCTTGTCTCAAGAAAATAAAATAAGACCTTGTCTCAAGAAATTGTGGCATGGTGGTACATTTAATCCCAGAACAGGCAGATCTCTGTTAGTTGAAGGACACTGTGATCTAAATACAATTCCAGGCCAACCAGGCCTACATAGTAAGACCTTATCTTGATTTTAACAAAGGAAAGGAAAAGGGATTACATTTTACTAGAGTCTTCACTGCCCAAATCACTTTTGCTCTTATTCACAGGCCCAAGGAAACTTTTCAGCACACCCTCTGAAGCAGTGGCAATTGCAGCAGTTCCTCTACTCTCTGAGGACCAGTCGGCAACCTCTGGAAGCACTTTTCATTTTCAGGTATGGGCTGTGGGGGTGGTAGAAGCAAATAGCACTGGGAAGCTCCTCCTACAACAGAGAATTTTTGGTCAGTGGTGCTGAGGACAAGAAACCTCTTTACAGTTGAAAACCAGACACTTTGTCCTCCAAAGGGAGAATGATAGGAAGACATCTTGCTAGGTATGACGAGAAGGTCATTGCCTGGTACTGTTACCTAGCACAAGACTAATAGTCCAGGTTATTGCTCCTTAGACCCAGGTATCTCAAAGGTTATATGATGTCCCTAAAGCACAGGATGACTGGGTCACATTCATCTGGTGTGGCCAGATTTCATCCATTCATAACACAAATGTTTCCTTTTGCCAGGTAAGGATTAAATTGTTGAGATTGTCTAAACTGTAGCCAGGCAAAATGGTACATACCTTTAATCCCAGCACTGGGGAGGAAGAAGCAATCAGATCTTTGTGAGTTCTAAGGTTGCATAGTCTACCTAGTGAATTCTAGGCCAGCCAGGGCTACACAGTGGGATTCTGTAAAACAGCTATGATGATATGTGTGGCAATCGTTTTAATATTGTACTTTGCAGCCTTAATTGCTTCTTGGATCTAACAGTACATCTGACTGCAATTTATTTATGATTTGTCTCAAATGTAAAAACAACTTATCCCAGTGGTAGAGGAGTGCACTTTTAATCCTAGCACTTGAGAGGCAGAGGCAGGTGGATCTCTGTGAGTTAGAGGCTAGCCTGGTCTATAGAGAAAGTTCCAGAACAGCCAGGCCTACACAGAGAAACCCTGTCTCGGGAGAGAAAAGGAAAAGCAACTATTGAGTTTGTATTTACTGTCTATACAACTTCCATTGGTATAGACATTTTGTGATAGACCATCCAGTTTACCAAGTAGCTTCCTGGGTGACTGTACTTTTCACCAAGTACTCTATAGGGAATAAGGAAATTTCTTACAACACTGGGATGATATACCTACTAGTCCGGTGTCTGCCTCTGGACTCCTCAGAATAGAATTGAGAAGACAGTCTGTTTGAGTTTAGTTTAGATACACTTGACTCCTTTTCAAAGCACTACAAAGCTTATTTTGTAACAAAACATGTTACATTTGTCTGTGTTGCTGTGTTTAAGTGTCTTATCTTAACTCATAAATTCAGTCAGTGTTACATAAATTAACAGTTCCTTTCACAAAGAAAGTTTGACTTCACTCCAACTGTGTACCTGCTCTTCCGTTGACTGAACAGTTCTGGATTTCACAAAATAATGTTCTGGGTGCTGAATTTCATGGCTCTTGTCCAAAGGGGACTGAGAAATTAAGTCAGCTCAAAAATGAGAAAGTACAAATTTTCCCAGCCTTTCATTAAGCTGAAATGATACACTGATAAAGCCAACTGATTGGTAACAGAAAATAGCCTCTCTCCCAAGGGATCACTACAGCTAGAAAGTACCACAAGTCACCTATGGGTGACTACTGCTCCCAGGCCGACTGAGAGACTTGTTTTTCTAAAGTACCTGTTGAAATGGTAACTTTCCTAGGAAAGCCTATGGGAGTAGTTCTGAATAAATGGCTGGGTGGTTAAGAGTTCTTGGCTGCTCTTACAGAGGACTGAAGTTTAGTCCCCAGCACCCAGCTCACAATTATCTGTTACTTCAGCTCCAGGGGATACAACAACCCTCTTCTGACCTCCATGGTCACAAACAGAAATTCAGATGGAGAGAAGGAAAGGATGACTGTGGAACCTAGGGGAATGTTGAGAAGCCAGTAGGTTTTAAATAAGTCACATTTGTGCGAGGCTCAAAGCAAGGCTGGATACAAAGGGCTCAGGTCAGGTCTGAACTGCCCAGTGAAGCTGTGGATTCCTTGAACTCTACAGAATATACGTGAAATCTTGAGTCTGGCACTCCCAACTAAAACCATAGGCCCAAGCTCTTTGTTTTCAAAGAAGATCGAAGGAACCAAAAGAGAAACTCCAAATTCCAAACTAAATAAAGCTTAGAGAGAAGCACTATTCCAGAAGAAAATACAAATTATAACCTAAGTTTATAGTTGCTTTGTTGGGGGTTGGATCTTGAGACTGTTCTCACTCTCTGGTCCAGGTTGAACTGAAGTTTAATTGTGTGACCCAGGCTGGCCTTGCATTTGTATTACTTCTGCTTCCCAAGTCCTGAGATTTCAGATATAAAACTCCATACTGCTCTTGTAAACTTGGGATTTGTTTTGCTATTTATGAAGGCTAAATAAACTATTTCCTCTGAATATTGTCAAAAGATTATTAAAGGCGTTTGCCACCAAGATATTCAACTACAAGAGAATGAAACTGTACCTTGAATCCTAACATTAGATCCAACTTTAATTAGCCCTTAGAATCTCCACCTAGTTCCAAAAAAGTTCAACAAAATTGCCTTATAATGTCAAAAGGTGCCTGTCTGTCCTTCTGAATGTGTGTACAGACCAGTTAATGCCTCTTTATGGATGTTGCATTCCATTAATCTGACACTGCAGGTCATGATTTAATGACACAGCACCGAATGTTTGCGAGAGAGCATGTTTACAGATAGAACAAACAATAATTAGATTGAAGAGACTATTCACAGTCCTGTTCTGATGAGTCATAGAACTGAACTTTAGCCCATCTGTCCCTGGTATGTAGTTGTAACAGCTCATTTATAGACTTGCCCAGTCCTAGGCTGACCTCAGCCAAATACCACATTGTGTCTTAGTCTGTAACATTGTGGGCTCTGACTTGAGGAAAGCAAAAATAAGTGAAGCCCAGACTGAGGAAAACACTACTTTATTTTTTTAATTAAATTTTTTGAGACTTGTAAACTCAGGCTGGTCTTGAATTTGCTATGCGGTGATCTTTAACTGGTCCTCTTGCTATTACCTCTGGAATGCTGAGATTACAGAGGAGCATGACCACGACCAGCTTTTTTGATGCTAAAGAATTCAAATATCCCTCATTGCATCAGTTAGGAGGGATTTGGGTCCCAAGTGATGTGTTTATAAAAAGAAAAATAAAAGATATGTCCCAGGTTTCAGCACCAATGTTAGGAAAAAGATAAAGAGAGGGGGTATGCTCTATGGAGGTGAGGTGTGGGGCAAGGGCAATGCCTCTGACAGACCCATGTTGAAGCATCGGATTCCCCTGAGGGACCAGCCACAGGATGATATAGTACAGAATAGAGTTTATTCGGGGGATGGGGAGGGGAGTTAAGAGTAGGGTCAGAAAGAAAGAAGAGGATAAAAGGAGTAGGGAAGTAGAGACAGCCATGAGCATGTGGAGAGAGAGGAGGAAGGGAATGGAGAGGAGGGACAAAGGGGTAAGAGCAAGAACGCAAGAGAAGAGAGCAAGAGAGAGAGGAGGGGGCAAGCAGCCCCTTTTATAGTGCCAGGTAACTGTGGGTGGAGTTTACAAAATCCTAACACCAAGTCTAGAAAGTATGCCTGCCAGTGCACAGGGCTTTGCTTTATTTAGATAGCAAGGTGTCTGAAGCCGTGGTCTATTGGGAATTTGCTTCACTATCTTTACTGTATCAGAGTCCTCTACTCCATAAGCTTATGATCACAAAATCCCTACCATAAAAATTTTAAAAAATGGTGCCAGGAGATTTATCTTTTCATTTGTAAATCAAGTTTTCCAGAAGCTCTCTAACAGGTTTCCACTGGTTGTTTCCAGTCAGCAAATAGCACTCAAAGGAGGCTGGGAAATAAAGGCCAAGTTTCAGTGAAAACAGGAACAAAACTTGGGTTAGCCTGCAAGTACATGAATACACATGAAACTATTTGGTTAATCAGGTCTATTCAGTGGAGGCGCAAGGGGGCCTAGCAGAGATGACCACTCAGACACAGTTTACAGCCAAGTGAAAGTGTATTCCAGCCAGCTGACACTCCACTCAGAGTTTTAAGGACTGAGCATATAGACTAAGGGGCGTTTAAAGGCAAAAAGAAATACAAAAGAAAAGCAAAACACACACTGTTATCTTACTCAGCAGCAGCAGGAGGAGGAGGTATGTACAAGCAAGCAATTTAACAGAAGCTAAAAGCCAAGATAAGCTGTTAGCTAGAGAGGAAGGTTTACACAAACAGGCATTTTAACCAAAGCTATGATAAGCTGTTAGCTGAAGGGGGAGGTTTTTACAAGTAGTCAGAGTAACAAGCTAAGGTAAGTTAGCTGGAGCATCTTGAGTTTTGATTTCTAGAATAGGGTTAAATGATTTATGGTGCTATTCTACATCATAGAGATCAAATTCTACTTAAATGGCCCCAGCAAGAATACAAGATGGAAGAACTGTCTTGTCCTATCACAAAATCAAACCCATTCTGTTGTGCAGACTTAAGATCCTGGTTCCATTTCCTATTTCAAACTATAAATCACAAAGGCCGTTGCAACTTTGTTTATTAATACATCCTTTAGTGCCCTCTGTGATTGGACCAGATTTAAGCCCCTATTTTTTCTTGCATTTGTTCATACTGCTAGCTCAGTTGTACTAGACACCTCCATTCCACTGCCTTTTCTTTAATTTAGTACATACATACATGCCAGAGGACATATTTGGGGAGTCATCTCTCTCCTTCCATCCTGTGTTTTGGGGGAATCATACCAGGTCGTCAGGCACCTTTATCTGCTAAGCCATCTTAGTAGCCATTTCCTCAGTCTCTGCTGCATCCCCTGTCTGTATTTCTTGTAGACAGAATGCATGCAGAACTGGAGTTCCTGCGTGACTATAGGAGGTGGCCTCTTCAGGTTCCATACCCCCAGTGTTGTGAATCACAGTTAAGGTCACCCTCAGTGATTCTTGGGCACCTCCCTTATCCCAGCTCTCTGTCTCTTCCTGGAGATGCCCCCAACCTCCCCACCCCTGTCAGTTGCAGATTATATTCATTCTCATGGTCATCTGACCATCTCTCCTATCCCTCCCCATACCTGATCCTGAATGCCATCATTCCCCTCTCCATCCCCTCTTCCTGCCAGTCCGTTCCCTCCATCTGCCTCCTAGGAGTATTTTATTCCCCCTTCTAAATGAGATTCAAGTAACCTCGCTTGGGCCTTCCTTCTTGTTTAGCTTCTTTGGGTCTGTGGAGTGAAATGTGGGTATCCTGTATTTTTATGCCTAATATCCATTTAGTGAGAACATACCATTCATGTCCTTCTGGCTCTGGGTTATCTCACCCAGGATGATATTCTCAAGCTCTGTCCATTTACCTGCAAAATTCATGATGTCTGAAGAGTATTGTATTGTGTGGACATACCACATTTTCTTTATCCATTCTTCAGTTGAGGGACATCTGGGTTGTTTCCAGTTTCTGACTATTACAAATAAAGCTGCTATGAACTTAGTTGAGTGAATGACATTGTGGGGTGTTGAAGCATCTTTTGGGTACATATGCCCAAGAGTGGTATAGCTGAGTCTTGAAGTAAAACTAACTAGTCCCAGTTTTCTGAGAAACTGCCAAATTGATTTCCAAGGTGGTTTTACAAATTTATACTACAACCAGCAATGAAAGAGTATTCCCCTGTAAATATTTACTGCAACATCCTTGCAAACATGTGCTATCTCTTGAATTTTTGATCTTAGGCATTCTAATCGGTGTAAGATAGAACCTCAAAGTTGTTTTAATTTGATGATGATTAAGGACTTTGAGTATTTTTTTAAGTGCTTCTGGGCCATTTGAGATTCCTCTGTTAAGAATTCTCTGTTGAGCTCTATACCCCATTTTTTAAAAATTGAGTTTTATTTGTGTGGTTAGTGTCTGTCTTAATTTGGCTTTTATTGCTGTGAACAGATACAATGATCAAGGCAACTCTTATAAGGGCATTTATTTAGAGCTGGCTTACAGGTTCAGTCCATTATTTCTGTAAGGCTGAAATTGTGGATAGATATTGCTTAAATTTTGGGTTGTCTTGAAATATCTTGTTTTCTCCATCTATGGTGATTGGGAGGTTGGTACCTGTAGTTTTTTTTAGGTTAAAAGATACCAGTCCAGGACCTTCTAGCTTTTAGAGTCTCTGTTGAGAATTCATGTGTAATTCTAATAGGTCTGCCTTTATATGTTACCTGGGCTTTTCCCCTTGCCACTTTTAATATTCTTTGTTACATAGGTTTTGGATTTGATTATTATGTGTTGGGAGGACTTTCTTTTCTGTTCCAATGTCTCTTTCTTTAGGTTGAGAAAGTTTACTTTTATGATTTTGTTGGGAATATTTTCTTAGCCTTGGAGCTGGGACTCTTCACCTTCTCTTTTAGGTTAGGACTTTTCATGATATTCCAGATTTTTTGGAAATTTTGTGTCAAGAGTTCTTTTAGATTCATTTATTTTATGTACCTGAGTACACTGTAGCTGTTTTCAGACACACCAGAAGAAGACATTGGACCCCATTACAGATGGTTGTGAGCCACCATGTGGTTGCTGGGAATTGAACTCAGGACCTCTGGAAGAGCAGTCAGTTCTCTTAACTGCTGAGCCATCTCTCCAGCCCCAGGAATATTTAACTTTAACATTTTCTTCTACTGAAGTATCAATTTCTTCTGTTGTATCTTCTATGCGTGAGATTCTCTATTCTCTCTCCTGTATTCTGTTGGTCCTGTTCTCTTCCCTAGGTTTTTCATCTCCAGGATTTCCCCCAGTTTGTTTTCTTTATTGCTTCTGTCTCCACTTTCAGGTCTTGCACTGTTTTATTCATTTCCTTGAACTGTTTAATTTCTTTTCCTGTATATGTTAAAGGGATTTATTTGTTTCCTCTTTAAAAACCTCTATCTGTTTGATTGTATTTTCCTGTGTTTCTTTAAAGGATTTATCCATTTCCTCTTTAAAGTCCTCTATTGTCTTTATAAGACTGGTCATTTTCTTGTGTTTTAGTTCTGTTAGGATATCCAGAGCTTGCTGAAGTGGGGTAGTTATGCTTTGGAATTGTCATAATACCCTGACTTTTGTTGATTGTGTTTTTTTTTTAAGGGCCTTTGGCTATCCGGATGTTTTTGGTTCCTGGATATTCTTGTCATAGGAGGTTATTGGCAGGAGGCTGGTCCTGGTATGGCAGGCTTCTGATGGGTATCCTTGGGCTGGATAGTTCCAGATCTGCAAGTCTGTGTGGCTCAGGAGTGGCATGTCCAGTGAAGGTGGGTGGAAAGCTGGCAGGAGAATGGAGGTCCAGGGATAGCAGGGTTCTCAGGGCAGCTTGGTTTGTCCCAGAGGGTTCAGCAAGCAGTGGGAAGGGAAGCTTACCTGTATGGTTCAGGAGTCACAGGTCTGATGAAGGTGGGAGTAAAGGTGGCAGGAGAATGTAATACCCAGGTTTATTACTATGGTGTCATTATTGTCGGGAGGCAGGGGCATGCCTGTGCAGATCAGGTCAGAGGACAGCTTTGAGGAATTGTTTCCTTCCTCCTTCCTGTGTATGGGTTGTAGGGATGGAACTCAGGTTACCAAGTTTATGCATAACGTGTCAGTATCCACTGAGCCATGTGACAGGACCCAAGATTCTGTTATTTTGTCTGTGAATTTTTGTTCCATAGAAAGAAGTCAGTGTTTTAGCAATGAGAGATTTGAGGTAGGTTTCCGTTAGCTGAATTAATCTGCAGAATAGATATTTCAGTACCAAAATGAAAGGGTTTTTTTTTTTTTTCTGGCTTCTTCAACTCAGTGTATAACCAAGAATGACCTTGTGATTGTGGTCCTCCTGACTACCTTTTAAATGGCTATCCCTTTCACAGGCATGTACTAACAATGCCTAGTTTATGCAACACTAGGAACAGAACACAGAGCTTCATGCATGCTAGCCAAGCACTGTACCAACTGAGGCATATCCCCAGCTCCAAAATTTAAGTTGTTTTACATCCATATTATATATGTAGTGGTACCAAATAAGGTTGAGCCCTTCTTTACAAGCAGAGATTATTATATAGAAAGCTGTAGGGTAAAGGAATCTTCCCTAAAACATCAGAGTCTTAGTTAGGGTTTTACTACTATGAAGAGATACCATGACCAAGGCAACTCTTATAAATGACAACATTTAACTGGACTGCCTTACAGGTCCAGAGGTTCAGTTTATTATCATCAAGGCAGGAACATGGCAGTGTCCAAGCAGGCATGGTGTAGGAGAAGCTGAGAGTTCTACATCTTCATCTGAAGGCTTCTAGCAGAAATCTCACTTCCAGGCAGCTAGAGTGAGGGTCTTGAAACCCACACCCACAGTGACATACCTACTCCAACAAGGCCATACCTCCAAATAGTGCCACTCCCTGGGCCAAGCATAGTCAAACCGTAACAGTCAGTATTCAAAATCTCTAAAACTTTCTCTTCTTATTTATACCACCCATACCATCTGGTCATCCCAAGCTGTAAAGTCCATATTAGAAGTTCACCCATCTGATTAACTCCCACTCCAGAACAGCTTATATAATTTATCAGTTTGTGGCCTCACAGTTCCTAGTTGGCCCACAGCACCCCCAATTTTGGGCCTGGTTTATAATGGCATTGTAAGCAGTTACTAGGTCTCACAATGTCAAGCTTGGTCAGGTGAGGGTGCTGGAGAAACAGTACAAAGCCCAACAATATCAGAAACTTGTCTTTCTAGTCTGACTTGTTTCCCTTTCCTGGCATCTATGGTCCAAGTGGCATATCTAGAACCCACCATTTGGCAATTGCCAGCATCCCTTTTTAACCATGTACAGGCTGTTTAGTGGCAGCAGCTCACCACCAGCAGCTCACTAGCACCATGGCAAGCAGCTCCCTTGTCTCTAGCCTTGCCCAGCTGTACCTTGATGCTTTTTCACTGTTTAGCCAGCTACAAACTATACTGTCTATAGTATATATACAAACTAACAGTGTAAATGTTAGTCTGGATGGGGCAGGACAGTGCCCATGTGTTGGCCTACCTTGGGTCCATCCCTTCAACTCTAGAGATAGCTGCTTCTTGAAATGCTATTCTTCCACTCTTTTCAGTCTTCTGTCAGTCATCCTTTGTGGGTGGGTGCATCTAGGGGGTGCATGCAGGTGTGTTCATGTGTTCGCATACATCAGAAAACACATCTGGATGCCAGGAGTCTCCTACCTTTTTTATTATTATTTTGAGATAAGGTTTTCATAGGGCTGGAACTTCTCCAAATAGGTGCATGGGGTCACCCAGTCTCAACCTCTCATCTCATCCTCATGGGGATTACAAGGAAATAGCATCACCATTAGCTTTTTCCAGGGGTTCTGTGGGTCTGAAGTCAGGTCCTTATACTCTCAGGCTAATGTCTTACTAACTGAATCATCCCCGAGTTTTCCAGCCCTTCAGTGATCATCTTTACTTAGTAATTTTTTATGTGAACTGTGTTCAAATCGCTGGTATGGTGTCTGTCTCCCTACTGCACCTAACTGATACACATGACAAAATTAAATTTGAAGACTCTGGGTTTGATTAAATTCCTGTTTTAAAAATGACATCCCACCACTGTCAAACTGACAGTATTTCAAAAGCTGTCAGAAAACCAATCCAACACTAGCACAAATTTGCATACATATGAAAGGATACAAGCCCACACCCACTGCTACAATAAAGACAGTGGGCTAAGAATCAAAGAATGTGAAATCAGTTCAGTTTGGACAACTGTAAATGGAAAAGAAGAATAAGGACACATTCCCCCCAACAAAAAGCATGTGCAAAATGGTTCCATGGATAAAGATGTTTCCTTCCAAACCTAAAACACACACATACAAACAATAATATAAAAATATTTTTAAAAAGAAATGCTAGGGCTAGAGAGATGACTCAGTGTTAAGAGTACTTGCTAGTTCTTACAGAGAGGGTCATGTTGGCATCTAAGCACCCATGCCAACCTGCTCACCACTACTTAGAACTTCAGCTCCACTGTGCCAGACACCTTCTTCTGGCCTCTACAGGCACAAGTATACATGTGCATTTACCCACAAACATGTATGTTATTTTTAAAATAATATTTTAAAAAACTAGATTGGGAAAAACCCACAAACGTAGAGATTTTAAAAATACAGGCACTTTGGGTACAGGAGAGATGGATAAGTGACGTGGGAACTTAAGGGCTCTTTGAAGAGTCGGTTGTGTTGGATGGTGTTTTGCTGGGGCAAACGTGAAGGTGTGTTTTCCTGAACTGTGTCCTCCATAGATCTTGTGTTAGCACCTGTCTTGCCTCAGCATGCGCATCTGACTCACCTGACGTCACTCTACCAACCAGCCTGAGTCCACAGAAGTGGCAAGAAACTGAAGCACGATACCAGAAGGTTTTTGGTGCATTTCTCTCTATGGAGTCCAGACAAATGCAGCCCAACTACACAGTGCAAGGCGGACCAATACATGTGTCCTTAGCAAAGATTCCTTCATCACGTGTCCTCTCACGTGCTTGCTTTAGCTGAACATCCTTTCTCCTGTGTCTGCTTCAGCCAAATGTTCCTTCATGAGTCTGCCTTAGTCTCTCACCACTGTCCACTTCAGGAAAACACCATCCAACACAACTGACTCTCCAAAGAACCTCTAAGTTTCCACTTCAGCTAAGCCATTAAGAATATGTTGTTGCTCTTACGGAGGGCCTCCTTCGATTCCTAGCACCCACATGGTAGTTTACAACCAATAGTAACGCCAGTTCCAGGAGAATTTGTTGCCATCTTCTAACCTCTACAAGTACCCTGTGTGTGCATGGTGGAGAGATAAGAGTTAAAACACCCATACACATAAAAAGTAAATGTAAAAATATGTTTTAAAATGCAGGAACTGAAAAGTAAGTCAGTGGATATATTGCAAAGCAGATTAGATATAGTTTAAAAGAAGTAAATACACTAAAATAGATTAAGGTTGTTTTCCTGGTTGCTGCGACATGGAATAACACAAAATTGAAATATATGAACACGTTTGAGACTTAGAAGATAATATATATATAAGAGAAGCCAGGTATAGTGGTGCATGCCTTTAATCCCAGCACTCAGGAGACAGAGGCAGGTGGATCTCTTGAATTCAAGGCCAGCCTGGTCTACAGAGTAAGTCCAGGACAGCCAGGGCTACACAGAGAAACCCTGTACCCTGTCTCTAAATCCACAAATTAATAATAGTAGTGGAAGCAGCAGCAGCAGCAACAACAGTAGTAATGTTAAGAGAACTGTCTGTAGTGTATTCACTTGTATGTAAGAAAGGAAAAGAAATCGGGGTATGGTTTTTGGGTCCCTGAAATCCCATACTTGTGACACAGCTGGATGCAAAGATTGTATCTCAAATAAAATAACAAAAAACTATGCTCATATTTACTATATCACCATAGCAAATGAAAGTGCATATGAATAATGACGTTAAAAGCAATGCATCTCTATGTGTGGAGGTGATAGATGCAGGAATGGGACTGGGACTTTAATTGTACGCATTGTATATCGATTTGCTTATTAAAGTGCTACATTAGGCTGGCCTCTCTTTGAAGCAGAAGCTAGGATGGGATTGGCCACTGAGGACTGATCAGGGAGATGTCTGTGAGAGTGAAAGGGGAGGAGCCTTCAGACAATGCAGTTCTGGTGCCTGGGGAAGACAGGCTGTTTCACAGACTCTTAACCCTGCAGTTTGTCAGGCTGACGAAGCAGCCTCAGACCCCAGATGCCCATCAAAAGAAACACACATCCTGAACAAATGAATCCGCATTGATATACATGCCATACTTAATCACTGGCTGCTTGCTACCAGCAGCCTTTGTGAGCGACTGTGTATGTCTGCACTGATGCCTTGGTAGGTTCAGACAGCAGGCTGAGGCCATCTGTTAGTTATGTTCCTTGGAGCAAGAGATTGGAGTGGCATATTTTCATAGCTGTCACATCATGACACTGAATTTTGTATCGAAAAGAAAGGAATGAAGGCATTTTCAGACAAAGGCTGAGTGAGCTTATCACTCATGTGTCTTCTACATCAATTAAATTTCATTTTACATCTATCACTTTGGCCTTGAATCAGCAGCCCCGTACTGACACTTTGTAGATGTAGCATGGCTTTCTGTGTCACCTAAAAACTTCTTAAGGATTTGCTTCAAAGAGAAATGTTTTCAGAGGGACAGTATAGGGTAGAAGCAGCAGTGAAAAACATTTGGGAAAGAAATCAATAAATGTAGGGCCAGCAGCTGACTCAGTAGCCTGGTCTACTGAGTCCAATCCCCAGAACCCACATGGTAGAAGGAGAGAACGTATTCCAGCAAATTGGCTGCTGTCATAAGTCAGTGCTCTATTGCTGTGAAGAAACACCTTGGGGCTGGAGAGATGGCTCAGCGGTTAAGAACCCTGACTGCTCTTCCAGAGGTCCTGAGTTCAAATCCCAGCAACCACATGGTGGCTCACAACCATCTGTAATGGGATCTGATGCCCTCTTCTGCATCTGAAGACAGTGACAGTGTACTCATATATAATAAACAAATCTTGAGAGAGAGAGAAAGAGAGAGAGAGAGAGAGAGAGAGAGAGAGAGAGAGAGAGAGAGAGAGAGACCTTGATCATGGCAACTCTTACAGGGAAAAGCATTTAATTAGGGTGTGCTTACAGTTTCAGAGGCTTAGTCCATAGTCCACAATATAGGGAGTATTGCAGCACACAAACACACATAGTAGCTGAGAGTTCTGCATCCAAATTCGAAGGCAGTAGGGAGAGATACTGGGCCTGGCTTAAGATTCAAAAAGGCAAAGCCACCCCCAGTGACCCATACTCCATGCAGACTCCAAAAGGTCACACCTCATCCTGCTCAGATAATGCTACTCCCTGGTTACCAAATCTTCAAATCTGTATCTATGAGGTCAGGACTTTTCCTATTCAAACCACCATAGCCTCTGACTTCTACATGCACACATGAGTGTGTACGTGTGCACATGCACACAAACATACCACCCAGATAAAATACTTGTAATTTAAAAGTCAACAAATATGCAAGTAAATCTATTGGCATGATTTATTTTAAAGATCTAAACATGATCTTGATTTCCTGTCAGTAGAAAAATGAACCAAATTCCCATGGTGCATATCTGTGATTGCAGGACTGGAGAGGATAAGGCAGGAGATTTTTTTTTTTAAGTATAACTTTCGCTTTATTTTCTCAAGGCATTTTTTTCTTCCCATCCTTATAAAAGCACTTTATTACATGGGCTTTGGTGGAGGTCGTGGTGCAGCTCCAGCAGGTCTGAATCGTGGTGGGGGTGCACGGTCCTTCCGGGCCTCACGAGATCGGTTCCTGACAACCTTGCTGTGTGGATGGCACAGCTCACACAGTAATGCAGCTTGGGAAGCACGTAAGCATCAAAGACGCTTGCTTCAGATATGTCCCGGACGGCAGCGGCTTCTACAGTGTTCCAAATGACAAACTTCTCAATGGCCTTATCCTTGGGCACGCACCAGGTGCAGTTTGTGCAGCGAATTGGCTGCACATGACCGCAGCCCTTTTTGGCATGACCTTTGTTTCTTCTTTTTTTGGTCATCTTGGAGCCAAGACTCAAAAGAGGGCATAATTTTTAATTTGAGGCTAACCTGGGCTATGTAGGGAGAGACTCTCTCAAAAGATAAACACAACACTGATTAATTGGAGTACATTAAAAATGAAATGAAAATACGTAAAATTGGAAGGGGGATCGTAGGTATGTTAAGGTTTGTGCATTTGTCATGGGGATTGAAAGACACAATCAGATTTCAAACAAGTTATGTAAAAATTTAGGAGAAATGACTGTTGGTCTGGGGAGATATCTCAGTAAAATGCTTGTCTTTGAGCATAAAGACCTGAGTTTGATCCCTATAGCCCATGTAGAAATGCCAGACATGGTAGTACACCTTATAAACCCAGTGCTGGGGAGGCCAAGACAAAAGGAGCCCTGGGGCTCACTGGCCAGCCAGTCTACCTATGTGGCAAACTTCAGTCTAGTGAGAAATCCCATCTTAAAAAACAAGGTTGAGTGTTCATCCTAAGGATGATGGCTAAGATGAATCTCAGGTACCCCCACACATGTGTACAGACATATACATAAAATGAAATTACTCAAGATGAAAACACTTTCTACCGTTCATGGAAAACAAGATGACTCAAAGGGAAGAACTGAAATGCCTAATGGCAAAACCTGGAGCCATGAGGCTTTATTACCAAGTCTCAACACCCAAAGGAGTTTCTCAGATAGGTTTTAAAACTGCTTTAGCCTAGTGCCTCTTAGGTGGGTTGTGTGTGTGTGTGTGTGTGTGTGTGTGTGTGTGTGTGTGTGTGTGTGTGTGCATATTTACAGGCTTGAACAGAAAGAAAAGTCAGGTTTAAAACATAAGGACATACTGTCCATTGCTACTTGAAACTGTACGCAAGGATCAGAGTAGCCTCTAGAAGCTAAGCATGACTCCTGCTGGCAGCCAGCAATTCAGGATTTCAAAACTAAAACTGCATGGATCTGAATTCCTTCAACCTAAATGGGTGGGGAAGTAGAGGAACCCAAAGTTTCTGGAAGAACCATCTCTCTAGCCCTTTTTCAGAATTTTTCTTTCTTTCTTTTTTTTTTTTTTTTTTTTTTTTTTTTTGAGACAAAGTCTCACTTAGCCCAGACTGTCTCTGAGGCTACCTCATACCAACTAGACTAAAGCTGAGGTTTACCAGCAAATAAATTTCAGCCTTGTAAAAATTCAAAGCAGAGAAATTGTCTGAGCCTGTCTGGACTTGTGACCTACTGAACTGCAGCCTAATAAATCATTGTTGCTTTACTTGCTAAGTCTGTAGTGATTCTTTGTACAACAGTAGGAAATCATATGTCATCTCCTCAATGTGTCCACCATAGTTGGAAATAGGTTTACTACAGATATCGTTCAGTTAAGATGAAATCATAGCGGAATAGGGTAGAACCTACTCCAATGACTGCTATCTCTTTAAACATTTTCATTAAAATGCATGCAGGTGGGAATTACTCACATCACAGCACTCATATGGAGGTCAGATTAAGAAGTTGGTTTTCTCCTTCTAACATGTGGCCTCAAGTACCTTTACCTGCCTACAGAGCCATCTCTCCAGCCTTTATAAGGGAAAGAAGAGGGAATATAGAGTATCTATCTAGCAAATGAGCCCAGGCATTGGTCTGTCTCTTCCTCCCCAACATTGGAAGTACAGGCATGAGCCACCATGCCCTGCTTTTTTTTGTGTTTTGTTTTTTAGAGATTTATTTATTTTTATATATTTGAATACACTGTCGTTGACTTCAAACACACCAGAGAAGGCACCAGATCTCATTACAGATGGTTGTGAGCCATCATGTGCTTGCTGGGAGTTGAACTCAGAACCTCTGGAAGAATAGCCATTGATTGCTCTTAACCACGGAGCCATCTCTCCAGGCCCATGTTTTGTTGTTACAACAGGGTCCTACCATGTAGCTGAGCCGCCTGAAACTTGCTATGTAGACTAGACTGGCTCAAGATCTCTGCTTCTTAAGTGCTAGGATTAAAGGTGTGCACAATCATGTCTGGCCACACCCAGTCTTTTTTTAAATGTGGGTTCTGAGGATTATATTCAGGTCCTTAAATTCGAAAGGGAAGCAGTTTACTGAATGCTTCCTGCTCTTCTGGGGACAACAGCACCCATAGCTCACAATTACCTATCACTCTAATGCCAGGGGATCTGGCAGCCTCCTCCTTGGGCACTGGCACACTTGATGCATACATTGACAGAGACACAGAGGGTGGTGGTTTGGATGAGAAATCTCCCCTATAGGCTCAGATGTTTGAACACCCGGTCCCCATTGATGGTGTTGTTTGGGAGGTTTAGGAGGTGTGGCCTTATTGAAGGACGTATGTCACAGGAGGAGACACTGTCTCAAAATAAGAAAGCATTAAAAACAAAGTAATTGGGCTGGAGAGATGGCTCAGTGGTTAAGACCACTGACTGCTTTTCCAGAGATCCTGAGTTCAAATCCCAGTAACCATACTGTGGCTCACAACCATCTGTAATGGGATCTGATGCCCTCTTCTGGTATGTCTTAAGACAGCTACAGTGTGCCCATATAAATAAAATAAATCTTAAAAACAATATTTAAAAAAACAAAGTAATATAAATACATAAATAATCTTGAAAAAATAGTGTTATATGCTTTCCTTTATCTATTGATATGACCAAGTGCTACTAGTAATTTAACTTTTTCTTTCTTTCTTTCTTTCTTTCTTTCTTTCTTTCTTTCTTTTTTTTTTTTTTTTTTTTTTTTTTTTTTTTTTTTTTTTTTTTTGAGACAGGGTTGGACTATGTAGCCCTGGCTGTCCTGTAATCCTGTAACTCTATATACACCAAGATCTCTATCACAGAGATCTACCTGCTTGACATGGGTTGGGCTTAACATTCCTTTCCTCTCTGAAAGAAGAGTGTGCTCTTAACCACTGAGCAATTCCTCCAACCCTCTACATCTTAGTCACTGTTCTACTGCTGTGAAGAGACACCATGACCAAGGCAGCTCTTGTAAGCAGAAGCATTTAATAGGAGCTGACCTAGAGTTGGGAGGGTTAGTCCTTTCTCATCAATGACAGCAGACAGATATGGTGCTGGAGCCATAGCTGAGAGTTCTACAACTTTATCTGCAATCCAAGAGACTAGGCGTGGCATAGGCTTTTGGAATCTCAAGGTCCACCTCAGTGACACACAGCCTCCAACAAGGCCACACTTCTTAATCCTTTCAAGCAGTGCTACTCCCTGGCAAGTAAGCATTCAAACCTATGAGCCTATGGGGGCTATTCAATCTACCATACGTCATTTTTAACACTAATTTAGTGGGGGGGGGGGATGAGGAGGGTATGCATGCTGTAGCAATCATATGAGGGTCAGAAGACAACTTCAAGAACCTGTTTTTTGCCTTCCACTATGTGGATCACAGGGATGGAGCTCCAGTCATCAGGTTTGGGGTCCGTGATTTTACCCACTGAGCCATCTCACTGCACTACATTCTAATGTTTATTTCCACTCAGCATGTTACCTCTAAGCTTTCCCTTTTTGTTCAAAGTATGATTAGTTTAGAGACAGGGTCTCACTTTGTAGCCCTGGCTGGCCTCCATCCAATTCACTGTGTAGTTTATGCCCTTCTCAAATTCACAGAGATTCACCTACTGCCTCCCAAGTTCTAGGATTAAAGGGATGCCCAACTCAAAGCATGATCTTATATATATGTTTAAGGAATGAATACAGTTGGGTGTGGTGGCCACACCTTTAATTCAAGCACTGGGAGGCAAAAGCAGCTGGATTCTTGAGTTTCAGGCCAGCCTAGCCTACAGAGCAAGTTTTGAGACAGCCAAGGTTACACAGGGAAACCCTATCTTGAAAAACAAAAAGAGCTGAAGGTTGAAAGTACTGACTGCTCTCCCAGCAACCACATGCTGATTCACAACCATCTGTAGTAGGACCTTATGCCTTCTGAGATGTATCTATATATGCAGGACACTGTGTATATAGTAAATAAATATATCTTTTATAAAAAGACGAAACAAAAGAAATGAGTACAGTTGAGGATTTCTATCCTGTCTTGGTGCATGTTGGTGGTCCTTTGTCCCCTCAATATACGTGCATAGGTACAGGTTAAAGGTTCCAAAGAGAAAACTGGTTTGGGTCCCGTATCATTTACTTAGCTTTGTTTTTTCTGTGTACGTGTGTCCCTATGAGTAGGATCTTGTTAACTCTTCACTTCCCTGCATGTATATTTTCTTATACACTGTGAATGTATTGTTGTAAAACCCCGAGGAGGTCTTAGCTCAGGAGCACTACCCACAGAACACAATTAGACAATGGACCGCTGTAATAACAAGAGGTTTTTATTCCATGTGCATGGGTTGCTCATCCTCGCAGAAAGAGTCAACCCTGAACTCAAAAAGCACACATCCTTTATACCTTTTTGTGACGGGGGGGGGGGGGGGGTGGTGGGGGTGGTGAACTACTATATTGTGATTGGTCAGCAAAGCAGCAGTATTATTTTAAACCCTTTGGTCAGAAAGGGGAAGGGAGGGGGAAGAAACTTTGGCCGTAAGGTTGTTGACAATTTGCAGTTCTTCTTGGAGTTCAGTACAGGGAGGGGCAGGGGAGCTGTTCTGAAAGCAGTTTTTTTGTTTGTTTGTTTGTTCTGTCTTAACTCAGCTTGATCAGCATAGCCTGGCTATTCTGAGCTGTCCACTAACACTTTGTTTTTACATTTTTAAAATCTTGTTTATACATTTTCAAAAACTTTGAGGGGTTTAGGCTGATGATGATGTATATTTGGATTTTTCTATGAGACCTTGTGGCTGTCAGCCAGTAAATCCTATCCTTGTTTACTTTCCCAAGAATGGATGTTTTAGAAAAGTCTTAGAGCCCCTAAAAACTTCATTTTTACATATCCCTTTACATTTCTTCACTTTGCTTTTTTTACATTTCATTATGACAATATGACCGGCACCCTTGGCCTTATGTCCACTTGAGAGTACAAGTCTTTATTCCTCTGGACTGCCAGGACAGTGTGGATCCCATGGTCATGAAGGAGAGTGGAGAGATTTCTCTTTTGACCTCTGCTGGTCAGAGATAAAGCTATGACTTTCCATTGTTCAATGCTTCATATTTCATAAATAACAAAATGTTAAGCCATAGCAGCTCTTTAAGATTTTAATTTGTCACCATGGTATTATAAATAATGGATAACCATTTTATGAGGGGAAAACTGGAACAAGAAATGGACATGTGGCTTTTGTCCTTTGTTCTGATGCACTTAGTATTAAATAAGTTTAATATTTCTGCGACATAGAAGATCGCAATGAATTATCAAACTTCTTGGCTGGAAAGTACCTCCTGTTGTTGTGAACTATCCCAAAATATTGTGGCTTATTTTCTTCACACCAAAGCAGGCTCTTTTTGTTCAAGAAGTCCTATACCAGTTACAGAAATCATGAGTTTGCAAAAGACAAAGAACACATCTGTAAAGGGAGACCCAAGCCCTGAATCTTCCTCCCATTTGAGGACAGTTACAGGGCAAAGAGACAGGGTGTTGAAGGTATGGAAGAGGGTGATTGGAGGTAAAGGGATCAGTGGCCTGTGCACATGTACTCAGTCTCTTTGGCTCTTCATAGAATGTGTGCTGATGAAATAGCAGTGCTACCGTGGTCTAAGGATGGAGTTTTCAGTCTCCCAATGTCAAAAGGCCACCCATCAGACACCTGTTCAGACCCAAAAGAAGAGGCCGCAGGTTTTCATGGGGGAAAACAATAGCCAAAAATAAAATAAAGCCAGCCTTTAAGTCTCCAAAGAGTAACCTAGGCAACCATTATCATCACAACTCACGGGTCAGAGATGTTATCTATAGCCATGTTATTAGGAGAGTGGTAATGTACCACTCAGCTGTATACAGCACCATTTTCAAAGACAACTGAAAGCAAGTAACCCAAGAAGCATAGGGGCTCAGAATGAGATATAAGAAGTAGAAGAGTACAAAGGAGACTGGGCAAGCTGTGTGGTTTTTTTTTTTTTTTTTTTTTTTGGCTTGCAAAGATCAAAGCTGGATCCTGTTCTCCCACTCAGGCTTACAGACCTCGGTCTTCTTTTAATGTCTTTCATGTCCTTGAAAAATGCCTCAGAGCTATTAAAGTTACATATTTCAATTGGGAGCCCTTTTACTAAATGCCTAGTAGATGCTGGTAGCCCACCAAGCAAGGGTTCTGTTTCATTCCAAGAGGTCCAAAATGTTCACTTACTCTAGTTATCCTGGATCTTTTTGTCCCTCTATGGTCACTGTCCTTTGCAGTCTAGATTAGTTAGCAATTCTGTTCAGTGTACACCTTTATCTCAAAACATACTTTAGCTGAATGACTGCAGGTTGGTGGAGCCTTGTTATAATTTTCCATGGGCCATTGCCACTGGCCTGTTGGAACCCTTACAATCCTGGTCCCTGCTCTTATTTGGCTTTTCATGCTTTCTGGCAGTACGCATTTGCTGTTGTCACAAAATGTGCTGTTGCTGCCCTACATAAATGGTGACACCATGGGTAGCATAGCTCTTAATCCTTGTCCCTGTTAGCTCATATTTACTTTTGGTCTCTCTCTCTCTCTCTCTCTCTCTCTGTGTGTGTGTGTGTGTGTGTGTGTTGGGTTTTTTTTTGAAGTATTCTATCTGTTATTGTTGTGGGGTAGGGGGAAATATGCCACAGTGCATACATGAAGGTCAGAGGACAACTTTGTGGAATAAGCTTTCTCCTTCCACCTTTATGTGCATCCTGGGGTTGAGCTTGGCTTGTCAGGCTTGTATTGGAAGCACCTTTACCCACTGAACCAGAACAAGTGACAGCTCTGGCATGTCTGTGTGTGTGCATGTGTGTGTGTGTGTGTGTGTGTGTGTCCTTTTGTTGAGCTGCATTGGCATAGCAGGCAACAGAATCTATTAGAAATAAGCAGGGCTTGAACAAACAAAAGGAATTTTTACCTCTAGAACCCAGATACAAGCTGGGCACACGGGAGGCAGGTCTGTAATCCATCAGACCTGGGTCCAGATGGAAGGAAGAATGCGGTCTCCCACAAATGCAAGGGCTAGATAGCTTGTCAACACTCAACAGTGTCTTGACCTGACCTCATACATGAACACACATACACACATTGTTCTTTTAAAAGTTAATAAGGGGATGGGGGAGGGGGAGCTAGAGAGATGGCTCTGTGGTTAAGAGCACTAGTTGCTCTTCCAGAGGTCCTGAGTTCAACTCAGCCCTGACATGGCAACTAACAACTGTTTATAATCCCAATACACAATATCCTTACACTTTATTTAGGGCATCAGACAAAGTCGGGGGCTTGTAAAGGCAAAATCCACAGGCTACATCCTTCCAGCCTTTGTCCAATCAGAGGCAATCATATATACTGACTCCTCCTGTATAACTCTTGCCTCTCTGTGTGATCAACCCCACATCCTGTGCAGTTGGGCAACCAAGCCTGTAACATGAACAATATCCCCCAACATTCCAGAAGTTATTTGTCCTTGAGCAGGTGGGGCTTATAGGTTAGAGGGGGTTTTCTTTTATAGACTCTTAGTCACAGTAGTTTAGACTTAAAATATAACATTGGCCATCACATTAGACCACAGGCAACATACAAATCAATTGTATCTTTTAAAACTTGTTTTTACATTTTAGTTTAGAAGAGTCTTTATATACCTTAGATTCAAGTCCTGTTTTCAGTCAAAAATACTTATGTTTATGTGTGTGGTGTTGAGACAGGTTATTCTCCTGTGGTTCAGGCTGGTCTGAACTCCTGGAAATTCTCTTGCCTCAGTCTCCCAAATTTTGGAATTACAGTCACGTGTTGCTCCACCTGATTTATGGATGTGGGGTGGGGTGGGTGTGTACGCACACATTTTTCTTTTGAGACAAATGTTTCTCGATGTGCCCTCTCTGTTCTGGAACTCACAGAAACCCACCTGTCTCTCCTCCCAAGTACAGGAATTAAGTTGGGTGCCATCATGGATACTATTGCTGATATTGTGTCTAAAAAGTGTTTATCTATCATTGAAACTGATGATTTTTTTCTCCTATGTTTTTTGTAACGGATCAGATATAGAATCCAATTTAAGTTTACTTCTGAATATTATTTGCTGGGTTGTTTTTTTTTTTAATTCTTGAGTAATGAGACTTAAAATTTCATTCCTAAAGGGCCTAAAGAGATGGTTCAGCAGTTAAAAGTTCTTGCTGCTCTTGCATATGGTACAAGTTCAGTTTCTAGCACCCATGTCAGGCAGCTCACAACTGCCTGTGACTCTAGCTGCCAGGGATTTGACTCCTTGTTGTGACCTCCTTGGCCATTCACTAGCATAGATGCACAGAGATACATATAAATTTAAAATATATGTGTAATTTTTTTTAATTTAAAAAATAAAATATATGTATACGTGTATATCCTGAAGCAAGATCTTTATCAGATCATAAGTATTTGCTTCAAGACTGTAGACTTTTATTTTTTTACAAGTAAAACAGTGTCATTTGAAAGGATTTTATTTCTTTGAAATGAGGTCTCACCCCGTAGTCCTGCTGGCCTGAAACTCAATGTAGAGATCAGGCTGGTTTTGAACTCACAGAGGTCCTCCTGCCTCTGTCTCCAGAGTGCTTCCGGGATTAGAGGAAGCTTCACTTTGACATTAGAGGGATGTTTCACTTTGACCAGCCCAGGGAGATGTTTGAAATATGATGGGATTTAAGTTGTCAACCGTATTAGGAAAAAACATGCAACTTATTATTATTAGTAGTAGTATTAGTATTAGTATTTATTAACATTAGTATTAGTATTTATTAGCATTAGTATTAGTATTAGTATTTATTAGCATTAGTATTAGTATTAGTATTAGTATTTATTAGCATTAGTATTAGTATTAGTATTATTTTGCTTCTGCTATTTTGATAGAGATGTTGGTGCCATTTCTAGGTAATAATTGCCTAACTCAGAGCCCATATGTTCTCTTCTCATCTTTTCTTATGTAAGGTGTATGGTTATTATATTTAGGTCCTAAATAATTTTGGTTCCGTTTTTATTAGTAGTGTGAGGAATGAACCCAAATAATTTTTTGCAAACAATTTTTTGAAAGATTATCTTTTCTCCACTTACTTATCTTGTATCTTTGTAAAAAAAAAATCACGTGTTCACATATGTATAGGTCTATTTCTAACCTGTAATCAATTATACCTAATATCTTTTGACATCTATTTTATATTGTCTTAGTAACTGTAATTTTATAATAATAAGTGTTTTAAATCAGGTAGCTTTAGTCATTTGGCAGTTTGTTTTCCAAAGCTGTTTTGGCTATTTTAAGTTCTTCATATACTTCTGTTTAAAATTCAGAATGACCTTGTCCATTTTTATTGAAAAGCTTGCTGGGATTTTTACTGATATTGCATTTATTATAGAGATTAGACGTAGCTGGAACAGCTTTGTAGGTAATAGTGATTGCTGCCAAGCCTAATGGCTTGATTTTGATCCCTGGGAATCATATCATGGAAGGAAAGAACTGACACCTGAAAGTAATTCAGATCCATATATATATATATATATATATATATATATACACACACACACACACACACTACAGCATGCATGAGCACTCACATTCACACACACGCACACATACAAATAGTTGTATAAGTGTTTTAATTTAAAATTTTAATGTATCCCTCAAAAGCAAAAAGTAACACCAAAAAAGACAAATACGCCATGTTGGATAATGTATAAAGCTGTTGAAATAGACCAACAAGTCAAGGCACTTGCCACCAAGTCTCATAACCTGATTTTAATCCCCATATGTCACATGGTGGACAGAGAGAATCCAATCCAGAAAGTTGTCCTGTGTCTTACACATATATACCATAAATTTCAATTTGACACATGCATATGTAGACACCAAATAAATTAATAAATGCAATTTTAAATATCTAAATAGTATATAAGGGCTGGAGATGTGGCCCAGCATCTAAGAGCACTAGCTACTGAATTGACTTCCATTTATCTCAGTGATGCTTTGCAGATTTTAGTGTCCAGCTTGTACTTATTAAAACTTATTTTATGACTCATAATATGACTGACCTTGGCAACTGTTCTCTATTTTGCTATTGTTTGATGGAATGTTTTACAATTATCTAAGGGTCAAATGTATTGATTATGTTGTTGAAGTGTTCTGTGGCTTTGCTGATTTTCTGTCAACTTACTCTATTAATTAAGTCAAGAGAATAAAAACAGAACGAAGTACAATCATTCATTTATCCTTGCAGGTCTCAAAGCCCTTTCTTCAAGACAGGATATTATGTAGCTAGGCCTCAACCTTTGTATATAGCTGGGGATGATAATCTTGAACTCCAAATCCACCTGCCTCAACTTCCCAATTTTGAAATTAGAGAAATGTGTTACCACATATGTCTTATTCTCTGAAATTCTTCTGTGTTTATTATGAAGTTCTGTTCTTTGGTGTATAGTTGTTTTAGATCAAGTTCTGATTAATTCATTCCCTTATCAGTAGAGAAATGACTTTCTTAATTCTGCATGGCATAACACTCTCTAACCTATAGGTCTAAACATACATACATATTTAGAAGCCACTTCAACATGCACATCATATGTGCTGAGCAAAACTCAGAAGTAGCTTGCCTGCTAAGGCCTACACATTCCCCAGCCATAGATTTCTGACCATCTGTCAATCCCATCCTTCGGAGCAGGCCTCAGATTCCATCAGAAAGCCGGTGGTTACCCTCCAAACATGTCTTTTTGTCTCTTTTAAAAATTCATTTATTATTGTTGTTGTTGCTATTGTTTTGAGACAGGTTTCTGTTTAATAGTCCTGGCTGTCCTTGAACTTGCTAAAAGCATAAATCAGTTTTCATCATCAGGTTCTGATAACAATTTTGCCTTCATTACCTTAAACAGCTAGGTAACTTGCCACATGTCATAAGAATATTTCTACATTTGGCTTGGCCTTAGCCAGCTTACCTCTGAAAAGTAAATGCTATCATAGTCTGTGTCACCTTCAGGAGTCCCTGCAGAAAATACAGGCCTGATTACGGCTTACATGGCTTTTTAATGATTTGAAATCTCTTGATGACTCTGATATGACATTACACATGGATCTCAGTGACAGTTACATTACACATCTATTTCATCACTGGGGCACTGTCACTCCTTATACCAGATATGTGGACAAAGGGCAAAAATAAATCACTTTAACTTTTATAGCTTTGTATAAGTTTCTTGATTTAGTTGTGTCTATAGTAGTAAAGAAATCATGTCTTAGTGTTTGTTTGTTTTGTGTTTGAGACACGTCCTTTCTATCTTGTCCTGCCTGTCATAGAATTTGCTATGTAGAACCAGCTGGCCTCAGACTCAGAGATCTATCTCTGCTTCCCAAGTGTTGGGATTAAACCAAAGTGTAGGTATGTACCACCATGTCTGGTTTAAAGAAGTTTTGTTAGTTTCTTTTCTGTTGCTGGGAAAAGACACCATGACCAAGGCAATTTATTAAAGAGAACATTTAACTAGGGGCTTGTTTACAGTTTCAGAGGGCTAATCCATGACTATCATGGCGGGGACCATGGCAGCATACATGCTGCTAGAGTTGTAGTTGAGAGCTTATATCTTGATTCACAAGCAGCAGAATGAGAGGTGGGGCAGACTGACTGGTCTTGGCATATGCTTTTACACATCAAGGCCTGGGGCTAGAGAGATGGCTCAGAGGCTATGAGCAGTGACTGTTCTTCCAGAAGACCTGGATTCAATTACCAGTGCTCACAACTGTGTCTAACTCCAGCTGCAGAGGATCCATACAAACATACATGCAAACAGAATGTCAACACACATAAACAAATAATTTACAAAACCTCAAAGCCCCCTCCCAGTGACATACTGCCCTCAACAAACCCACATCTCTTAATACCCCAAACAGTTCCATCAACTGGGGACCAAGCATTGAAATATCTGAGCTTATGGGGCCATTCTCATTCAAACCATCACAGAAGCTATTTTAAACATGTTTATAATTTATTTATGGCACAGGATGGGGGGAAACACACACACATACACACACACACAGGTAAGCTGTGGTGTGTATGTGGAGTTAGAGGACAACTTGTGAAAAGTCTGTTCTTCCTTTCTCCAAGGGGATTCCAGGGATGGATCTCAGGTTACCCACTGAGCCATTATCCAGCCTTGAGGAAGTGATTTCTCCAGTGACATATCCATCAGCAGGAATATCTGGAGCATCAATATTTTTGTGTGTTAGTAACACATAACATGAAATACTAATGACTGTTCTCCAGATTTCTCTTGAGAGATTTTACAATTTCTTCAATTCTCCTGGCTACAGTTTGGTGAGACAAACTAATTAAAAAAGTATCCCCCCTTTTTCAGGGTCTATTACAGCTGCCATATTTCACACTTGCTTAATAAATTCGCTATCAGTAAAGATTTTGACTTGTTTTTTTTAATATGCCACCACATGACTCGTTTTAATAATAGAATGTGTCTGAGTTGAAACTTTATATAAAAACTTTTTTGAGTTGGGTGGATGTAGCCAACGCCTTCGGTCCCAGCACTCCCAGGATGCACAGGCAGGCAGATCTCTGTGAGTTCAAAGCTAGCCTAGTCAAGTGAGTTCCAGGACAGGCTGGGATGCATAAACTGTCTCGAGAAACAAAACAATTTTTTTCTTGAGAATTTTTCCCCATTCTGCTCTTTTGTCCCTAAATATTTATTTTTATTTTATCTGTATTAATGTTTGATTCCCTGGAACTGGAGTTGAGACATTTGTGAGCTGCAATGTGGTTGCTGGAAATTGAATTCAAGAGCAGTCTTAACCACTGAGTCATCTCTCCAGCCCTCTCTTTTGTCCTTGAGATACAATCCTTGGTCACGTGGAGTTCAGAATTTCTTAAACATATAATGTCTGTATGACATCTGTCCAGGATCTTCTAGCTTTTATAGTCTCTGTTGAGAAGTCTGGTGTAATTCTGATAGGTCTGCCTTTATTTGTTACTTGTCCTTTTTCCCTTACTGCTTTTAATATTCTTTCTGTGTTTTGAATATTTGGTGTTTTGACTATTTTGTGTCAGGAGGAGTTTCTTTTCTGGTCCAATTTATTTGGAATTTTGTAGGCTTCCTGTATGTTCATGTCATCTCATTCTTAAGGCCAGGGAAGTTTTCCTCTATGATTTTGTTGAAGATATTTATTGTGCCTTTTAGTTGGGAGTCTTTGCCCTTTACTACACCTAACACCCTTAGGTTTGGTCTTCTCATTGTGTCCTGGATATCCTGGACATTTTGTGTTAGGAGTTTTTTGGTTTTTGCATCTTCTCTGACTATTTTGTCTATGTTTTCTATGTTGTCTTCAGCCCCTGAGATTCTCTCTTCCATCTCTTGTAGTCTGTTGGAAATGCTTGCATCAGTGACTCCTGATTTCTTTTTTAGCTTTTCTATCTCCAGAGCTGTCTCTCTTTGTGTTTTCTTTATTGTTTCTATTTCCATTTTCAATTCCTTCACTTGGTTTTGTTTTCCTGTAGTTCTTTGAGTGACTTTTCCTAGTTCTCCTGTAATTGTTTAAGGGAGTTATTTATGTGCTTCTCCAAGATCTCCATCATCACCATGAAGTATGATTTCAAGTCTAAGTCTTGTTTTTCTGGTGTGATTGGTAATCCACTACTTGCTGTGGTGGGAGAGCTGGGTTCTGATATTGCCAGGTTGTCTTGGTGTCCATTGCTTAGGTTCTTTTGCTTTCCTCTTGCCATCTTGTCATCTTTGATTATAGGTGATCTTGTTGTCTCTGACTGGAGCCTGTCTCTCCTGTGGATCTGAGGGCCCACGGGCTCAGGAAGGAAACTGCTTCTGGGTATTTGGCTCTTTGTAGGCAGGCAGTGAGTTCTGATTGCACTGACTTCGTTCTGTCTCTGTGGGCTCAGGTGGGAGAGCTCTTGTGAGGCTATTCTGGGAGTTCAGCTGTGTGCAGGTGGGTCCTGAGTCTTGATGACAATCGCCCTGCCTCTTGCTGGGCCAGAAAGGACCCAATCCAGGAGTGCACCATGCCAGTTGGCCTCCAGGGGCTCCAAGCTATCCCTCCTGGGACAGCCTGAAGGGTGTGTGGCAAGCTCTGTGGGCTTAGTTGGAAGAGCACTTGCAAGGCTGTCCCAGGGTCTCAGCCATCTGTGGGTGAGTACGGAGTCTTGACCTGGCTCTCTTGCGTGGGCTCAGGTGGGAGAACACTTGCAAGGCTCCTCTGCCGGCTCAGCTGTGTGCAGACAGGTACTGGGTCTTGTGCTGAGGATGGAAAGCATTCCTGCTGCTCTTCTGAGCTCCCAGGGACCTGTGCTCAGGCGGGCTGCCCGTCCCTATGCGACTGGGCCAAGTCTGGCCCTGGGCCGGAAGTGTGTACCCGCTGTTCAGTTCCACTGCTTGAACCACGAGAATTCTGTGCAGCCTTTTCCGGGGTATAACATGGGCAGAAGAAGTTGACTCACCCTTCAGCTTAGGGTGAAAATCGTTCCTGTTGCTCTTCTGAGCTCCGAGGGACCTAGGCGTAGGCAGGCCTCCCGTCCCAATGCAAGTGGGCCGGGTCTGGCCCTGGGCCGGAAGTGTGCATCCGCTGCTTGAACCTCTGGAGTTTCAAGGGGTAGAAGGTGGACAGATGAAGTTGACTCACCCTTCTGCTTAGGATGGAAAGGCGTACTCCATTATTTTATCCTTCTTTTCTTTGGTCAGTTTTTGTTTTTGCAGTGCGGGGAGTTGAACTCAGGGCCCTGTGCATGCTAGGCAAGCACTCTACCAGCGAACTACATCCCGCCTACTGCATCTTTCAGTTGTGCTCCAAGTGTTTTACCAGAGCAATTTTCTGGTGGAATCCGGAGCCTTTTAAAAATAGTTCAGAAGAAATGGAGAGATGGCTCAGCACTTAAGAGCAGTGGTCTTCCAGAGGACCTGGATTCAATTCACAGCACCCTCATTGGCAGCTCACAACTGTCTTTTGGCTTCCTCTGATACCAAGCATGTTCAGAGACATCCTAGCAGTCAGAACAGTTATACACATAAAATAAGTGAATAAATAAAATGAATGCTTAAAAATAAAATAATAAAAATGGATTACTATATGAAATGTATAGTGAAACCTTTGTATTTGACTTGATTGAAATGTCCCAGCAATGCCTTTGCTATGCCTGGGTTAATCAGTAGAGGCGGAGACATTGTTTTCGGACTGTTTGAACGTTGAAGAATGTTTCTCTAGACAGTCTGCACTTGTGCTATGTGAGAGCTTGCAGCTGCACTAATCCTGGTCCTAAGACACTCTGGCAAACCTGGAATTCTTACTTTTGATTGTAGCTAGCCATGGTCAAAAGGGACAGTTTTGTGTGGGTTTTCTGTTCTCACCAGCATCAAGGGCAAGATAACTTTGGTAGCTGGAACCTTTCCTAGTCCCAATTAATCATGTATAATGCTTGAATAATGGAGTGAGCTAGCTGGGTGTCAGTCTTTTCCAAGAAGGCTGAACTGTTCTGCTCCTTCGGGAATTGAAGGCTAGCATCTTGGTGAGTTTCTTTCTCTCTCTCTCTCTCCCTCTCCCTTTCCCTCCCTTCCTCCTTCCCCCACTCCTGCTGCACCAAGGACCACATCATTTGCAAGTGGAAATCCTTTCACTGACTCCATTCTCACTTCATATGCTTTTTTTGGGGGGGGGGGCATTCTGTTGTTGTTTTGTCTTGTGTTGTTAGAGACACGTCTCATGCAGCCCATGCTATCAAATTCATTTTCTTGTGTCTCTGATGACCTTTGTGTCACTGTTAGAATGGATCTCTTTCCCTTCATGAAAAGGTCTTTCGAGCAGTGTTCCCTTGAGGGGGAAATACCTCAGACTATCAAGAGGAGAAATCTGCCTGCCTGGACAGCAACAGTAAACCAGGGTGGGGAGATCAAGCAGAACAGGACTGTGTCCTGAAGGGAGGAGCTGGGGACTCAGCCTGGCTTCATTTTGCTACTCAGACCTTACCTATGTCACATTATGACCGGGAGATATCCACAGGCTTCATGGCTCATTGCCTGCAGCCATTCCTCCACAATGGGGACTCTGTCTTCACCACAGATGTGGAGTCTCCTTATCTCTGCCTCCATCTCCCTAGTGCTGGAATTTCTCAGCTGGTCTAGGTCGGACCCTCCCTCTCCTGTGACTGCCTGTGCCTCTCTTGGACAACCTAAAAGGGCACTTTAGTTGATTAACAAACTGAAAGAAAGAAGGTTCTGTTTCAGTTCATGTGGATGTAGTCCCCCTTAGGGAAGCCATGACATCAGGAGCTTGAGGAAATTGGTCATACTCTATCCACAGTCAGGAAGCAGAGAGTGGAAGCTGACTTCCTTCTCCTCCCTTTTTTATGGTTTTCTTGTTCTTGTTTTTGGTTTTGAGGCAGGGTTTCTCTATGTAGCCCTGGCTGTCCTATAACTCACTCTATAGAGCAGACTGGTCTTAAACTGGTCTCTGACTCCAGAGTGTTGGCATTAAAGACATGCACTGCCACTGCTGGGTTAGTTTGCTCCTTTTTGTCCAGTTCAGGCCCCAAGCCTGTGAAAGGATACTGACAGCACCTATATTTGGAGAGGATCGTTCCACGTCATTAACCTGATCTAGATAATCCCTGAGAGCATGCACAGAAGCCCGAGCCCTAGATGATTCTAGATCCTGTCAAACTGACAGTATTAGTCACTACCCCAGGCTCCTTGACTTGGGGCTGACTGTTCTTTGTTTTCAGGTCCTCAGAGAAGGTCAGTCTCAGGATGATGCCTGGATATAGTACTCATGAGGATGTGATGGAATTCTCAATTGCTAAGCATTACACCGAATCCCTACTTTAAAGTTTGAGAGCCATGAGTTTCTCTTGGAGCTAGATGTTTTCAGGAAAGAATATATCTTACTCTTAGCTGTGTGTGCGGATGTCCTTGATAACTGTGGTCCTTAGGGCTATCTGCACCTTGAGTTACAAGACTCTTGGAGAATTGGGGCTTGGGTTGAGAACCACTTCCTGTTTCTTACTTAAGTATCTTGTTCTGGTAAACTTTCCTTTTGTCTCTTTGGAGATGCTCTCTCTCAGCCTTGGAGTATAGTCTGATCTTGGTTCTCTTGAGTCCTGCTATATGCAGAACCATTCAGAGAAAATTTCTAATCTGCCATTTAACCTTGGAAGTGCGGCTTTTTTTTCCTTTGTCTCCTTATCCTTTTATCCTTTTCTTCTCTCTCTCTCTCTCTCTCTCTCTCTCTCTCTCTCTCTCTCTCTCTCTCTCTCTCTCTCTCTCTGACAGGGTTTTACTATGTAGCTCTAGCTAGCCAACCTATCCTGGAAGTCATAAACTCATAATGTAGACCAGGCTGGCCTCCAACTCACTAAGATCAGCCTGCCTCTGTCTCTCATGTACTGAGATTAAGGCACTTACCCTACTTGAAGCCATTTTCTTTCTTTTAAAAAGAAAGAACATTTTCAACCTTTCATGACACTGACATTTAGATGCATATATTGCACATGTTCATGTATGCATGTGGGAACATGGGTGCACATACATACGGAGCTCAGAGGTCAACATCAAGTGTCTTCCTCTGTCCCTCTCCACCATGGTTTTTGAGACAAAGTTTCATACGGAACCTGGAGTTCACTGATTCAATAAGACTATGTGACCACTGAATCTTCCTATCTCTGCTTCCCCAGTGCTAGGATTACAGGCATGTACTGCCACATTTGGGGCATGGGAAGCAACATGGTCACCTGGTAGAATTTCCTTGAAGACAGGGAAGCAGCCACCTTGGCCTCTGTTCTTTTTGCTGTCTCACTAGTGTTATGGGAGCCATCTTAAATCTAATGAGTGTGCATGTGTGCACACATTTGAAAATATAAAAATCAGAAGGTAAGTTACAGGGGTTGCTTCTCTCCTTATACCAAGTGGCCTTCTAAGATCAAACTCAGCTTGGCAGCAGGTGGCTTTACCCACTGCACCATACTGCCATTGCTTGGCAGCCCCACTTTAAATATCACTTTGTTGGGCATATGTGACAGACTCTCAGCCCCACAAAGAAGAGAATCGTGACACAGAACACAGACTCACTCCAAGAACAAAGACAGTGGGAACTAGAGCCCTGACCTCTTCCTGATGCCTTGCAGTGCAGGACTGTCATGCTTCTAGAACATTCCATGCACACAGCAGATACCCAGCATAGTGCTGGACTCTGGTGAGGAAGACATGCTTCAGAAGGAACAGTATGTAAGTATTTGAGAAGAAAGAAGAACATACAAAGTACCTTGATTAGAGAAATTTTCTGGATACCTGGTAGTTGAATCTGTCACATGAATATGTATTGGCAAAAAGCACACATTTATTGACTTATCAAAGAGGTGCCTTGATTCTCTTAGAAGCTCTGTGGCTTGGAATATTTACCACTAAATAGTTGTATGCAGGCCTCCCCCAACTGAGCAAAATTGGGTTCTTCATTAAAAACAAATAATATTTTATATGTAACCCACAAAAAGCTGACCTGTGCAATGGCCCCATCTTCACTACTTTCAGACAAATATTAATTGACCATTCAAGACAATTTCAAATGTAAGTTTTTTGATATTATATTTAACTACAACATTTCTCCCTTCCCTTTCCTCTCTCTAAACCCTCCCATATGTCCCTCCACACTCTACTTCAAATTCATGGCCTCTTTTTTTTACTAATTGCATATGTGTACATACACATATATTTCTAACCATAACCTCTTCTGTTCATATAATATTACTTGTATGCATGTTTTCAGAGCTGACCATTTGGCACTTGACCGCCAATTGGTGTGTTTTCCTTCCTGGGGAAAGGCCCCTGTTGGTATATTTGTTTAGCTATTTTATTGGGTTCTTATAACTACCACCCTTCCAATCCTTGTTCTACTTTAATCAACCCCAAAAACTAGGTAGGAGAGAGGTTAGAGGAGAACAGGGGCATAGACCTTTTAGACTACTTCCTGCTGATTAGGAATGTCAAGTTCCTAGGGGCAAGTCCAATCTTCATAGTTAGGAAATCTAGCAATCCAGCAATAGGAATCCAGCAAGCACAGCAGCAGGAACCAGCAGCAGCAGTCAGCACAGGCCCTCGCAGCGGTCTCCCATTTATATCCTCTCCAGAGTCCCCAGAATTAAACTGTCTGGAGCTGCCAAAAATCATGCTCTGCTAGTGCACCAGGAAAATCATAATCACCTTCTATGAAGCAGCCTCTTATTCCACAGCTGGGATTAAACAAAAACATGTTATAACATAACTCTGTACTCTGTATGGGCATTTCCCTCTCCAGTTTGGGGTGTTCATTAGTGTCTTCTTTGTTCAGTTCATATTTGCAGTCATGTTGGTGAGACTTTGAGTGGAACTTCAGCTATTACTAAGAGATATACTCTCACAGCAAACTTGATGATCCCCTCTGGCCCTTACAATTTTTCTTTCTATTTTTCTTCCTTACAATCTTTTTGCCCCTTCTTTCTCAATGTTTCCTGGACCTTATATGTTTGAGTGTTTGGTAGATGTATCAACTGAGCCAGACTTTACTGTTCCTCGATCAGTGGTGATTTTAATAACATAAAATGCATTTGTCTGTCTCTCTTTGGGCTGGGGCCTTGTACAAAGTAAGTATATGTTCTACCACTGAGCTGTGCCCTAGAGAGAAGGTTGTTGTTGTTTCTGTTGTGTTTTGAGACAAGGCCTCATGTCTCCAAGGCTATTCTTGAACATACCTGTGATGGCAATTCTTGTTTATCAACTTAACTAGACCTGGAATTAACAAAAAAAAAATGGAGGTTTTTGCTTAATTGAGATGGGAAGACCTCATTTGAGGTGTTGCCTCTATCAGACTGGCTGATGGACCTGTATGGAGCATTTTCTTGATTGTTAACTGATAGAGGAGTCTAGTGATGGGTGAGAATGGGAGGATAAAGAGTGAGAAAAAGAAAACTGTCAAAGAATCAAAGATCAGCTACAGAGGAGAGTTTATCTCTACACAAATGGTGCCACCACTGGGCAGTTGGTCCTGGATAGCTGAATGTGGTCTGGAAGCACAGTAAGCAGCATCCCTCTACTCTCTCTGCCTGAGCTCTTGCCCTGTCTTCCCTTTATGATAAACTGAAAGTGTGGGAAATAAAATGAACCTTTTCTTAATTTTTAAAGATTTATTTATTTATTATATGTAAGTAGCTGTCTTCAGACACACATTAGAAGAGGGCATCAGATCTCATTACAGATGGTTGTGAACCACCATGTGGTTGCTGGGAATTGAACTCAGAACCTCTAAAGGAGCAGTCAGTGTTCTTAACCACTGAGCCATCTCTCCAGCCCAAAATGAGCTTTTTCCAAGTTGCTTTTGGTCATGGTGTTTCTCACAGCAATAGAAAGCAAACTAGGACAGAAATTGGTACCAGAGAATTGCATGTTTCAGTGATGGGCCTCACCATGTAGCTTTTAAACTTTAAACTGTTTTATGGGGGGGGGGGATAGACAATTTTGGAGTTTTGGACTAGAAAACTAGTGAATGTTCATCACTTACTGAGCTGTTATGGGAACTTTAAAGAATGCTAAGATAAATGTCGATGGAAGCCTGGTTTATGAAATTTCAGAGAGAAGTAATATTATCAGGGCTGTTTATGTGATATTTTTACTAAGAATCTGGAAGAGAAATCTTTGTTTTACTGGGACAAGAGATTCTAGTTACCTGGAGCTGAAAATTAGCTATGATTAATGTAGTGGCTATTTCTGGTTGTCAACTTGACCATATCTGGAATGAACCGCAATCCAGAATTGGGAGGCCCACCTTTGATCTTGAGGCACAGAGGCTAAGAATCTTAGGAAACTAAGGCAAGGAGATCAGTGAGCTCAAGGTCATCTGGGACAAGCAAGTCCTAGATCCAAGTGTGGTGGCACACAGCTTTAATCTTGGACACACCTTCGGTTGGAGACCTACTCTGGGACTTTGCCTACTTGCCTTGTGGGGCTCTGCCTGCTTGCCCTGAGGGACTGAGCATCTGCTAGATCCTTGGAATTCACAGCTGCTGCAGGCTGTTGTTAAGGGACTGGAGTACAGACCATAAATCACCAATAAATACCTTGCTATATAGGGACTATTCATAAGTTCTGTGACTCTAGAGAACCCTGACTAATACAATTAATAAGAGACCAGCATCACTGATTTGAAATCTTCTTCCTCCTCCCCCCTCTTCTCCTCCTCTTCCTCCTTCTCCTCTTCCTTTAATGTAGTTTGGCATGATAGTGCTAGTTTAAGGATTGTTGGGCTAGAGAGATGACTCGGTGGTTAAGAGCACTGACTGCTCTCCCAGAGGTCCTGAGTTCAGTTCCCAGGAACCACATGGTGGCTCATAACCATCTGTAATGGGATCTAACGCCCTCTTATGGTGTGTCTGAAGACAGCGACAATGTGCCAACATACATGAAATAAACAAATACATCTTTTAAAAAAAGGATTGTTGTGTTTAGTTAAGTAATTATCCTTGGAGAGTTAGTTCAGGACTTAGAATAGCTACTCACTAAAGTGTTAGCTATTATTATTAAGTGCAGAACAAGTAATAAAGATAAGAAACATTACAGGCATCTTTGGAGGTGGTCACTTAAGACAGTACCCTGGGAACCTGTAAGGGTTTGAACAAACCATTGTTAAGAAGGAAAAAGAAAGCCATGTATGCTCTGTGAATTGGAGACCAGACTGGCCTACAGAGTTCCAAGACAGCCAGGGCTACACAGAGAAACCCTGTCTTGAAAACAAAAACAAAAACAAACTAAACAAGCAAAATGTCATGATAAGGCTGGAGAAATGGATAATTTAATAAAGTGTCTGTCATACAAGCATGAAAACTTGAGTTCCATCCCTAGAAGCCATGTTAAATTGCCAGACATGGTGGTGCTGAGTTTCTCCCAGACTGGAGAAAGCAGAGACTGTGTCTTATGGAACAAGGTTAGGGTCTCCAACATGGCTTGGTAGATACTTCCCCACAAGCTTGGTGACCTGAGCTTAAGCTCTAAAACCTACATAGTGGAAGGAGAGAATGGACTCTTCAAGTTGTCCTCTGTCCACCATACTTGCACTGTGGCATGCAAGCACACCCCCAAATAGTTAAATCGGGACAGGTGAGGAGAAAGTTAGGTGGCCCAAGGCTGACCTCTGGTCTCCACATGTACACATGTGCCTGCATTCCCACATACCTGCACCCACACAAACACTCATCCATCCACAACAAAAGGTCATGCCAAGACAGTAGTTTCTTTTCATTTCTATTGTTTGTGAAGCTCCAAATACCTCAAAAAGCATCATTATATGAAGAGTAATTTGCTCTCTTCATTTCAGTTTTCAGGAACATTGAATATGAATAGCATGTTTTATTATGCATATGAGAGAAAATATTTTGAGTCAGATTCCATGCTATTTGTCTTTAATGCTTCTCACTAGCATCTCCAGCCCTCATAGGTTTGTTTGTGTATAGCTGCTGTTTTGCATCTTGATTTGACCCCTACCTCTTAGTTATTTGCACACGTCACCAGGATGCTTTTTAAAATTAAATATTTTGCATGTTTCCTATTCAGCGTTGAAGGGTTGTTTATTACTGCAATTCGTTCTTCAGAAAAATGTGCCACATGCTGCATTCATCATGTTTCACTCCATTCTCCAGGGCTCTAAACCATTTCATGGTCATTAAGTGAATCCATTGATTGGGAACCACATGAATGGGAAGAGAAAGGGCATCCATAGGTAGGAGTGGGTGGGGTTTCCTGAGCACTGGCTCCCTTACCATCTCAGGCCTCAGCGAGACTTTCTCTCCCTTCTCTGATCCTTCTGCCTTACTAGGGGCATGCTCCCTTGCCCATATACATACATAACCAATAAATAAATGTAATTTAACTATTTTTTAAAATAAAATAAAATGATAGGGGGCTGAAGAGATGGTTCGGTGGTTAAGAGTTCTTGCTGTTCTTTCAAAGGACCACAATTCATTTCCCAACACCCATGTCTAGACACCTCACAACTGCCTATAACTCCAGCTCCGGGGTTCTGATGCCCTCTTCTGGCCTGCACACACGTGGCATACACTCACACATATATACATATAAATACATATTAAGATACAGTAAATCTTGACAGAAATAAATACAAATGATATTTATGACAGAATTCCAGAAAAGATGAGGACTGATGAAAATTCTGAGGACTTCCCTACTTGCAAGCTGACAAGGCATCAGCCCACCATGGTACCTCAGTGCGAGCAGACAGAGCCTCAAGTTTCGACTCAAGTCTGTCTAGGTGATAGAACATGGCTAATATGCATGCCCCACATTCAGTGTTGGTAACAGTCTCTATCCCTCATGGTGCTGAAGCATTGGTTCTACGGTGTTTCCAGCCCATTGGCCACTCCACCACATTCAGTTACCAGAACCAGTCGCAGCCAAAAGGTACTGCCTTCAATCCCAGCACTCAGCAAGTAGATCTCTATGAGGAGTTTAAGATCTGCCTGGGCTGCGTAGTGAGACCCTTTCTCAAAACAAACAAAAGTAGACTTGACTTTGGTTTCCAGCTTTCCTTTCTTCAAACTTCCCCAAGGCTACTGTCTCGCTTTTCTCCAGGAGAAAGTAGATCTTTATCTCCTTGTGTCTTGCTCTCCTTTTATACCAGGGTTGACTAGATTTTTGTTAGCTTGATATAGCTAGATTTATCTGAGAGGATGTGTTCCAGGTCTCCAGACCTCTACTATAACTCATGGAGGTACCATACAGGCCATAGGACCCAGCATGCAGAAAGCACCACCAGCCAAAACAAGAACAAAAACCTAATTCATCAAAGTCCTGAAATGTACTAACATTGCTCATTGGTTTCTATAGTTCCACTTCTGGCTAACTGTTCTTAACTGAAGTATATCAACCCAGATCATGGGGGGGGGGGGTGTTGTGCTTAAAAGCTCACCTGGAAAGATGGCTCAGTGGTTAAGAGCACTGACTGCTCTTCCAGAGGTCCTGAGTTCAATTCCCAGCAACCACATGGTGGCTCACAACCACCTGTAATGGGATCTGATGCCCTCTTCTGGTGTGTCTGAAGACAGCTACAGTGTACTCATATAAATAAAATAAATAAGTCTTTAAAAAGAAGTTCACCCTGAGAAAGGCTTAGTGCTATACTGGGACGCCGAACACCCAGTATACTTCCTGGCCAGCTAATAAAGACCTTTTATTGACTTAAACCTACGTCACAGTAGTCTTTTCTGGTGGGTATGTCACAACAGGGGAACTGACAATTAAGAAAATGCCTCCATAAAATCGGGCTATAGGTGAGGTTGTGAGGTATTTTCTTAATGATTTATGTAGGAAGGCCCAGCCTATTGTGTGTGGTTGCTATCCCTAGGCAGGTAGACCTGGGGTGTGTAAGAAAACAAACTCATCAAGCCAGGAAGTAGCATATCTCCACAGTCTCTGCTTTAGTTCCTGCCTAGAATTGCTCTGACTACCCTTCACAGTAAACTGATCCTGAAATGTAAGCTGTACAAACTCTTTCCTTCCCAAGCTGCCTTTGGTCATGATGTTTTATAACAGGGATAGAAACCCTAACCGCTGCAGCCAGCCATTAGAAGCTCTTTGGTCTCACTGGGGCTGATTCATACTGGGGCTGTGTTCGCTTTGGTCCTGGGATTAAGAAGCACCTAGCACTTTATCTGGGAATTCTTCTCATTCCAGTTGACAAGCTGAAGAGATGATGGCTTAGAAGTTAAGTACCCACTTCAGCAGGGCTAGGATTTGTAGGATGACTCTCTGGCAGCTCAGAAAAGTCAACTGTCCTGCTTGCCTCGGAGACATCGCAATGAATGCACTGACAGAGTTAAGCTTTGATCACTGACTCAGCTCTGTACCGGATGGCTTTGATCTGTCTTGGGTGTGTGTGCGTGTGCGCAAGCGCTATATGCACATGTGGTATGTGGAGGCCTGAGGCTGGTATCAGAGGGTTTCCTTAATCACTCTCTTATATTGCACCTTTGGAGACAGAATCTCTCACTGAACTTGGAACTCTAAGTTTTGACCAGACTGGCTGTCTAGCAAGCAGCCCCAGAACCCCCTGTCTTCATTCCCAGAGCTGGTGTTGTAGATGTAGACCACCACCCCAGGCTTTTTTGTGGGTTCTGGAGGTCTGAACTTAGACTTTACCCACTGAGCCAGTCGTTCTCAACCTTCCTAATACTGTGACCCTTTAGTACAGTTCCTCGTGCTGTGACTCCAGCCATGACATTACTTTCATTAGGGCTTCATTACTATAATTTTACTATTATGAATTGTACTGTGAATATCTGATATGCAACCCCCCCCAAAGGGATCGAGACCCACAGGTTGAGAACCACTGCACTGAGGGAGCCATCTCCCCAGCCTTTGTTTTACTCCCTAAGAGAGCATATATACAACACAAATACAGGGACGCAGCCAACTTCCTGCCTTTGAACAATGTCTCTTTTCCTTTCCTTCTCCTTAAATGACAGATCCGTGGATGAAAACAAACTTTCCTTGTTTCAGATGGACAGAGGACAAAGGTAACTCAGCCCAGACATTCTAGACAGAGGCCCTACCCACCTCCTTTCAGGATTCCAAGTTTGGATTCTCTCAGAGCAACTCTAGCAAGCATTGACCTGGGGCTAGGGAGCAGCATGAGTAGGAGGAGCCAGGACTCAGCGTCCTTGCTGATATCCTACTGACCAAGAGCTATAGATAGCCTCAGCCCCATTGTAGAGGTGGTTTCTGGGTTTGTTTGTTTGTTTTACTAGAAATCAACACCATCATTCTCCAGCAACCTTTTAAACCTCTCTAAATCATATCTGAAAGCATGTGAGTTTTACCCCCAAAATGATAACAGAGCACTTACTGAATCCAGAGATGCCTTGGCCTCTGGCAGTTTTGAAAAGACAGAAGTATCCCAAGATAACTACTACAAATCAAACAGAGATAAATTTTATAAAATCAGGAGGGTTTTTTTTTTAATCCATCAGATATTTTCTTAACAGTCTAGGGCCAGACATGGTAGTAAAAATCCTGGATCCGAGCACTGGGGGTGGGGGGGGCAGAGGCAGGCCAGGCGGATCTCTGTGGATTTAAGGTTCAGCCAGCGTGGTAACTATGTATAGTGAGAAACTGTTTCAAAACCAAAATCTACAAACAGCCATAGGATACACTAATAGCAGGAACTGCAAAAGTCCCAAGAGTCCTAAATAATTACAGATGCAAAGTCACTGGGAAGAGGAAATGGCTGCACCTGAATTCAAGACAGATGGGAGAAAGGAAATCAGAGTTCAGTTGGTCAAAGTGCTGGCTATGCATGCATGCTCCAGGACCTGAGTTCCAGAGGGGGAAAAACGGCTAAAAGTGGTGTTTGTAATTGCAGTGCTGGAGAAGTGGAGGCAGGGAGATCCCTGGGGCACAACGGCCAGCAGGCCTAGCCTATAGATGTGAGAGTCCCAGGCTAGTGAGAGAGAGAAAGAGACCTTGTCTCAAAAACAGAACCAAAGAGGATGCACCTGGGGAGGAATTCCATCTGAGGTTGTCCATTTGCCAGACATTTTGGCCAGGCAGTTCTCAGGACGTTTCTAAACTGCCTTGTCTAAACTGCCAGAGGCCAAGGCATCTCTGGATTCAGTAAGTGCTCCATTCTCATTTTGGCGGTAAAACTCACATGCTTTCAGATATGATTTAGAGAGGTTTAAAAAGTTGCTGGAGAATAATGGTGTTGATTTCTAGTAAACCAAACAAACCCAAACCACCATGTACAATCGGACTTGGGGCTGTAGCTCAGTCAATAAAATGCTTACCTCACATGTATGACACCCTCCTCAGCACCAGTAAGCCAGGTATGGTTTGTATACAACAGAATTTAGGGTACTCTGGAGGAGGAGGCAGAATAATGAGATACTCAGCTTGGGATACAGGTGCTCCTGTCTCAAAACAGCATCCAAACCCTGTGTGTTGACTATTTCAGGCAGGGAAGGCTTTTATGCAGGGAATGGAGACCAAGGGGCTGTTGGGCCCCAGACACAAGGAGTTTGAGGACTGTATGTGTTGGGATTCTGTAAACCCCCACTCCTCAATTACCTGGCAGTAGCCAGGTATGCTCCACCCCAGTGACCTGACACTATAAAAGGGGCTGCTTGCCCCTCCTCTCTCTCTCTCTCTCTCTCTCTCTCTCTCTCTCTCTCTCTCTCTCTCTCTCTCTCTCTCTCTCTCTCTCTCCCTCTCTTGCCTCCTGGCCCTCTTGCTCTCCCACCCCTACCCCTCCTCTTCCCCTTCCCTTCCCCCCTCTCTCTCCATGTGCTCATGAACAGCCTCTACTCCTCTACTTCTCTCTCTCTCTCTCTCTCTCTCTCTCTCTCTCTCTCTCTCTCTCTCTCTCTCTCTCTCTCTCTCTCTCTCTGCCTCTACCACCCTCTTAACTCTCCCATGACCTGAATAAACTCTATTCTGTACTATACCATTGTGTGGCTGGTCCCTCAGGGAAGGAATTCCCAACAAGGGCCCCTCAGAGGCATTTCCCTTGCCTTCAGGCCTCACCACACCTCCATGGGCCATATGTCCCCCACTCTCTTCATCCTTCCCCTAACATTGGTGCCAAAACCCAGGACGCCATCTTTTCCCAACAGTATTGGGAAGAAGAAACAGGTAACCAAGGAGGTTATACCTGCTGCATGCCAGTTCTGAAGCCTTCAACTACAAATATGTTGCAGTAAATATTAAAAATTAAAAATTGGATTGTGTCTTTACTGGTCCTGAGGTCTCACCCCTCAGGCCTGACCCTGATACAGAACAGCAGGTGCCCCGTCCAAGCCGCCACCCAGATCTCACTCCATTTGCACAACTCCCTTCCCTGGCGGTTTTCTACCACCTGTTCTCTGCCTCTGTCCCAGGGTGTTTCTTTCTTTCTTTTTTTAAAAAAAATATTTATTTATTTTATTTATATGAGTACACTATAGCTGTCTTCAGAGATGGTTGTGAGCCACCATGTGGTTGCTAGGACCCAAACTCAGGACCTCCAGAAGAGCAGTCACTGCTCTTAACCACTGAGCCATCTCTCCAGCCCCTACGGTGTTTCTGTACCCTAAAATCCCACAAATACAACTCTACAGCCCAATAGCTTCTCATACAGGTTTATATATTCAATTCTTAATCCACAAACCCTCTACACAACAAGATTACATCAAATAGACAAAGATACAAACTGCCCTTCTATATGAGATACTAGACCTATAAAATCCTTAATGTTCATAGCTATTTAACACCAATCAATATCACCTGGGTCTAGCTGGTCCTTGGGAAACTCCATCTTGCCATGACCTCACACTCATCCTCTGACCTCATTAGACCTCTCTGCCCTCTCTACTTCCCTCGCCCTACCCAGTCACTGGCTTTCCTTTATTTTACTAATTAAAATAGGAAGGTTCAGTTGGAGTCGTGTAACTAGCCAGCCCTTCTTGGGGAAGTGGAACTAACATTAAAATACAAACAGCTTCAGGACAATCTACACAAATATACAAAGATTCTGTATAAAACTCAATAACTAGCCCTTAACATGAATAGCTGAGAGAAAATAAGTCTGGAGACATTGAGAAAGTTAGAAATCCAAAGTGGCAAGCTTACCAATGGAGTGTGGCTCAGTTAACAGAAGGGTTGCTAGCATGCAGAAAGCCCTTGGTTGGAACCTCAGCAGCAAGTAAGACTGGGAACAGTGGTGCTTGCATGCAATCCTAGCATTTGGGAAGTGAAGACAGGGAGATCAGAATCATCCTCAGCTCAATTATGAGTTTGAAACCAGCTTAGGCTATGTAAGACTCTGAAAGGAAGGTAGGTAGGAAGAAAAGAAGGTAGGTAAGTAAATAAGAGTTATAGGCTTACATCAATATTTGGTGCTGTATTTTTGGCTCATGGTGTCTGAGAAATTTTAGTCCACCATGGCAGGGAAGGCAGACAGAGTGTTTTGTCTGTATGTCTGTGTACCGTGTTTATACCTGGTGCTCTTAAAGGATAGTAAAGAGTGGCAGGTCCCCTGGGACTGGAGTTACAGGTAGTTGTGAACCACCATGTGCCTGTGGGGGAACTGAACTCAAATTCTCTGGGATAAGAGCCAGTGTGCTTAACTACTGGGTTATCTCTCCCGCTTCAGACCAAGCATTCAAACCATGAGCCTGTGTATGCAGGTGTGTGTGTGTGTGTTTTGTATGCTGGGATATAGGGGTATGTATCAGATTTGAAACACAACTGGTGTCACATTTCTAAAGACAAATCAGAAGTGGGTGAAAACAAGCAGTCCATTGGTGAAGGGGCGGGCTGTTCTTCTTCCCACCAGCATGATGACAACACTTTTCTGTCAGTCGGGGAACACAGATGAATGGTGTATCCAGTGTGGCCCTTTAGGAACATCTCAGAGTTCCCAGCTCTATTTGAATAGTTGGGTCTAGTCCTCATTTTTGCAGTGCTTAGCTGAGGGCTGTTAGTCCACAGTACTTGGTAGGGGCATTTTTGTCCACTTGAGTCAATGAGAAATGACCATGGGTTAGACAGACATCCATCTGAAGGTGCTGACAGTTACTTAGTGTGAAATTGTGTCATCTGGGTTGTTGTTTTGGTGGCTGTTGTTTTGTATCATTCTGTTTGTTTCTAGGTAGCCCAGATTGGTCTTGAACTCTTCTTATTGATTTTTTATTTGAAAATGTTTTTTTTGTGTATGGGTGTTTCTTTTTATGTATGTATGTCCATGTAGCTCATGCATGCCTGGTGGCCTCAAAGGCCAGACAGAGTATCAAAGGATCCCTCCGGAGTTATGAGCAGTTGTGAGCTGCCATGCAAGTGCTGAGTCCTGAACCTGAGTCCTTTGAAAGAACAGCCAGCGCTCTCAACTCCTGAGCCATCGCTCCAGCCCCGGTTTTTGATAATTATGAATTCTCTCTGTGCTATGTCTGGACATGCCGCTGCTTACTTATCTTCAAGGCAAATCCAAGCCATCTTGACCGGTGGGCTAAGCTCAACCTAAAAAAGCTAAAGCATTCTCTTGTTAGTACAAGGAGTCCACCATAGTGGGCCACTTAGACATAGTTTATAGTCAATTGAAAGTCTTTATTCTGTACATTTATCTCTGTTTTTTAAAATAAAGTTGTTTTTTTTTTTTTAAAAAAAAAAAGTCTTTATTCCAGCCAGCTGTAACTACACTCAGATATTCAGGGATCCAAAGATCACTGGGCATTTAGGGCAAGGGTCTTACCTGTTTGTCTTACCTGGCAGCTGCTGGGGAAGGTTTGGGGCAATCTGAAAGCAGGCAGTTTGGAAGCAAGATAAGCTGCTAGCTGGAGGGAGAGGTTTGCACAAACAGGCAGAGTAACAGATGGGGAGATAACACAGCAGCTGGGCAGAGAGGTTTGCACAAGCATTTAGTTTAACAGAAGCTAAGGTAAGTTTAGCTGGAACATCCTGACCTTGAGTTTCTAGAATAGAGTTGGGTAATTTTCCATGGGATCTTACATCAAAGATATCAAATTCTAGTTAAACCTGAAATGGCCTCAGCAAGAAGACAAGATGGAAAAACATCTGCATTCTTGCCCTGTCATGAGACTACCATAAAAAAAATTTTAAACTGGGGGGAGGGGCAATCTCTTTCTAGTCCAACTGTATTCAGTGGCCAAATTGATTTACTAAAGCTGGTAGGCCTGGGGTGGGCAATGATGGTGAAGAAAGCCGAGTAGAAGTCCTTTAAAGATTTCTGAGGAGCTAGGGATATAGGTCCAAGACATTTGGGACTTAAAAGTTAGAACCCTGAGTTCCATCTTCATCATACCATTGGGGAGGGCTTTTAAAAGGAGACTGGTCATACTCTACCCTAACAGATGTCTGTGGATAGTAGGTACCATGGAAGGTCCACTGAATACCTTAACAATGAGCCCAATGTGTGTGACTTTTGTAAGAAAAGGGGCATTATTGTCAGCCTGCAAATATACATTGTATTTGTCACATGACACAGAGTAGCCTCAAGGGTCACAATGATTTACTCAAACTCAGCCAGATAGAGTGCATCAGCAACACCACAACCTGGTGTCAGCAGCAATGACCCTCCCCCATACGCTTAAGGAGGGGCAAAGGTCCATTGAGACGCTGGAACAATAGGTAACTAAGTCACTAAAATGATCTCAGCACAAGCGTGAGGGCCTGGGTTTGATCCAGCCATCCACTTGATACATCCCAGAATTATTTGAGAAGAGGGAACCTCAACTGAAGAATTATATCAGATCAGCCTGTGGCCATGTATGTGGGAACATTTTCTTAATGACTAATTGATAGAGGAAGGCCTTAGCTCACTGTGGGCATCACCGTCCTTAGGTAAGATCTGAGCTATATAAAATATGTAACTGAATAAGCCAGAGGAGCCAAACCAGTAAGTAGTATTCCTCCATGGTCTCTGCTTGCATTCATGTTCCTGCCCTGAGCTCCTCCTGCCTTGGCTTCCCTCGTTGATAGACTATAACCAATAAGCTGAATAAACCCTTTCCTTTCAAGGACAGTTTTGGTCACTGTTAAATCACAACAATGGAAAGCAATGATGGTCACAGGATTCGAACCCTCTGAAACTGTAAGCAAGCCTCGAATAAACTCTTCTTAGGTTTCCTTGGTCATGATATCCCTTCATAGTAATAAAATGGTAAGAACAATGACCAAAGCAACTGTCTTAGTTAGGGTTTTACTGCTAAAAACAGTAACAGTGAACATAGTGAACATAGTAACAGGCACCATGACCAAGGCAAGTCTTATAAGGACAACAGTTAATTGGGGCTGGCTCACAGGTTCAGAGGTTCAGTCCAGTATCATGAAGGCGGGAGCCTGGCAGCATCCAGACAGGCACAGTGCAGGAGGAGCTAAGAGTTCTACATCTTCATCTAAAGCCTACTAGTGGAAGACTAAGCATCCTCAGGCAGCTAGGAGAAAGATCTCCAAGCCCACCCCATAGTGACACACTTCCTCCAACAAGGCCACACCTTCTAATAGTGTCACTCCCTGGGACGAGCATATGCAAACCATCACAGCAACTTAGAAAAGAAATTGTTTAATTTGAGGCTCACAATTATAGAGGGTTAGAGTCCGTGACCATCATGGTGGGGAGCAGAGAGGCAGCAGGCAGGCATGTTGCTGGAGCAGTAGATGAGAGCACACATCTTGATCCATAAGCAGGGCACACACACACTCGGAAGGGGGGAGAGGGAGAGCACAGTGTGAATGGCAAGAGACATGGAATCCTAAAGCCTGTGCCCAATCATACACCTCCTCCAGCAAGGCTATCCTTAATCCTTCCCAAACCATTCCACAAACTGGGGGGGGTCAAGAATTCCAATATATGAACCCATGGAGGCCATTCTCATGAAAACCAGTACACCTGCAAGTGGGAAAAACAGCCTAAACAGTCCAGGGACCTCTGTGAATGAAGTGATCAGTTTTTGTTACGTTGTTTGCAGTGATAGGGAAGGTGCTCCTTTTCAACCAGAGCCTAGGAACAGGTTATAAGAGGTATTCTTCCAAAGGGTTGTTTCTGGTAGCCATTGTCAGGAAGAAAACTCACACCAAATGCCAAGGGGTGAAGCTCCCTCCCTTTGCCACCATCTTCCAGTACCAGGGATCATGCATGCTAAGCAACCACTCTTCCACTGAGCTATATCCCTAGCTCTTGCCAGAGTCTTCAAGCCATCAAGTCATTCATAGAGATCATGAAATTATAGGGCCCTAACAGTGATATGTACCACAGCTTGCCTGAGAGCTTCTAACACAGATGTTGGTATAAGTCCCAGTCAAAGGATACTGCTTCAGGGCACGAACTGATTCAAAAGACCAAGTATTGTGTCTGAATGAAGCACAGACTTTCTCCAGTACCCACAGAATTCAGTTAAGGGCACAGTGCTCTTTCTGCTGGTGGGATTGTTGTACAGGACTCTCCTCCAAGCCAAACACTCACCATCTCCATAAGATCAGCTCCAGCATGTGAATGTGGTCTGTGGGTTATTCACATACCTTCAGAGAAGGAGGAGTACAGATGGCCATTGGGCCCTCACCCAAGTATCTGGCTCTTTCTCCCAGCACACAATTCTACCCTCACTAACCACAGACGGTCTCAGAATCTTAGGATGGGGCTACAGTATTGTGATGGTTTGAATATGCTTGTCCCAGAGAATGGTACTATTAGGAGGTGTGGACTTGTTGGAGTAGGCGTGTCACTGTGGGTGTGGGATTTAAGACCCTCATCCTGGCTGCCTGGAAACCAGTCTTTACCCAGCTACCTTTAGAACAAGAGGTGGAACTCTCAGCTCTTCTAGCCCCAAGTCTGCCTGGCCATGCTCCCACCTTGGTGATAATGGACTAAATCTCTGAACCTGTAAGCCAGCCCTAATTAATTTTTTTTAAGAGTTGCCTTGGTCATGGTATCTGTTCTCAGCAGTAAAACCCCAATTAAGACAGGTATATAGGATGGGGAAGACTAGAGACTTGGCGGGGGGCTCCACCTACAAAGCCACAGGGCAGTCATGCTACATGTACATCGTACAGTGTGGCTGCTTTGGGGTCTCCCCTGTTCCTGTCACTAACCCATCACACATGTTCTGTATGTAAGTCCAGTAAACTTTTTTGTCCCACAGAGTGAAGTTTCATAGAAATATACTTTGGTTTTGTTGATGGGACCTTAGGATAAGTAAGTGGGTAGAAGTCATTTACATCTTTCCCAGGGAAAGAATTATAGCAATAGAGACCAAGAAGTGGACTAGGTATTGCAATTCCATCCCAAGAAACTATGCTTAATGAGTAGACCCCTAGAATTTGTCAAAGATTCTTAGCCACAGGCTACACCAGTGCTGTGGTATTCTGACCATCAAGGTTGCTGACGCTTGTGTATAATTGGTCTAAGAATCATGCACATAGTGAAGGCTTTGGACATTGAAGAAAGTCAATCATGCCATACCCTGATCCACTGGTAGCAAATGGAAGGGAACTTGGAGAACTTGGGGACGTTTTCTGACTTATTTCAGAAGCTTTGATGAATGAATCCATATGAGTTCCTTCCACCACAGGCTCTGGAGATCAAACTCAAGTATTGGGCCTGTACAGTGTCCTGGTTAGCCTCAGCTGTCAATTTGACCAGCCTACAGTCATCTGAAGGAGACTCAGCTGAGAAATGACTGTGACTGGTGATCATTACTGGATTACCGGTGAGCCCAGCCCACTGTGAGTAATACTGTCCCTAGGCAGGAGAGTTTGGGCTGCATAAGAAGTTCTTGCTTCATTTACTGCCCTATCTTCCCTCAAGGATGGACTGGGGGACTTAGAGATGAAAGAAACCCTTTCCTCCTCTGAGTTGTTTATCAGGCCATAGCACATACCACAGCAACAGAAAGCAAACTAGAGCACATGGCTTACAAGTGCTTTTCCCAGGGGGCTGGAGAGATGGCTCAGGGGCTAAGAGCACTGAGTTCAATTCCCAGCAACCACATGGTGGCTCACAACCATCTGTAATGAGATCTGATGCCTTCTTCTGGTGTGTCTGAAGAGAGTAACAGTGTGCTCACAAACATAAAAACAAATAAATCTTTAAAAAAAAACAAGTGCTTTTCCCTGTTGAGACTTCTCCCTGGCTTGTTTGGTCACTCTTTAAAAGCAACCCTCCATTGTCCATTTCTTTTCAGAGATGAGACAGCTGTGTTCCACCATTAGCGTGGCATTTTAAAGTTTGGAGAATCAGGAGACCACCACAGTCTTGTTTTTTTTTTTTTTTTTTTTTTTTTTGGCTTCTTTTGCAGATTTCAGAACTCCTAAAACAGGGTGGCTGGCAGTGACTGCCTGCCTCTCCCTCCAATCTCAAATAAAAATGGGTGACTCTGTTTTGAGAAGCCCATGCCCACACTTGAGTGTGTCTTGGTCTTTTCCTGATTATCTCTTTTGCTCTTAAGTCCTAGTGCTTAAAATCTTTCTTGGGGCTGCAAGATGGCTCAGTGGTTAAGAGCACTGACTGCTCTTCCAGAGGTACCGAGTTCAATTCCTAGCAACCCCATGGTGGCTCACAACCATCTGTAACAGGATCCAGTGCCTTCTTCTTCTGGTGTGTATGTGGGCATGCAGAGAGAACACTCATACATAAAATACATAACAAATAAACCTTCAAAATCTTTGTTAATCTGTGTCCTTAAACCCTACATTAAAATGTCTTTATTAACGTTATTCTCCTCAAAATAATAATAAAAATTTAAAAGGCACCAGATAGCAGTGTCTACTAAAAGATTTCAATCAGTAATTCCACAAGACACACACACACACACACACACACATACACACACACCCATACATACACATACACATATACATACGCATATCGTCTCCAGACTGAGAAGGAGGTCCCTTACCCAAAGTCACATGCCAACACTTACAGAATACCAGGTTCCGAAAGATAACTGAATACATTTTACTCTCCAAACAAAATGTAGGCTGGAATATAAGTGTTTGTTCACCAGGACTAACCAACTATTAGGTTCGATTTCAATAACAAAGAACATGCCTCTACCAGGCAGCTCAAGGGGGCAGTGAAGGCCTGCCTATCTTAAGGCCCCCATTTCTCTTCTTGAGAAAAGCATGATTCTGTCAGGTGAGTAAGAGAACCCCAGGTAACAACTGTTTGAAAAAGCACACCAGTGTACTTAAAATAATTCTGTCAATACCTTTGCTGTATAAATCTCCCATGTACCTCAGTGGCCAGACTTGTAGTCTCCTGTCTCTGCTTAAATTATTCAAAGTGTAGATGTGACACAACTCCAAGAAAGAGTAGTCCTGCTACCCTCCCCTGCCCAGCGCTTCAGAGCAAACAATGTTTTCCAAACTGCTATCTGTGGTACAGTAAGGGCTCATGAAGCTGACTTAAGAGATGGCCCCTCCAGTTCAAAAACTAAACCAATCCAAAGGAATGGAATCAGATCTGAATGCAATGAGAAATGCCAAAAAGCAGCACTGGTAGCCAGGGTAGGCATTGTTCTGTGAAAGGCTGGCTTCCTGTTTGTATGGACAAGGTGTTTGCTGGTCTGAGATGTACTTTAACAAAGGCACCCAGAGCATGGTCTCTGGGGCCAAACCTTGGAGGTTTTGAAACCTGCTGTGTATGGAGTTAGCAGAGGATGACCTTGAACTTCTGATCCTGCTGCTTGTACTTCCTAATAGCTGGGGTTACACATGTGTAACTCATTTTGTAGAGTGCTGTAATGTAAACCCAGGACTTGTGCAAGGTAAGTAAGCACTCCATCAGTTAACCTACATCTCCAGTCTTTGTCTTATGTATTTGAAAGCTCTGATACTGGGAACATGTATATTTAGAATTGATCTCTCTCTCTCTCTCTCTCTCTCTCTCTCTCTCTCTGTGTGTGTGTGTGTGTGTGTGTGTGTGTGTGTGTTGTAATGTTTGTGTAGGCTGTGCATGTGTGCTTTCGAAAGCAAGTGTGTATGTGTATGTGTAAATCAAAAGTTGTCATCAGGTGTGTTCCCAGTGAGAAGTCACTTAGAGATTAAAGACTCTTTAATAACAAACATCCAATTCTGGCTTATGTTCTACCATAGGGGTTCATTGCTGTAAAGAGACACCATGACCACAGCAACTCTTATAAAGGAAAACAATTATTAATCTGAGCTGATTTACAGTTCAGAGGTTTAGTCTATTATCATCATGGCAGAAACATGGCAGAGTCCAGGCAGACATGGTGCTGGAGAAGGAGCTGAGAGTTCTACACTAGGCCTGGCTTGAGTGTCTGAGACCTCGAAGCTCACCAACAAGGTCTCAGCTCCTAAATAGTGCCACTCCTTATAGGCCTACTGGGGCCATTTGCTTTTAAACTACCACATACTCAGGTGCTGGCCTTGATTAGAAAATTTTGCAAACTTATATACACCTTAGGCTTGAGTAGTCCACATTTGCTGTCATCCTTAAAGCTCTTTTAGGTTTTGGCCCCAGGTTACACATTAAATAATTTAAGCAGAGACAGGAGACTGCAAGTCTGGCCACTGACGTACATGGGAGATTAATACAGCAAAGGTATTGCCAGAATTATTTTAAGTACGCTGGTGTGCTTTTTCAAATAGTTGTTACCTGGGGCCCTCTTGCCCACCTGATAGAATCATGCTTTTTCCGAGAACAAAACTAGGTACTTTAATAGAGGCTGGCCAGCACTGCCCCCTTGAGCTGTCTGGTAGAAGCATGTTCTTTGTTTTGAAAATGGACCTAATGGTTGGTCAGTGAGCAAATGCTTACATCCTGGTCTGCTAAATTTCCACTTGTGTCTAACAGGTCTGGGTAGCGTACTATCCTTGGGATAGTTTGGAGGGACTGCTCCCTCAGCTCAGTTCTCCTACGTGGGATTTGATGTTTCCTAAGCAAATGGTAATCTCAAAGATGGGGGAGAAAGACCACTGATCCAAATCATCTAGCAAATGAATTAAAGCAAGCTTTTTTATTTGTGTGCATGGGGTGCTCCCTCAGGCAGGCTTCAAGAGGCCAGCCTTGGATGTGAGGAAGACAAATTTATTTGTTGAGTTTTTTCCCAGATAGGTTTTCTTTGTGTAGCCCAGGCTGTCCTGCACCCACTCTGTAGCCCAGGCTAGCCTCAAACTCAAAAATCTGCCTGCCTCTGCCTCCCAAGTGCTGGAATAAAAGACAGGAACCACCACCACTTGTCTGGAAGACAAGGTTTTTATAGCTCAGGGGCAGGAGGATTCCAAATAGGAATTTGGCAGGTAAACAGGGTTACAGAAACAGAACATAAGCATCATAGGTTTTTTGTAATAACTTCCTGAGACAAAGATGTGGTTGCAAAGTAGTTATAAGGTAGTTACAACAATAGGTGGTCATAATGACCTTTGAAGCAAAGACATGGTTGCTGTTTTTTTCTGGAACAGGCAGTGGAGAATCCTTTGTAGTTAGTGTTAATATAGTTCAATCCTCGAAAAACTGATTTAGTCGTAAAGAATGAACCTGGTTTGTCTTTTACTGTAAGATGGCTTTTGAGCCTAAGGTGGAGATTGGGCTGGTTCACATCAATTCTATTTGTCTTTCTTCCACATCACTTGATGCTTTTAGACTGACTTTTTGAGACGAGTCTCTCAGGTTATGGATCGGTCATATCCTGGCTGACTAGTGAATTTCAGGGATTTACTTCTCTTCCCCCCTCCCCCCCCCCCCCCCGTTCAGGGATAACTGTTACCCCCTAGGGATCTTGATTGGGTTTGTTTTCTCTGCCAGTTAAACAATTAAAAATCAGGGAAAATTGCAAGTGTTATGAAATATAATGTGCCAAGAGGTACCTGACGGGCCCATGCCAAGGCGTGCCCCTGAGAAATTACGCCAATGCAACAGACCTGGTAAAAAGGAGGTTTATTGGGGGAAGGGAGAGATGTGAGAACCTGGGAAAAACAGACAGCGGGAAGCAGAGCCCTGAAGCCAGAGAAGAGGCGGGGCCACAGAAAAGGCCAGAGAAGGAGAATGTCAGGAGCAGAGACAGGGGAGGGGAGAGAGGGGGAGGGGGAGGGAGCAGTGGCAGGTGCTAGGTAGGTCCCCAGCAGGAACCTAGTAGGATCATCACCTGTGATCCCACATCAAAGGCAAGAGGTAACAGTATCAGGGAAAATCTCCAACACCACTGACGTAATGAGCTGGTGAAGAAAGGCTTTGATTAGGGACAAGAAAACAACAGAAGCAAGGCCTCTGGAAAGCGGAGCATTCTGGAAGCTGAAAATCCAGTCTTTCCTGGAGGACTGCTTTGTTCTTTTACAGCTTTTCCTCCCCTAATTTAGCGCTGATCAATTTGAATTAATAAACCCACAACTTTGATAGAAACGTGTGTTGATCTGGCCTTGAGCTTGTTGAACAAGTCGTCAGGAGGGGGGCACTATTGGCACCAGACCTTTATTTTAAGCTGCCAGTAGGGTCAGTAGGGTGAGGCAGAAGGCAGCCATCTTGAACGTTTGCCACCTTTATTATCTAATCATGGTTTCTCTTCCTGGCTGCCTCAGGCTGTCTAATTCCTAGTCCCTTAGAACTATTCCCTTAGAACTATTCCCTTAGAAGGTTCCCAGTCTTTGCAAACTGCCCTGAACATTCTTCATTAGCTGTGTGAAGCTGAAGTGGAGAAGGGCTTCCTGCCCCCCCCCTTTTTTTTCCAAACTGGCTTTTTTAATGAGTTAATCTCCCCCTCCTCCTCCTCTTTTAGCAGAGTCTTACTATGTAGTCCTGGCTAGCTTTGAACTTGCTAAGTAGAAGAGGCTGGCCTCAAAATAAGAGATGAGTCTGCTCCTGCCTCTGGAGTGCTGATATTAACCTATATGTTAATCTTGATGTAGTCTCCAATCTGTTCTCATGCCACACTTATGAGGTAGAAGTTCAAAACAAATACGAAAGACGTTACAAAGAATTTATTAATAGATTTGCTTAGGAAACATGGAATTTACCTAAGGGATCATTGCCTCCAAAATACCTGAGGGATAAACAGCTAATCAGGCTTGTTAGGGTTCCCCAGGAGTATCTGGGCAGGTCAGGGCTACAGTGATGGAAAGATCACACCAAAAAACAGATCTCACACCAGAGATTGATTTGAACAGGGAGGAGAATGAACACAGACACACACACACAGAGTGAGAGATTGAGAGATCGGGCCATGATGGTAAGGATCTTTTAAAGGGATGTGTGACATTTGGTGGCTGGTGGTGACATACCTGATGACGTCAGGGCTAAAGATTTAGCAAATTTGGGATGGTAGGATTTAACTATTTTTTTCCAGATATTAGACCATATTCCCATGACAAAGGACACAGCTTTGACTTAAAGCCATTAATCCCTGATTCTCATCCAAAAGGCATACCTCTAACAAGATGACCCTGTGGGACAACTATTCAAAAAAGAACACTCATGTACTTAAAAATAATTCTAGCAATTTGTAATATCTTTGCTGTGTGAACCTCTTACCTGCCTCAGCGATCAGACTTACAGTGTCCTGTCTCTGTTTAAATGGTTCAAAGTGTAACCTGGAGCTCAAAAGAGATCTAAGGCTGACAGTGTTCGAGGAATACATAATCCTAAAGTGTCTAAAGCTAGTGAAACCTTCCGATGGGGTCAGGTCTTATTTGAGCGCTAGCCCCAATTAGCCAACTGTTAAAGAGCTTTTATTCTCTCAGGTTTGTAGACTGATTTCTCACTGAGAACAGGCCAAGTTATCATTCAGGACTCAGCTAACTAACCCTTCCCCTTCCAAGAAGCCTTCCATGACTACCTAACCCCCCCCCCCATTGTACGTGTCAGGTAAGCATGGTAGTAACATAAACCTAACACTGTAAACTGTCCTTTATTCACACATTTGATTCCCCGAACCTACCTCTGAGGAACCATCTCCTTGTACCTGGAACTCTGTATGTGTGTGTGTGGTGTATGTGTGTGTATATGGTGTGTGTGTTGTCTTTGTGTACGTGTGGTGTGTGGAGGGGTGTGTGTATGGTGTGTGTGTGTGGTGTGTGTATGGTATGTGTGTGTGTGTGTGTGTATGGTGTGTGTGTGGTGTATGTGTGTGTATGTGGTGTATGTTTGTTGTCTTTGTGTATGTGTGGTCTGTGTGTATGTGTAGTGTGGGGGTGTGTGTATATGGTGTGTGTGTGGTCTTTGTGTATATGTGGTCTGTGTGTATGTGTGGTATGGGTGTGGGGGGCTGTGTGGGTGTGTGTGTGTGGTGCACTCTCGATCACGCCCCCACACCCCTGGGGAAGTGGGAGTATGCTAGGGGTGGGGGCGGTTCTTATCTCAAACCTATTGTACTTAGTAGCCCTTAATCAGAAACTTTGGGGAGGGCTGGAGTCTTGGTTCAGTGGTGAAAAGTGTTACTTCTCTCTCTCTCTCTTTTTAAAGGTAAAATTGGTGTTCTATTTTATTTAAACTAGTCCAGCCGGCACTGGTTTATCATGGTACAGCCAAATAGAAACATCTTTCTACAGATATTATCATAGAAGCCTCTTGGTGGAGCTCCACAGACATGGAGGAAATCAAAGCGCCTTAACAGGTTGAATCTTTTGTTGAGACTTTAGTTTTATTTTGTTGAGATGCTGTCTTACTATTTAAACACAGTACAGGCTGGTCTTGAACTTATTGTATATTTGAGTGATCATTGAGAGGAGCCACCATGTCTGAATGAATCTTTATACTTTGTGGACTTTTAAACCTCACCCCTCAAAACGACACACAGTGTACACCAAGACCCAAGCTTCTAAAAAGAGACGAGCCTGGGTTGGTGTGGGTTAGGGCATGTGATAGTTCACTGTCTCTTACAGAGGACTGGAGTTCAGGTCCCCAACTGCCAGTAGCCCCAGCTTAAAGGAGACCTGATGCCCTCTTCTGGCCTCTCAGAGCACCTACACTTGGCGTTTACTCACACAAATAATTGAAAGTGATTTTCTTTAAAAAGTGCCTGGGGGAGCACGTGACCAAATGAAATTATTCTGACAACAGGGTAGACTGGTGGTGGTCCCGAAGGAAATCCTTTACTTCCCCCCCAAAAAAAAGTTCTTTATTAACGTCATTTTCATTTCGTGTTGTTTGTGCAAGAATCCACATGCAAACCACAGACAAACCAATTCACTTTACCCACATGGGCCTTATTTGCATTTAAAAGCGAAGTCTGCAAAGGAGAATTCCTTTTGCCAAAGAGGAATTTCAAGCATCTGTCTCAGACCAGCGAGAAGAACGGGGGGAAAAAATTAAAGGGCTAGAAGCCGATTTACACTGAGATACTACCAAATCATCCTACAGAAGCAGGGAGTTTTATTTTGGTCCTGACTAGCAAAAACAGCCAGCCAGAGTTCTTAGACGAAATCCCTAAGGGAGTTGGAATTTGTAATAACAATGCCTGCTAATGCTGGGGCGTTTAAGGAACCCCATCCCTGCTCCTGCTCCTGCTCCAGCTGAGTCTCCACCCCTTCCCCCCAACGTGTGAGCAAGGGGCAGCTGCCAGCAGCATCCTGGATCCGGTCCAAGCAGCTTGCAGTCAGCAGAGTAGGCCCGCAGAGCCGCAGGGTCCTCCCACCCTTTGCTTTTGGATGGGCATTATTAGCTAGAAAACTGCGCAGTGTTTTTCTTGTTCGTGTGGTGTAACCTGCTTGTTGCAGACGCGCAGCCTTTCTCAGTAATTACCTCCCACGCTTGGGAAAATCTCCGTCTCTCTCTCTTCCTCTTTTCATTGCAACAGCCAATTCAGCCAACTAGTTTGTATCGCCAAGGACAAAGAGGCAGCCTTTCTGATTGCAATGACGCGTTTCTTTCGTCCCACCATTCCTCCAGTGAAGGGGGCGTGATAACCTCTAGTCTCACCGTTTCTGAAATCAAATACCCGGGCTGACCTCCTTAGTCCAGTTTGAAACTCTGGTACTAAATTGATGACCATGATCGGTTTCTCAGAGTGGAGGGAAGGTGTGCCACACAGAAATAGAGCGCGGGTGCGCATGTACACACACACACACACACACACACACACACACACACACACACACCGCCTCAACCACCACCCATTTGTAGCCAGCCTGCTACGCAGGAATGAGTATATTGTAGAGACACTATGGCAAACAGACTATTCAAACAATAGCCTTAAAAATTGCAACTTCCCTAGAGACCTCATGGTCAGAAAAAGAAAGGCTGAGACCTGAGATGGAGAACATTTTCTGTTTAGTCAGGTGACCTTGCTGGAAAGACTGGAGTTGAGGCAGTGGGGGATGGGGGTGGGAGTCCGACAAACAAGAACAGAGGATAGATTTCTTTGTCTCTTTTCCTAAGGTGGTCACATTGACTAAATCGCTTTTTTTCTGACCCACGCCCTCCCCTTTTGAGACAGGGTCTCTCTGTGTAGCCCTGTCTGTCCTGGAACTATGTAGGGCAGGCTGGCTTTGAACTCACAGAGATTCGCCTCCCTCTGCCTCTGAGTGGCGGGGATTAAAGGCATATGCCACCATACCCAGGTCATCTGCCTCTTTTATTGGTTTATTGAGGATGGGTTGAAGCTTGGGGCACAGGTTGTGATCCTCAAGGTTGATAATAAAGCAGAGCACAAAGCTAGCTTCTGTGCCACACCACAACCTAGTTCTAGCCAGTGAGATGTTCGAAAGGTTCGTTTTATATCCAGGTCCCTGGAGCTGAATAGCTAAATTCTCCCAACCCATATTGGGGCTCCCAGAGGGCTGACTCGAAGACTGTAAAGAAAACAAAGTCAAGGCCACAACCAGCTCACTGGGTTAGGAAGACGTCTACAAGCAATTTTTAAACTACGCCACACCCAGGAGGATGATAAAAGCGGAAGAGCAGAGCGAGAAACAATAAAGCTTCAGGTGAAAAAGCCAGCTTCCACGACTCCTGTCCGTATCACCACAAAGCTGGGAGGTAGGAGGGGAAAAAAAGCGAATCCCCTGGGAGCTCTCCAGTAAGCTAGCTGTTACCTGCCGTTTTAGGAAGCGTCACCCAGATACACACATGGTGATGGGGAATTGAGATCCCCCTTCTTGGACTTCTTAATCTTGTTAAGAAAATCATTGAATTTTAAAGAGAAAAGCAGCGACACAGGCAAGTTGCAAAGCTAGGCAGCCATCAGGAGGTGACAGCTGAGGAAGAGGAAAACTTTGCTGCTTGAGTTCAGCAGGAAAGTTTCCCAGTGGAAGTCAGCCACATGGTGGACAAAGAGCTGCACAACAGGGTGTGTGAAAGCCTGAGCTCAAGGAGCAGGAGGAAGAAAAACATTTATACATTGGAATAGACGTCATGGCAGCTCCTTAACTGCTCTGGAGAGGGAAAAGCATTAACTGTTAAAGGGCTAATCAATGCACCTGTCTCTCTAGCATGGCTTCCAGTGAACCAGACTTTCTGAGGGGCAGTCCTTGGCAAGAACGCTGGATCATACGATAACCAAACCAACTAGATTAATTCAAGGGACAATGCCATGTCTCCATCCAGAGAATCCATTCTCCTGACCATGAAAAGTATTTTCTTAATAGGCTTCCAATGTTAGTGTAAGTCACAAGGAGAAAAGTAACCAAAAGTTGTCCTCTGATCTCCATATGTATGTTCATATGTGCACACTCACATATAAACATGAACACACACATCATACACATACATAAAAATATTTTTAAACCTGGCTGTGGCCATGTGCATTTGACTTCAGTGCTGGGAGTTGGGGGTGGGGCCTGAAGGCTCTCAACCGAGCTCTAGGCTCACTGGGAGAATATGTCTCAAGGAAATATGACAGCGATGGAGAGGAATACCTTGTGTCTTCCTTTTACCTACACACACACACACACAAACACACTGTCTTAGTCAGGATTTCTATTCCTGCACAAAACATAATCACCAAGAAGCAAGTTAGGGAGGAAAGGGTTTATTCAGCTCACACTGTTCACATTGCTGTTCATCACCAAAGGAAGTCAGGACTGGAACTCAAGCAGGTCAGGAAGCAGGAGCTGATGCAGAGGCCATGGAGGGATGCTGCTTACTGGCTTGCTTCCCCTGCCTTGCTCAGCCTGCTTTCTTATAGAACCCAGGTCTACCAGCCCAGGGATGGCACCACCCACAATGGGCTGGGCCCTCCCCCCTTGATCACTAGTTGAGAAAATGCCTTACAGCTGGATCTCATGGAGGCATTTCCTCAACTGAGGCTCCTTTCTCTGTGATAACTCCAGCTTGTGTCAAGTTGACACAAAACCAGCCAGTACACACACAAACACACTAAAAAAAAACTTACTTAATATATCTATATGAGTACACTGTAGCTGTCATCAGCACACCAGAAGAGGGCATCAGATCTCATTACAGATGGTTATGAGCCACCATGTGGTTGCTGGGATTTGAACTCAGGACCTCTGGAAGAGCACTCAGTGCTCTTAACTGCTAAGCCATCTTTCCAACCGACAAACACACTTTTTAAAAAGTGTGTATATGTGAACTCTTGAACATGGGGCTGGATGTAGCCGTATGTCTGTGTGATTTGGTTTTTTGTGTAGACTTGTATATCCATCACCATCAAAGTGCACCCCAAGCAGGCTGGAAAGATGGCACAATGATTAAGAGAACTGGTTGCTCTTGCAGAGGACCCAGGTTCATTCCCCAGAACCCATATGGCAGCTGACAACTGCTTGAAACTCTACAGGAGATCTAGCATCTTCTTCTGGTCTCTGTGGGCACCAGGCAGTGTGTGGTACCCAGATGTACTTACAGGCAAATACACATAAAAATGAAAGTAATTAAACTTTTAAAATGTACTTCAAGGCTCCCTGCTGTGCCTTCTCTCTCTCCACACCCACTTCTCCCTCACCAATGTCCTTAACTTTCGTAACCACTAATTTGTTCTCCATTTCTAAATGTTAACATTTTAAAGATCTTACATAGGAAGCTTTGGGTTTGGCTTTATTTTACTCAACACAATTCTCTACAGGTATATCCAGGTTGTGTGTATTTCAGTAATATTAGGGCTGGAAGGATGGCTCAGGAGTTAAGAGCACTTACGGCTTTTACAGAGGATTCCAATTTAGTTCCCAGTACCCACATTAGGCTGCTCAAGACTCACTCCAGCTCTAGAGGATCCAACGATCCCTTCAGGCCTCTGTGAGAATTTATACACGCAGCATATACTCTAAAATAACACACATACACCTAAAGATAATAAATATAAATTGCTTCAAATATTATTAATAAAATAATATTTAGTTTGTATAGAGGTTAAGAATATAGCTCTATTGATGGAGTGTTTTGTCTAACATTCACAAAGCCCCAGGTTTGATCACCAGCCCTGCATAAGTCAGGTATGCTGTTACACACTGGAATCTTAGTATTTAGGAAGTACAGGCAAGAAAATCAAGAGTTCAAGGATAGCTTCATAGTAAGGCTAGTAAGTTCAAACCAACCTAGGACTATATGGGAACCTGTTCCAAAACAATCAAAACAATAAGAAGACTTGTTCTAGTGAAAACTACATGGTATGAAATTCCATGGTACGGAGTACCACATCTGGCCAACCACTTCTCTGCTGAGGTAGAGTCTGGTTGTTTTTAGTTTTAGGTTATTACAGATAGGTGCTATGAACATTTCTGTATGAATTTTGTTTGAACAGGAGCCTTCTCTCTTCTAGAATAAATACCAGAAGTTTGATTGGCAAGTTGCATTGTATTTTTAATTTTTAAAATTATATTTGTCTGTTTATTTATTTTGGGCTGAAGAGATGCAGGGTCTCCTGGTACAGGGTAGCCAACTTGAGCCTTAAAGAAATAAACAAACACTTTTCCTGAGTGATCTTATTCCTGAAATAGATGCACAGCTCCAGCCCAGGTGGGCAGCTACCTAAAGAACCGTATTCCCCACCCAGAGAATTCTACCCAGGAGTCATGGCTTTTGCAAAAATGAATCTCAGAGTGAGCCAAATAATGAAGGGTTGGATGTATTAAAATAGAGAGGAGGGGCTGGAGAGATGGCATAGCAGGTAAGAGCACTTGTTCTTACAGAGGACCTGGGTTTGGTTCCCAACACCCACATGGTGGCTTACAACCATCTATAACTCCTATTCCAAGGGCTCTGATGGCCTCTTCTGAATTCTAAGGACACCAGGCAGTCACACACACACACAGAGAGAGAGGCAAACCACTCATGCACATAAAATAAAATATTGTTAAAACCAGAAAAATGTGCAGAGAGAGAATGAGAAAGAAGAGAGAGGGTGAAATGCAGACATAGGACAAGTGTGGGCTTCTAAAAGAGACTCACACTGGTTTCTTTCTTTTCTTCTTTTTTAACAACTGTTTGAGAATTTCCTTCTGTTTGTTTGGAGATGGGGTTTCTCTGTGTATCACTGGCTCTCCTGGAACTCATTCTGATCACTGGGCTGGTCTTGAACTCAGAGATCTGCCTGCTTCTGCCTTCCAAGTGCTGGGCCTAAAGGTGTGTGCCACCACTGCCCAGCAAGAATTTCGTATAGAGGGTTGGAGAGATGGCTCAGCAGTTAAGAGCACTGACTGCTCTTCCAGAGGTCCTGAGTTCAAATCCCAGAAACCACATGGTGGCTCACAACCATCTGAAATGGGATCTGATGCCCTCTTCTGGTGTGTCTGAAAACAGCTGCAACTTGCTCATATAAATAAAATAAATGTTTTAAAAGAGAATTTAGACATAGGATGTATATTGATCAAATCTACCCCCCTCCATACCTTCCCCTCCAATCCCTCCCCTGTGTCCCACCATTTTTCCCTCTCAACTTTATGCATTCTTTTTTTAAAAACTCACTGAGTCCCCTTAGTGCTGCTGGTCTATGCTTGGGTGTGGGATCAGGGCCATCTGTTAGCTTCTCAGGGCTTGCATCCCTAATGAAAACTGACTGTTCCTTTTTGGCAATCATCGGTTAACAGTAGCTCCTCAGTCAGGCATGGACCTTCCTGAGCCCCTCCCCCATCTGTGCTGGGATTCTTGTGATGTAAGATCATGTGTATGCAGTCGTGTATACAACAGCTCTGTCCTGTGCAGTGACTACTGTTTCACGGTAACCAACAAGGGCTCTTCCTGATGAGTCAGTAGCAATCTACTACCGTTGGCGCTTAGAGGCTTCCTGCCTCCTCTTCTGAGATGGTCCTTAACCCTTGAGGAGTCTGCGGTGCGTTGTTATGTAGCAGTTTCTTCTGACATGAAAACATCCAATCTTGGAGAGAAGCTACTTAAGACACAGGGTGTGAAAAGGGAGGTGGACCAACAAGATATTTTAGATGGGATGTTTACTGGGAGGTCAAACAACAGAATGTTCTAAGGGGAGGTGGGATACTCCGTCCTTTACGTTTAGACAGGAAGTGAACATACAATAGCTCAAGGAAGCCCTTGAAACTAACAGGACTCAGTAGGTTCCTTCCCAAGAGCATATTAGCAATAAAGGCTGCTGCTGACAGTCACTCTCAGATAAGCTGTACAACTACACTCAGGCTCAGAGTGAGCAACCTGGAATAAACAGCCTACTGGGCCAAGTGGCCTAGAAGCAGCTGAAGTGCCTGGAAGAAACAAAGACCAGCAGAGCTGCCCAAAAGGGGCTCAAACCACCAGGGAAAAAGACACCCTCCAACTGGTTGAGCTGCCTGCAGTCTGTACAGTGTGCTCCTGGTTTCCAACTTTTAGGAATTGTCACTTGGCTGGCGTGGGCTTTGGTAATACAGCTTTAAGTTGTTTCTGCTTCTCTAAGTAACTCCAGTAAATCTCATTGGTTCACCAAGTCGGACTTGGGCGGCACCTATACTTCAGTCTGTTATTGGTGCCCTATCTGGGGTTAGTATATGTTTGTTTGTTCATGTCTCCCCAGAAGCAGTGCCACACAGCATACATACATGCATGCATACATATATATATACATGCTAAGCATAATTTGAGGCTGAGCACTTCACAGATTCTTCGTCTCTGCAGGTTGTGCTGTGGTATCTCTGTATTAATCCTCTTTATGCCAAAAAAGGAGCTTTTCTGATGAGGGTTGAAAGATGCACTAATCTACAGGTGTGAAGGGTACACACTTGTGTGGCCTGTCCTCACCTGGGGGTCACAGGTGTATGCCACCAGACAGCCAGACAGGCCTTTTGGCTTAGCTTTACATGAGCTTACAGAACACATTTTTATTTTTTAAACTGTGTATTTATTTATTTTATTAGATACTCTCTGTATTTACATTTGAAATGTTATTCCCTTCCCCCACCTCACTCCCTTCCCCCTCCCCCTCCACTTGTCCTCATGAAGGTGCACTCGCCCCCAATCACCCTCTCCACCCCAGTACGTTTTTATTTTAATAAGGTAAGCTGTTCAGTTCCCAACGCCCATGGTGGCTATAATTCCAGCTCACAGGCACATAACCATACACAAACACCCAGATAAACACAGAATTAATACCCAAATAAATCTCAGGTGGCAGAAAAGAAGATACAGGATCAGGAAACAGGCACTTGACGGTGTGAGGAGCTGAAACACCCTCCTCATAGCCCCAACCTCAAGTCTACATTTGGACCTCCATCAAAGACTGACACATAAGGAAAGCTCTTCCTTCTGGTGTTCTTCAGTGGCGGCAGCGGACTGGTCAGACACACTTCCTCTGCAGTTAGCCCCTCTCCCCTCTGTCCTCTTCTCGAACCCCATTTCCACCCACTTCTTTCTGCCATTTTAAGTGGCTTTCCTTGGGAGCAGTCATCAATATTTTTATAAACAGTTATCCCTAAACTAATCTGTAATGGGTTTTAGCAGGAGTCCACCCTCTTCCCCACAGAGCTAGATGTGCTCCTTCCTGTGGGAGGAGGGTTCACGGAGAGAAAAGTGACAGCAGGCAGTGGAGGAAGTCCTATCCTTCCATCAGCACAGCCCTGGCCCTGCCATGTTGTAGTGCGATTGTTAGCACTCCTGTCCTGTCTGATTTCTTTCCCTTCTGCTTGTACATGTGTTTCCGTGTATACACACGTGCGTGTGTACTCATGTGCATCATACGTGGAGGCCAGAGGTCAGTGTTGTTCGTCTTCCTCCATAGCTCCCCACGGTGTTTTTTCACACAGTATTTTCCGCTGAACCAACTTGGTAACACTTGGCCATCTGAACCCCCCTCCCCCCCCAGATTTACAGTTATGCCACAACAAGCCTAGCTTTTGACATGGGTACTGGGGATCTGAACTCTGGTTCTCATGCTTGCGTGGAAAACACTTCATCCACTGACTCATGTCCCCATCTCTTCTTGGCTGCTTCCTTCTGAAGCATGTCTTCCTCACCAGAGTCCAGCACTATGCTGGGCACATAGTAGGTGGTGGGCATCTGCTGTGTGCATGGAATGTTCTAGAAGCATGACAGTCCTGCACTGTAAGGCATTAGGAAGAGGTCAGGGCTCTAGTTCCCACTGTCTTTGTTCTTGGAGTGAGTCTGTGTTCTGTGTCACGATTCTCTTCTTTGTGGGGCTGAGAGTCTGTCACATATGCCCAACAAAGTGATATTTAAAGCGGGGCTGCCAAGCAATGGCAGTATGGTGCAGTGGGTAAAGCCACCTGCTGCCAAACCTGATGACCTGAGTTTGATCTTAGAAGCCCACTTGGTATAAGGAGAGAGGCTACTCCTGTATTTTGTCCTCTGATGTCCTCTCTCTACTTCTGTATGTTCTTTCTCTGTCTCTCTGTCTCTGTCTCTCTGTCTCTCTCAATGTGGGACCTAGAGACATGGCTTAGCCATTAGGAGAACATATTGTGCTTGCAGAGGTCTGAAGTGCTATCCCTAGCACCCACCTCGGGTGGCTCACCATCACTTGCAATTTCAGCTCCAGGGGATCCAATGGGCTCCTTGGACAACTGCACTCGCATACACATGCACACAGAGAGGCACAGACACATACACATACGATAAAATAAGAAAAACAAAGCTTAAAAAAATAATAACCCGGGTGTAGTGGCACCTTTACTTCACTACACTCAGGAGGCAGAGGCAAGCAGAACTCCTTGAGTTTGAGGCCAGCCTGATCCACATAGTGAATTTGAAGCCAGCCAGGACTACACTGTAAGATCCTGTCTCAAAACCAAAACGGATACAAGACTTGGTTGATTACAGTCCCGGGTATAAAGGTAAGCATAGTTTCCGGTGATAATTTCAAAGTGCTTTCAGAGTTCCAGCTTCTCAACTTCCCATGCTTTCCCAACAGCCGTTTTGGTTTGGAATGACATGGGTGTGCTGTGTTCCCCGTGGGCTTGTGTGTTTTGAGCACTTAGTCTCTCTCACCTGATGGTGCTGGTTTCCGAGGTGAGGCCTAGTGGGTAGAAGTGGGTCACTCGCAGCCAGCCTTGAAGTTTGTACCCTGGTTCTGGTGGGTTTTTCTGCTTCTCAGTCAGCTCCCTCACATCCTTTCCAACAGGTAATGTTAGCCAGGGCCACGCCACTTTGCAAAGCCCCTCCATTCTGTTTGGACTGTCAGTTCCAATAACTCCAGTCATTTGTTTTGTAGAAGGAAAGTAGGCTGTTTCTCTAGCTTGGCATTTCTGCCCCGCCCAGCCAGGAGAGATGTTTATCTCATTTAAGGTTCCTTAGCTGACTCCTCACTGGTCACCCCCATCATGGGCTAACTATGGGTCAAAAAGGAAACTTTTCTATCTTCCCCCTTCCCCTTTGGCTTGTCTGTTTATGTCAGCAATACCTCGATAATACATTTCATATACAAGGACTGTCCATCTCATTATTTTTGAATCCCAAGCCCAAATCCTTTTGGGTGCCTTCCTGTTCTCATTACAAAGCCTTCCCCTGCTGTGACGGAACCAAAATTCCTCTGGAACTGAGCCAGAACAACTCCTTTCTCCCTTAAGTGGTTTTTGTCACAGCCATGGGGAAAAATGGCCCCAAAGGGCTGAGAATAAAGGGTACACAGCAGTAAGTCAAAGGGCAGAGGGCATCATCTTCTGATGACGTCATCTCAGTACCTGGATTCCCTGAACCTGAATGGTGGTAAGCTGCCTGGACTTAGCTCTCATGTGAGTGGATATACTGACTTTTCATTGAAGATAGGCTGACTTGGGAGTCTACCCTAAAAGAAAATTGGTTGGGCTGAAGAGATGGCTCAGCGGACTGTCTGCTCATCCAGAGGACCTAAATTCAATCCCCAGCAACAACATGGGTTTATAACCATCTATAGTGGAATCTGCTGCCCTCTTCTGGAACACAAGTGTATATGCAGACAGAGCACTTTGACATAAAATAAATCATTTTGAAAATTAAAAGAGATGGGGAGATGGATCAGCCATGCTCTATGAGCATGAGGACCTAAGTTCAGAGCCTCAACATCTACGGAAAAGAGCCAGGCACACAGGCTTGTCCCTGGAATCCCAACACTGAAGAGAAGAAGGATCCCAGCTCCATGTTCAGTGAGAGACCCTGTCTCAAAAACCAAGGTGCAGTGCAATTGAGGAAGACATTTCATGTTGCCCCATTGCTTCTGCCGCCTGAGTGTGATTAAAGACAAGTGCTGCTACACCAAATTGTTTATTATTTTTTAAAAGATTTGGTTTTATTATTTAAAATTCTTGGTCTGTGTTGATGCTCGCCTTCCACCTTTACACCAGTTTTAGAGATTGAACTTGGGTCGTCAGGCGTACAGGGTCTGATGCCCTCTTCTGGTGTGTCTGAAGACAGCTACAGTGTACTTATATGTAATAAATAAATAAATAATTCTTTAAAAAAATAAGATTCAGATCTGATAGGTCTGGAGTGGGGGCCAAGAACTGAATGAATTAAATGGAGTTTAACAGGTGTTGTTCTTTTCAGCTCATCCAACCAAACTTATTTATTTATTTATTTATTTATTGATTGATTGATTGATTTTATTTGTTTGTCAAGGTTTCACTCTGTAGCCTACACTAGCCTCCAACTTTCAGATTATCCTGCTTTAGTCACTTGAGTCACAGTATTACAGACGTGTGCCTCCATATCCAGATCTACAACAGAGTTTTAAAAGTTCTAATGTGAGGGCTGGAGAGAAGGCTTGGTGGTTAAGAACACTGGCCACTCTAGCAGAGGACCCAGGTCACATTTCCAGTATCCAGACCACTTGGTTCAAATTCGTCTGTAACTCCAATTCCAGGAGATATGTCGCCATCTGCTGGTCTCCATGAGCATTGCATGCATACACATAGCGTTATATGCGGGCAAGGCACCCCTCCACCCACCCACCCCCCCACACACGATGAAATAATGCACTTTTTAGTGTATCTAATTTTTTGTTAGTTTGCTTTCTTTTTCTTTTTGCAGTTCAGAAAGTTAAATCAGGAGCCATTATTTGGAGTGAAAACATTCTGCCACTCTAATTGACTTTTATGAGAAACTTCCTGAACTGCGCAATAGTTGATCTGCAAGACAGAAACAAGCTCTGATGAGTGGAACAGAGAGGCGTAGACACAAACGCAGAAGGAGTTATGCCTGGTGGTACAAATCTGTGATTCTACTTATTTGAGAGGCGGAAGCAGAAGGACCACAAGTTCTAAGGCTGGTCTGGGTAACTTAGTGAGACCGTCTCTAAAAGTTAAAGGAGGGTGGGGCAGTTGGAAGACACAGCTTACTGGTAACATACTTAGCTAGCACAGATGAGATCATGGGTTCAGTCTACCACAGTACCACAAAACCAAAACACTACAACCAGAATGGTTGAGGAAAGCAAAAATTAGGAACAAGAAGCAGATTGGTTTTAATCAATCTATGCATCTGTCTATCTATCTACCACCTATTTATTTATGGTTTTTTTTTTTTTTTTGAGACAGGGTCTCACTGTGTTGCTATGGCTGGTCTGAAATTCAACATGTAGACCAGATTGGTCTTGAAGTCACTAAGATCTGCCTTCCTCTGCCACTACCCTCTGCCAGATTGGTGGTTTTGAAGTTTTCCTTAGGGAAAAACAGGGATTTTGTTGGCTTGCTGGGAGCTAGCTATTATTTCTCTCCTGATTTTTTGGGAGGCCAGCTTTTACCAATAAATAGCCCGAGTTTCCTTTGTGATATGGAACCTGAGCATGAGTGACTCTATCTTGGGTGTCTTAGTTAGGGTTTTATTGCTGTGAACAGACACCATGACCAAGGCAAGTCTTATAAGGACAACCTTTAATTGAAGCTGGCTTACAGGTTCAGAGGTTCAGTCCAGTATCAAGGCAGAAGCATGGCAGCATCCAGGTAGGCAGGTGCAGGAGGAGCTGAGAGTTCTACATCTTCATCCAAAGGAAGCCAGGAATAGACTGAGCATCCTCAGGCAGCTAGGAGGAGTGTCTCCAAGCCCATCCCCAACAAGGTCACACCTTCTACTAGTGTCACTCCCTGCGCCAAGCATATGCAAACCATCACATTGGGTTAGTCTTTTAGAACATAGTATAGGAGGGTCTTCATCAAAATACTATCCCATAAGTTTTATTAAGCATATCTATTTTATTGAGGAGACTAGGGAAACTTAGAGATGTAATGGTCTTTGTTATAGATTGAATATTTAAGAACCTTCTTCCCAAATCTGCATTTTGAAGTTCTAACCCTTAATGTCGGTAGCCCTTGGTTTGCTAGCATTAGGAGATGGCTGTTTGGGAAGTGGTTAATTAGGTCATGACCAGCAGAACCCTCAAGAATGAGATTAGTTCCCTTATAACAGATCCTGAAGACTGAAGTGTGGAACCACGTGGTAGAGTGCCCTAAAGTTGATCCCTGGCACCCAGTAAACTGAATGTGATGGTGTAAGCCTGTTATCGCAGCACTTTGGAGGTAGAGGCAAGGGATCAGAAGTTCAAGGTCATCCTTGGATATATAGCAAGTTTGGGGCCAGCCTAGGCTATGTGAGACCCTGTCTCCCACCAAAAAAGGGGAAAGGAAAAGGAAGGGAAAGAAGAAGTAAGAGGAGAGAAGAATTAAGAAAGACACAGAAAGTAAAAGAAGCCTCAGAGAGTGACACCTCAACTGTCATGTCAGGACATAGTGACAAACAGCTGCCTATGGACCTGGAAGCAGGGCCTCATGAGATACCATGATTTTGTGCACTTCTAGCTCTCAGAATTATGAGCAGTGTGCTTCCTTTGTCCATCAGCCATCCAGTGTGCAGGATTCTGTTTTATATAGCAGCCCAAACAGACTAAGACATCTTAGCCCTTTACTTGATCATGGAGAAAACAGTGGTTTCTTGCTAGTGTGGGCATTTGAACTAGAACAGATAAGGGGATTGCCAAGGGAGCTGTCACAATTGTGGATTTGGCCCTTCACTGTAGAAATTCAAAAGGTCAAAAGGCCCTTTAGTTGGTATCATAGATCATTCCAGATCCCACTCTGAGCAAAACTGAACTACAGAGCCTATTGGTTGGAGATCTGGTCTGTTAAGAATGGCTTTTTATTGGTTGGTTGGTTGGAGACAGTATGTCATTATGTGACTCCGACTGGCCTGGAGCTCATTATGTAGATCAGGTTGGCCTGGAACTTGCAGTGATCCTCCTGCCTATGCATCTAAAATGCTGCATGTATAGCTGTGAGTGAGCATAACCAGCTTAGAAATGGCTCTCTATTCCTATCCAACACATTGTGTAGGTCCTATCCCTTAAACATGTGTCCAACTCGTCCTTCCCTGTTCCACCAGCTCAGCCCAAGTCACTATTGTCCTCTGCCTAAAAGAACCTTACATGGATACCTCTGCAGCATGGTTTCCATACAGCAGCCAAGAGTTCTCTCTTCCAGCATGCTCCATGGCCTAGTTGAAGATCCTCTGTGGCATTCAGTTGCTTTTAGGACAGAGAGTAATAGCGCTCCTTGGGCTTCAGGGCTCATGTGGTATGAACAGAAGCTCTCTACCTTAGTTAGGGTTTTATTGCTGTGAACAGACACCATGACCACAGCAACTCTTATAAAGGAAAATATTTAATTGTGGCTGCCTTACAGTCTCAGAGGTTCAGTCTATTATCATCATGGTAGGAAGCATGGTAATGTACAGGTACAAATCATGTTGAAGAAGGAGCAGAGAGTTCTATATCTTGATTCACAGGCAGCAGAAGGAGATTATGTGATACACTGGTCATATAGCTTGAGCAAAGGAGAACTAAAGCTCACCCCCACAGTGACACACTTCCTCCAACTAGGCCACACCTCCAAATAGTACCATTCCCTATGGGCCAAGTATTCAAACACATGAGTCTATGGGAGCCAAACCTATTCAAGCCACCATAATCTTTGTGGTGGGTTGAATGAGGATGGCCCCCATAGGATCATGTATTTGAATACTTGGTTTTTAGTTGATGGGACTATTTGGGAAGAATTAGGAGGTGTGGCCTTGTTGGAGGAGGTGTGTCATAGGGAAGGGCTTTAAGGGTTCAAAAGACTTCTGCCATTCTAATTCTCTCTCTCTCTACCTCTCTGCCAGGTGATTATGTTTCAAGATGTGGGCTCTCAGCTGCTGTTCCAGTGCCATGCCTGTCTGCCACCATTCTCCCTACTATGATGGTCATAGACTCTAACTGTAAGCCCCAAATAACTCTTCTATAAGTTGCTTTGGTCATGGTGTCTTATAATAGCAACAGAAAAATAATGCAAACACCTCCTCTGACCTGGAAAAATATGATTGTTAGCATTATGATTTAAAATCTGTGTGGTTGCTCTATTAACATTGGTCATCTCTGGCTCCCATCCACTGCTGCGCAATCTTCAAAAGAGCACGGCCCTCTGTCTCTCTCTGTCTCTCCCCCCACCTCCATTAAAAAGAAAGATTTTTTTTTTTAATATGAAAGTTTTCAGTATGTGTCTATGCATGGTTAGAGTTATGTGCACATGAGTTCAGGTGACCATAGAGGGTGGAAGAGAATATCGAATTCCTTGGAGCTGGAGTTACACTCTGCTGTGAGCTTCCTCACTTGGTTGTAAGGAACTGAAGCTTGATCCTCTGTAAGAGCAGAGTGACCTCTTAACCACTGAGCCGTCTCTCCAGCCCAGTGTTGTTGTTGTTGTTTTGTTTTTTTGAAGTTGCTGTTTATTTGCTTTTGTTTTGAGATGGTGTCTTGATACATAGAGGAGCCTAAGCCCAGAATCTGGTCTACTGTAGGCACCTGGCATCTATTTATAAAATTAACAAATGATGGGTGAGATGTTGAACAAGACCTTCTCAAGAACTCATGCCAGACGGCCCTTCTGGGATTCTTCTTCAGTTACTGCACATAGGATCAAAGGGTGCTGGAAAGACTGAGAAATGAGAAGCCTCCAGCAGCTCAAAGCTCAAAAGAGCCCTTTAGTGATCTGGCTACAAACAACTTGACTGGCTAGACAGTTCTCAAGGAATGTTTGACTCGGGCCAGAAAATCGAGTGCCAGAAATCCCAAGACAGAACCTTCCGCCAGGAGATTGCTGCCGATTGAGTGAGCTGAGTCCAGAGAGAAATGGCTGGCCTGTCACTGAGTGATCACCAAGTGCTACTCAGCTTTTGTAGCACTCTGCCTTGGCCCCCAAGTGACAACAGTGCCACACTTTGTTCAGATGGTTTACTAGGCTGATGTCCAAAATGTCTTCTGTCTTGTTTTGGGGGCTGGGAGCTGGGGCTCAGGAAGATCAGCAATCTGCTCTGTGTTGTGTGGTTCTCCTGCACCACTGATGCTCTTTTCCCCTTCCTGAGGGGCAAACTAATTACCCACTGAGAGCCCGACTGGGACTCCATCCAGGGGAAAGACAGGGAATTCAGTGACCAGAGTCACATGGACACCACAGTCATCCTATGGCAAAGGCAATTTCTCCGTCAAAGTCAAATAATATTCTGAACTTATCACATTAAGCAGCCAGTGACAGCCACTGGCAACTTCTCCCGAGGTCCAGGAAAGAGGGCTTGGATAGAGGATGTGAGCTATTTGGGCAGCAGTTGAGTATGTGGCTGGGTCCTGGTTTGGGCTGGTAGCGAGTGTATGATTATTCAGACGATGAAATGGTACACAATTAGATTGGCCGTGTCAAATGCACTCACTCAATGGTTTTTGAGAGTGTGATGAGAAAAAAGCGAAATTCAGAAGGCCGTACTGAATGTGCTAGTGTTTTAAAAATATTAAAATATGTGAAAATCTTAGAAATAATTTCCCTAGTGATTTCTAATGGTATATCACTTATATGGTACAGTAGTTTGGATGAGGTTTTCATTTGTCTCTAAGTGATAATGCGTTGAAAGCTTGGGTCCCAGTGTGTTGATGCCAAGAGGTGGTTGAACCTTCAGATAAGCCTCCTAGGAGTTGATTAAGGGCATTGTCTTCAGAAAGGATCAGGATGATGGCATGAGACAATAAGTTTGTTCTCTGCAGAATTGAATTGTCATGAAAGAGCAAGGCCAAGCCCCCAAGTCATTTTTAGTTTACTGTTCCACTCTGTGATTTCTCCTTTTGCATGAGCTGCCAACATGTTGCTGTCTGCTGTGTTGTGATGGAGCCATCAGGGGCCTTACAGTAGCTACTGCCATGCTCTGACTATTCAATGTCCAGACCTGTGAACCTTAGGTATCTTGTTATAGCAATCCAAAGCAGACTAATACATTTAAGATTAGTAAAATGAGTATATGTGTAACCAAACAATAGATGTCCACGTGGAAGTTATAATACTAATCAAAACTTATGGTTATCTGGGGGGTATACAGAGGCTGTCTCTGACTATATCTGAGCCATTCTCTATCTTCTATTTTATTATTAATTTTTGTGAGTTTATATGTATATGATGGATGTGTCTTTGTGCATCTGTCCATATGTGTGAGTGCACTCACACAGATACTACATTGCATGTGAGGAGGTCCAAGAACAACCTTGGGTATCAGTCTGTATCTTCCACATTATGTGAGACAAAGTCTCCTGTTTGCCCCTGGTCATACCAGGCTAACTGGCCTGAGATCTGGGGATTCCACTATCTCTGCTTCTCATCTTGCTGAGGGAGCACTTGGATTAAACACAGGGTACCGTACCTGGCTGGGAGGGGTCTGAACTTAAGTCTCCATGGTACAGCACCATCTCCCAGCCCTGTTCCCTTTCTTTCTGTTTTTTGTTATTGTTTGCTTTTTGATACAGAGTCTTTCCATGTAGTCCTGGCTGTCCTAGAACTCACTATGTAGACCAAGCTGGCCTCAAATTCATGAGCTATGCCTCACTCTGCCTCCTAAATGCTGGGACCAAAGGTGTGTACCACCAAGCTCAGCACCCCCAGACCTGCTTTCTATCTTAGGCCATAAGTTTGCTATATTGCTTTGTATCCTGTGTGTGTGTGTGTGTGTGAGAGAGAGAGAGAGAGAGAGAGAGAGAGAGAGAGAGAGAGAGAGAGAGAGAGAGAGAGAGAGGAAACAGAGACAGAGAGACATCCAACGAAGGCTTGTTTCATAATAAGAAAAAGGTTAGGTTTCAATAAAACGTTAAACCAGCAACTTGTACATTGACTGAACAGTGCCTCAGTTACTACCACTCCGGTTGCCAGTGTCCTACAGGCAGGGACTTTTCTCCTGATAGTGGCTAATGCTATCAATGTTCCCTGCTCCACCCCCTGTCTCACAGCTGGGCCACCCCTGGCATTTTTCCCTTCCTCTTTCCCTGAGTGATGGAAAGTCCCCACCTCTGCTCTAAGCCTCCTGGGTACCTCCCACCTTCTTTCTTCTGCTCTTCCGCCTGCAGAGGAGAGGAGGGAAGGGAGGGGGAAGACTGTGTTGTTCCAAGATGGCACCTCAGCTGAAGATTGCCAGGAACCAGACTCTTCACAGTCATCTGTAGCAAACGTTCACTTCCTAAAGGTGACATGTGCTCAAGTGACCTGCTTGAGAACAGAAGTCAGACAGAGAACTGAAGAAAATTTGTTCTGAATTCTAAGACAGATTTTCTGACAAACCTCTGGAAAGACACCTGTCCTCCCTTTCTGTTCCCTATGAACGCCCCACAGGAACCGGATGGGAGTGCAAGCTAAACGGAAGGAATTCAAGGAGCCAAGCTTGCTGATGGCTGATGTCAGAGCCTGTACTTCAGGAAAACTCCAGAATTTTCTGGGCTGAGTGCAGGGTGGGGGTAGGGTGGGGAACTGTGTGACTTTGCTCCCTAAGCTCTTTTCAGCCTCTTTCTCTCTGCAGCCCGTTTTAAATGAACAATAGAATTGCAAACTCTTCGTTTACCACATGATGTGATCTCTGACTGCTTGAACAACACTGCTGTGTGCAATCATTTCCTACCCAGTAAGAATCATTTCTCTTTGCCTTAGTGATAATATCCTGTTGAAATATAATGCCTGCGGTTCCAGACAGCGACTACATAATGTCTAGAGTCTTTTTTTTTAATTCCTTCTTCTATATTTAACCTTTGAATACAAATGACAAGACAAGTTCCCAGATGAAGAGAAAGAATCTTTGGGTCTGTGCTGAAATCTGTAATTACTTAACACCCTCCATAAAGCAGTGAGTCGGCAAACGTGTAGTACATAGATGACCTTTGTTCTCTGCCTTTAGATACCAGCTCTGTGATGGGAATGGATGTGGCTTTTCCCACAAAGCTGGTACAATATATAACAACTGTCTTTGAACAAGCACATTTTTTTAAAAACCTGACATTTATTTATTTAATATGTGTTTGGGTGTTTTGCCTGCATGTATGTCTGTGCACATGTGTGGCTGGTACCCATGGAGGACAGAAGAGGGCATCAGATCTCCTGGGACTGGAATTAAACTGCACCTTTGGCCATTAAGCCATCTCGCAAGGCCTCGTGTTGTTAACTTAATCCTCTTTATTCAATGCACAAAGGCAGATTTTTCTGTAGAAAATAAACTGAAAAGAATAACTGTCCAGTAGGCAACTGTGCTGATAGGAACACAAAAGAAAGAGAAGGACGGGCTCTGCAGAGGATGCTTATAATATGGGCAATTAGAACTCAAGGCAAGGCTAGAAAGACAGTTTCAGCATTGAGATCATGCACCGCTCTTACAGAGGACCTTCATTTGGATACCGTGTTGGGTGGCTCACAACTGCCTAGAACTCCAGCACCAAGGCATCTGATGTCCTCTTTGGACTTCTGCAGACACAAACCAACACACCCATCCACACAATTAAAAAAATAAAACAAATCTTAAGGAGAGAAGCAGTAACTAGGTGGTGGTGGCGGCACAAGCCTTTGAGTCCAGCACTCAGCAAGCAAAGACAGTTTATAGAGTGAATTCTAGGACAGCGGGGCGCCACAGAGAACCCCTGTCTTGAAAAACTGAAAGAAAGAAAGAAAGAAAGAAAGAGAGAGAGAGAGAGAGAGAGAGAGAGAGAGAGAGAGAGAGAGAGAAGGGAGGGAGGGAGAGAAGGGGGGAGCGCATACAGCTTGAGGCAGAAAGAAGCCATCTAAGTGAGGCCCAGAGCAAGAGAGGTCACAAGGTCATAGAACCCAGCCAGATAATTGGTCAGGAAAAACCAGGTCTCCAAACCTGCAGTCCTTCCTAGCATCCATGTAGAACTAGGGTGGATGCGATGCTAGAGTAAGATTTCTGTACACAGGACTGTGTTCCTGGGCTCCTGTCTACCCTACTCCATCCAGTGGTCAGAAGTATCCATAACACTTCCTGTTTGGGAATCTGCTCTGGTCTCCTGGTCTTCCCAGTCCCTCTATTCTTGGGCCAGACCAGCAAAGGTTTTCACAGAACAGCATGAGGCACAGGCAAGGGCAATGGTGGGTACAGCCTAAAAGGGACCACTAAGAAGGAAGACATTTTCACAGTGGGAAAGGACCATGGCCAGAGAGTTCATCATTGTTTGGACCCACATGTTGCTATTTGAAAGTTTCTTAAATAGCTCTCCTTCAAGGCAGTTTCCTCTCCAGGTGATTGACAGCCTCATTTGGATTAACACTAAAAGAAGGGACAAGGTGCCTTTGTTCCTCCAGCTAGATAGTAATCCTGTAATCTTCTTGGCAGCTCAGAATTTCATGTCTGCGTCCAGGGCTAGACATATGACTCACACCCCATTCTTTTAACCAAAACTCATGTAACAGAGTAAGTTAAAAGGGATCGCAGAAGAAAAAAAAGTAGAACCTTACTAAATCTGTCCAAATAGTAATACTTTACCAGGAAGAAATAGGCCTCCTTTCATGGGCCTCCACAAAGCCAGGATGTCTCTATGTTTACGTGTTTTAAATCTTGGGGCTGTGGAGATAGCTCAGTGGATAAAGTGTTTGTGGCACAAGCGTGAGGACCCGAGTTCAGATCTCCAGTACCCGTATAAAATTGGGATAGGAGGTGTACACCTGTAACTCCTGTAATGAGGAGCAGAGACTGGCAGATCCTGGAGGCTTGCTGGCCAGCCAGTCTAGCCCAAGTGGCAACTTCAAGTTTGATGAACCATTTTTATAAAAATAAGATGGGGATAATAGAGGAAGAGATCTTACACAAAGCCGTATCCTCTACTCACATACATGAATGTGAGTGCATTCTCCTCTCTCACATGTCACATGCATGTCTGATGTGTACATGTGCACCTGTGCACACACATGTGTGAGCACTCGGGGACACACACACACACACACAAATAAAAATCATAAATAAAAGCTGGGAGGTGGTGGCCCAAACCTTTAATCAGGAGGCAGAGGCAGGCAGATCTCTGCCAGCCTGGTCTGCATAGAGAGTTCCAGGATAGCCTGGGATACAAAGAGATTTCTAGGACAGCCTGGGATATACAGAGAAACCCTGTCTGGAAAACAAAAACCAAAACCAAACAAACACCAAGAGCTGGAGAGATGGCTCAGTGGTTAAGAGCATTAACTGCTCTTCTAGAGGTCCTGAGTTCAATTCCCAGCAACCACATGGTGGCTCTCAACCATCTGTACTGGGATCTGATGTCCTCTTCTGGTGTGTCTGAAGACAGCTACAGTGCACTCATATACATACAATAAATCTTTTTAAAAAACCCTTCCAATTTATGTCAGAGTGATACTTTAAAACAAATTATGATCAAGAGCAAGTGTATTACTTTCTCCCTGTTTTCCCTCAGTGTTTTAAATTCTACGGAATTATAATACTCCCTTTTCCTTAAAATAAGTGTATTACAGGGAACACAGGAAGCCTGAAACAGGAACACAGGGGCTTGAAGCTGACTAGGAGTGAAGGGTTCACCTTCAGTGACCTTCAAATTTGATCATTCATTTACTCATTTTCTTGTTTTCTTTTTCCAAGACAGGGTCTTTCTATGTAGTATTGGCTGTCCTAGAACTCACTATGTAGAACAGGCTAGCCCTAAACTCAGTCTGCCTCCTGAGTGCTGGAATCAAAGGCATGGGCGACTATGCCCAGAAAATCTGCAGATTTCTAACTAGGTACACACAGCTCCCACGCAGACTGCCTTTGTTTGCTGTGTGTTGCCAGAACAGTATGCTACAGCCTGGGTCATTTATCAACAGAAACAACAAAGAAAGCAAAAATTTCACTTCTCATGGGTCTCGAGGCTAAAAAATCCCACATGAAAGGTGCTGACATCTGAGGTCACCCTTCCTGCTATGCTGGTTCAAGGCAGAAAGCAGGAGGACAAAAGAAGCAAAAGAGAAAGCCAGAGGCTGGAGAGAGCACTCAGTGGCTAACAGTGAGTACTCCTCTTCCAGAGGAAGGGAATCACTGCCTGAGAAGTCTGCTCAGGGCATCTGATCCCTTGTCTTGCCTCTGTAAACCCACATATATACACATATATCCCCTCCCATTAAAAACAAACATTTTAAATAATAATAAAAATAAATACTTGTCTTTGAAAGGAAAGATAAACTTGTGTTTAATAACAGGCTCTCTCTGAATGAAAAGAAAGAAGGAAAGAAGAAAGGAAAGAAAAGGAGGGACGTGACTGTTTATAGGAATGGTGGAGGAAAGAGTTTATTGTAAATATGTAGGAGAACATTGCCAGAGGCAGACACATCTGAGAGTTTCCAGAGTGGTCAGGACCCTGAGCCATATAGGGACATGAAGGGAGAGAGGGGGAACCAAGTACAGCATCCAGGAGGACAAAGGTACAAAAGGAGAAAAGAAGAGTGGATAACCGAAATGTCTGCATTATATAGGGAAGAGACTCTAGGGGAAGGGCAGCTCAGTCCCTAGACTGAAGAGTTTAGGGTAGCGGGCAGGGTATGCCAGCCATAATGTGTAACAGGTAGGGACTAAGGGATGTTGGGAGAACCTGGAGGCAAGGTTGGCTTAAACAGGCATCTCAACTGCTTGTTCCAAGTTTGGAACTTAACATTCCCAAAGTAACTAATCCCCTCCCACAATAACAAAATCAATCTATCCCTGAGGGCTGAGCCTTCATGACTTGATTATGACCAATCTTCATGTGCTTCTACACTGGAGAACTTTTTCTATCATACTTACTTTGGGAGGTGTCTTTCAGATGGCAGAACAGATAAACCATGGCACATTCACATAATTGGGATGCTACAACAGAAGAGAAAATGAACAAAGTCCACCGACATGAAACAATATGGGTGGAGCTCATGAATGCAATGCTGAGGATGCGCAATCTAGCGCTAAGTGTAAAGATTCAAGATTCCATTTACATAGAGAACAGGGTCCATTCAGTAAAGCCCTTACTATGCAAACTGGACACAAGCTTCATCCTCAAAAACCCACGTTAAAAAATCAGGAATGGGAGAGGCCTTTAGTCCAGTGAAGGCTTGTTTTCCCAGTGTAGGGGAACACCAAGGCTCTGAGGTGGGAGAGGGTGGTTGGGAGAGGGAGCACCTTCATGGAGTCAATGGGAGGGTGAGGGGGGATGGGATTGAAGGAAGGGGATAACATCTGAAATGTAAATGTACAGAATATCCAATAAAAAATTTAGGAATACCAGGCAGTGTTGGCACATACCTTTCTTTAATTCCAGCACTTGGAAGTTAGAGGCAGGTGGATCTGTGAGTTTGAGGCCAGCCTGGTCTATAGATTGAGTTCCAGGACAAACCTGTCTTCTCTAAAAACCAAAATTAAAAGGAAAGGAAAGGAAAGGAAAGAGCTACAGGCCAATCTGGTTGAGGTTTTCTGTTTTGTTGTGTTTTTTAATTAAGGGTTCCTGTGATGACTCTAGTTTGTGTCAAGTTGAACAAAGAAACAAGAACAAACAACCTAACCAGTATACTTGGTTGACACAGAAAGTTCCAGGTGTCAGAGTTAGGAGTAGAAAGTTCTAGATGCTTAGAGCAATACTCCAGCATGCATGTAGCCACGAGTTTGTTCTTTTAGCAACACACACACATACAGGGGGAAAGGGGTGCGTAAAGAAAGAAAAGGAGGGAGAGTTAATTGCTGTTCTTAAAAGTTAGAACAATAGTTCCCCTTGGCAGCTAGTAATGGCCATGGTACATCTAGAGAAGTTGGTGATGGATTTTCTAGTTTCCTAAGAATATTTGATTCGGGGGGCGGGGGGCGGGGATGTCATCAAACTGCAGACCTGTTCTTTTTTTTTTTAAAAAAAGTATTTATTTACTTTACATACATTAGTACACTGTAGCTGTCTTTAGACACACCAGAAGAGGGCATCAGATCCCATTACAGATGGTTGTGAGCCACCATGTGGTTGCAGGGATTTGAACTCAGCACCTCTGGAAGAGCAGTCAGTGTTCTTAACCACTGAGCCATCTCTCCAGTCCCATGCAGACCTGTTCTTTGCATCCATTTTGATATGCATCTTATATTTCCAGAAATTCTAGAAAAGAGGTTTCAGCTTGACACTTCTTTCTCAGTAGAGCTTGCACACTGAGGGGCCGGCTTCTCCCCTGTGTATCTCTCCCTGTCCTGGCTTGTGACTGAAGTTCCAGTTCTGGATACCCAAGCCAGAAAACACACAGCAACCTATTTAAGAGGTCCCCTTCCCACCTTCATGATGGTTGAGGTTTGGAGGCATCTGGCTCTACCCACAGCATGGCTGTAGTGCTCTCTACAAAAACCTCTTCCTTTGGGCTCCTCTCCAACATTCTTTTCTAATCAAAATGATTGAGGGCATTCCGGAGTCTCAAGCTCATCCATGTAACCCACACTCGCTGCCCTGTATGATTTCTCTTTTATTGATTCAAATTAAACTGGAAAGATCCAATGTAATGTCTTACTGTGTGGCACATAATCCATTTGTTCTTTTTTAATTTTTTTATTGGATATTCTCCCTATTTACATTTAAAATGTTATCCCCTTTATTCCCACTCCCTTCCTCCTCCCCCTCCCCTTGCCTCCATAAAGGTGCTCCCTCTCCCAATCACCCTCTCCCACCTCAGCACCTTGGCATTCCCCTACACAGGGAAAAGGTGCCTTCACTGGACCAAAGGCCTCTCCTTCCACTGATGCCAGACACTGCTAACCTCTGCTACATATGCAGCTGGAGCCATGGGTCTCTCCATGTGTGCTCAATGGTTGGTGTTTTAGTCCCTGGGAGCTGTGGAGGGTTTGGTTAGTTGATAATGTTGTTCTTCCAATGGGGTTGCAGACCCTTTCAGCTCCTTCAGTCCTTTCTCTAGCTCCTTCATTGGGGTCCCCGTGTTCAGTCCTATGGTTAGCTGCAAGCATCCTCAACTGTGTCTGTATGACTCTGGCAGAGCCTCTGAGACAGTCACACTACAGTGTCTAACAAGAACTTTCTATATCATTTTGTGGCTTTTTGAAGTTGTTCAAAGGTTACCATCTCTACCTACATATAAATGACAGTAAAAAAATGTTTGGGTATATTTATTTCCATCTGAATATTTTTCTTTCATAGATGAGATTTTATGGTAAAACTGAGGTGCTTTACACGTGTTTACAGATGAGAAAGAAGCACCAGTAAAATGAAATCATAAGTCAGAAAAAAATACCAGAATTCTCAGCATACACGTGTCACACTGAGGTCAAGACTGTATGTTTTGACTGTAAACATGGCTCTTAATTTTGCTTGAGAAAGTTTGCAGGCAATTTGGTCAACCATCCTGAAATTCTGACACTTAACCAGTGAGAGACTTAAATCAGCTTCAGGGGAGTGAGGGGCTTTTTCCTTTTTCGTGTTCCCTTAAATTTCTGCTCTCTCATCTTTTAAAAAAAAATTACAGGGGTAGAGAGATGGCTCAGTGGTTAAGAGCACTGGCTGCTCTTCCAGAGGTCCAGGGTTCTCCAGGGGGACCTGAATTCTGTCTCTGTCTGTCTGTGTCTGTCTGTCTGTCTCTCTCTCTCTGCAAGATTTCTTTGTGTAGCTCTGGCTATCCTGGAACTTGTTCTGTAGACTAGGCTATTCTCTAACTCAGAGATCTGCCTGCCTCTGCCTCCTTGAGTGCTGAGATTACAGGCATGTGCCAACACTGCCAGGTTGAAAATGTCTCTTCAAAAGAATTTTAAAATGCCACTTGACAATCTGATCCTTTAACCGTGTTCCCCATCCCCAATGGGAAACTCCTTTTCACAATTAAACATAAGCCCTAGATGAGTTTGACCATTTCACCCGAGAACACACAGAACTCAGCTACTTTAGAAAGAGCTTGCTCAGGGGCTGGAGAGATGGCTCAGTGGTAATGAGATATGATGCCCTCTTCTGGTGTGTCTAAAGACAGGGACAGTGTACTCATATATAATGAATAAATAAATATTAAAAAAAGAGAAAGAGCATGCTCTAGGCTTAAAGGCACCAAGTTAGGAATATTAAACGGTCCCAATTGAAGTTAGCATAAATTCAAGGCTTACTCATCAATTCCACTTCTCATCTTAAAGGTTTGGCTCTTCCTGAAAACTGCAAACGTCTATGCTACTCCTGGGACCCGTGTTTAAAGAGGCTTGTGGGTTGCTTAGAGAGGGAATTTCTAGGGGATTTTTCCCTGTAGGTTTCCAGAACAAACAGGAGCGTCTCAAGATACTCCAGGAATCAAATATCTGGCTTATAGCTACCCATGCTCTCCCCTTCACACCCCACCTGCAAACCGAGGAGACTCAGGAAGTGGATTTGTTTCCGCTGTACCAGAACTAGAGGGAGAAAAGTTCTCCATTTCTCTGGACCTTGCCTGTAGAAAAGATGACATAAAAGTCAGGAAATCTGCATACGTAGATTCAGCCTTTCTCCTGGAAGCCATGGCTCCTGTGTGTCACCTTCCTGGAGAGATTCCAATCCCTAGGGCTTGCTAGGGCCATTCCACTGGGTCACACCCTTTTGTGTGTCTTCTCAGAAGAGCCAGTAAAGTTCCTTACCATTCAGTTCAGTCGTTAAGAACATTTGCTATTCTTGATACCCAGCTTCAGTTCCCAGCACCCACATAGTGATTGACAACCATCCACACTTTCAGTTCCAGGGGATCCAATATCACCTTCAGCATCAGGTGCACGTGTGATGCAAAACACGTAAAATAAAAATTAAATAAATTAAAAAAAATAAAAAGTTCCAGGCACAGTGGCACACACCTTTAATCCTAGCACTTGAGAGGCAGAGGCAGGAGGATCTCTAAGAGTTTGAAGCTAGTCTGGTCTACATAATGAGTTCCAGGACAGCCAAGGCTACATAGTGAGATTCTGTCTCAACTATAAAAGTAATTAATTGATTAAATTAAAAGTTCTTCATGCTCTCCATGCTTCTAGAAGAGCAGTTAGTAATCTTAACCACGGGGGCATCTCTCCAGGCCCTGGAGTTTCCTCTTTTAAAGATGCAAGGTGGTGATGATCAGGAGGAAAAACAAATTTAGACTTGCCAAGAGAGCAGAAGAAAAAGGTCATGTCCAAACTGAAGTTGTGACAGGTGCTGTGGACCTGTGCCACAGTCACTGCCAGCTGGAGTAGAGTGGAAGCATGTTCAAAATATGGCTTTTCCCATTTCTTTTTTTCTCCTGGGTTTTACTAACTAGGAGATGACTCTTGTACATTCCTTCCTCTCTAAGTTATTGCGCTAGTTCCTTCTTTATTTTTAAAAAAAAAAATCTTTATTTTTTGAGAGTATGAAAGCCTATGTAAAAGACCACATCCCTGAGGCTGGAGAGATAGATGGCTCAGCAGTTCAGAGCACTGGCTATTCTTCCAGAGGTCCTGAGTTCAAATCCCAGCAACCACATGGTGGCTCACAACCATCTGTAATGAGATCTGATGCCCTCTTCTGGTGTGTCTGAAGACAGCGACAGTGTACTCACATACATAAAATAAATAAATCTTTAAAAAATAAAATAATGCTAGACATGTCTCTCTATCCATTCCTTTAAAAAAAAAAACACACACACACAAAAAAAAACCTACTTTGATTTTGGCAGTGACTGCACTGAGATATGGGGATATGTCGAGGTGGGCTGAACAGTCCAGGTGGTCCCACCACTGATCCCCAGAACGGACCCATAACCCTCTCCACCCTGCTGACAAGACTGGGCTTCCCATTATCGCCTCTAAAAGGCAGTGAAGGGTCTGACCACTGAAAGCTTGCTGGCATGCTCATTTGGTTGCTGTGTTGAGAAAGGATTTTGGGGATTCTTTTTTTTTTAAGACACCAACCAGTGCCTATAATTCATACGTTTCTGGCTTCTGGCCGGGACTCTTTGGGCCAAGGCAGAACTGCTGACAGAGCCAAGGACCTTTCTGGCCTCAGTGGAACTGCTTGTCAAAGTAGCAGATCTGCTTGCTTTGGAAGTCTCTACCCAGTCTACAAATAAACAGCGGCTGCGAGTGAACGAGAAAGCCAACATGTAAGTAATATCTCACCAACCAAACACATTTCTGGGAGTGTTAGCCCTGCAAGGCTAATCTTACATCACCAGCACCCCCCCCCCAAAAAAAAACCCTAGGAATATCTACAAAGCTGTTCAAGTCCCCAAACAGTGGAGCTAGCTCAGCTCACCAGTTCGTGTGGCCTAACAACTCATCCTGTGGCTGAGAGATAAAACTCCAAAGCAACAGCCCAATTGGATCCCTGAACCGAGAAATCAAACGATGAGTATTCTCCAAACGAAAGCATTAAGACCCTTTCCTTCCACTAAAAGAGCATTAATAGGCGGTCCAGGCCTCAGTAGGAAAGTGGGGAAAAGTGGTGCCCGCACCACCAACATCTACTCGGAAGAATCCGGCAAAGGCCTGAGGGTTTGAAAGAAAGACACAAAGCAATTATTCCTGTTACCAGAAAATGCTGCTTTACTCCAAACTCCAACACCAACTGACTCCAGCTCCAGATACATATTTACAAAAACAGTTACAAAGGCAGTATGCAAACTCCCTAGCTACTGGGAGGAGGTGTCACCCCCTGGGGTGAAGTCTATATCCAGAGGCTGCCATAAGCAGGAACAGGAACTGGTGTGGAGTAGGCTTGTGACTGGGCATTAGTATTACAAAGGAAGGTGTGTTTTCCCAAAGTCTAGGCTTTCAAGCAGGTAGTTCAGCTACCCTTTAGCTGATGGGGGGTGGGGAGATGGGGGACAGCTCCTAGCAGGAAAAGCCTCTAGTTGTGTGTAAAATGTTTCCAGACAGTTGGGATTTTCCTGGAGTTCAGAAGACCAGTTCTCATTAGCCATGAGCAGTTAGATCCCCTCTGCCTGAGCCATCACTGGTCCCCCAGTGGGAACTTAGAAGATCGTACAGCTCAGGGTAGTTCTTTCTTAGTGTGCCTTGGAAGTCTGTATTGCTCTTGGCCCAAGGAGACAGAAGTTGATAGCAGTGGGCCCATTCAAAGCCTGTGCTGAAGACCAGAGGAAGAAATACTTTGTCTCGGATCCCCATCCCAGAGAGTGTCACGTGAAAAGCTTATAGGAGACCGATAGAGACAAGGGGCAGGTGTTGTAAATTAGATTTCTCGCCTAGGCCCAGACAGACCACACCAAACACGGTTCCACGTGGAGAGGTTTAATAGAACGGGATAGGGCTGGGGTCAAGGCCGGGCGAAGAGAGGAAGAGGAAAGAGAGGAGGAAGGGTTTCGGTCTTTTGTAGGGGTAGTGACGTCACTTGCTCCCAGGTGGAGATGGGATTTAGAATTGATGTCTTCTGGGAATGCTTTGGCTGTTTCCATGGCAATTGATGTGCTAGGTTCCTGTCACCTGTGGGTGGAGCCATTGCTGGGGGAGGGGGCTATCCTAATGCCAACAGCAGGAGTCTATGTTCCCAGCAGGAAGATCATACTCCTAGTCTGAAGTTTAAACACTAGCTTGGGCCTCCCTCATCCAGAGGACTGGCTTTCCTCTTTTTTTTTTTTTTTGTTTTTGTTTAAGATTTATTTATTATATGTAAGTACACTGTGGTTGTCTTTAGACAAACCAGAAGAGGGCACCAGATCTCATTACAGATGGTTTTGAGCCACCATGTGGTTGCTGAGATTTGAACTTAGGACCTCTGGAATAACAGTCAGTGCTCTTAACCACTGGGCCATCTCAGAGGCTTTCCCCTTTATTGGTGGGTTACTAGTACTTGAGGAATGGCTTTTCAGTATAAAGTATTAGGGAGGAGGGACAGCAAAGGGCAGTTTGACATGAGCCCCTGTGAAACCCAGTTATCCTTGTACCTGATATAGATAGTACTGAATCTTATACAAACTGTTCTCTCCTATACATAAATACTTGTTGTTAAAAGATGGCGTCCCAGTTTCAGCACCAATGTTAGGGGAAGGATGAAGAGAGTGGGGGGGGGGGCATATGGCCCATGGAGGGGCGGCAAGGCCTGGAGGCAAGGGAGATGCCTCTGGGGGGCCCATGTTGGGAATTCCTTCCCCTGAGGGACCAGCCACAGGACGGTATAGTACAGAATAGTTTATTCAGGTCATGGAAGAGTTAATAGGGTGGTAGAGGCAGAGAGAGAGAGAGAAAGAGAGAGAGAGAGAGAGAGAGAGAGAGAGAGAGAGAGAGAGAGAAGTAGAGGAGTAGAGGCCGGCCATGAGCACATGGAGGGAGAGGGGGAAAGGGAAGAGGAAGAGGAGGGGTAAGGGGGGGAGCAAGGCTGCAAGAGGCCAAGAGAGAGGAGGGGGAAAGCAGCCCCTTTTATAGTGTGAGGTCACTGGGGTGGAGCATACCTGGCTACTGCCAGGTAACTGAGGGGTGGGGTTTAGAGAATCCCAACACTTGTGGTGACATCTTATTGTACTGTACTAATGTACTCAACCACCCCCTTTTAAGGCAGGGTCTTACATAGACCAGGCTGTCCTCAAACTTGACCTGTAGCTGAGGATGACCTTGAATAGCTGAGCTTCTTGCTTCCATCTTCAGAATGCTAGGATTATCCATCCATCACCACACCTGGTTTCTGCCATGCTAAGGATTGATCTCAGGCTTGTGTGCATGTGATATAAGCACTCTATCAGCTGGGTCACATCCCTAGCGCCTCACCCTTCTACTTGTGATGATGTGACATGACACACTGTCTCCATGGTGAAATGAAGTGAATGACTTAGACATCATGATGTAGTACTAGGCTAGTACACAAGGCTTTCTTGAACACAAGCACTGAGGTACTGGGGCAGTAGGTCTCATAACCAAAATAGCTGCTAAGCAGCTAAGGGGTTGGTAAACCATACAACACGAATATTTTGGACAAAAGGATCATTCATATCCTTAGGCAAAAGTGAGCAGGATAGTTGCATTTTTCAAAAGACAGTTTCATCATATAACCCTGGCTCTCAGATGTCCTAGAACTCTCCGTGTAGACCAGGCTATCCTTCAACTCGTGGAGATCCACCTACCACAAGTACTGGAATCAGAGGCATGCACCACTATACTTGGTTTCCCATTGCAAATTTTTATTGCACTATGCAACATAGCATCCAATTTAAAACTTATAAATTCCTTCTTTTTATAAATGCCCATTGATTACGAGAGAATGAAAACACAGATAAGGAAGAAGTGTGTAAATGGAAAAAACTTAAAACATCAGATAAGATTCTCTCTGCCCAAAGTTGGAAATAAGCATATGAAAGAATCAGAAAAAGGAACCAACCCTCCTTCACATCACTCCCTTTGTTTAACCCTACCCAGTCCTCTGTTTGCCCTTTCAGGGGTTTGTCAGTTTGCTGTTTTTGTTTAGAGACAGGGTTTCTCTTGTAATAGCCCTTGCTGTCCTCACTCACAGAGGTCCAACTGCTTCTGTCTCTGGAGTACACCACCACAGCTTGGGTGTCCTTTCAAATTTTAAATTAGCATACAAGGTAATGGGGCTTCATTGTGGCATTTTCATACTTACCCTGTTCTTCTTGTTCCTCCTCTCCCAGAACCATCTTCCATGCCCACCTCTTCCTGTTAGTCCCCTTCCTCTGTTCTCACATCACATGTATTCTATTATCCTCTTTTTTCCCCTCTATTCACCCCCTAAGAATGTCTTTCTTTTTCTAGTTTTATGACTTACATATGTGCATACACACACACACACACACACACACACACACACACACACACACACCTAGAGTCCATGTATAGGTGCAATCATGCTATTTCTGAGTTTGGCTTATTTGGCCTTGCATAATAATCCCCAATTCCGTTCATACAAATGTCATGACTTCATTTTCCTTATGGTTGAATAAAACTCCATTGTGCGTATGGACCACATTTTCTATATTTATCTATTCTTAGGCATTGAAGTTGATTTCATTTCTCAGCTATGTAGATGCCCTAACACTTTTTTGTATGGTAACAGTACATTAGAATGATGAAATCCAGCAGCCACTGTTGGTTCCCTAGCTACTTTCTATCCATTTCCCCTTCTCTGGCAAGATGCCACCCAGTCCACCTGCCCAGACCATCCCAACTCCCAGACAACTAGTATGAGTCCATGCCTCCTGTCTGTTAATTTAACTATGGGTATGTGGTTCAAAGTAGGCTGATGGAATCTGAGGGCTGTGTGCCACTGAGAATGTTGGGAGGCATTTTGCTCACTTGTAGGATAGGAAAGAAGACAGGAAACATTCCTCTCATTTTTCTGCCCATCCTCCAATGCCATTTTGTGAGGACAACTAGCTGTTGCCAGTTTGTGATAACAAGGCACTAACCTGAAGCCCAAAGCAACAGTCCTGGATAATGTTGACTCAGTCTGGGACCATCTACCTTTATGAGTAAATAAAAACCAGGATGTAAAACTGTGTGTGTGTGTGTGTGTGTGTGTGTGTGTGTGTGCCCATGGGTGCGCGCATGTGTCAGAATGAATGTGTGGAGGTTAGAGGACAACTTGCAAGAGCAGTTTTTCTTGTTCCACCACATGAGTTCCAGGGCTCAGATCATGAGGGTTCAGTGGCAAGCAACCTCCCCCCGCCCCGCCAGCCACTTTGCTAACCTCCATATAAAGGCTTTTAAAGCTAATCGTAATGCCACCCTGTCCATCTGTAGCTGAACACAGACACTTGCTTAGCCAGAGCAGCACACTGTTCTAAGGGCCCACCTAATGCTCAGTTTGCCATCTCCCAGTCTTGGAGGGCAGTAGAGCCCTTCCTGCTCCTCCCTGGGGCCGAGAAGCGCAGTGGTAACTCTCCAGTGAGTCTCTTCCCTGAGTCTCCTTCCTAATGTGGCCTGCTCAGGTAACACTCACTTCCCCAGAAGAAGAAACTTGGGAGAAACCTGTGACAAGGTTATGAAAAGGAAAAGTTGCTGTTGGCATCATTCAGGAGAAATTTCCGCTGGATTCCCCCTCAGCTGGCTCAGTGGTTAAGAGCACTGACTGCTCTTCCAGAGATCCTGAGTTCAACTCCCAGCAACCACATGGTGGCTCACAACCATCTGTAATGGGATCTGATGCCCTCTTCTGGTATGTCTGAAGACAGCTACAGTGCACTCATATATATAATAAATCTTTAAAAAAGATAGAGGCAGGAAGATGGCAAGTTCAAGGCTAGCCTGGGCTACATAACAAGTTCTTGACGAGTCTAAAAAAACTCCTGTTTGATTAAAACCAAATTTATGCCCGCTGCAGCCAAATAGCTGATATGGTAGTACACTGAGCTTGGTGAGATGGCTCAGTGGGTAATGTACTCGCCATCACACATGTGTGAAGACAGCAACTAGGTACGGGGCTGTCATCCCAGCAACCCAACTGTGAAATGGGAGAGGGAGGCAGGAGAGTCCTGGAAGCCTGTGGCCTGCTAGCCTGATGTATGAAGCAAAGCAACAACTAACACATTCTGCCTCTAACAGGGTAGAGTCCTCTGACTGCCACATACACAACACACACATACACAACACACACAGAGACACATAATACACACAACATAACACATGTTGCAAATATTTCATGTGCAGACTGTGAAGTGATGTATAGCTGAGAAATTCATACAATTCCCTGTACACTTCCTCCTGGTCTCTGCTCTATTCCCTTGGCCTGGAGCAGATCCACTGTCCTGACTTGTCAGGGAATATTTTCCAGGTTTGACGTCACTGCTTTTAGATGTTTATTGATTTGTTTGTTTACTGAGACAGGGACTTTCTATATATGACCTTGGCCAGGGGGGCTAAGCAGTTGGTGGTGCAGGATGCATTGCTGACAATCTTGAATGAATTGTCATATTTTTCATGGTTTGCACCTATCATAATCATGGAAGCATTGGCAGAAGGGGTGGAGATGATGACCCTTTTGGCTTCACCCTTTAAGTGGAGCCTTCTCCATGGTGGTGAAGACACCAGTAGATTCCACAACATACTCAGCACCAGCACCACCCCATTTGATGTTAGCGGGATCTCGCTCCTGGAAGATGGTGATGGGCTTCCCATTGATGACAAGCTTCCCTTTCTCAGTCTTGACTGTGACATTGAATCTGCCATGGGTAGAGTCACACTGGAACACGTAGACCATGTAGTTGAGGTCAATGAAGGGGTCGTTGATGGCAACATCTTCACTTTGCCAGACACAGAGCAGAAGGCAACCCTGGTAACCAGGCAAAACAATACAGCCAAATCCGTTCACACCGACCTTCACCATCTTGCTTAAGGGACGAGGCTGGTACTGCATGAGAAGGTGTGGCTGTCTCTGGAGCAGGAAGGAGCAGAGAGCCCCTATTTTATTTGTATTTATTTTTGGAACATGGTCTCACCATGCTGCATTGGGTAGCCTTGAACTCCTATGTATCAAACTGTCCTCAAACGTGCAGTAATCCCACTGCCTCTGCTTCCTTAGTGCTGGAACTATAGAATTACCATCATGCCTGTATGCTTTTAAAGGAAAGATATAATAACGGTAACACTAGGTCCTCTCCACCAGACTTCATTATGCTGACAGTAAACTATTTTTTTTTTAAAAAGCAAAACCTGCTGTTAATTAGATTTCTCGGCCCATACCCCAGACAGACCACACCAAACAAACACGGTTCCACGTGGAGAGGTTTAATAGAACGGGATGGAGCAGGGGTCAAGGTCAAAAGAAGAGGAAAAAAGAGAGAGAGGAGGAGGGTTTTCGGTCTTTTGTAGGGTAGGGACTTCACTTGCTCCCAGGTGGAGGTGGGATTCTGAACTGATGTCTTCTGGGAATGCTTTGGCTGTTTCCATGGCAATTGATGTGCGAGGTTCCTGTCACCTGTGGGAGGAGCCATTGCTGGGGGAAGGGGCTATCCTAATGCCAACAAAACCCCAAAGGACCAAATAGATTGGGAGAGCAAACAGCAACAGAACTTTGGGGGTGAAGATGCAAAAACATAGGGAAATAGACCACAGAGGCTGAATCCAAGAAGCAAACATATCTTTTGTTAAGTTTCAGAAAGACTCGGGATGGGGGGGGGGGGGCAACCCTGGCTTATGAAACTGGGATGTAGCTGAAACTAGAAAATAAGAAGCCATATTGAAAACAGCTGGGTCAGGGTGACTCTAGTTTGGAGACAGAAGCAGTGTGAACAGGTTGATGCCCCGGAACGAACCGAAGACAGCAATTGCACATACCCGGCACCTGCTGCTGAACGACACCCCCCAGGCTGAACAGAAGGAATTCAGTGTATTGACTAATGTATTGAATTAATGGGTTGACTAGTTATGAAGCTGTTAGGTAGGAAGTGAAAGCACACAAAGAGAATTCTGAGAAGGTATCATGGAGGCAGTAACCACAGGAGGTAGTGATCATCTTCAAGGCTGGGGAAACAAAGAAATCAGGGTGGAATTATTAAAAACAAAACACTAGTAGGTCAGAGAAGGGTTCCAAAGGACTGGAACATAGGTTTATTTTTCCCCCGGGTCCCCAAAGCAGGCTGTTGATGCATGCACAGGTTCAAGTGTCCCTGGGGTGAAGACGTGTTAAAGGGGCTCAAGAATTGCAAAACTGCCTTGCTGCAGGGAAACGCAGCTGCTGGAGCATTTAAACCAGGCTGGACTGCGGCAGGCTGGTGTGGGAAGCTGGTCCCAATAGCCTTTGCCAGCCGGCCTGCTTCCCTCTACTGCCCTCTATGGGTGATGTCTAGCAAGGAACAGCCCGCAAAATCAATGCGGGTAGCAGACTCCGCCCAGCCAGCACAAAGGCAAACAGAAAAGGGTGGATTAGAGCCAGAAGGCAAAACAGTAGTCATTGACAAGTGTGTGTGTGTGTGTGTGTGTGTGTGTGTGTGAGTGTGTGTGTGTGAGTGAGTGTGTGTGTGTGTGTGTGTGTGTGTGTGTGTGTGTGTGTGTCAGGAGCTATAGACATCCAGATGACCAGCGTCAGAAACGCAGAGGTTCTCCGGCCCCCTGCCCCAGCCACATGCTGAACAGTGTGTGTGTGTGTGTGTGTGTGTGTGTGTGTGCGCGCGTACGCGCGCGCGCCTGTTTAAAGGGCACAGTCTCTTGACTGGGGCATACGAAGCATTGCTGAACGAGGGATTTTACGTCAAGCATAAGGAGTAATTGAAGGTGAAGTGACCCTCAGCCCTCATCTCCCGGCGGCATTCGCTGGAATATACCACCCCTTCCCCCGTCATCAGCACGTCAGAAAGCTGAAGTTCTCAGGCGCTGGCAGCTTCAGACACCAGAATAGTGGTCTAACTGGGTTTCAGCGAACGTCACACCCAACAGTCCTCATCAGATTCTCGTCTAATGACGTTCTTAGGCTATAATCTTATAACCTGAGAGTACTAGATACCCCAGGAAAACCACTATGTCAAGACAGAGCATGAAACATTGAAGATAAAATTAGGAAGAAAAAGATTCCACTGACAGATGTAGCCACCTCAATAGTTAATATTTCCTGAAAAATGGAAGATGATATTGCAACCACATAGACGCATCTAAGGGATAGGAAACATCCCCTAGAGATTAAAAAAAAAAAAAAAAAGTTAAGAAAAGCTGGCTAGAAGCCATGAAAAACAGAAAGCTAAGGCTGAATAAATCTCTCAAATATGGAAAAGAGCCCAGCCACGGTGGCACAAGCCTTTAATGTCAGCCCTCAGGAGGCAGAAGCAGGTGGGTCATTGTTCCAGGACAGCTGGAGCTCCAGAGTGAGACTCTGTCTCAAAAATATTTTTAATTAATTATTTTCTAAAAAAATACAAAAGAAGGCCTGGCAGTGTAGTTCAGTTAGCAGACTACTTGCCTTATAATCAACGCTGGCTGGATTGACAGCTCAGTGGATCACATCTGCCTGTAATTCCAGTTCCATGTGCACACCTCCACCCCTACACATAGACACATCATTAAAAACAAAACATTTGAAGAATGCCAAGAAAAATGAATTTCTTTTTTTTTTTTTTTGAAAAATGAATTTCAACTGAGATTTCTGGACCTGTAAAAAACAAAACAATCCATTAATGAGACAAATTAACAACATGTTTAGATAAACAATCTCAAAAATTTGACCTCTCATGCATCTGGTCCTCAAGAGCTACCTACCAGAGGTGCTCCAGCAGGGAAGGAAAATCCCTGAGAACAGGAGTTGTAACTCAAGAGGGTGGGGATGGGAGCTCCCAGGGTGACAGTGGATGAGACTCCCAGACCACCAGGGTGCAGGCACCGCAGACAGATCCAGTGACCAGTGGAATAACGGGAGCACAGAGGGGCTGGGAGGTAGCTCAGGGCTAAGTTACCTGTGAAGCCCTAGGTTCTAGCAGTGGAAGAAAGGGAGGGAGGGGAAAATAAGGAAAAGGAAGAGAAGGGAAATGGGAAGGGAGGGAAAGAGATTAGATGGCATTAAAAGATTGGGAGGTGGATGAACTATTCGTATTTACAAAACATAAATGAAGAGAATGACCCACTTTTGATCTCAGGAAATAGAAAAGGCTGAGCAAGCAGAGATCCTTTTGAGGGAGGGTACCATATAGCTTCATCACGAAGCATATTTATACTATTATAATGATGTAAAGGTTAGATGTGGGTTTAGTCAAAATGATGATGCAGTTCGGTTGGAGGCTCGGGGACTGGCAGTGTGGCCCTGTCTTTCAGAACAGTAATTTTCTTTTGTACATTTAGACATCCCTGCACAGGTCAGGACAGCACTACCCTCATGCGAGCGAAGTACACGCAGAATCCATTATGAGAAGAGAAAATGGTTGCCTTCTGGAGTAGGAGAGAAAGGATGAATAATGTTGGTAAAAACTAAACAAAGTAAACAACAACCTACTTTTGAAACACAAGAAACGGAAATTGAAAAATAAGTGTTTAAAAGAAAATGAGCCAATTATTAATTCCAAGGAAAACCAAATTTATTTAAGAAAGGAAAGAATGTTGACTGTGTTCAGCTGTGGATTCTAGTTACATAAAATGTTGTCTGTTCTCCTGGCCTTCCAGTTTGTGGAGTCTGCCAACAGACTCTTCATGGCCTCTGGCTCCTAGGTCCGTGTCCACCTCCAGGATCCTCAGCAGAACACAACACAGGGATGGAGGGTGGGAAGAGGAAGGCTGGGGACACACGATTCTTGCATCTGTTTAGGGCCTTGGCATCTATCTAAGTATGGCCCCATGCCTTCGCCAACATCTATAACCACTTATCTCTACAGCTCTGTAGCTCCAGGTTCCCCAGGGCATAGCAATGGTATAGGCATGCCTGAAGTTTCAGTAGTTAGGTCTCTAGTGGATTCTCTGGGCCTTGCCCACATTTAATGAATAGTTCTTATTTGATTCTTCTCAAATTACCCATTTGGAGTGTGCCATCTGCTTGGACTGTGACCGGTACACACAATGGTGATGAAAGGACTAAGAGAACTGAAGAGTTGGTATGTGTTAAGCAGTCTCTGAAGAGGGCATGCACACAGATGGGAGGGAAGTCACTTTCTATGAGCAAGGGACTGACTTGAGAGGAAAAGGAATAGAAGAAATCTGACTGTAGAAATAGGAAAGCAAGTTACAGAAGAAATAGCAAATGGAGTCGTGGCAGTGAACATTTTCTTGTTTTTTTTTTTTTTTTTTTTTTTTTTTTTTTTTTTTTTTTTTTTTTTTGTGAATATCTGAGGACTAACTCCAAAACTCTGTAGGAGTGGAAAAAGACTCATCAGGAAGTTTTTAATCCCCCCGCCCCCATTTTTAGACATACTATTGTTTTTTCCCCCAAAGATTTATTTATTTTATTTATATGAGTACACTGTAGCTGTACTTCAGACACACCCGAAGAGGGCATCAGATCTCATTACAGATGGTTGTGAGCCACCATGTAGTTGCTGGGATTTGAACTCAGGACCTCTGGAAGAGCAGTCAGTGCTCTTAACCACTGAGCCATCTCTCCAGCTTCAGGAAGCTTTCAAATCTCTACAGCTGTGTACAGGTGTGGTGGCACACACCTTGGATATCAGCCCTCTGGCAGCAGAGGCAGGTAGATCTCTGTGAGTTCCAGGCTAGCCTAGTCTATAGAGTGGGGAAAAAGTATTCGGAGTATCAACCATTTCTTTTTCTCTTTCTTCTTCCACTTCCTTTAAAGAAAGGCAGGTCTTTTATAAACCATACTGACCTTGGACTTTAAATTCCCAATCTTCCTGATTTTTCCTCCTGAATGCTAGAATTAGAGGCATGCCCTGCCACACCAGGTTTACATGCTGGGATGGTGAAACCCAGGGCCTTGGGAATTCTCAGCAAGTGCCCTAACAACTGACACCCAGCCACAGAGCCAGTCAATTCTTTTCTGTTAATGGAAAAAGAGAAAACCAAGAATCACAGAACAAATAGGGTTTTGTTAAGCTGTTCAGTTTGCATTTCTTTCCCTCTGTTGTGTGTGTGTATGTGTGTGTGTGTGTGTGTGTGTGTGACAGAGGGGGGTAGAGAGGGGGAAGGAGAGAGAGGGAAGGAGGGAAGGAGATGGGGAGAATAAGTGTTCCTTATTATGTATTAGGCTCAAAGGAGCTTGGCATGGACTATTCTAAAAGAATAGTGGCTGCAGACAGAGCAGACAAATAAATATTCCCAGCAAATGAGGTTAAAGGACTCTGTTCATCTCTGCAGATGTAGTTCAATTTGAAATGACTGAGCAGAGGAATAATTCTCTGTGCCAATGGGAGGCATTGCCAGGTGAAGAGCTCTGCCCAGCCCCAGGTCTGTTTACTCTGCAGTGTAAGGCTCCTGGCTCACCAGCTCCTCCAACAAGGAACGCAGAGCCTCTGGGGGAAGGATATATTGCTTTATCATTCAAGCCACTACCCACAAAGAAACCGAGTTCTTCAGGATAGGGCTAGGGGCACATTACAAGGCTATTATGAAATGGGTAGAAATTACATCCAGTGACACGGAAATCCAGACCTGTCTGCAATGAGCTGAAACTTAAGTCACCAGGCACGCAATGTTGGGCTGTGGCTATCAGACTGCCTAGAGTCTAAAAATGAAAACCCAGCATCTCATAGAAAACACATCAATCTCTTTATGCTAGAGAGATGGAAAACAAAGCCCAGACCAAGGAAATTAACTGAAAAATGTCCTTTGTGCTCTAACCAAGAAAAGGGTTGAAATGAAGGCTCCACAGTACCAGATTTAGCACACATAGCTGACTCTCCATAATTATGCAATTCAAACTATATTATGCAATTTCCATGATTATATGAATATATGCATTGAATATATTGAGAATAAAATGAGGAATGAAACCAAAACTTCCCACCAACTCCTGTTAAGTAAATCACAGGTTGGTAGCAATAATTGCCACATAACCGAATGTCCATTCTTTATGTGCATCCCCATTCTAAAATCAAAGGGCCAGGCCCAAGCTGTGATCATAAACAATGATCAGTGCTCCCCAGGCTCAAGTTTAATACTACCAGCTTAGTTCTGAATAGATCATCAAGAACACGGTTGTTTGTCTGCAGCAATTCTGGTTTTATTTTACTTGTGGTTCTGGGAGTGGGTCTCAGAGCCTCTTAGTGACAGGCCAAGCCCTCTGCCATTGAGTTCAGTGCCTACCCTTTATACAGTGGCTGTATTTATATCTGTGTGAAGCAGTAAGTGTGGCAAAACGTGCTGTGAACATTGTCCTACTTTAGATCAGTGGTTCTCAACCTGTGGGTTGCGACTTTGGAGCTCAAATGACTGTCACCTAAGACCACCAGAAAGCAGAGATTTAAGTTATGATTTATAATGGTAGCAAAACTACAGTTATGAAGTAGCAAGGAAAATAATGTTATGGTTGGGGCTCACCACACCATAAGGAACTGCAGTAAAAGGTCAAAGTACTAGAAAGGTTGAGAACCACTGGTTTTGACTCTGCTAATTGGCCAGAAGGTCTTAAAGAAGGGTCACCTTTCTGCCCCACGACTCTGACCCAGCAGCATATGGTGAGGGTTCCTGTGGTTCCCCTAAGCCAGGCAACACAGAAAACCTGGGCAAGGAGGGGTGGCCATCTGCCAGGGCAGGGCTTCTTAAACATTTTCTATGTGTGCCTTAGCTGGTACCCACAGGTATCCGTCATAAGATGGGTCTGGTATAAAAGGAAGTTTATTTGGGACATGGGAAGGGAGTGTGGAGAAGGGAGTAGAGGCAGAGAAAGAAAGGGGACAGGGAAGGACACAGAGAGGAGAAAGGAAGAAGGGTAGAAGCTAGCCAGGCCGTGAACACGGGAGAGAGAGGGTGGGGGAAAAGAAGGGACGAGAAGAGGTGAGGGAGAGAGTGGAAGAGCAGGGAAGCGAGAGAAGAGAAAAGAACAGAAGAAAGAGAAGAGCAAAGGGGGAGGGAATGAGAGAGAGGGGGAAGGGCAGGAGCCAAACAGTCCCTTTATCTCAAGCCGGGCTAGTACCTGGCTGTTGCTAGGTAACTGTTGGGCAGAGCCTAGAAAAACAGCTAAGACAGTGCCCACAATGTACATAGCTCTCTCTCTCTCTCTCTCTCTCTCTCTCTCTCTCTCTCTCTCTCTCTCTCTCTCTCCCTCTCTCTCTCTCTCTTACACACACACACAGAGAGAATACACTATGATACCCTAATAATATATCAAAAAAAAATTTTAAAAAACACTAGAGAGTAGCAACTGCCATCAACCTCTAGATTTCACATACATGTGAACACACACGGAGCAGTTGTATAAGTGCATGCATATTTCATATTTCAGGAAACCTTATACCGACCTGTAGATGACACAGCACCTCAAATCCTTTATGATCAAGAAATAAGCTACAAAGAAGCAGGGTTAGAAAGTCTAAAGAGGGATCTAAAGAATGAAATTTCTCAAGAAAACTGAATGCTAGGCTGAGAATAGCCCTAAGTCCCTATACCAGAGGAGGGACTGCCCAAGGCTCGTAGGACACCTGTCCTCTAGGTCATTCTCACTATGCCCGGCAGCTGGTTCTCCATATTTATATAACTGTATCTTTCCTATAAACTGTAATATCATACAGAGAAAGGCAGAGAAAGCCTGAAAGTTTTACACTCCTGATTTTGGCCCAACTGCAAAGAGATCCACTCTTTTTTTTAAGTGGTTTTCAGGTTACTCAAGGCTTCCAGACTACCTGCCAGGCCCAGCTTTATGTGCAAGCAACCACATCCCGAAAGGATGATAATGCAGGAGCTGGAGATGGCTGAGTGGGGCAGGTCCTTTCTTTTCACAGAAATACCATCCATTCTGATTCAATGTAAAGGAGCAGAAGAAAGCCTGAGCTAGGGCTGACAGGCTTACAGGATAACACTTTGCTGTGGAGAGGTGATGGATATGCCAATTAGCCTAGCTGTGGTGATCATGCCATAATGTGTACATATATCAAAACATCACACCAAACACCCTAAATATATGTAATTTTTCCTTGGCAGTAATAGCTTGATGAGCCTGGGAGGGGAAGAAAAACAGAATTAACAACGCTAGGATAGAGCTGAGAATAAAGCTCAATGATTAGAGTGACTGCCTAGCACACACAATCCCCAGTACTGCATAAACACACACACACACACACACACACACACACACACACACAAACACACACAGAGAGAGAGAGAGAGAGAGAGACAGAGAGACAGAGAGAGACAGAGAGATCGATTCTGCCTCTTTGGGTACACACCTATCATCTTACATATTTAATTTACATTTTTTTCTTTCATGTTTCTTTTCCAAGACAGGGTTTCTCTGTGTAGCCCTGGCTGTCCTGGAACTTGCTCTGCAGACCAGGCTGGCCTTGAATTTAGAGATCCACCTGCCTCTGCCTCCCAGGTGCTGGGATTAAAGTCATGTGCCACCACTGCTACCCAGCTCATCTTTCTGATTTTATTCATGGATACTACAAACCTTCCATGCCTGACATCTCCGCACTTGGGAGGTGGAAGTAGCAATATTACAGGTTCTGGGTCATCCTCTGCTGCATAGCCAGCCTATGCTACAGAAGACCCTGTCTTAAAACACAAACAAAAACTGAATATAACAGATACATTCCGAATTTTGGAGTTGTGCAAGTACAAAGACCTGGATTTTTATAACATGGGTGGTACATGTTAAGGGAGAAAAAACTGTCATAGAGGCACATGCTTATCTTAGTACTGGGAGGGGAAAATAGAACCCCAGGTATTTGCTGGTCAGCCAGTCTAGCCAGTCAGTAAACTCCTTATTCAATGAGATGACTCATCTCAAAAATCAAGATGTTGAGCAAAAGAAGAAGAGGAGGAGGACAAGGATGAGGAGGAAGAGGAAGAAGATGACATCTAATATTGATCTTTGTTTTCCATGCATGCATTCGCAGGCATGCACACAAACACACATGTCACATATGTGTATGTGCATGTATCTATACATATATAAACATGTATACATGTATCATGCAGAGAGAGGGAGAGAGCTTGTGCTCCAGGTACACCGCTATCTTCTTTCAGCTTTTAATCATGGGTATTATAAACCTTCCATGAATTTCTATGGTGATTCCACATACTCCTAAATGAAGAAAAGAAATTAAAAGAGGACATGATGTTCTTAGATATGGTGGAGGAAGTTTATTGTAGATATGTTGGAAAACAGCTACAGGTATCTGGAATGGTCCAGACTGAATGGGTGGGGGAGCAACAGGAGGAGCCAGGAGACCAAGAATGACTGGCATAGCCAAAATGACTGGGTTATTTAGAGAAGAGAAGTTAGGGGAAGGGATTCAGCCTAGTCCCTGGGCTGGAGAGTTTAGGGTAGGGTGTGTTCCAGCCAGGATAACTCTGTAGCAGGTACTGAGAGGTGCTGGAAGCCTGGTGGCCAGTTCCACTTTGATATGTTAAATAGGCACTTCAGTCATTTGTCCTGAGTGTGACACCTAATATTATTATGTGCATTTTGCTTTAATTTGAATATATACATAAATGAAAATTATCATTTAAACATTTAGCACAGTAGTCATGACTTTTGTTTTATAAAGTAAATGAAAAAATCTTAAAATGTACACAATAGTGTATGTAAGATGATGTCTTTATGCAGGTACAAGATTAAATGAGACCTGTCACTGGATGAGAAGGAAGGATGGGCAGGGACAAAGTTTTAGAAAGAGGGAGGAGCAGGAGCGAGGAGCTAGAAGAACCTGGAGGCAGATGTGGATACTTCTCTCTGTGCATCTCTGCATAGATACAGGTTGTTATGAATATTTTATAAGAAATGGGTGTGTACAGGATTCTGTGCTGTCTAGATTGGAAAATTATATCATATCAATTGGATCAGAGTCTATTGTGTGGTGTTTTTCTTCATTTGGCGATTTGAGTTCAAGAGAAGGTGCAGTGGCTTGCCACGAAATTGTTATGCATAGGCCTGGTGTTGTAACAACCCGTCAAGGGAACAGCTTGCAGACCGCCTGGGTCAGAGAATACTTGGGAGCCAGCGTGGAGCCACTGAGATAAATGATTGTTAGTTCCATATGGCCCGATAGTGCTGTAACTAGCGTGGGCGTGACCGCCCTGGGTCAGAGAGAGCTGGGGCAGCACAGATCGGTAACTTGCAGAAACGATCACGCCCATTTTTTAAATATTTGCTACAACAAGCATAACTTTAATTTTTTCAAATTCTACTTTTAATGACGGTTCTTTAACCTCTCTTTTAGTCCCCACCCACCAGAGGTAGTGGAGAAAGGGATACAGGGAAAGTGGACCTGTTTAGAAAGGTTCTTTGGAGCAACTCCTGTCTGTTGTCTGGAAAGTAGCAGTTCAGTTCACAGGTCAGCAGCAGCAGAAGCTTGATCCACTCGCAAACACTTCACACCAGCAGTCCAGCATGGTAGAGTCTGGTTAGCAACAGCATGACTTAGAGACAGCCAGGCCTCAGCCTTGTTGAGTCAGCAGGAGGGACCCGGAGGGACACCAGAAGTTCTTAACTGTGCCTCTCTCAGGGAAGCGAAGATCAGTGAAGACCCACAAGTGCTGCTCTATAAGCAAGCCTAGCTCAGCCTCCTTCACTGTGCATCGAGTCCTACTTATACTCTCTCCAAACACCACAAGTCCCCCACAGGTCCTGCCTCTGTCTCAGCTGATGTCACTCTGCCAACCAGCTTGAGTCCACAGCAGGAAACTGCAGCATGCCACCAGAAAGTTTTTGGTGCATTTCTCTCTATGGAGTCCCAACAAATGCAGCCCAACTACACAGTGCAAGGCGGACCAATACATGTGTCCTTAGCAAAGATTCCTTTATCACGTGTCCTCTCACGTGCTTGCTTTAGCTGAACATCCTCTCTCCTGTGTCTGCTTCAGCCAAACGTTCCTTCATGAATTTGCCTTAGCCTTCCATCTGTGTCCACTCCAGGAGAACACTCCTTCACATGTTTGCCCCAGCAAAACACCATCCAACTAACTTTCTGCTTCACATTAGAAACCAGGTTCACCCTAACTCACCTTCAGAGACTCAGCACCAGCAGTCATATACATCCTCAACAGTCTCAATATGGACTGAGTCTATATTAAAAAGTTGTTTGATACCAAAAGACCTTTAATTGAAAAATAGTTATTTTGGACTGGACAGATGGTTCAGAGGTTAAGAGCACTAACTGCTCTTCCAGAGGTCCTGAGTTCAATTCCCAGCAACCACATGGTGGCTCACAACCATCTGTAATGGGATCTGATGCCCTCTTCTGGTGTGTCTGGAGGCAGTGACAGTGTATTCACATACATAAAGTAAATAAATAAATTTTAAAAAATGAAAAAAAAGAGCCTTTCATGATAACAGACAAGGCAGCTCCTGACAGCACCCCTAATCTTTTCCAAAGAAGATGAGGCACAGAAGCACTCCACCTGGAGCTTGCTTTAAATGTCACAAAGCAGGCATTGGGTAAAAAAATTGCCCTTTACCTCAGTCACTTCCATGACCCTGTCCATACTGTGGAAAAGCAGGACACTGGGGAGGGGGGAGTGAATGGCCTGTTTTGCCTTGACAAGGCAGGCCAGTCCCCAGGCTCCCCTTCAAGTTCCTACTCCACAATAAAGTCCATTGGATCTTCCTGGCCTTGCAGTCAAAGACTGCTGCTGTTCCGACACCTCTGTCCTGAACAAAGTGAAGACGACAACCGAGGAACCTAGGGTGATTGTTCAGGTAGGTGATGAGCTTGTCATTTTTAATAGATTTGGGAGTTGCTTGGTCTATACTTCCTGCTTGCTCTGGTGCCATTTATCCTTCTCAGATCTCTGATGATACTGAGGACTAGCTTAGTAATACACTTGCCAGTTCAATAGCAGCAAGGATACCAGCTGTTCCCCGAAGGCCTCACTAGAGAGCTCTTAGAGAAAAAAAAAAAAAAAAAAAAAAAAAAAAAAAAAAAAAAAGAATTGTTTATCTTGTGCCAGACCCAGAAAAAAGATAAAGTCACAAAACTGATTTTAAAGTAACTTTGGTAAAAAGTTACTATTCCTTTACTTTAAGTAAGGAGCTTTACAATGACTCTTTTCAGTCACCAACCCTCTGTGTCTGTGGTGAATGACTGGATAGAAAAAGATTGATGTAGGATCTGAGGATATGAAAGCTTAAGTTGTTAGGATCTAAGAAGATGTTACATAAATGCAACTTATAGAGGTCTAAGAAAATGTCTTAAGGTGTGTAAATGCAATTTGTAAAGGTATGGGAAAATGATTTAAGAGCTATTAATCTAGCTTTGGTAAACACTGGCTACTATTACCAGCGACAAGCTCAAGGTTTGACATTTCCTTTGGCTGTCTTCTAAGTATAGACTTAAAAGTGCTTCTCGGTGGGCTAAAAACAACTGTCCAATCTATGTTCACCCCGTCTTCTGGACAGAGGAAAGAGGGGTCATGCTTTTAATCCAAAATCATTTGGGGCTCCTAAGCTTCTACTATGACTCAAAGGTATCTTTTCCAGAATATGGATTTTAGAACAGATTACAAACTGTGGTAATGCTAACATATCTAAAACTCATCTCTTCTTGTAAACTTAAAAACATTCTTGTAAGCTTCAGGGAATTGACTTGAATTCACCTTTTGGGCCAAATAGAGTCCAGATGAGTACTGTCAATCAACAAACTACTTCCCCTCCTGTCTATTCTGTTTATCCCTAAGGATGAAATCCTCTCTCCTCTCCTCTTCTTCCATCCACTTTCCATAGTCTTGGGACTTCCTTCCCCCAACTACCAAGACCATGGGCCTAAAAGTTTCAAATGTACACCTTAGGGGAAAAAAACCTAAACCCCTTAACTTTATCTTCTATCTGCTCCATCAACCTGCTAACTCTGGGTGTTCCCTCAAAAATCTGAATCATGGACAGCTTCAAAGTGGCTAGCTCCAGGTGGTTCAGCCTCACAACCACTGCCTGCACATCTGTTTTCCCAGATAGTCCTGCAGAGCAAGTTTAACAGACTACTCTTCCAGGTTTAGGCCAGCATCACAGCTTTCTCGGGTCTCCCCCAACCAGCCAACAGGAAGTAGTCTAAAGAGCATTGCATCCCCATCCCTGCCTCACCAGTTACCCCTTTCTATTTCTGCACTTTTTATAATAAACAAGAGGGAGAGATGGCTCAGTGGTCAAAGCACTGACTGCTCTTCCAGAGGTCCTGAGTTCAATTCCCAGCAACCACATGGTGGCTCACAACTATCTGTAATGGGATCTGATGCCCTCTTCTGGTGTGTCTGAAGAGAGTGGCAGTGAACTCACATACATAAAATAAATAAGTATATTTTTAAAGAAGGAAAAATGTTAGAAACCAGGTGCTCCCCAAGCCCAACTTCAGTGACTCAGTGCCAGCAGCCACACCATCACTAGCCACCAAGAGGGACATATTTCCACTGTTGCCATGAGTCAGAGGCCGGCGGGGTGTGGGATGTAGAAGCCCGTGTAGGGAGGAGCAAGGCTGCTCACTGTGTGGTGCCCAGGAGGCAAAGAGAAATAGGAGGAGCCAGGATAAAATACCTTTCAGAGACACGCCCCCAGCGACTCACCTCCTCCAACTGTGCTGTCCCACCCACAGCTTCCATGCCCTCTGAAAATAGCCACGGAAGACAAGTAGGCTTTTAACACATGAGTCTGTGGGGGCATTTTATATTCGAACTGTAACAGGAGAGAGTAACTTATTTCACAGAGTCTTTATAGGGATAAAGCGAAGTCACGTGTTCAGAGAATGCCTGGCTCACATAGATGAGTAATTCATTATGGCAGCGTAGTAGCCGGAGCAAGGTAGTCATAAAAAGAAACATGGCTTATTTAAGTCTCAGTTCGGGAGACTCAAGGGTATGGTACTGTCACTGGCTCAGCTCTGGAAGAGGCCTGTCAGCTGTCTGACATCATAGCAGATGGCAGCCACAGGAGCACTTGTGGGAATGAGTGAGGAGAAACCACAGCGACTGACCATGTGGGGTCAGGCTCAATCTTTTAGAATAATCCTCTTGCAAGGACTACCCCCAGTCCTTCCCTGTCAACCTAGGCCCTCCCGTCTAGGCCCCATCTCTGGGAAGCTCCTGCTGCTTCCATTTTGCCACACTGGGGACCAATCTCTCAACCCAATTAACCTTTGAGAGGGACAGACAACATCCAAGGCACAGCAGCACCAAACAAAAGCCTCTCTTGCTGTTTCTGTAATGGTGGTTATTACAACCTCCATGGTATTTCATGTAATCCTTTTTAATGCAAATATGGTATATGAAAGCTAAGCCATATTAAAAGGGCCTTTTGGATTTAAGTATGAAATGAGTTTACCAGCGATTTATTTTTTCAAAACTAGAAATCTAAATAGGGGTTGGAGGCAAGGGGGGGTCACAAACTCAGTTCCATAGTGAGTTTGAGTCTAGTTTAAGCTACTTGAAATTTTGACACCCCTCACCCCCAAATGGGACCTAAAAGCTAAACTGAGTGGGAAGTGGGGGGATATTGTAGTATGAGGTAGGCCTCAAATAAATTGACATAATTGTCATTTGTATGTCACGACAGTGATTTAAATACCATGGCAAGCATTCTTCATCATGGAAAAGACTTTTATGGGACCTCTGGCTGTAGGGTCCATCTTGTAGGCTTTTAAAACCCCTTCTTGGATGATGTTTTTAAGTCTCTGCATTTTCTTGCAGGACAGCAGGGGACAGCTTTATTAGTAACGTTTATCAGTTAAGTCACCCCCAAATATCTTGGCCTGCACATTTTACCTTTATTAGAGGAGTTGGCAAGTCTGTTAGTCATGTCAGCTTCTGCATTCTCGAGGGTGTTTACGTGTATGCTCACAATGTAGCCGAACCAGATTTATTTGTCCCCAGAACAAAGGAATGGATGAAATTTGATCATAAGCCACAAAAGCCCTCAAAAAAAAAAAAAAAAAAAAAACAAAAAAAAAAAAACAAAAAAAAACCAAAACAAAACAAAAAACAAAAAACGCACAAGTGGTTACTGATGGGAATGAAAAGAGAATGTTTCATTCAGTGTTGTATTAATATTTCTCCATCCCCACACTTAGTCCTTTGTTTTGCTATATGGTCATAGTTTTGACAAACCAGTACTTCATCTTTTATTTCAAATATCTACCTACAAAAAACATTAGCTTAAGGAAGCATACATTTGAACATTGCTTGTGTTGGTGACATATTCTGACATCTTTCCAATTGCAGCGACACAGCATGAGCACTGTGACGGACTTTGCTCTCCAGTGTTTAGATCATGGTAAGCTGTAGGGTACACTGGCAGAGACCATCTGAAACACATCTTTGCCTTTATTATGGTCTCTTAAAATGTGATTTGAGGAATATAATTTTATTTCAACCTTCCTTTGCAAGCAGAAAAACATAGGGTCCCTTTAAAATCAAGTAAAAACTATGTCTAAATTAGAGTGCAAGGAGAATAGGAAAGCAAATTTAAGCTTTCTTAAGCTAATGTGTGTTGTAAGTCAATATTTGAAGGGTTTGTTTATCTGTTTTTCTTCTCCTCAGAACCAAAGGAGGACAAAAGCTTTGTTGCTGGGTAAAGGTAAGAATCTCTAACTGCTATTTATGATCTTGTAAGAGTGTTGCCTCTGCTGAGACAGATAATGTGAGCTCAAGTAGACATTCTCTCTCTCTCTCTCTCTCTCTCTCTCTCTCTCTCTCTCTCTCTCTCCTCCCTCCCTCCCTCCCTCCTTCCCTCCCTCCCAAACTCTCTCTCTTTCTCTCTCTCTCTCTCTTCCCCCCCTCTCTGTGGGAAGGGGTAGGGAGAGGGAGAGGGAGGGAGGGACACGGAGTGACAGAAGACAGATCACAAAGGGATTTTTTTTTCAGCCATACAGTGGGACAGAATCATGTCACCTGCAGGAAAAAGGATGGAGTCGTCATGCTCACTGAAATAGTCAGATAAGATCTGGTGTGGTCAGGACTGAATAGCTGTAGACAAAACAAAATGAAAGAAATAGAAGGGGACTGTCTTCTTGGAAGACGATCTCCGATCTTCAGGAGGGCACATGGCCATAAGAGAGGATTGCTGGAGGGTGCCCAAAGCACACCATATACATGTTGTATTTTATAAAAAAGAAAGAATGAGCCAGGGTATGTTTGGTAGAGTCATGGTATGGTGAGGTAAAGGGGGGTGCCTCTGCGACTTTATTTAGGACATGGGAAGGGGAGTTGAGGGGGTGGAGACGGAGGGGGAGGGAGAAGGAAAGGGAGGGAAGGAGGGAGGGAGGGAGGGAGGGAGGGAGGGAGGGAGAGAGAGAGAGAGAGAGAGAGAGAGAGAGAGAGAGAGAGAGAGAGAGAGAGAGAGGAGGCTAGCCAGGAATACTCAGAGAGAGGGGGGTGAGGGAGGAGAGGGGAGAAGAAGGGACAGAGAGGGTAAGAGACTAAGAGAGAGCACAGGGCTCAAGCAGCCCCTTTTATAATGAGCCAGGCATACTTGGCTGTTGCTAGGTAACTGAGAGGCAGAGCCTTGAAGGAATGTTAGCAATACATGTGTGAAATATCAAAATGAAATTCGTGTGTGTGTGTGTGTGTGTGTGTGTGTGTGCTCCTGTATGTCTGGGCGTGCATAGAATCCAGAGGACAGCCTTGGTTGTCATTAGCCCTGGGGCTAACCAAGCTGCCCAGCCAGCTCCAGGGTTCTACCTGTCTTGACCTCCCCAGCCCTGGAATTACAAGAATATATTGCCACACCTGGCTTTTTTAAAAATACAAATTCTAGGGCTTTCATGTATGTATGAAACTCGCTTTACCAACTGCTATCTCCCCAGCTTCCTGCTGTTTGTCTTTCCTTCCAACGTTTCTCTCAGTATTCTGGTATTCAGCTTCCATGAGCATTGCCCATTGAGCTCTGCTGACGTCATCCCCATCTTTCTCTGGCCCACTTCTCCCGCCTCCGTCAAATTCATATCGGAAACCAGTTTCAAAGGTCTTAGATCTGTGTGATCAGGCTTAGTCACAGGAACAATCCACTTTTCTGGGACCAATTTTCCATATTAATACTCTCATTGCTCTCATCCAGTGTCTGACAGAAACAACTCAAGTCTTTATTTTGACTCACATTTTCAGGGTACTCAGTCGGTGATCCATCTTCTCTGTATGTATTTCAGGGCCCACTTCTAGCCTCCCACACTCTGAGCCAAGTCATCAAGCAGATATTAGCTTAGGGGACACTGGAGTGGGACATCTACTGGAGATTTCTGTAAGAAATTAGGACCTGGGCATGACAGCGCATGTGTGTAATTGTAGCCCCGGGAAGGAAGAGATCAGGAGTTCAAGGCCAGTGATGGCTATGTAACAAGTTTTTATTATCTATCCAGTGGTCACTTTTGCTCCTAGTACCTGTATCCAGACCAGGACACTGCTCTGTGACCTGGACTCATTTTACTGGTTTATTTGAGAGGTCTCCTGTAGATCAGACTACTCCTCAGACTCATCCTGTCCCTTTGTGACCCCTTACACCACCCCGTCCCATTGCCTGCTAATCCAACTCACATTCATGTCAGGCAATCAGTACTTCCACTGCCAGAGACCAGCCATCCTTCATTTTAGATTAAAGGATTTAGGCCTGAGTTTTTTCATGGCCATATCCAGTCAAATATACTGGGTACTCGGAGGTACCTTCTTCCCACCTACATCTTGGATGGACAGTGTTTTAGGAACAGGCTTCACAAGATCAGGATGAAGGAGAGCTGGGTTCTGAAATGGGAGGGGTCAGTCAGGAAGGCTAGTGTCATTATGAAGGCAAACATTTAATTGGGGCTGGCTTACTCTTTCAGAGGTTTAGTCCATTATCATCATGGCTAGAGGTATGGCAGTAAGGAGGCAGACATGGTGCTGGAGAAGGAGCTGAGAGTTCTATACCTTGATCTGAAGGCAGCCAAGAGGAAGCTCTCGCTCCATATTGGGCAGAGCTTGAGCATAGTAGATCTCAAAACCCACCTATACAGCAGTTCCTCCAACAAGGCCACACCCATCCTAATAAGACCACACCTTCTAATAGTGTCAGTCAGTATAGCCAAGCACTGAAACACATGAATATATGGGATCCATACCTATTCAAATTTCCACATCTCATTATAGGAAAATCCTTCCATGAAAGGTCTGAATAAGAGGGAGGAAAGTTAGGGGTAGGGGACTGTGCCTCTAACTCTCCCATCACCTTGGGTGCTTGCATGAACCCTTCAACTGGAGCCCTCTTGTTGGAACGAAGGTAGTCAACACGTCTGTTGCAGTAAATATTAGAACGGATCTGCCTTATCTCTTTATCAGCCGCGCAGTCTCACTCCATGGATGTCGCCCTAGTGGCCGTCACTCGGTCCGCAAGATGCCTCCTCCACACAATTCCCTTCCCAGGCAGTTCACTTTACCTGCCCTACTGCCTCAGTCCCAAGTGGAATTACTGCCCCGGTGTCTTCTTTCCTCCACTGCCCGTCACAAACATCACTTCAAATCCCAGTAACTTTTCAAACAGGTTCATGTAATAGATTCTCAATTCACAAACCCTCTACACAATAAGATTACATACAGTAGTCAAATACACAAACTTCTCTTCCATATGAAATGAAGACCTATAGAATCTCTTTAAATATTTATATCTACCTATGTTCGATTACAGCCACCAGGATCTAAGTCTGCTTTCCCGGCTCCATCTTGATTTTTCTCTATCTCTGTTCCTCTTCCGTTTTCCTACCTTTTCCCCCCGACTACCTCTCCACTGTCCAATCATGTATCGACTTAACATAAATCTACACATGTCTGTGCTCCTAAGGAGGGATTATGGAAGAGTCAAGACTGTCATGTCAAGTCAAGTCTTAGTCAAAGACTGTAAGTGGGGACTTCTTTGTTTTGCTTGCCTTGAAAACAAACAAAACAAAACTTCTTAGGTCCCCAGAAACCAAACAAACAAATAACAAACGCAGAGTAGCAGGCCTCTGGATTCTCACAGTTTCTGTTGCTTTAGTCACTGTACTACATAGGGGAGACTGTCAAGTCACACAATTTTCAGGTGATGATTTAGCTGTGTCTGGAGCACAGAGGGACAAATTCTTATAAAAAAAAGAGCAAGAAAATGCATATTTAATCTCCTCTGGCAGGAGACTTCATGTGGGTTGATTTTTTAAAAATTGGGTCCCAGGTAATTACAGAGCATAACGTAGCTAGCCCAATACTGGGAAACACTAGCTCCAGGCTAAGAGCCCAACTTTCAAGGAAGCATTCAAAGTTCCATGACAGGTACCCCCTGTTCAGTTCTTTTGCCTCTCTTTCTACTCTCTGTAGAAACTGGCCCAGGCAGTATGAGAGCATTTTCATCATCTCTGGTTAGCTCAACTCACCCCAACGATTTCCATTCTCTTCCTAGGATTTGATCCATTCCCACTGTGAGTTGGCTTGCTTTCTCTACTCCTCTGGACATTCCTGATATTTTATCTGTACCTTGTGGTTACATTAATTACGATGGGTTTCAGTGAGCCCTTCAGGCCTATTTTTTTTTATATTAATACTACAGACTATGAGTATATGTATGTGCACTGTGCATGTGTCTGTAACCTACAGAGGCCAGCAAAGAACACTGGATTCTTGGGAACTGGAGTACAGACAATTGTGACCCACTACGTGTGTGTGGGGAACCAAACCCAGGTCCTATGCAAGAATGGCAAGGAGCCATTCTTAACCACTGAGCCATTTCTCCAGGCCCCATATAATATGTCTTGGGGAAAGGGACGAAGTCTCATGTAGCTTAGGCTGACCAACTCATTGTGTAGTTAAGGATGGTCTAGAAAGTTTCATGCCCTTGCTTTGAGTACTGGGGGAATCATAGGTGTACCACATAATGACTGGCATATGTGGTTCTGGGGATAAAAACAAGGGCCTCATGCATGCTAGACTACATGAATACCAACTGAACTAAATCCCCAGCCTAAGACCAGACAATATTAATCTGTGTACATGCAGTATGATTGGCACAGAATCCAGAAAGAAGAAAGAGAAAGCGAAGAAGCCAGCAAGGGATGCTCTCCTAGTGCTTCTTATTGTTGTGATAAGGCACTACGGCCAAAAGCAACTTGGGGAGGAAAGGGTTTATCTCAGTTTGCAGTTTATATCATTAAGGGAAGTCAAGGCAGGACCCTGGAGGCTGGAACTGAAGCAGAGGCCATGGAAGAAACACTGTTTACATGGCCTGCAGCCAGCTTTCTCATAATATGCAGGACCACTTGCCCACACTCAGAGTGAGCCAGGCCCTCCTGCATCAATCACTAATCAAGAAAATGGCCCAGGAACTTGTCTACTGGCAGACTGGTGAAGGTGTTTTCCCAACTGAGGTCCTCTTTTCCCATATGACTCTAGCTCTGTGGCTCTCAGTCTTCCTAAATGATGCAACTCTTTAATACAGTTCCTCATATTGTGGTGACTCGCCCCCACCCCAGCCATAAATTTATGTTGTTGCTAATTTTGCCACTGTTATGAACTGGAATGTAAGTATCTGATATGTAGGATGTGACAGGGTGAGAACCGCTGATCTAGCTTGTGTCAAGATGACAAAAGCACAGATGATATTCATTTCCTTTCTGAGACAGCGCAAAAAGGAGATAGGATATGCAAGAAATGTATTAAAGAGGAAATGCAGGAGGGAGTTGAGAAAGACTAGGAGGCCTCTTTGGTCCCAGTGAGGGTCCATCTTAGGAAGGAGAGAGAACAAGAAGGAAGTTTGGTGGAAGCAAGAAACAGTTTAGTCTAAGGAAGGTTTGGTGAGGCCAGTGTGGAACCCTAGAGCAAAAACTGTTGGTAAAGGCCTGTTTTCTTGTTTCCCAGGAATGGGCCTGCCTCAGTGTATCCCTGTTCTACCCAGTCTCTATCTACCACCATTGGGTGGTGGATTTTAAAGGCTGCAGGGACCCCAAAGTCCATTACGTTTTCAATAATTGAAATGAATTGAGGGAGGGACCGAGGAAGGGAAGAAGGAATGACAGAAAAAAGAAGAAAGGAAGAATGAAGTAATGAACTACAGAAGATTATCTTTATTGTTGGTTTATTTGGTTGGATTTTTCTAGACAAGGTCTCACTATCTCATCTGGGCTATCCTGGAAGTCACTTTGTAACCCAGGCTGGCCTAGAACTTGTGTTGTTCCTGCTTCGGCATCCCAAGAGTCCTGGATTGCAAGTGTGGGACACCATACCTGGCAAGCATGGCAGCTTACATAGGCAATTTGGCTGTCTGGATATCATGTAGAAAGCAGATTTTGGTGACTTGGTTTCATTAACAGTTAACCGTGTAACCGGTGGATGCCCATCACTGGGTCTTTTTCTTCGCCTCTAAATTAGGAATATTAGCATCTGTCCTGCCCTTCTTACAAGATCCATGTTCCAGTTTGAGGGTGGGAGTGCTCTTCCCTGTACTGGCCACCTGTAATTCATCTTTTGAGAATCACTGCGTATTTTGTTTGTTCATTTATTAATTATTTTTTAATGTCTTGTTGTTTATTTTTTTGAGTTCTTGTATATCTGTGTATCCTAGATGTTCTTAGTATATATAACTAGCAATTTTTTTTTGCAGATTTGTCTCTTTACTCAATTAGGGACTTAGTTTACTTTATTGAGACAGAGTTTCACTATGTAGCTCTGGCTGAACTAGACTTTACTATGTTTGTAGACCAGGCTAGCCTCAAGATGACAGAGATCTGTCTGTCTTTGTTTCTCCAGTGCTATGATTAAGGTTTTATACCATAACATCTAGTGGGGATTTTTTAAAATAAAAAAATTATATTTACTTAGAAACATTCAATATGTCAACAAAACAGCCCATTTTTTTTTTTTTCAATTACCGAGTGGTATTCAGTTAACAGAACAACAATTATCTTCGTATAAGCTGCATCAGAGACAACTGAAGATGAAAAATACCAAAATAATACCAAAAGGAAACAAACAAATAAATAAAAAATCCCAACCAAACTACTGTCCCCATATATAACTAATTTGTGCTGTGCACCAACGAGAACCTGCTTTAAATTTCCATGCCAATTTATAACTCCCAGACTGTACCAGGCAAGGTTAGTGGCTATGGAAAATACCACCACTCACACAAATACAAAAATATGTGTGCCCGTGTGTGCGCGCACACACACACACACACACACACACACAGTGGTGGTTGGGGAGAATAATAAAGTTTATTGGATAATAGAAAAAATAGTCCTTTAGTGCAGGCATTTTGATTGGACCAGTTCTGGTGGAAGCTAAGAAGCCAGTGTTTCAGCACCTCTCCTACCTAAGTGTGTGTGTGTATGTGTGTGTGTGCGCGCACTCATGCTTGCTTGGAGATCAGAAGAAAACTTATGGGAATTAGTTCTCTCCTTCTACCACATGGGTCCCAGGGACTGAACTCAAGTCAATAGGCTTGGCAGCAAGCACCTTTACCAGATAAACCATATTGCTGGCCCAGAGGTCAGGTTGGCCTTTGTTGGATCCTTGACCGATTACACCTATAGACACTTGTGTGTGACACAGTGTGTATGTAGTTAAGTGTCTACTGACAATGAGCATGTAGGTCCAGTGACTCGGTTAAGTGTACCTTTCATGACAAGGCGACATAGGCAGCCAGCCTATGAGCTTTTCTCTTTCCCTCGGGTTAGCCACTCAGTTCCCCTGGAAATGACTCTTTCCCACTGATCTGCCACATCTGTCTGGGCTTTCCTCTCTACTCCAGGCTCACTGTTGCTTTGCTTTGATGGGGGTCTTCCAACCTCTCCAATTATTTGACTTCTCATCAGAGTTGGAATTAAATAACAAATCTGCCATTTCCTTAATAAAAAAATATTTGATTTTCAGCAACTTAATATGTATATTGATTGATATTAATTCTAATATTATGGACATTCATCCTCCATCAGCCATTATAACTATTTTCTCACTGCTTATGAGCTGTCTTATGACTTACATTTTAAAAACTTTTAAAAAGAGGCTTAATCATATTTAATGTGTATGCGATTTTGCCTTCATGTATGTCTGTGCACCATGTATACCCACTGCTCATGGAGGGCCGAAGAGGGGCTCAGATCCCCGGAACTGGAGTTACAGATGTCTGTTAGCTGCCATGTGGGTGCTGGGAACTGAACCTTGATTTTCTGCAAGGCACGTGTTCTTAACTACTAAGCATTTCTCTGGCTCCCCCTTTCATGTTGTTTAAGTTGATTTTATGTGTGTTTGTATATGGGAACCCATGTGCCATGGCACTTGTGTGAAGGTCCAAGGACAACTTTTAGAACTTAATTCTAGATTTTCATCTTGTGGTCCCTGGGGATAGAACTCAGGCCATTCAGCTTGGCAGAACCCCCCCCCCTTTATCTGCTGAGTCACCTCGCTGGCCCATACTTTGACATTTTATACTGTTTTCTACCCCTGGAAATTTTAATTATCCAATTAACCAATCTGTTTCCTTCCTCTTGTAACTTTGAAGTTTTTTGTACTGTTCCAGAGGGCCATAGTCCCCGATCAACACATGAATATTTTCCCCAAATTTCCTTCTAGAAAATTCCTTTGCTTTACTGCTGCATCCTTATCTGTCAGTAACTAAGTCAGTGGCAAGTCTTTTGTTCTCCACACAATGGCCAATTTTCCACCAGCATTTATGACACAAGCCCTTAGGGAATCAAAATGGCACCTTTATTACACACTGTACCCAGTTCCCACGAAGTCAATTTCTTTCCACTGTGTTCCACTGTCTGTTCCTGTGCCAAGACCCTATCTTTCTGATGAGACTAGCTATATCATGAGTTTCAATGTCCATCAAGGTAAGACACTACTAGTGCGACATTACTGGCCTTGTTTTCCAGAGCCTTGCTGGCAACAATCAGACATTTTGGACTATTGCTCTTAAACAAATCTACAGAGATTTGTAACCTTCAGTACCCAACACAGTCTACTATCTAACATCTCTCAATTCAGAAAGACAGCTCTAGTTCTGCCCAGCTACCCCTGGGAACCTCTTATCTAGGCTCACCTTTGGAGACCTGTAGCACAGTACTTGATTCAGCAGGTGGCTGGAGGGATGAAGAAGAGGACTCAAGAAAGAAGAGGAAGAGAGAAGGGCGCAGAGCATTTCTCTATTCTGGCTCCTCATTATGCCCATTAACCACCGTATCACTCAGGTAGGTGAGGCTGGAGAGGATGCTAGAAGAGAGAAAACTCTGGCTGCCTTGCTTGCTCTGAGTGAGCAATGGCCTCATTCTTAGCAAGGTTTTAAGTGACCCAAAAGGGTAATTAAGACTGCTTGTCAGTTTGTCCTGGTGAAATGTCCCCCATAGGTCTGTGTGCTGGGGGCTTGGCCCCCAGTGATGCTATTTTAGGAGGTTCTTAAAACTTTAGAAGGTGCATTCTAGCTGGAGAAAGTGTGCCACTAGGATGAACATTTAGTAGTATTTTGTCCCTGGTCCCTACCTGTCACTGTTTCTGCTTCTTGTTTGCCACAAGATGCAGAAGCTCCACTGTTACCTGTTCCCTCCCTGCTCCATGATGGTCTGCCCAAGCATGGCCAGAGCAACGATGAATTAAACGCTCTAAAACCCTGAGCCAAAATCAACCCTTCTGCCCTTGAGTTGTTCTGTCAGGCGTCTTTGGCTACAGAACAGTAGTAACAAGATCCCCTGGCAAGTACCAGACAACATCCTAGGCACCAACCTGGGCAGGATGCTAGGTCATCAGGGAGTAACTGAACACCACAGCAGTTACCTCAGTTTCCTACGTGGACACCTAGCAGGATTAGAGACCCATACTTAGTCCCACTCTCACTGAATGCCGGCCAACCTCAAGTACAGGATCAGAATCCATCTTCAGTGGATTGGAGCTCACTTCCATTGTAGTTTTGTTTGTTTGTTTAGTTTTGTGTCTGCAATTTGAATGGTGCTTCTATTGTTCCTACCCTTCAATGTCCCCAGTTATGATTAACTCCAATCTGAAAGTGTTGTTAGATTTTTAAAAGTAAAAAGTGAAACTGATGAACAAACCATCCCAGTAAAACTAGATATACAATAAAAAGAGTTTCATCTACCTCAGCTGTACTATCCCTTGTAACTAGTGTCTTACACATAGAGGACATCTGGTGTAAAAAAAACCTGGTGTAAAGCAGTTACAAAAAGGCAGTATTTCGGTGCTGGCTCAGCAGTTAAGAGCTCTTGATGGTTTTGCAGAGGACCCGGGTTTAGTTCCCCAACACTCACATTTGTTTATTTACCTGTTTGTTTATTTGTTATGCATAGAAGCAGCTATCAAAGCTTGAGCACAGAGATCAGAAGACAAGCCGCGGCATGGTTCTCTCCCTCTTTTGTGTGGGTCTCAGGGATTGAATTGAAGTCATCAATCTTAGGAGCGAGTCCCTTTACCTACTAAGCAATCTCACTGTCCCAAATTTTGTTTTAAAAAGGAGAAGCATTCTACTGTAGTGAGCTACACATAGTAGGCTAGGAATAAAGTACAAGTGAACTAGCCAGAGGAAGACAGAGTGGAGGCCATATGGAGCATAGCAGTAGAGTGGGTATTAGTGGGGCCTCTAGTCTAGATGACGTCTCCACAGACACAGGGAAGGATGCTCTGACTTCTGGTGGCCATGGAGAATATAAAGGAAAGAAGTGGAATGAGATGCGGTCTGGCCATGTCAGGGGTATCTGGCAAGCCACCTGTAAAGGCAGCTTGTTGCTCAGGGGACGGCAGGAAGAAAAGATACAGGACCCGCAGGATGGGTGCAGGAAGCTAGTCCTCTATCTAAAGGCTAGGACCCAGAACGTGCATTGTCTTTCATAGACCACACTTCTGTGATAGTTAATCTCAATTGTCAACTTGATGGGAGGTGGATCTCTGGACATGTCAGTGAAGAATTTGTTTAGGTTAAGAGTGGGCAGAACCATTCCCTAGGCTTAAGTCCTGGACTGCATAAAAAGGAGAAACCCAGCTGAGTACTAGCATGTATCATTCTCTTTTCCCTGACTGTGGGTACATGACCCACTGCTTTGGTCTCCTGTTCCCGTGCCTGTCCCATTGTGATAGACTGTACCCTCAGAGAGCCAAAATAAGCCCTTCCTTCTCAAACTTGCTTTTGTCAGGCAATTTTTATCACAGCAGCAGAAAGGTAACTGATGCAACTGCCTTGTATAGACAAGGGATGGAGGAAAAGAGCCCAAACCCTAGGAAGAAGACTAGGTAGGCTTCCCTGTCTCTTGCTAGAAGTGAGGCTGAAAAAAGTGTTGAGAGCAACAACCCTGGACAAGTACCACAGCAGAATATCTTCAAACTTAACCGGCATATTCTGTGACTGTCCTTTGCATATATGTAAGAGGTAAGAATATGTATTTCCCTCAAATGCATCCTCGAGGGCTAGCTAGCTAGAGCTTTGAAGCAGAAGCCACAGTCTTGTCAAGAGGCCCTCTTCACAGGATTCTCTCTCTCAAGTTTCCAGTAATTGCCTCCTTCTACCCTTCTGGCCTGTGCTTTCCACACACCCTGATCTGCCTTTGAAAATAGTCTCTTTATTTAACTCGTCTCATTTTACCCAATCAGAGAGTACCATCTGTTTCCTGCAAGAACCTGGAATGGTACAGATGGCTTGTCTGACCTATTGATGGTGAGCCCAAGTGCCCTTTATTGTGCTAGGCAGAGGTAGGGCAGCCTGGAGATAACTGGAAGTCTCGCTGCCTAGAATGAAGCCAGAAACGTGAGCTTCTTGACAGTGGGTCCTTCTTAAGAACAGTTTTGCCATCTTCCTTCATTCAGGATCACTGTTCTGCCTTAAAAGGGGTCCCCTTTCTCAGACAATGAGGTTGCTCTGTGAGTGGTTTTCTACTCCTGTAAATACCAATGTCACAGAGAAACCTCATTATTCTCCAAGAAAAATGCAGAGGAAAATATCCAACTACATAAAACCCTACAAAGACTAGAAGTGACATGAGGGGCTAAAGAGATGGCTCAGGGGCTGGAGAGATGGCTCAGTGGTTAAGAGCATTGACTGTTCTTCCAGAGGTCCTGAGTTCAAATCCCAGCAACCACTTGGTGGCTCACAACCATCTGTAATGAGGTCTGATGCCCTCTTCTGGTGTGTCTGAAGACAGCTAGTGTACTTATATACATTAAAACATCAAATCTCTTAGAGTATTCACTTCTGTTTATTTTAATGAATTATTAACATCTCTCTGTTTATATGATGGAGAGCATCATAGGACAGCTTTGTGGAGTCTGTTCTTTCCTTCTGTCTTTACATGCTTCCAGAAATGAACCTGGGTCATCAGACTTGTATGACAAGCACTTTTACCCATTGAGCCATCTTGTTGGCCCTTTATTGCTGGTTTATTTATTTATTTGATGTGTGTGTGTGTGTGTGTGTGTGTGTGTGTGTCTGCAGTGTGTGTTTGTGTGTATTTCAACATTGAGCCTTAAATCCAGGGTCTGGTTCATGGTAGACATACAGCCATTGTGTTTTTAGAAAGAGTCTTGTTATATAACTTAGATTAACCTCCACTTTAAATCCAAAATCCTCCTGCTTCTGTGCTCCAAGTGCTAGAATTACAGATGTGAGGTAGCATGTTCAATTGTTTATATATTTAAAATGTTTTAATGCATGTATTTATTTGTGTGTAAGTGTCTGTGTACATACAGTAGCACACATGTGTAGGTCAGCGGACAACTTGCAGGAGTAGGATCTCTCTTTGTTGTCTTCTGCCAAGTGGGTCTTGGGCTCTTACAATGGTCAGGCTTGGCAGCAAGCAGAGTCTTCATCTGTTGAGTCTTTTCTCTGGCCCTATGTATGGATATATTTGGTTTTGGTTTCATTTTGGCTTTACTGAAAATGTATTGCAGCGTTCAACAGCTCGTTCCTCTTTTTTCTCAATGTCTTGCTCTTTAGCTTCCTTGGCCCTTTTTGTTCAAATTCCAGAGAGTCAGGCATTTGGTACTGGCCATGTGGAAACTGGCACCAAAAAAAAGTGCCTTTTGAAATTCTTCTGTTTCTCTGTGATGACTCTGGCCTCCTTTTTGTAGACATTCAGGATGGGTATCATAGATCCTGTTAGCTGGGGGTTCATTTTGAATTCTTCAGTGGATAGTGGATTGTATCCCTTCTTGGAAGCAGAAGTCTTCCTGTAGAAAAGTGTGAGCTTGGAGCCATTGCTGTCAGGTGCTATAGCACATTGGCCTGAAATGATTCATTGGATTTGTTTTGGCTCCTCAGGTCCACATAGAAACTACTTTCTTATAGATGCTGACCTCCCTGAGTTCTTGTAGGCTGAGGTCCCTCTGAGCTCAAACCCTGGGGTGGTATCTCACTGTAGGGTACCTCCCTATGAGCCTGATAGGGCAATGTGGCATTTTTTGGCCCTTCTGCCCTTGAGTTTGTGGATCGTACATCCTGGCTAGTTGAACCAACTGTCTACTTGCTGCTGCTGCTGCTACTGCCAATCTCTATGGAAGTGGTCTTCGAGGACCATTGCTATATTATCTGGATGCCATGGCTGCTTCCTCTTCAGGAGAATGGTAGAGCTGAGTGGATTTATATGTATTTTTACAAGGTCCCTCTTTTGAAACATGAAAAAAAACTGGGATACTACAACCTTTGCATTTAGGCCTGAGAATATGGAGAGGCTTCTTAGACATGATGGTGGTGTGGTTTCTTGACTGTATTTCTAGGTCACTTGGCTATATTATTAACAGAGAGTCATTGTATGTGTGAGCTATGTACCCTTTGCCATACAACTGTTATAATTTAGCAACCGTTAAAAATTTAATAGACTTCTATTTACATGAAGATCGATGATGGGCTGGAGAGATGGCTCAGCGGTTAAGAGCACTGACTGCTCTTCCAGAGGTCCTGAGTTCAATTCCCAGCAACCACATGGTGACTCACAACCATCTGTAATGGGATCTGATGCCCTCTTCTGGGGTGTCTGAAGTCAGCAACGGTGTACTCATATAAATAAAATAAATAACTTTTTTTAAAAAGGTAGATGAGACATTCTTTTCCCTTTCATACCTGCTAAGGACAAACTTGGGATATTCTATACAAAGCAAGCATAAGATGGCATTGCCTTAGTGTCCAAGAACCACAAAAGCAATGGCTTCTTTTCAATGCCTACATTCTAGATCTCCAGCTCAAAAGAAGTTGGCACTCAGAGCATCAACGAGAGCAGACTTTTAAAATCACAGAGAAAGTCTTCTCTTCCTAGACAAAGGACCAGGAAGGATATGGGTGTGATCATTCCTGCCGGTAATCCCAGCTTTTGGGAAAAAGAAGGAAGATCGTGAATTTGAGGAGAGCCTAGGCTACATAGCAAGAGTTTGTCTCAGTACAGAATAAGTAAATAAACAAATAAATGAAATATAACAAAACAAAAATGTGTTCACCAAAGGACCAGGGGAGGAACCGGCATTGGCAGACAGAGGAGTTTTAGATAGAGGAAGACACAAACCAAAAACTATGGCTTTACCCCGCCAGTGCCAACAGGGGCCTAGTAGAGAGCCCCAAATTCCACACTTGTCTTGCTATAATAATTTGCCCGTGCTGGTTAGTTTTTTTTTTTTTTTTTTTTTGTCAACTTCTTGACACAAGTAGATAATCTGGAAAAGGGGACCCTCAACTTAGAAAATGCCCCAGGAATGACTTGTAGGCAAACCTGTAGGGCCTTTTCTTGATCCGTGTTTAATGTGGGAGAGCCCAGCCCACTATGGGTGTGGTCACTCCTGGGCAGGTGGGCCTGGGAAGTAGATGATAGTAGGCTAAGCAAGCCAGTAAGCAGCACTTCTCCATGGTCTTGTGTTGCAGTAAATATTCAAAAATAAAAACGGTTTATCTCTTACTGGCCCTGAGGTCTCAGTCCTCAGGCCTGGTTTTAGTTCCGAGTCACATGCACCTCTGTTGCCTGGTCTGAGCCGCCAACATGGCCCAACTCGTCCATACAACTCCCTTCCTTTGGTGGTTTTCTACCGCCTGTTCTCCACCTCTGTCCCAGGGTGTTTCTTTCTTTTTTTTAATATTTATTTATTTTATTTATATGAGTACACTATAGCTGTCTTCAGAGATGGTTGTGAGCCACCATGTGGTTGCTGGAACCTGACTGAACTCAGGACCTCCAGAAGAGCAGTCACTGCTCTTAACCACTGAGCCATCTCTCCAGCCCCCAGGGTGTTTCTGTACCCCAAAATCCCACAAATACAACTTTACAGCCCAATAGCTTCTCATACAGGTTTATATATTCAACTCTTAATCCACAAATCCTCTATACAACAAGATTGCATCAAATAGACAAAGATACAAACTTCCCTGCTATATGAGATATTAGACCTGTAAAATCCTTATGTTCATAGCTTTTTAACACCAATAAATCCCACCTGGGTCCAGCTGGTCCTTGGGAAGCTCCATGTTGCCACGATCTCTAACCTCCGTTCTCGGACCTCCTCAGAGCTCTCAGCCCTCTCTACTTCCCTCGCCCTGCCCAGTCACTGGCTTTCCTTTATTTTACTAATTAAAATGGGAAGGTTCAGTTGAAGTCATATGACTAGACAGCCCTTTTAGGGGAAGTGGAATTAGTATTAAAATACAAACAGCTTCAGGACAATCTACAGTCTTGGCTTCAGCTCCTGCCTCCAGGCTCCTGCCCTGACTTCCCTCAGTGATGAAGTGTGACATAAGCTGAAATAAATCCTTTCCTCCTCAGGTTGCTTTTGGTCTTAGTTTTTATCACAGGTATCCAAGCAAATTAAGGCAATGTCTCACCTTATCTTATCAGGAAAAGCCAAGTGTGGAGCCAGCACACTCATACTACAGCATGGTAAGGAAGCAATGACACAGAGAGCCTGTATGCACTTCCTTCTTGGGTGGTACCCTCGGGGTCTTACTCTGAGGGAGCTCTCACTACACAGGAGCTGTTCCAGTGTAGATCCAGGCACCAGGTCTATTTCTCTACCACACGGTCATCTAGGTGGTTATTTACCATGCCCGGTACACATTTCATTTCATGGCCCCCCATGTCAGATCTGCCTGCTCTACTGCCTCTCAATCATTGCTTTCACACACTCTCTTCCACAGCCCTGTAAAATCATGACTCAACAATTGATAACTTATCAAACAAATTTATATGTTAAATTCTCAACCAACAATCCCTCCACACAATAAGCTTACAACCAATTGGCAAAGATATAAACCGCCTACCTAGATAAGATAAATTGACAGATAGAAATCCATTTCTTAGAAACTACCGATAGCTACTCAGAGCAGCGCGGGTGTGTCATCTTCATCTTCCATCTAGAATCTCCCACTTTCCCTTATTCTCTCTCACCTTACCAAAATTTTGTCCCCACCCCATTCTCTACCATCCAATCATATATCACCCTGACCTAACTAGTGCCAGCCCTCACTTGCATATAGACATCAACCTACAGTACCCCAGGAAGCCAGGCGGGGAGGCAAAAGAATCTTATAAACTTCAGCAACATTGAGCCTACCCAAGCCTGGACTTAAATAAACTCTCCTCCCTGTTGTCCACAGAGATTGAGTGATAAAGGGACACTGCACCCTTTCCCTCTGCTGGAACAGCATTAAAAATGCCAGCAAAACCAGAAAGTTCAAATGAGATTCACTGTAACATAATGCTCCAATTGACCAAGTCTCAAAAATATATAGTAGGGCCAGAGATATAGTTTGATTGATAGAGTACTTGCCTGTAATGAATAATGCTCAGGATTCAGTCCCCAGAACTACATGAAATGGAGTTATGGCACACCTCTGCAACCTCAGTATTTAGGTGATGGAAGCAAGTAGATCAAGAATTCACAAGCAACCTTGGGTACATAGTGAGTTTGAGGCTAGCCTGGGCTACATGAGACCCTAACCTCCCTACCTCCCAAAGACTAAAATATTTTCTTATTTGCTAGATGTGGTGGTAGTACCTGCCTTTAGTTACAGCACTTAAGAGGCTGAAGAATTAGAAGCCAGCTTGGTCTACACTGTAAGTTACATACTGAGGTCTGATCTGAAAACAAAACAACAACAATAACAGCAAAACCTGGCAATATATAACCTATACATGTCAACATTAAGGTGAAATACATATTAAAATTATCTAACAAAAGATTTTAAGGCAACTATCATAAAATGAATTTAAGGGACAAATTAAAAATATGTTTGAAAAAAATATGTTTGATTTTATCTGTCCCCTGTCTATAGGAAACTACACTGATCTCCTCCAACCAACCTCCCTTCCTTCTCATAGCTTTATCTCAGCCCACAATTCCAGCAGGCATGCCTTAAGAACCCACTAGCCAAACCTGCCAGTGAAGCAGGCAGGCAAGCTTCAGATCTTCATATTCCCTCCTCTCCTCAAAGTCTAATCCCCCACCCAGTCTAGCCCTCAGCTCTGTAGAAGATTACCTGCTATGGGCTCTCCTCAGTCTCTGGGCTCATTCCCAGAGGACTAAGAAGATCCTGGTGGAACAGCCTGCTTTCCTCCCTCTTGTGGACCCCTCAATACAGCTCCTAGCCCATTCCCTTCCTAAGAGTCAGCTCCCAGTAACTGGGATTATATTCTACCTGAAACCATAGGCACACTTAGCAGAATTCTAGAAGAATTCTCAACCAGGTAACACACAGTCATCATACCTTCTTAAGAACCAGAGAGGATAATACAAACCAAGATTAAAAAAAAAAAAAAAAAAAAAACCCACCCAATAAAGACAAAATGGGAGGCAGTCTGGAGAGATGGCTCAGTGGTTAGGAGTACTGTTTGCTCTTCCAGAGGTCCTGAGTTTAATTCCCAACAACCACATGGTGGCTCACAACCATCTGTAATTCTGGTGTGTCTGAAGGCAGCAACAATGTACTCACATACATAAAATAAATAAAACCTTTAAAAAGAGACAAGATGGTGTATCAGCACCTAGAATTACAATTATCCCAAACCCAGATGCCCAACAACTCTGTTGATAACAGCCAGGACAGTAAGTCTCTAGCCCAGAAACCCTACCACAACAGGCCCTGAGTATTGCAACATAGCTAAAGCACAAGACAAAGACCTTAAAATCGCCTTTATCAATATGATAGAAGTCCTTAAAGAGGAAATGAAGAAAACCTTAAAGAAATCTATGAAAACAAATAAACAGTGAAAGTGGATAAAAACATCTCCAAAGAAAAAAACTTTGAATTAAAATGCTAGAGGTCGGGCTGGAGAGATGGCTCAGCGGTTAAGAGCACTGACTGCTCCTCCAGAGGTCCTGAGTTCAATTCCCAGCAACCACATGGTGGCTCACAACCACCTGTAATGGGATCGGATGTCCTCTTCTGATGTGTCTGAAGACAGCTACAGTGTACTCGTATATATAATAAATAAATAAATAAATAAATAAATGTTAAAAAAATAAATAAATGCTAGAGGTCCTTATAGAGAAAAATTTCTTAAAGGGAAAATTCAACAAGAAGACATTGCAGGACACCCATGTTCTTAAATGAAACACTACAACAGTTTAAATCACATATTGATGTTCACATATTAGTAGTGGGAGACTTCAATATTCCACTCTTGATAATATACAGGTCATCCAGACAAAACTAACTAAATAAAAACCCAGAGAAATGCTAATTGATGTCATAAACCAAATGGACCTTGTCTTAGTCAGGGTGTCTATTCCTGCACAAACATCATGACCAAGAAGCAAGTTGGGAAGGAAAAGGTTTATTCAGCTTAAACTTCTACACCGTTGTTCATCACCAGAGGAAGTCAGGACTGGAACTCAAGCAGGTCAGGAAGCAGGAGCTGATGCAGAGGCCATGGAGGGATGTCACTTACTGGCTTGCTTCCCCTGGCTTTCTCACTTGCTTTCTTATAGAACCCAGGTCTACCAGCCCAGGGATGGCACCACCCACAATGGGCTGGGCCCTTCCCCTTGATCACTAGTTGAGAAAATGCCTTACAGCTGGATCTCATGGAGGCATTTCCTCAACTGAGGCTCCTTTCTCTGTGACAACTCCAGCTTGTGCCAAGTTGACACAAAACCAACCAGCATACTACATTGCTATAATAATAATAATAATAATAATAATAATAATAATAATAATAATAATAATAATAATAATAATAATAGTAACAACAACAAACAACTGATACAGAACCAATATGCTAATCTATGGAATTGAATTGAAGACCCAAACATAAATCCACACATGTATGGACACTTGATTTTTTTTTAGAAGCCAGAAATACACAGCATTTCTGGAAAAAAAAAAAAAAGCATCTTCAACAAATGGTGCTGGTCAAACTGGATGTCTAAATGTAGGAGATGACAGATCCATATGTACCACCCCGAACTCAAGACCAAGTTGATCGAAGACCTCAACATACCAGATCCACTGAACCAGATAGAAAAGAACGTGGAGAACAGTCTTGAACACATTGGCACAAGAATCAACTCCCTGAACAGAACACCGTTAGTCCAGGCACTAAGATCCACAAGTAATAAATGGGACTTCATGAAATTGAAAAAGCTTCTACATGGCCAAGGGCATATAGACTTCCTGACAAAGCAACAGCATACAGAATGCGAAAAGATGTTTACCAACTCCACATCCACTAGAGGCCTAATTTCTCAAATATATAAAGAACTAAAAAAACTAGATATCAAGCAAGCAAATAACCCAATTTTAAGCAGGGAGGAGTACAGATCTAAACAGGGAATTCTCAAGAAAGGAAACTCAAATGGGTGAGAAACACTTAAAGAAATGTTCAACATCCTTAGTCATCAGGGAAATGCAAATCAAAACTACATTGAGATTCCACTTTACACCTGTCAGAATGGCTGAGATCAACAAAACAAATAACAGCTTATGCTGAGGAGCACATGGAGTAAGAGGAAGATTTATCCAGTGCTGATGGGACTCTAAACTTGTGCAGCCACTATGGAAAGCAGTGTGGTTGTTCGCTAGAAAGCTGGAAATTGATCTACCCCAAGGTCCAGCTTGGGCTCATACCTAAAGTATGCTTCATCCTGCTATAGAGACATTTGATCAACTATGTTCATCGCTGCTCTATTCATCATAGCTAGAAACTGGAAACAACCTAGATGTCCCTCAACAGAAGAATGGATATAGAAAATGTGGTACCCTTACACAATGGAATTTGTAGGTAAATGGATAGGAAAAAAAATATTCTGAGTGAGGTAACCAGAATGCAGAAAGATAAATATGGTATGTATTCACTTATATGTGGATATTAGCTGTTAGGTCAAGCCACTGATAAGCAAGCTACAAACTAGAACCACAGAGGTTAGGTATAGAGTAAGGGATCTGGGGGCAACAGATAGAGCTCCCTAGGAAAGGGAATGGAATAGAAAGTTATGGGTGGACTAGATGGGAAACTGAGATGGGAGGATCAGGGGAGTGGGAGACAAGGGAGTAAATACAGGCAGAGACAGCTAAAATGAAGGCTTATTTGACGGCTACTATGGAACTATAATATAGTAGAAGCTTCCTAAAATATATACATATATAAAGAAGTTCTAAATGAAACCACCAAATGAAGGGGAGACAGATCCCCAACTGGACTTGCCACCAAATGAAGCTTCCAGTACTGGGAATGGCTTATATCTAATTGAGTTGGCTAAGGGGGTCCCATGGGTACCCACAAACAAAGGCTGTTGCCCAGTTGCTCTCCATGAACTGACAGCAGGGCACTGTTGCTGGAAACAGCGCCTAATAACTCAACAGAGTTCAGCTGGTGTTACTTAGAGCATTCACTCGTTCTTGGTACTCTGCCTGCTACCAAAGGAGGAATGTAAACACCAACCCAGCCACAAGCCCTTTATGTACAATGGTCCTGCTTGCAAGATGAGCTAGTGCAACAGTGGCACAAAGCTTGTGGGAGTAACCAACCACTATTCAATTTGACTTAAGGCCCAGTCCATGAGATGAAACCTATACCGGACACTGCTTGAGAATCTAATACTAGATAGCCCAGGGACCTAGGGGAAAACTAAGTACTCCTGTTCTGCTAAAGGAACATAGCAATAAAATGACACTGACATTCTGCTATATTCATAGATTAGTGCCTTTCTCAGCTATCATTAGAGAAGCTACCCCCTGTAGCAAATGGGAACAGATACAGAGACCCACAGTCAGACATCACATAGACAGTGAGAGACCTTGAAACACTCTGCCCTACACTGGGTGCTTCCATCAAATCCTTGCCCTCAGGGCTCAGAGGACCCTGTGCAAGAGGAGGTGGAAAGGGTATAAGGGCCAGAGGTGGTGGAAGACAGCAAGGAAACAAGGCCTTCTAAACCAACAGGATCAAAGCTCATATGAACTCACAGAGGCCTGCATGTGTCTACAACAGATGGAGTCCTAGAGCTGAAATAAAAGTAGATACAGAAGCTATCTCCCATTGATAACCACTCACAAATGAAAACGTAGTTTCCTCCAAGGGAGTCTCACTGGGAAACAAACTCCTGTTAACTGAAGGCTGTGTGCCCAGCAGTAAGTGGCCAGAAAATGAACTCAGTGGCATCTCTGGAGGTTCCTTGTCTTTCTTTAGGAAATTCTCCCCCCACTCCTTCCCCCTCTCTCCCTTTGTATATATATTATGGCTTCTGGTTTTATGTTATTTATGGGATTCCTGAATGAATAAACAGGTGGGTGGCTGGAGCTATATTTGTTTCTTGTGTCTCCTCCTGGACTCTTTCTTCTGTTCGTTTCTTTTGTCCTATTCTGATGTGTTTGTTTTTGTTTTATCTTATTATTTTTATTATATTATTATCCCTTAGAAGTCTGTTTGTTTTATAATGAGACAGAAATGGGGTGGATCTGGATGGGAGGTGAGGTGGGGAGAAACTGGTGGGAGTAGAGGGAGGGGAAACTGTAATCAGAATATATCATATTTAAAATTATTTTCAAAAATTATTTTCAATAAAAAGTAAAGTACAAGGGAGAGAAAGATGGATAAGTGGTTTACAAGCACTGAATTCTTTTCCAGAGGACCTGGCTTGGATTCCCAGCACCTACGTGGCAGCTCACAATCATCTGCTAACTTTGGTTCCAAGGGATCTGACATTGTCTTCTGGCCTCAGAGGGCAACAGACCTGTACCCTGTATGTATGTGCAGACATACATGTAGGCAAAACACTCCAAAACTTAAGATAAATAAAATAAGGTGTGTCAACAACTATAGAAACTATAAAGAAACAAATGAAAAATTTAGATGGAAGGGTCCCCAAATCTAAAACTCAATGGATAGGCTCAGTAACCGAGTGGAGGAGACAGACAGAACAAATAAGGGTGCCAGCGAGATGGCTCAGTGGTCAGGAGCACCGCCTGCTCTTCCAGAGATCCTGAGTTCAAATCCCAGCAACCACACGATGGCTCACAACCATCTGTAATGAGAGCTGATGCCTTCTTCTGGTGTGTCTGACGACAACTACAGTGTACTCATATACATAAAATAAATATTTGTTTTTAAAAAAGAGCTAATAAGAAAAGAGAACAACTACCCACCTCAACAAGAGAAAAAAAAAAGTGGTCTGAACAAACACAAATAGATGAGACCTTAGGGACACTAACAGAAACTCTAACATTGACATCTCTGGTGTCCCCAAAGATAACAGTAAGACCAAAGTAGACTCTGAAAAAGTAATGGCTAAAAGTGTCCCACATTTGGCAAAGGAATGTCAGCTGACCTAACAGAGGGAGTGAACAGGAAACAGGTTAAAGCCCCAAAGATGAAATGGAAACCATATAGATGATCAACCTTTGAAAATGAAGGACAGTAGAAAAAACCTTGAAAGCAGGAAGGAGCGACACTGCAGGAGTGCAGAGAAACAGCTGTGAAACACCCTTGCTCAGGGAACAGACTAGAAAGAGGCAGGACTTGTATTTTTCAAGGTACGAAAGATCTGTCAATCTAGACGCCTGTATGCAGTGAAAATATCCGTTAGAAAGAAGAGGAAATGTCGACACTCTCAGATGCTGGGAAACGAAGAGAAATTGTTTCCAGCAAGCTTCCTAAATAAAGGGCAGAGGAAGGCCACGCAACAGAAGGGATAAGAAAAGAACAGACGGAAGGAAAACGAGACTGCAGTAGGGATAAATTATGTGCAGCTTCAACTTGCCCTCTCTTGGATTGCAGACATTTTGCCGGTGGCTAAAGTATATGCTATGGACTGTTTAGCATGGTGTCCAGTATCTCTAGAGGGAATCGCTCAGACAATTTAATTACAAACGACGGAGAGTATTATAAATAGGCATAACATTTCTGCCCATCATTCAAAATGTTGAAGAGATGATTGTGATGATGTAATTCTACTTATGTGATACAATTCTGGACCAGGAAGATGTGGATGCTTGTTTCTAAGTCTTATTGCCTGAGTTTGATCCCCAAATACGTAAATAAAATATAACAATATAATGCAATTCCTGGAGAAACAAATAAGAAAAAATACAAGGAAACACATACATGAAAAAGTACTGTAAATAAAACAATATAGAATTATAAGAAATATTCAAGAAATCCCAGGACAGCAGAAAAATAGAAAATGAAAAACAGAAAACAAGAAACCTAATTACCTTAAGTAAATACACCAGTTACAAGCAGAGAATAGTAGAGTACATTTAAAAGGCATAATCCAGTAATAGTGTGTATATAAGAAACTAACTTCAAATGGAATGATAAAGGCGGAGTGAGGAGCTAGAGAAATGGCTCAGTGGCTAAAAGCAAATCTACTCCTGCAGTGGACCCAAATTCAATTCCCCATACTCCGATGAGTAGCTCCAGTTCTAGAGGGCACTAAGACACCTGCACCTATGTGAATGTGCCCCCACACAGACACATTTTTAAAAAGAGCCTATTGAAAGTAAAAGGATGAGGGTGCTGGAGAGATGGCTCAGTGGTTAAGAGCACTGACTGTTCTTCCAGAGGTCCTGAGTTCAATTCCCAGCAACCACATGGTGGCTCACAACCATCTGTAATGGGATCAGATGCCCTCTTCTGGTGTGTCTGAAGACAGCTACAGTGTACTCACATACATAAAATAAACCTTTTTTTAAAAGGGTAAAAGGATGAAAAGTGATATATATCGCAAACATTCATTAAAAGAAGTTATGACTGATTGTATTAGATAAGATAGAGTACAGAAAAGGGAAAATCACCCGCATCAAAGAGAGACTTCATATAGCGATCAAAACACCGAGACAGCACATGGACATGGCATTTATAAATGTATGTGCACCAGCTAATGGAGCATCAAAAGCATGGGGATCGAGACCCGCTGGACCAGAACAGAGAAATAGAAACAGCATTTGAAATTTCAACATTAGTTTATCAACAGCTAAACAGAAAATCAGCAAGAGTACAGAGGAACGCATCATGAGCATCATTCACTAGAATCCAATCAACATTTATGGCATATGGTACCCGACAACCGCAGAATGTGCCTCGAGAATCCAGAGTAAAAGGGAAAATAAACCAGAAGCAAGGGGAAAGATAACTACAACTTACCCAATATGAAATTGGTAATTTGAGAGGCAGCACTGGCTGCTCTTTCCCAGGAGCTAGGTTGGTCCCAGCACCCACATGACGGCTCACAATTATCTGTAATTCCAGTCCCAAGGGAACTGGCACCCTCACACAGGCATACATTCAAGAAAAATGCAAATGAACTGAAAATAAATTTGTTTTTAAAAATTAACAATGAAATGGGCCATTTGAATATCTACAACTATCAAGGGAGTTAAATTTGTCGTTTAAAAACTCTCCCTAAAATAAGTACAGGAAGCCATATGGTCTCACTGGAGAACCCTACCATTTCTATATAGTGTTTTGAAAACAAAAATCAATCCAGTTTCCATTTTATTTTCTGAAGCTAGTGTCACTCCATAAGACTAGACAAAGACTGCACAAACAGGTTCTATAAACCAACACCCATTGTGCATATACATGCAGAGATAACCAGCAAAATATAGTCACATAGAATTGAGCATATAAAAAAGTTGAGCATAAATGAAACACACTATCATATAAAGAGAATTATGTAACTGATTAATGTAGACTTTTTATTCCAGGGATGTAAGACTAGCTCTAAAACCATTCACCACGATCCACTGTCTTACTAGTTTAAAGAAGAAAAATAAAATCACAGGTCACTAAGATGACTCGGGGGATAAAGCATACAACACTAAGCCCGAGGACTCGAGTCTAAACTCTGGGCCCTCCATGGTGGATGTGGACCACCATCTGCAAGTTGTCCTCTAACCTCACATTCAGACCATGTCATGACTTCTCCCGCATATATGCATGCTAAATAAATAGTACCCATTATACTTTCTTTAAAAAAAAATAACCTTAAAACCAAGTGTCTTTCATGTACACGTACACACTAAAATTAAGTATCAAACAGAACATCTCTCAGAGAAGATACAGAAGTAGCCAAGAAGCACACAAGAAGATGCCCAGTATCACTAATCATTTGAGAAACACAAATCAAAACTAAACTCTGGGCTGGGGAAGTGAGTCAGTAGGTAAAATACTCAGTGCAAAAGCAAGAGAACTGAGTGTGGATCCCTAGATCATGTGTGAGAGCTATCTCCCACTGTGAACATCTGTAATTCCAGTGATGGGGGTGGAGACAAAAGGATCCAGAAGCCTCATTGGCCAGCAGGCAAAATACCAATGCACATAAACTAAAAATAAATTGTTACAAATAAAGTAGGTAATTTGAATATCTTTCTAGTCTAAATGATGAGCCTCAGGTTCAATGAGAGATGGCGTCTTTAAGGAAAGATGAAGTTAAACGATAGAGGAAAGGAATCCTGATGCCAGCTTCTGGTGTCCAAGATGCTGGGTTAATACATGCACACACATATGGACATACTTCATGCGTATGTACAAGGCACCGAGACCACCTCACATCTATTAGGATGGCTACTACTTAAAAAGAAGTGTTGGCAAAGATTAGAATCCCCTGCATTTTTTCAGAAATGCAAAATGGCAAGTTGCTATGGAAACCAGTGTGACAGTTAAAAGCAAAAACAAAAACAAAATAAAATCAGAATTAATAAGAAAGAAAATAGCAACTCTGCATCCTTGGTGTGATGGAAATGCCCTGTACCTTAACTTCAGTGGAGTGAGCAGCCTGCTGATAGCATTGTAGTAAAGATCTTGCCACCATGGAAAGGATCCTTGGGGCTCTCCTGGTACTTTTCTTACACCTAAAAGGAAAGCTAGAATTATCTAAATGCACAATGATGGGGTTTGTTTGTTTGGAGACAGGGTCTCACTGTGTAGCCTCAGCTAGTTTGGAACTTGCTATGTAGACCAGGCTGACCTCAAATACACAAATATCTGCCCCCTGCCTCTTCCCTAGCACTAGGATTTGGGGAGGGGAGGGCAGGAGTAGGAGGCATTTGAGACAGGGTTTCTCTGTGTAGCCTTGGCTGTTCTGGAGCTTGCTCTGTAGACCAGGCTGGCCTCAAACTCAGACATCCGCTGCTTCTTCCCAACTGCTGGGGTTAAAAGGGTGTGCCACTATGCCTGGATCAACATAAAATGATTTTGTTTGTTTTTAAAGAGAGAGGGGTGCTGGAGAGATGGCTCAGTGGTTAAGAGCACTGACTGATCTTCCAGAGGTCATGAGTTCAATTCCCAGCAACTGCATGGTGGCTCACAACCATCTGTAATGGGATCTGATGTTCTCTTCTGGTGTGTCTGAAAACAGGTGCAGTGTACTCATATAAATAAAAATAAATAAATCTTGAGGGGAGAAGAGAAAGAGGGAGGGAGGGAGAGAGAGAGAGAGAGAGAGAGAGAGAGAGAGAGAGAGAGAGAGAGAGAGAGAGAGATGAGCCTAAGGTCTATGAGACTATGAAGAAAATTTCAGGACTGTTGTCAAGTCAGAAGGATATACAGGTGTTTTTGCTACTTTCTCTAAAGTCAGTCTTGGTACCTGCTATAGAGAGATATTAATATTTGCATGTGACTGACTTAAACAACAGTCTCCCCCCAGAACCTTGGATAAAATTTGCAGTCCTTGGCTGGGGAGATGGCTCAGTGGTTAAAACACTTGACAGGCAAACATGAGGACTGGATTTGTGGGCTGGAGAGATGGCTCAGCAGTTAAGAGCACTGACTGCTCTTCCAGAGGTCCTGAGTTCAAATCCCAGCAACCACATGGTGGCTCACAACCATCAGTAATGGGATCTGATGCTCTCTTCTGGTGTGTCTGAAGACAGTGACAGTGTACTTATATATAATGAATAAATCTTAAAAAAAAAAAAGGACTGGATTTGTACTCCCAGAACCCATGTAAACACCGGGTGGATTTGGCTGTATGTCCAGCAGCAGAACCTAGACAGAGTCTTCACTGAGAGCCCATGTCTCAGTAGATAAGACAGAAGAGCAGTGGAGTGTAATTCCCAACATCTTAGGGGTAGGTGAGGGTTGGGGTGCTCCACATCTACAAAAAGTAAAAAAAGAAAAGCATGCACATGTATGTGCTTGTGAGCCTGTGTGCCAGAAATGACAGGGAAAAAATTGTAGCAAGGAGTTTGCTGCATAAAGGAGTCTAAAAATCTTATTTGGTGAGCTGATTGTATAATCACATAGCTTAACTACAATAGCACCCATCTAAGATTAACATAGTTTTAATCTGTACCGGAGAGGAATATGAAATGAAAAGATGTCAGGACCATCTAGGCTCATTTCTGGGATAGCTTCTAATTCTTAGAGAGAAAAAAAAAGCCTTGATCTCAGATATGTTTACAGGATAATGGTCTCCACACGACCCACAAAATATATCCCTAGCACTGAAGATGGGATTGCAAAATTGAAGACAAGTTTTATCTATTCAGAAACATTTTATGTGGACATACTGTTGTGAGGCAGGTTGGAAGAGAAGCCAGAGTCCTGGATATAAGGATGGAGAAAAGCTTAAACAGCGACTGGACACCAATATCCACTTTTTCTATCTCTAAAAAAACTTAGGAAATGCCTCTCCATGTGTTCCCGCACGAGTGTGTGTGTGTGTGTGTGTGTGTGTGTGTGTGTGTGTGTGTGTGTGTATGTGTGTGATTATGCCATTGTCTTTGTATAGGTGCTATCTTCAAATACAGTGGAATAATAGTCCTGTTCCATTGACTAGGTTATGTTATACAGGACTCTGTAGAATGCAGTAGGTCCTTCTCCTGACCTTTACCGGGATTGATGCTAAGTAAGGAGAGGGAAATGTGGCTAGGGACTCAGAGAAGCCTTAAACATTACTAGTTTCCACAGCAGAAAAAAAAAATGGGCTTTCAATCCCAAAGGTTTATATGTGTGTGGGCTGCATATATATGTGTAAGTGCACATGCCTGTGTTGAGGCCTGTGTCTCTCTTAGTGACTCATTAAAGCAGGTTCTGTCATTTGAACACAGTGTTCATGTAGTTGGCTAATCTAGCTAGCCAGTTTGCTCCAGACATCCTCTATCTCTGTTTCATTGCAAATGGGATTACAGGCGGATTACTGTGCCCACCTAGCATTTACATAGGCACTGGGATTCAAATTCAGGTCATCATGCTTGTGCGGCAAGCACTTTACCCAGTGAACTGTCCTCTTTACCCAAATTCCACATCTATAAGGAAGGGAATCTTATCAGAAACATGTAAGGCTTTGCTAGTGGTTCCTGAGGCTCAGATGAGAACACAGCCTACCAGTCATAGCTGAGACCTTGGTTTCCCTCTGGTGAGACTGAACAGAAGACTCAGCTAACTTTACCCACAGAACTGTGAGTTGATACATTTATGCAATTGCAAGCTACTAACTTGGTAATTTATTATACATCAATAGAAAACTACCATAGAGGGCAGGGGAGATGGATCGGTGGGTACAGCTAGTCAAGTATGAGGGCCTGAGTTTGGTTCCCGATCCCTGGCATCGAGCTCCAGGGCTGGGGACAAGAAGGATTCCTGGGTCTTGCTGGCAAGTCTAGCCATTTGGTCAAGTTTAGTGAGAGACTGTGTCAAAAGCTAAGGTGGAGAGTGATTGAAAAAGACACCCAACACTGACCTCTGGCCTCCACACGAATGTACAGGCACACCTATACTGGCTCACAGGTATATACAAGGAACCTACTATAGAAAGGCTAGCCTAAATCTAGGAAGATCCAGATTTTTTTTAAAAGATGGAAGACAGTACTCCATTGAGTAGATTGATCCCAGAGAGTAGCATCTCATTTGGAGCAATAGAGGATGTTCCACATCCTATCCCTTGTACAACTGTCTTTAACTGGCCTTGGCCACCTTAAGACATTGATAGGATGGAGTATGGATTGGTCCAACCTCCACAGAAGTCCATTTAGTAAGCCAGGTGTGCTGACACACACTTGTAATTCTAGCATCTGAGAGGCTGAGGCAGGAGAATTGAAGAGGTCAAACTAGGCTGTGTAGTGAGACTTTGTATATCTCAAAAGGGAAAAAAGAAATAAACTCAAGTCAATTTAGCACTGTCTATAAAAATAAGAATTTATAATATTTTTAAAACTGCATTCTGTTTATCTGTTTATTTATTGTGTGTATGTTCTGCTTCCTTATGTGAAGGAAGACAACTTTTTATTTACTTTTTGTTTTGTTTCTTTAAAAAGATTTATTTACTATAACTGTCACCAGACACACCAGAAGAAGGCGTTAGACCTCATTACAGATGGTTGTGATTCACCATGTTGTTACTGGGAATTGAACTCAGGACCTGTGGAAGAGCAGTCAGTGCTCTTAACCACTGAGCTATCTCTCCAGCCTCTTGGTTTATTTTTTATTTTTTTATTGGTGTGATAAACACCAGAACCCAAAGCAAGATGAAGAGAAAAGAGCTCATTTTATTTCAGCTTACACTGTTACTTTAGTCACTGAGGGAAGTCTGGGAAGAAATTCAAAGCAGGAACTTAAGCAAAAACTTTGGAAGAGCACTGCTAACTTGGCTTGCTCTCTATGCCTGCTCAGCTTACTCTCTCAAACAGCCTAGGACCATCTGCCTAGGGGTGGCCCCGCCCATAGTGGGCTGGGCTTTCTCACACCTATCATTAATCAAGAAATTCCCCCATAGGCTTGCTTGCCTATAGGATATTCTTATTGAGGCATTTTCTCAGTTGACCCTAGCTTGTGTCATGCTGACAAAAAAAAAAAAAAAAAAAAAAAAAAAAAAAAAATTAGCTAGCACATCATCTCTCCTTCTGCCCTGTGGCTCCTGGAGATTAAACTCAAGTCCCCAGGCTTGGCCTAGGTGACTTTACCCACTAAGCCATGTGGCTGGCTTTAGTATATGCTCTTTGATTCAGTTATTTCATTTCTGGGAATTGATTCCACCCAGAGATATCCATTATCAGACATGGGAGGTGGTCTATACCGGGTAGAACATTATTCACGACTGTGTACCTCCTCAGTCAATCAGTGGGTGTGCATCGTCGGTAATGCAGAAAACAATCTAAGCACCTGTCTATAGAGATGCCTCAATACATTGCTGTACATTGGATACTACTAAAGACAGCAATGAAGGGGTTCTATGTGAATCAATTTGGAAAGGTTTTCAATACATTTTTAAAGGAAAAACCAATGACCCACAATGTGAAAAAGGAGAGAAATGGGGGTCCAGGCTTGCTTTTGCTCATTCTTGCATTAACCCCCCCACCCCCCACAAGGCCTGCAATGGCTGACTACCTGAACTAGAGATGAGGGCCGGTGCCTCTCACTAGTGTTTGGGGGTACATTTTAGTTCAGTTGAGTTTACTTTTTATTTTTGAGCCACAGTCTCCTGTATTCCAGGCCAGCTTCAAACTATGTAGCTGAAGATGACCTTGAACTCATGACCCTCCGTGTCCTGAACTCTTAGGATTGCAGGCCTGAGTTACCACATTGGGTCTGTGCTTTGGGATGCTACCTAAGGGCTCCGTAAACGGAGCTGTGGCTTCCTCCCCTATGTATTTTGTTTTTGAATCACGCTGAACTATCAACTATGTAAAATATTATGTAACTATTTATTTCTAAGGATTTTTAACACCATGTGTATGTGTGTTTGTGTGTAGTCACAGAGGCAGCATCGTATCTCCCCGGAGCTGGAGTTATTGGCAGTTGTGAGCAACATGATCCGGGTGTTTGGAACTGAACCCAGATCCTCTGCTCGATCCGGACACACTCCTAACTGCTGAGCCATCTCTCCAGCCTCCAGTGAATGCGTTTTAAATGAAAACATTCGAAGAGGCTTTGGGGCAGTAGAGTTCAGAAACCAAGAGATCTTTCTAGCACCACCTCTTCCCAGTATTAACTGCCACAGCAAGCCTAGTGCCCAAGCTCCTCCCACCCCAGCCGCGTGCGGATTTTGCTGCAGCGTCACTAGCTTCTAGAGGAGCTACTGCGCACCTTTCCCACCCCAGCTCTCTGGGCAGGATTTAGGGGCTGCTTTATTTCCCAGAGGTTACCAAGACCCTCCTGTTGCGCCCCCAGGCCCCTGCTGGCAGCTGAGAGTCCCCCCTGGAGGGAAGATTCTGAGGCTCTGGCTAAGTGCCAGGCCCCAAGCACCTGGGAAAACCGGCGTTCAAAGAACCCAGCCGAGCCCGTCCTGCAGGTCTGCACCCCCTTCAGCAGGCCTGGGATTCCAAAGAGATGCATCAGGGATAACAGAGCTGTTTACTCTGTCCACTAGGGCTGTTTGAGACCGGTCCCCGATTTTTGATGTTTGAGACACCAGCCCCCATCACATACTTCGCTTATCAGCTCTGTCCCCCGTGGTCATTCCTCTCATTTCAGCCCCTCCTCCCCCTGCCTCTTCCAGGCTTTTGGCCCCGGTGTGGTCTTTTTGCTGCTAATCGCCTTCTGGTAGCAGACAGGACCCAGCAAGAAACAGATGACACACTGCAAGTTGGTAATTTAAGACTTTAATTTAGGACTGTTCCTGGAAGTGTGGCAGGATATAGGAAGCCACTCGGCTAGTGTGATTCCGAGTGGCAAGAGGCCAACGCAGCGGGGGGCGGGGGGGAAGGTGTTGGTGGAGGTGAGGTCGTGTGGTTGGTCGCCACAGGCAGGCGGTTCCCCAGAGGCCAGCTACAGTGCCGGGCCTCAGACTCCTTGTTTCCAGCCCAGTTCCCTAACCCAACAGAGGGCACTGGAGCCCACTGATTCTGTTCATAGGGGCTAGCAAGGCTTCGTAGGGAAGCAGAGAGTAGATCCAGAGGACAAAAGGAAAGCATCCGACAACCCTCCCACTTCAGAAAAGCTTCTAACAAAGCCTTTCAAACACCAGGACCCGGGTCTGGGGGTGGGTAGCAAACTTGGCGTGGTATCGCATACCTGGATCAGACAGACAGATGTTCAAGGTCATCCTCAGCTACACAATGAGTTCGAGCAACCCGGGCTAAATGAGACTTTTCTCAAACAGAACAAAACATAAACGTACACATATTTTTAAAAAAGCAATGAAACAATAAAAGAGTCATATAATGAGTTTTAATAGCCAGTGTCTAGAGTCTCCGGTTTCTTTCTTTCTTTCTTTTTTTAATATTTACTTATTTACAGTCAGTACGCTGTCGCTGTCCTCAGACACACCAGAAGAGGACATCAGATCCCATTACAGATGGTTGTGAGCCACCATGTGGTTGCTGGGAATTGAACTCAGGACCTTTGGAAGAGCAGTCGGTGCTCTAACCACTGAGCCACCTCTCCAGTCCCAGCCTGCATTTTTAATAAAAGTCATAGTGTGGAAGTAAAGGGAAGACAAGGCTGTTAGTGAATAACACAAACTTCCGAGCTCTTTTAACCGAGTAGAACGTAGATCCTTGTTTAGGTCTTTGAAGCATCTTTATTATCATTAGGAACCTTTCCATACAAATTCAAATGAGGTGATGCTGTGGAGTCTTTGGTGCTGGGAATGGATTCCAGTGACAAATGCTCACCTAGCAGGCATCGGGCCTCAAGTTTGAGTCCCAGCCCAACAAACAAAAAGAAAGAAAAAGAGAAGGAAAAAAAGAAAAGAAGGGAAGAAAGGAAAAAGAGACTTTTGTTGTTTCTAGAACTGTGGATTTAACTCAAGACTTTGCACATGGTAGACAAACACTTGGCCACAGAGCTACAGAGCCCAGTTATTCATTTTGAAAATAGAGTTGGGCGTGGATGGAATTTAGAGCAACTTCCACGCCTTTACTCGGTAGAAATGCTTACAGAAGCATCTTTTAGATGCCACTACATGGTCTGGGTTCTGCTTTAAACTACTCAGAAAAGAACAGAGTGTGTCTCTACATAACAAATGCCTTAAAGCCAGTCATTAATTCCCTCAGAGGAAAAAAAAAAAAAAAAAACAACTGTTTCCATCCCTGAATTTTAAATAATTCTCAGAGGATACTGGATGCTTACATTTGCCTCCAAGGGTTTCTATCCCCAGACTCTTCAGGATTTAGTTGGCTACATCATGTTTGTTGCCATTTTTCTCTCTATTGTCACAGTGTATATAACATGCCTAGGAGAGTCTGCCTTTAATAGACCATTGACCACTCAGCCATTTTTAAAAAGATGCATTTATTATGTAGTGTTCTGCCTGCAAAAATGCCTGCATACCAGAAGAGGGCGCCAGAACCCATTACAGATGGTTGTGAGCTATTATCTGGTTGCAAGGAATTGAACTCAAGACCTCTAGAAAAGCAGTCTGTGCTCTCAACCTCTGAGCCATCTCTCCAGGACTTGTAGCCATTTTTTTTTCATTTTAATTTTTGTTTTATGTGTATGTGTGTTTGTCTGTGTGTATATCTAGGCACCGTATGCATGTAGTGCCCTCAGATGTCAGAAGAGGTTTCTGATCCTCTAGGACTGGAGTTACAGACAGTTGTTGAGTTGCCATGTCGGGACTGGGAATTGAACATGGGTTCTCTGGAAGAACAGCCTGTGTTCTCAGCCACTGAGCCATTTCCCCAGCCCCCGTCCTAGTCATTTTTGAATTTGTGTGTATGAATGTGCATGTACTGTGTATTGGGTTACACATATGCCAGTGTTCCTGTGGCAGTCAGAGGCCCGACATGGATGTGAGTTCTTGCCTTACCCTTTGTTTGGGATACCACCTCTCTCATATTGCTGCTGCCCTGAACCCTCTAGGCTAGCAGCTCCATGAGTTTCTGGTGGGAGGTCAGCTATTCGGCCTCTATTCCTGTCTTGCAGGGAGAGAGCTGGGCCAGTTCTCACACCTTACATTCCAGGGATTCGAACTCAGGTCATCAGGCCTACATGACAGGCAAAAGCTTTTACCCGCCGACTTTTTTTCAGACACTTGTGTCTTCAGTGAAGGCTTTTTGGAACAATGAGGCACTTGGCTGCACCTCTGTGCTGAGGGTTCCACGGGCATGGCTCCTCCATCTTTGAATGCTGGTAAGGAGAGAGACTGGAAGCTAGAAAATTGGTTTTTCCCCTGTTTATAAGTGATTTGACTTGCTCCCACTGATTCCAGTAAAATTATTTCTTAATCCCTAAACTTCAGTGCTTCCAAGAAGATTAGTTCTGAATTCAACTGGTGCATGACAGTTTTACCTAGGATTGGTAAATGTAGTAATGCCAAGTGTGTTTCTCTCTCTCTCTCTCTCTCTCTCTCTCTCTCTCTCTGTGTGTGTGTGTGTGTGTGTGTGTGTGTGTGTGTGTGCACTCATGCCACGTGGTGTGTGTTTGTTTGTATCTATGCCATGTAACATGTATGGTAGGGCAGTCATGGAACAAGTTTACAGAGTCAGTTCTCCCCTTCCATGCAGGAAAAAAATACCCATTTATGTAAAATAAAAATAAAGAAAACTTTGAAAAATTAAAAACAAATGCTAGAGTACTAGAATGAGGAAGTTCAGCAGGGCCGCAGATACACAGTCAGGGCCACCCCATGGCATTTCTAACACCTTGCAAGGTGACTTCTTATATAGTTGCAATTTTACTTTTTCTTTCTTTGTAATTTTTGAAACAGGGTCTCAAAATAGCAGTGGCTATTCTGAAACTCATATGTGCACCAGACTGGCCTTGAACTCACAGAGATCCATCCACCTAAGCCTCTGGTGTGCTGGGGTTAAAGGTGTGTACCACCATGTTTCAAAGAAGCCAAAACTTTTTTTAAAGACCATCTGCATATCTCTAAAAATGAAATCACTAGATAAAAACCTAGTAATACATTTATAGACTCTAGACACTAAAACTATTTAAAAACTGAGAGGATAGGACGAGAAGGTGAAGAAATGGAAATATAAATTAGAAGAGACAACATAGAACAAGGGCCACTGATCTGAGTTCAAAGCCTGCCATCACCTAAGAAGCCAGTTATTACTGCAACTTGTGTCTGTCATCCCAACACTGGGAAGGCAAGAGACAAGCAGTTCTCTGAAACCTGTTGAGCAGCTAGCAGTGGCACTGCATGTCCACTTCTGCTCTATACACACACCTACACACACACACACCACACACACACCTATACACACCTACACAAACCTACACACATCACACACACCACATACACACACACCTACACATATACCACATTTACACGTACACACATACACACCACATAACCACATACATACCTACACACATATATACTTACACACACATATACATACACACCTACACACATATATAGCACACACCATACATACATACCACACACCATGCATACACACACAACACACATACACACCTACACACAAGCATATATACCACACACCACACATGCACGTACACACGTACACACACACACACACTAATACACACACCTACACACATACATACCACACACACACCACAACAACACCCACAAGCCCCCCACATACACACACATTCAACACAGACATACTACACATGCATACATACATGCATATCACATATACATACACACAGTACACACACATACACATACTACATACATATACACATACCACACATGCATACATACATAGCACACACATACAGCACAACACTTGTGTATATATATATATATATATATATATATATATATATATATATATATATGCATACACAATCACATATGCATGCATACACTATACACACAGAAGCACACAAGACTTACTATGGAGTTATAATCACAGAAGTTGCTTGGCATTTTACAGAGGTAGCTACATAGACCAATAGCCACAGAAACCAACAGAACAAAATAGAGAAGCCAGAAATGGAGCAGTGGAAATGTGGACAATTGATTTTTTACAAAGGTGTGAAAACAATTCGGTTGAGGAAAAGTTGCCTTTTCAACAGGAATGGAGCCTTTGGAAATCAGGGGGAGGAAGGGGGCAACTTAAACTTCTCATCTCTTCTCACATAAAAATCAACTGAGAAGGAACAGAGATTTAAACATAAAACAGAACTATGGGACATTTATAAAGGAAAAGGGAGGTGGGGAAAAATCTTCAAATTCAAATCTATAGAAATAATTCATAGAGTTGATGTCAAAAGCACAACCCGTGAAAGGAGAAACACAAATTTTACTTTGTGAAAGATCTATTTCTCTTCATGAAACAGCCTATGGAGAAGCTAAAGGAGTGAGTTTTAACCCGGGGAAGGGATTTGCAAAGCCCATCTGATAAAGGATTCCTATCTAGAACGTGGAAGGAATGCTGGAAACTCTATGGTGAAAAATGAAAAACAATAATTAAGAGAACTGGACCTTCACCCCAGAAGACACAGAGCCCGCACAGCTGCAGGAAGGCGCTCACCTGCCTGACGTAATGCAGCATCCGTTGGAATTGCTGCAGGATGTTGAAAAGACCAGATGTTTTCAACTCCAGTCTTCAGGCACTGCTGGGAGGGACAGGAAGCCAGGCCACAGCTGCCTCTGACTTAAGCAAATGTCTTAATTCCACCTTCAGGTGTTTATCCCAGAGCGAGAGTCATCTTAAGAGGGCAAGCCAAACCAGACCCAGAATCTCCTCTGGAAGGGCCCACCAGCTAGGGAATGCTTTTAGGAGAGGAAAGGTCAGTGGGGGAACATCGCTGGCCCAAGAGGACAGGGGGTTACTCAAATGTGAACCTCAAAACCATTACACTGAAGGCAAGAAGCCAGTCTTGGAAGGGGAACCCCTATGTGATTCTTCTTCTATGACAGTCTTGAAACTGAATGACAGAAACCAGTCAGTGGTGTTGATCAGGGGTGAATGTGATGCTATGGTGGGGCTGTTCAGTATCCTCACTGTGCTGGTCTAAGATTTGTGTGATTTTACAACAGAGACTCCATTTAACTGCGTGATCATTGGATTTTTGTTTTGGTTGGTTGGTTGGTTGGTTTTGGCTTCCTTTTTGTGACAAGATCTCAAGTAGCCCAGGAGCCAAGACTAGTCTTGAACTCCTGATCTTCATGACTCTACGTCTGAGTACTACAGCATATGTTTGCAGGCCAGCGGACAGAACTGCAGGAGTGAGTTCTCTCCTTCCACCTTTACCTGCATTCTGGGGATCAAACTCGGGTCATTGGGATTGGTGGCAAGCTTTTTACTGGCTGAGACATCTTGTCACCTTATCCTGGCAAGTTTGGAAGTAAAAAACGAAAAGGAAATTGCAGACCACTCAATGTGTAGCTCACTTTAAAGTAGATCGTGGGGCTGAGGGATGTAGCTTCATCATGGAATTCTGACAAAGGGCCTTAGATTTGATCCACAGCATGGCAAAAACAAATGCGTGGCTCATGAAATTTTCAGTTGCCCTGGCAAGGGTTAAGGAGAGCAAAATAAAGGCAAGGATAACCACTGCTGGGGTAGAGCCGAGGCTGGCTACTTCTCCCTTATCAGCTGTTGTGCAGTACTGCAGAGATGCTATTGGAGAAAGGCTTTCAGTAGCACAAGGAGGACCAGTAAGGTAGAGAGAGCCACAGATCTGGAGACAGATGGAGGATCATTAGACAAGCTGCAAACAAAGGTCTTTCTGTAATATCATTGCTTCTGGGACAGCACTGCCAACGAAGCCATTTTGAGCCTCACTGCGACTCTGGCATGAGTTAGAACAGACGGTTACAAGTCATTCTCTGGATAAGACATTTTCAATTCTCAGAACCAATGCCTAAAGTGCCACTTCAGAACAATAAGGCTCAGCATTCATGGGCAGGTGCTGCTGGGAGTTGGGTTTCCCTCCGGTGAGCCTATCACACACACGCAGGCCTCAGAAGCTCAGGTACTTATGTTAACAGGGCCCTGTGGTAATGAACAGTCTAGTGTTTCCTCCAGATGGTGGTGGTGACGAAGAATAACTCTAATCCCTCTTCATCCAATTAAAGACTTCCCAGGCAAACCTTGCAAACTAATGTGATCATGTTTTTCTTTGCTATCCGAGGACATGGCTCTCTGCCTAGTCTCCCTCAGTCCATTAAAAAAGTACAGTTTCCTTCTTTTCTTTTTATCTATGTGCATCCCTGTAAGTGCACTGCATGCATGCAGTGTCCTTAGAAGCCAGAAGAGGGCGTCAGATCCTCCGAAAATGGAATTACATCGCTTGTGAGCTTCCAAGTGGGCACTGGGATCAGAACTCAGGTCTTCTGCAAAAGCAGTAAGTGCTCTTAACCGCTGAGCCATCCCCCCAGCCCCTCAGAGTCCATTTTTGAACATTAGCTGATGAGAGACTGCAGATGTAGTTCAGCGGCTAAACTTATCCTGTGTACAGCCTGTTTCATCCCCAACATACACACATACACGAACACACATTACTACAACTAGCTGATACTGGGAGAAAAAAATTCAAAGTCCATCTTAGACTCTGTATCTGTGTCTTAGTTACTTTAAAAAAAAAGATTTATTTATTTAGTTAGTTATCATATATAAATACACTACAGCTGTCTCCAGACACACCAGAAGAGGGCATCAGATCTCATTACAGATGGTTGTGAGCCACCATGTGGTTGCTGGGAACTGAACTCAGGACCTCTGGAAGAGCAGCCAGTGCTCCTAACCGCTGAGCCATCTCTCTGGCCCACTTACTTTTTCATTGCTGTGATTAGACACCATGACCAAGGCAACGGATAAGATAAATCATTTAACTGGAGCTGGCTTCCAGTTCCAGAGGGAGTCCGTGACCATCATAGTGGGGAGCCTGGCAGCAGGCAGACGGTCATGGCCCTGGGGCACTTACACGCGTGAAGCAGAGAGAATTTACTGGGATGGCACGGGCTTTTGTTCTGTTCTGTTGTTGCTGTTTTGAGAAAGGATCTTGCCACATAGCCCTGGCTATCCTGGAACTCACTACATAGATAAGGCTAACGTGGAACTCAGAGACCGACCTGCCTTTTCCTCCTGAGTCATGTACCAGCACTCCCAGCTACTCGTGGGCTTTTGAAATCTCAGAACCACTTCCAGTTACATCTCTCCTGCAGCAAGGTCATACTTCCTAACCATTTCCAATTACTTCCACCAACTGGTGACCAAATAGTCAAACTATGAGTGCATGGGGGGCGTTGTTATTCACTCTACCACAGTGTGTAGAGTGTGTATGTGTGCAGGAATATGCACGAATGTGTATGAAAGTCAATGGTTCTCCACACTATTGTTTGAGACAGGGTCTCTCACTGAACTTGGGGCTCATTGATTTGGCCAGACTGCCTGGCCAGAAAGTCTCAAGCATCTTCCCATCTCTGCCATATTTGTCAATCTAAAGCTCATTTGTCTCTCTGACCCTCCTCGGAGAGATTACAGACCCATGTCACCACATTTGGCTTTTATGTCTCTGTTAGAGATGCACCCAGGCTGTCATGCTTACACAGAAACATTTTACCGACTGTGTCACCTCCACAGCCCACCTTACCATTCTTCATTCTTTCCAATGTCCCTGAGTCGCTGCAGATATCAAGAGAAGAAAAACATATTTTCTTTGACATCCACCTTAGCGCAAGGAAGCCTGGCAAAATGCAGAAGGATGGAAGAGGAGGTCTCTTAGGCAGCCTACAATTTAACACAAGGAAATTGGTGCTGGTGGAGGATGGGTTGTTGAGAAACCATTTGGAGAGTGTTCCTCACATGGTCAACACTGGCCTAAAATTAAGACTAAGAGGCAAAGCCCGGGCCTTTGATCCCAGTCTGGGTGCTGATTAGGTTCTCCAGGACCCCTTAGATGCAAATAGTCAGGAGGAAAGAGGCTTATCAGTAGGAAATGCCTGGGAGACAAAAGGGGTGGAGCTGCAAGGTGGGTAGGGCCAGCCTCAGCCTTGGGAGAGCAAGACCTTGGTTTAAAAAACAACAACCCCAAATCTAAACTGTAAAGGAATAAGAGAAACTCGGAATAAAACTATGCTAGTGGTCCATCTCGCCCCACTTGACATCAATAGATGGAACAGGAAAGAGCCTGGGCGAAGGTAGGAGGTGGGAGGAACCCTGGGCCACTGCTGGTGCACTGCAGGCATCACGGCGGAGGCACCTAAAAAAGGAGGAAAGACAGAACTACATGACCCAGCTCTGCACACTCTTGCTCCGAGCCATGGGATCAGCCCTAGTACTTATTGACAGATGAACATTCAAGGAAAAACATGGTTCATATATACAACAAAGGTCTTTTTAAATTTCTTCTGAAGATTTATTATATGTACATATGTGCTTTTTTCCCCCTGCCCTGTGTATGTATGTACAGAGGTCAGAGAAGGTCCCTTGGTACCTTAGAGTTACAGACAATCCTGAGATGCCATGTGGGTGAGTAGTGGAAACCGAACCCATGTCCTCTGAAAGAGCAACAAGTGTCTCTAACCACTGAACAACCGAACCAGCTCCTACAATGGAGTTTTATTCAGCATAAAGAAGAATGAAATGATGTCATTTGCAGAAAAATGGATGTCAGAATTAGAAAAAGGACTATGGTGTTCTTTGTCTCACAGAGATTTAAAATCCTAGATTTAAAATCACAAAACAACACATGAAAACAAAACGGAGGAGTATTTAGGCCTCAGGGAGGATGGAATGGCGAGCGGAAGAGACAGATATAGAATATCCTTGGTGAAACCCACTATTTTATAGAAACGATACATGAAAACCAATATATTTTTTTAAAAAACCGCTGAGTCACAGTGATGTCAGCAACATGGTGGATTAAGACACCTGAGACTATTTTGCCTTCCCATGGTGACACGGTGCCCACATCACAGTGTAGGAATTCAGAAGCCAGCCAGGTGGCTCCTACATCCCAAGAGAGTGGAGCAAAAGCTTCGGTTGAGGAGTTCAGGCATCTCTCATAAGCACAGGCCCACCCTAGGGAGAGGGAGGTAATTCTCAGTCCCCTGACTGCTCCCTGGGAGGGCGAGAGATGGCCATACTGGACAGGATAGCAAACATTCTGACTTTCTGAGGTCAGGGGCCACCGGAGGGACTGGCTTTTGTCTTGCCTGTCTCAAGAGTGCTGACAAGACTCAGCTTCAGATGCCACGGGTCACTTGGAAGAAGAAAGAGCTAAGCAGACTGTAGTTGTTTCGTGGGAACCGGAAGATAGCACAGGCCCACAACGCTTGGAGGCTCGTCCTGGGGATAGGAAGGGGACAGATGCAGCCAAGAGGTCAACATCAGGGTTTCTTAGGGCTTCCTGAGGGACTGATTTCTGTGGCATCTGTCTCAGAGTCTGGACGGGTCTGATGCCTGGGGGCATCTGAGTACTGTGTACAGGGGACAGGCGGATACAGTCTCTCACTATGTAGGGAAAGGGGGGACTAAGCTCAGCATTTCTGCTTTTTACACAGGGAATTTCCTTGTTCTCTGCCTTAAAGCAAAGGCAGAACGGAACAAACACCAGGTGCTGAGGGGTGGGGGAGAGCCAGAGCCCTGTGGCTTACTTCATAAGGTAGCACAAAGGTTGGAAGCAAATGGATTGAAACACAAACAGGGTAGCCATATTTGGGCTGGACAAAGACTGTCAACAGGAGACAGAAGGGACAGCTCACTGGGAAGGTAGAACAGGCCTAGTTCTGTATGCAGACAGCATCAAGTATCCAAATACACAGGGCACACAAACTAGGCTGTGTAGCTAGGCTGGATAAATGGCCCAAGACTTACAAATATTGTACTGCTCTCCAAAGGGCCTGAGTTTGATTCTCAGCGTCCATGTCCTAGGGCAGCTGTGAGCTGTAATTCCAGCTGCAGAGGATATGACATCTGCTTCTGGACTCTGTGAGTACATGGCATACAAAGGAATAGAAAGAAAGAAAATTCATGGGAAGAACAGCATTATCAACCATCCAAACCCTCCACAACTCCCACGGACTAAAACAACCATTGAGCACATATTGAGAGACCTATCGATCCAGTTACATATGTAGCTGAAGATAGCAGTGTCTGGTGTCAATGTGAGAAGAGGCTTTTGGTCCAGGGAGGGCATGTTTTCCCAATGTAGGGGAATGCCAAGGCAATGGGGTGAGGAGGGTGATTAGGAGGGAGAGCACCTTTGTGAAGACAAGTGGAGGGGACGGGGGATAGAAACGGGGTTGGGGAAGGGGATAACATTTCAAATGTAAATACAGAGAGTATCTAATAAAAAAAGGAAGAAAATTAACATTCATGTAACTTAAAAGGGAAACTTGCTACCAACAGGGTAACAGTATATATATATATATACTGTCACTGTCCTCAGACATATATATATATATATATATATATATATATATATATATATATATATGTAATAAATAAAGAAATCTTTAAAAAAAGAGAGAGAGTGCATACTGCTCTTCTAAAGGATCAGAGTTCAGTTCCCAGTGTCACACCAGGCAGCTCACAACTCCAGCTCCAGGACACCTGACATTTTGGCACACACCCTTAGACAGACGTGTGATATACACAATTAAAAACAATAAAACTAAGAAATGTGTTTCTTTAAAAGATTAGCAAAATCGACAAACTTTTAGACACACCAAGAAGAAGAGGAGGAGGAGGAAGAGGAAGAAGAGGCAGAAGAAAGAAAACAACTGAAACCACAAAAGTGAAAGATGGTCATGGACAACAAGTAAATGTCACAACAGCTGAATGAGCTAAACGAAATAGCTAAAATCCTAGAGGGTTACATGTTACCAACTCAATTGGAGTTGAAAAAATAAAACATCTGAGCAGTCCCATAACTCTTAGGCTGAATGAGCAATCAAAACTCATACAGAGAAAAGCTGGGGGAGGGGGGAGTATAGTCTCAGTGAAAGCTTGTGCAAAGTCAGAGGCTCCACCTAGAGAAGTACAGTGGGGGAGGAAGGGGAGGAGAAAAGAGGGAGGGAGAGGAGAAGGAAGGGGAGGAAGAGGAGTAGGAAGGGGGCATGAACAGGGGAAACAGGAAAGTAGGAAAAAGAGTAAGAGGAGGGTAAAGCTGGGGAGGGGAGGAGGGGAAAATGGGAGGAGGAAACGTCGAGAGCAATGGCTTGATTGCTGAATTCTCCTAAACATTTAAACAAATATTAGTGCCAGTCTTTCCAGACTTTTCTAGTACACAGAAGAGGCAGGGTTACTTACGTCTCAGTTCACATTGTGAAGTGAGCAGTGTCTTTACACCAAACCTGTGAATGACACGGGGGGGGGGGCGGGGTACCACTTAATGCTCATTTAAAAGATTTTTATTTATTTATTTATTTATTTATTTGGTTTTTGAGTCAGAGTTTCTCTGTGTAGCCCTGGCTATCCTATACTCGCTTTGTAGAACAGGCTAGCCTCAAACTCACACAGATTTGCCTGCCTCTGCCTCCCAAGTGCTGGGATTCTAGGCATTTATTTTTACTTTATGTGTATGGGAGCTTTGCCTGTGTGTGTGAGTGCAGCGTATGCATGTCCAGTGCCTACAGAGGCCAGAAAAGGCTGTGTGATCTTCCTGGAACTAGAGTTACAAATGGCTGGTTGTGAGCTACAGTGTGGGTGCTGGGAACTGAACCTGGGTCATGTAGACAAGCAGCAAGGGCTCTTAGCCACTGAGCTGTCCTTTCAACCCCAGCTCAATATTCTTGGTAAACATATATGCAGATACCCTCAATGACTTATTAATGCCATAATTTAGCAGCACATTAAAATGATTATGTCATGACCCAGTGAGATCTCTTGATGGGATGAGAGAGTAGCTGGCTTCATATATGAAAATTGATCAGTACCATACACCGTCCACAAGCTACAAAGAACAAGAATAACGTGATCCTCTTAGGCAGTTAGGAAAATCATGTCACAGAATTAAACATTCAGAAGACCACAAACTAGGAACAGAAAAAGGACCCAGCATAATAAAGGCCATATGTGCCAAGCAGCCAGGTAACAATGCTAAGAACCTGGAGGATCAAAAGCAAGGCACAGACACCCACTTTCCCATTTACCACTTAGTAATGACAGTCCCAGTAAAAGCCATTAAGCAAGAAAATGAAAGAAATGCTATTCTGACCAGAAAGGAAAAAGTTAAATTAGCTACCTTCAGATCATATGATCTTGGACATAGAAAACCCGCAAGTTTGCAAACATGCATGCATCTATATACTGCTAGAACTAATGAATGAATACAGTGAACATTAAAAAGTCAGAGATGACATCTCATACTCCTGAAACTGCAACACTCTGAAAACTGAGGCAGGAGGATTGTGACTTTGGTGTCAGTGTGCAGTGCATAGAAAAATGGTTGCCTCTTTTTGCTTGTTTACTTGCTTGCTTGCTTGGTTTTATGTGTTGTTGTTGTTACTGTTGTGTGTACGTTGAAGGAAAAATAAGTTATGTTCCAGTACAACATCAGTTAACAATATTTAAAAGGAAATTAAGGAAACAGTTTCAGGGTTGTGGAGATGGCTCAGTTGGCAATGTGGTGCTATGCTGTATAAAGATAAGGACCAGACAGACAATGATGGTGCATGCCTTTTCTCTCAGCACTTGGGAGGCAGAGGCAAGTGGATATCTGTGAGTCTGGGGCCAGCCTGGTCTACAGTGCAAGTTCCAGGACAGCCAGGGCCACACAGAGAAACCCTGCCTCAGAAAACCAAAAAAGGGACCCCCATATTTTGATCCCCAGCACCGTGTAAAAAGGTGGGTACAATAGTGAGGGTCTGGAACCTCGGTTCTGGGAGAGGTCACTGCAGACACAGATGGAGTCCAGTTTCCTGGGTCTCAGCCAGCCTAGCAAAACTGGTGCGATCCAGGTTCCCTAAGAGACCCTGAGGCAGAGACAGACAGATCTCTGTGAGTCTGAGGCCAGCCTGGTCTACATATTGAGTTCCAGGGCAGCCTGGGCCACATAGAAAAATCCTATCTCAAAAACCAAACCAAACCAAACCAAACCAAACCAAACCAAACCAATGGAAAGCAAACCAAACATACAGTGTGTAGAGAAGGGTATTACTATTGCTGTGCACAGACAGGCAAACGCATAGGTATACCCGCAAACACCGCACGCACAAATCAAAGAGCAGAAAACAAAGGTTCCATTTGTTCGTTTACAGCAGCATCGAAAAGAATAAGCTCAGCAAAGAGTAAGCTAATAGAGAACAGGTTGGCTCACTGACAGCTACAAACATGGCTGAAAGGAATGAAAAATACATCAGACGGGAAGGCCTCTTGAAGGCATGGGCTGGGAGACTTTATCTATACTACTCAAAGCAGAACTCAGCTTCATTCAATACAGTCCCTACAAAGATCCAAATGACCCCCCCCCCCAGATAAAAAAGACAGTATTAAAACTACTATGTAGCTGTAAAGGATTACTAACATTCAAAACAATAGTGAACAAGTAGAACACAGACAGATGCTTCATATTTCTCCATTTTAAAATCTATTGCAAAGCTACAGTGAGCAGAAGGGTATTGGCATAGAGACATACATGCAGAATGGAACAGAAAAAACAGAGAAATAAATATATGTGTGGGCATATATGATCAAGCAATCCTTGATAAGGGCACCAAAATTACACGATTAGGGAAAGATAATTACTCCATCAAATGCTGTGTGGGAAACAGGTTATTCAGAGATGTCCTGCTTGGTCATGGTGTTTTATCACAGCTGTAGACACTGTAGCTAGGACAACAGGCAAAAACAATACATTTGACATTTGTCTTACTTATATACAGATGTCAACTCAAAATAGGTTAAAGGTATGAACATGAGTTTTAAAATAGTAAACACTTGTAGAAGATGGGGGGGGGTGATTTTCACAGCGCTGATCTTAGTAAAATGATTTTGTGCAAACAAACCCCAAAACACAAACAACAAAGCCAAAACGAGACATGGAAAATTACCCCAAAATATGAAACTCCTGGTCAGAATAGTCAGCCAGAAGAATGTGAGCAAATGCTTCAAATTTTACACAATTATTTCATATTCATGTCTTGGTGAGGCAGTGGTGCTTCATGCCTTTTATGTGAGCACTCAGGAGGCAGAAGCAGGCAGATCTTTCTGAGTTTGCAGTCAGCCTGGTCTACAGACAGTTCCAGGACAGCCAGGGCTATACAGAGAAACCCTGTCTCAAAACAAAACAAACAAAAAGGTTACTATCTTGGGCTGGAGAGATAGCTTGGCAGTTAAGAGGACCTGGGTTCAATTCCTAGCATCCATATGGTGGTTCCCAGCCACCTGTAACCCCAGTCCTAGGGGATGTGATAGTTTCTTCTGGCCCCCACATGCGCCGTACACACATACATCCATATGGGCAAATACCCACACACAGAAAAGAAAAAGAAAGATTAAAAATCTTATGTGAACATCACAAAATATTAACAACTCAATAGCAAAACAAAACAGAAACCTGATTTTAAAATGGACAAAGGACTCTAGGCATTTCTCATGAGAAGACAGGAAGTGTTGAGACTCTTGTGAAACCGTTCATCTTCACCAAATTATGAGCAAACTGCAGATGAAAACCACCAAGAGGTATCTTGTCACAACTTGCTCATGGGGGGCATGACGAAAATAAGTAAATAATAAAAATAACAAAAAAAAAATGACCAGTGATAACAAAGATGTAGAGAAACTGGTGCCCTTGCTGAGCTGGAAGTAGCTGTGAGGTTTCCTTAAAAATCTGTGTACAACATAAAGTCTTAGGATTCCTCCAGCCTGCATCTGCTTATTATCAAAAGAACCAAAAACAGGAGCTTTCTCTCCTCTCTCTAGCTCTCTCCCTGTCTCTCCCTCCCTCTCTCTCCCTTCCTCCCTCCCTCCCTCTCTGTGTCTCTGTGTCTGTCTCTCTCACTCTTTTTTCTCTGCCTCCCCAACTCAGTGTGTATATGTGTTTTTTAAATTAATTTATTTCATAAAATATTATTACAGCTCACAGAATTTGTTACGTGTCTGTGTGTTTTTGTATGTGCATACACTACTGGGATTACAGGCTTGCGTTAGGCCAGGCCAACCTTTTTATACCGGTGCTGAAAATCAGAACCCCTCAGGCTAGAGTATCACATGATACTTATTGGCCGAACCATCTCCCACCCCTGAAATCAGTGAACTATGTTCACTGTAGCAGGATTCAAGATAGCCGCCAGATGGAAGCAACTAAAATGACTATTGAAATGAACTGAGAAAACAACCGACTGGGGATGTAGCTCAGGTGGTAGAATGCTTGCCTAGCATGCTCCAAGCCCTGGGTTCCATCTTTGGCCTTTAGCACAACACAAACTAACAAAAAAAATGCTGGTGCATTCCTGTAATCCCACCACCCAGGAGGCGAGGATAGAAGGACCAGAAGTTCAAATTTCCTTTTAAATCAGCCTGGGCTGTAGCTTGCAAGTCTAGAATGCATGTGGCCTCGGCTTCCACTCCCCGTAGGCCATAAACTGGGTGTGGTGGCGCTGTGATGTCAGCACTGAGTGAGGAGGGAGGCAGAGGCTGGAGGGTCAGGCATTCAAGGCCGTCTTTGGCTACACAGAGTTCAAGACCAGCCCCCACTATTCGAGACTATGTTTCAAAACAAAACAAAACAAAACAAAAAGAACAAAAGGTTCCGTTATGCAAGATGAAAAGGCCCTGTAGATCATTGTGCGACACAGTGCTTAGACTTATGACTGCGGCGGCCACGCTCTGCGGGTCGCGGAGGCGGGCAGAGGCGGAGCCGCAGGAACCCGGCCCTGCGGCCCCAGGGGCGGTGGCAGCCCAGCAGGCGTCTCACGGGGCCGCTTCGCTTCCACACTCGGAGGACCCGAGAGGAAGGATGTCGTCGGGGCTTAAGGCCGAGCTGGAGTTCCTAGCGTCCATCTTCGACAAGGACCACGAGCGGCTGCGCATCGTGAGCTGGCAGCTGGATGAGCTGCAGTGTCAGTTCCTGGTGCCGCCGGCTCCCGCGGGCAGCCTGCCCTCGCCGCCGCCGCCAGTCACCCTGCACTGCACCATCACGGAGTCCTACCCATCTTCGCCGCCGATATGGTTTGTGGACTCTGACGATCCAGATCTCACATCGATCCTGGAACGCCTGGAAGATTCGAAGCCCAACAGTTCGCTTCGTCAGCAGCTCAAGTGGCTGATCTGTGAACTCTGCAGTTTATATAACCTGCCTGAGCACCTGGATGTGAAGATGCTGGACCAGCCGGTCCCCATCGCTCAGAAGGCGACCATCGAAGAGGTGCCTTCAGAAGAGGAAGAGGAAGATGCAGCTGACGGGTTGGAAGACTTGGATCATTATGAGCTGAAAGAAGAAGAGACTAGTAGTGAGAAAAAGTCAGAGGATGAAGGGCTCGAGAAAGAGCATTTGGCAATATTAGAGAATATCAAGAAGAGCCAAAGGCAAGAGCATTTGAATGGTACTGTGTCTGGCTCAGTGCATGCTTCAAACAGACTTATGAAAGAACTCAGAGAGATATACAGATCGCAGAGTTACAAATCGGGGACTTATTCCGTGGAACTGATAAACGACAGCTTATACGACTGGCACGTTAAACTGAGGAAGGTTGACCCTGATAGTCCCTTGTACGGCGACCTGCAGCTCTTGAAAGAAAAAGAAGGCATAGAATATATTTTGCTTAACTTTTCTTTCAAAGATAACTTTCCCTTTGATCCTCCATTTGTTCGCGTCGAGTTGCCAATTCTCTCTGGAGGGTACGTCTTGGGTGGAGGGGCGTTGTGTATGGAACTGCTCACCAAACAGGGCTGGAGCAGCGCCTACTCCATAGAATCGGTCATCATGCAGATCAATGCCACCCTAGTCAAAGGCAAGGCCAGGGTGCGCTTTGGAGCAGATAAGAATCAATATAATCTAGAAACAGCCCAACAATCCTATGACTCCGTTGTGCAGATGCACGAGAAGAAAGGCTGGTTCACTCCTCCAAAGGAAGATGGGTAAATAGTGGACTGCCCTGTATTTGAAACAATGTAGCTTTAAAGACACAAACTTTGCATATCTTTGTAACAGTAGTGCGGAAGATATTAGCTAATTGGTGTTTTAGTGGATACTCTTGTCAACTGACCGCCTGTATAAGTTCCAACCTTTTCATTTTGCTTACTGTGGGGGTCTTGGGCTGAACTGTGAGCTTTTACTGTTGTTTTCCCTGATAGATAATCATAGTGTTCATTTTTTGTCTCCGTTTTCCTTGATTAGGTGAAATGTGTTAAGTAAGCCAATCAGTTGTGACTTTAGATAATTTCGTTTATTGGGCTATTGGGGGATGGAGGGGATAATAGTATTCACAAACATTTGTTCCATTTAGTACCAATAAAAGTTTTGCCAGTGTCCAATACTGGCTCAGAAGAGTTTTGGGTTTCTGTGTTTTGTTTGTGCGATGCTGGGGATGGAACCCAGGGCCCGCTGCGAGCTACTCAAATCTAGCCCGTTGAGCTGCATTCCCAGTTGAACGGTTATGCCTTCTCAACTACAGTCTTTGGGGTCTAAAGCCATTTGATTGCCTAAATAATGATAGGAACTTTGCTCGTGAATTAATAACATTTTTTTATGGCCAGGTTATGCTATGAACTATTTCCTATTTCAGGTCTTGAAACTTGAGTTATACTGTACTTGGGCAAAGCAATCAAGGGGAAGCCACCTAAGGCTTGTTAGCAGCTGTTTGCACTGGTCTTGCTTAGCTAAATCTTTTTCCTCTTCCTCAGCCCCTTCTCTGAGACAGGGTTTCAGGTACCTGCGGCTGGCCAGGAGCTCTGGATCCTTCTACCTCTACATCCCAGGTACTAATGAATTGGGTTTTTTATTGGTTTGCTATTTGTTATGAAGCAGAGCCACAGTCTACAGCTTGGGGTTAGTTGTGAAACACAGCCATTCTTCCTTGTCCTTTTACTAATGGGATGCTGCAATTCGTTGTAGGCCGATAAACTTTATAAAGTGCTCAGCAGATTCACTGAGCAGAAGTGATACATTTAAGTTCCACAAGTACCTAATTTGGAGACTTCTAATTTTTTTTCTACCGTCATCACACTGACTGTGCATCAAGGACTAATGGGAATTCTGTGTGTCACTTCCTTTATAAGGCGTGACACGTGAATCAGCGTACTTTCAATTTTCTTGCCTCACCCAATTATGTCCTCTTTGGTTGGTAAGAGTTGGATTTAATTGTGTCTATGAATGTGTGTGCAGGGGGGTATACGCACACGAGTGCAGGTATCTTCAGGGGCCAGAAGGCATCAAAGCAAACTTGGGTCTTCTGCAAGACTAGTATGCATTTAATGGCTGAGCCATCTCTCCAGCCCCCTACTTCGCTATTTTTGAGACAGAATCATTCATGGAACCTGGAGATCACTGATGGTCAAAGGTTTGGCTAGCTAGTGCTTGGATTACAGAGCTTCCCAGTTACAAATCTGGGATTACAAGAAAGTGCCACGACACGACACGACATCCAGCTTTTCCTGTGGGTGCTGGAGATCCACACGCAAGTCCCGGTGATTATGCAGCAAGCTTTACCCAGGGAACCATCCCCTGTCCCCTACATCTGCTTTAATATTCACATGTCAACTACATTAACCATATCCAAGAGGCCTGGCTCTTCTGTATTATTGTATATGTTCAGTTTTTTATTCTATTTTGGGTATGAGGGCCTGCGATCAAGATCTGTGGGCCGGGTCTGATAGCACAGACCTGTAATCCCAAATACTCAGGATACAGAGGCAGGAGGATTGACAGTTTAAGGCCTGCTTGGGCTATTCACACTCAGCCTGGGTTGAGATACTGTGTCAAAATTAAAAGTTATAAACTACAAACAAGACAAAAGAAAAATAATTTTGAAAAAGTAAAAATTATAAGTGAAAAGGGGTGTGTGTAGGGGGCTATAAAAGTAGCTCAGCAGAATAACCAGTGCCTAGCATTCACAAATTCCTAGGTTTCAGGACCAGCTAGGCCCCCCACCCACCCCTATTTCCTTTTTCTGGTGTTCTCTCTTTCTCAGCTACATAAAGTTCAGGCCAGTTGTTCTGGTAAACTGTGACAAGGCCGGATTGGTTAAAACATTAAAATTCCTTGAGCATTAACATTCTGCATTCAAGTCTACGGCCAACTCTGGAACACCTTACTGAATTATGCCGCACCCTGATCATGGTTGTGAGTTTTAGTTCCTTTCGTCGTCGCACATTCACCACGTAACACAAGATAAACGTTGTCAAACAGAATCAAATTTACAAAGAATCATTAAAACTACTGGGGCTGGAGAGATGGCTCAGCGGTTCCAGAGGGCTTGAGCTTGGCTCCTAGCATCCACCACAGGCAACTCGCAACTGCCTGCCACTTCATGTCTGTGACCTCTGAGCACTGCACTCACAAATCCACACTGAGACACACAGGCACACATGTAGTTACAAATTAAAATATTTTAAAGGTAGTTATTATTATTATTATTATTATTATCATCATCATCATCATCATTATTAGACATTTTGGAGACAGGGCTTCTCTGTAGCCCTGGCTGTCCTGAAACTCTTGCTCTGTAGGTTAAGTTGGCCTCGAACTCAAAGATCCACTCATCTGTGCCTCCCATTAAAGATAGTTATTAATACTGTACCATACATTTAAATAATAAGAATAAAAACTCAGATAATATACTTTCAGGGAACTTGCTAAGAAGGCCGGGTTAGCCTCAAACACATGGAAATCCACATGTCTTATGGCTTCCAAATGCCAGGATTAAAGATCCTTAACTGCCCCCACCCTTTTTTGAGACAGGTTCTCATTCCATAATCCTGGTAGGTTTGGAACTCTCTAGACAAGGTTGGCCTCAAATTTACAAAGATCTGCCTGCCTCTGCCTCCTGAACACTGAGATTAAAGGTATGTACCACCACATCTGGCTTGGCACCATTTTTTTTTTTTTTGGCGGGGAGGGGCTGGGGGAATTGGAGGCAGAGTTTCTCTGCGTATAACCCTGGCTGTCCTAGAATTCACAGAGACCTGCTTGCCTCTGACTCCCAAGTGCTGGGATCAAAGGCATGAATACTATCTAAAGCACACATCTTTTTCGATCAAAAAACAAAGAGTTGAAGTAGACAGTAAATGAATTACTTGCTGAAACAATTTGCTAGCTTTAGTCTCTGCAGCTGAGCCGGAAATTCTTTCTTGAAATTAGAGCCATTCCTCACCTTCAGGGGGGCTGACGATTTGGGGCAAGAGTGGCTGGGATGAAGGTCAAAAGTCTACAGCGGACTGGTCAGATGGAAGATGATCTTCCTTATGGACAAATGGCTAACAAAGTTGAAAACTACTTTAAAGTGAACATGGTAGGCACACCTTTAGCTCCAGCACTCAGAAGAAGGCTACACAGTGAATTCCAGACTATTTAGAATTACAAAGCAAGAACCTTTCTCAACACACACACACAAATATACTGAAAAGGATGCAAGAACCTGTGTGCTAGCTACTTAGAAAGACAAAGAAGATTCTATGCACATTGGAACAAGAGGTTTTATCTGAAGCTGGCTGTTTCCTCCTGGGCATCAATTAGACAACACCTGAGAGATGAGAAAGACCTCCAGGCTCTTGGAAAGTCACAGAACCTTGTGTTATTAAGAACATTTGTTATAAAGTCTCTCAACACCCTGGAGTTTTCCTGTCAGGAATTTTAGAAAACACTGTAAAACATAACATTGTACCAATTCCTTGAACAAAACTTTAAAAATGTCTTCACTCTTTTTGAGATAAGATGTAACTGAGTAGTCTAGGCTGGCCTTGAATTCAAGGACCTCCTGCCACAGCTTCCTAATTGCCAGGATTCCAGGGATGCCTCAACACACCTAGATAGTAGAGCCCTAAGATAGCAAAGCCGCAGGACAGAGCAAAGGTGATTCACACAGGTCTCATGAGCCCTCCGCCTTACTTTTCCGAGGCTTCCAGTCCCTATAGTTACCATGGAGTTTTAGAAACCAGGAAGTTGACACTGGCAAAAGTCATGTTTACAGTTCTGTCACACTGTCACATGTATGGGTTTGGATAACCGCCTCAAATTTTATTGACCTTTGCAAAGAATATGCTTTTTGTTAGGTTTCTTTCTCTTTTTTTCCTGGGTTCAACCTCACTGAGCTCTCTCCTCTCCTTTTTAATTCCCTCCTCTCACAGTGGATTTTGTTCTTGGTTCTAGAAGTGGTTGACTGTGGCTGCAGCAAGTGACAACAGGGAACAGCGGTGTCTGTAAAGTCTAAATCAGTGGTTTCAACCTGTGGGTCAAAACCCCTTCAGGGATGGCATATCAGATATCCTGTGTAACAAATATTTATATTGTGAGTCATAACAGTAGCAAAATCTCAGTTATGAAGTAGAAATGAATTACTTTTGTTCTCTAGGTTGGGGGTCACCATAACAGGAGGAAGTATATTAAAGGGGTGTAGAGTAGCATTAGGAAAGTTAAGAGTTACTGGTATAGAAAATATGTCGTATATAGTACATTTAATACATTTAATGCATTATAAGTCGCATGATCTGACTGATTATGGTCTGATTGCTTCATTATTCCACTAGTTTTTGCATATAAAATTTTGTGTCCCACCCAGGCCTGATGGCACAGGCCTATAGTTATGATACTTGGGAGGCTGAGGCAGGAGGATCATGAGATTAATTGAACATGGAAAGACATTGGAAAATTTGCAAAGTCCTATGTTTCCTACAGTACTAAGGTGAAGAAACTTGCTTAATTTTCTTTGCCCTAAATTGATTTGACCACAGAAATCTCATAAACTCTTAATATCTCAAAAGCCAGTAGAACCCATGTGAATCATGTGGAGAGTGCAGTTCCTGGGAAACTTTGCTGCTTGCTTTTCTCCTATCATAGCATTGAAAATGTATTATTAAAGCCAGGTAGTGGTGGTGCTGCTTGGGAGGCAGAGGCAGGTGGATCTCTGTGAGTTTGTGGCCAGCCTAGCTTACATTATAAAATTTCAGGACAGCCAGGGTTACATAGAGAAACCTTGCCTCAAACAAACAAACACACAAACAAAAAGTATTATCATGTTAGTGCTCAAAGTATTTCTTAAAAATATTATGAAACCCTTCACTTTGACCGTGAGATGTCTTAGTCTGACCCACTGGCACATGAGCATTAATTTGATGTATGAGGAGAGGGAATCTCGGGAAATTCCCTGAGGGTTGGAAAACACACACACACACACACACACACACACACACACACACATACACACACACCTGAAGGCAGGAAGCTGGTGTATTTATCTGAAACTGAATCCCAGTTTCATTCCTTGGCATGTCCCTTCTTTCTTCGCTGGCCATAGCTGAGGGAAAGTGTGAAAACTGCTAGTCACAGGTTCTTGAAGTAGAAGTATTGGTCTTGTGCTGGAAAGTGAGTGCCAAGGAACTGTGAATGGGCCAATGTCAGTATCTGCCACGTCTCTGAATTTTAAGTATGTTTTTCCTAGTCTCTTCTTGGCTCCAGTGTAGTTAAACATACAACCTTACTAGTAAAATATTTTGAAAATACTGAAGCAAGCTATTGATTTTTTTTTTTTAAGTCCAAAAAGCCATCTGAGAATGATCAAGTTGGCAGTGGTAAGATGGGCAGGCTGGAAGGCATGACTACTGGAGCTGCAGCCGACACCTCTGGAATGAAGCAGATGCTGTGGAGGTGGGCACAGATTCGGGGGCGTGGAACCACAGACCCAGCTTCTGGGTTGAGAGCAGTCCAGTATAGCCGACAGCCCATGACATGTGATTAGAAAGATCAGAGCTGGGGAGACAGAAAGTTGGCTCAGTAGGTGAAGTGCCTGCCAAGCAAGCACAAAATCTTGAGTTTGGATCTCATGTACCCACCCACGTCGGGGGAGGCAATCTTGGAAGACACGCTGGCTGGCCAGTCTAGTGAAAACTGAGAGCCACAGTTCAGTGAGAGGCTCTGTCAAAAACCAAGGAAGAGAGCAATTAAGGAAGATACCTGACAACAATCCAACAATCTCTGGCTTCCACACATACCACTGTGTATTTACACACACACACACACACAGAGAGAGAGAGAGAGAGAGAGAGAGAGAGAGAGAGAGAGAGAGAGAGAGAGAGAGAGAGAGAGAGAGGGAGGGAGGGAGGGAGGGAGGGAGAGAGGGAGGGAGGGAGGGAGGGAGGGAGGGAGGGAGAGGGAGGGAGGGAGGGAGGGAGAGGGAGGGAGGGAGGGAGGGAGGGAAGGAGGGAGACAGACAGACCAGACAGACATGGAGACAGAGACAGGCAGGCAGGCAGGCAGACAGACAGACAGACAGACAGACAGACAGACAGTCACACCAACAGCCAGCCAGAGGTAAACAGAGTGTTCCTAAGGGCATTTGTACATCTGATAAGAGTCCAGGTAGTCTAGGCAGTGCTTAGACACCAAGGGGACAATAGGCAATGGGGTAACAGTCACTTGTCTCTACTAGTTGGGAGTCTCTAGAATGCTCTTGGCAATACTAAGGCAATATCCAGAGCCACAGAGAATGTTCAGAAATAGATGGGTTCTCAAGGCAGGGTCTTAAATATCAGAAGCAAGTATAAGATCAAGAGAGAGTCAAAAGCAGAGCCGTGGCTAACAATGTGCAGAACTGTGACTCCAGCTAGGGAGACACAGTGATCAAGATTAAGATACCATAAGCTGCAAGAATCTCAGTTCTGAATCCCAGTGTGTGGAGAACTGGCTTCTGAAATATTCCACTCAAATGCAATGTATGTCCTAAAGCATAGAAAGGCTACATCACAGCTAAATGCACATCTCCTGGTACTTGAAGTGGAGGGACAAGACCTTCAAGGCAAGGGATGGCCCCTGCTGTGATGTTTGCAGTTGGAAGTTGCCATGAGCCAGGCCTCCATCCTTCCTTCTCAATGCATTCTTTTCAGTTATTGTTTGCATTTATTTGTTGATTGTTTGCTTGTTTAGTGTGTGTTTGCAAGTTTTGTGTGTGGAGATGTATGTGAATGCTATGGGGCTCAGGTAGAAATCAGAAGACCACTTGTGAGAGTTGGTTCTCTCTACCAAATGAGTTGAGGGCTAAGGCTTGGCAGTAAGTGCCTTTGCACACTGAACCATTTCTCTAGTACCCAATGCACAGCCCCCAATGTCCCCCTGTTCTACTTCTACCACAAGCCTTTGGGGTAAGAAAGAAAGGAGGAAGGAAGGAAGGAAGGAAGGAAGGAAGGAAGGATGGAAGGGAGGAAGGAAGGATGGAAGGGAGGAAGGAAGGAAGGGAGGAAGGAAGGAAGAGGTGAGTGCAAGATTGAGGAAGAGACACACCTAAAAAACATTGATCAAACCAAGCCACCAAACCTATTACATCCTGAGTTGTGATCAGGGCCCCAGCCAAACCACTTAGCCAGCTTTCGCTACTTCACCCCATGCTCTCTGAAACTCACTGAGAGAGGATGCGAGAGCACTTTGAATAGCCTCTACTTTGAACAGAAAAACTCCCCTCCCCTTGATTTTCCCGTTCCCCTTCAAATGACACAGTCCACGTCTATTTCGGTCCATTTCCTGTTAAAATCACTTCCTTTTTCTCTTTCTCTTCTAGTTCCTTATTGTCCCCCACCCCCCCCCCCCGCCGCCCCCAGGCTCTGATATTCACTGCCTCTGCCGGTTCTCTTTCTTCCTGAGTTTGTACTTGGCTCTCTCCCACAGCGCCTCTCACAATGGGATTCGGGTTTCTTCTCTTGCATGTTCATTTCTCCAGCTCTTTATCCCCATGGCCCTTTCCTTACCCTTGCTTCCTTTCCTATTTTGTTTTCATTTTAATCCTTCATTACCCAGCTTTTCCTGGCAAATGTCCCAACCCAAACTGCATACTTTTCGAAGCCTTTTCTTTTTCCTTTCTCTCTGGCTTTCAAAAAGTCTGCCTCAGGGACCTGTGCTATATCTTTCACCATTGAAATAACAAATGCTTCATTTATCACTTTGAGTACATGATGGTTTTTGGCCAGTGGAACTCCCACCCAGGTTTTCCTCCAGTACCCACGTGGCAACTCCAATTCCAGGGGATCCTACTCCCTCACACAGACATATGTGCAGGCAAAACACCAATGCACAGGAAATAAGAATAAATAAATCATTTTAAAGAGAAAAGATGTGCCAAGTAATTAAGCTGCTAGCATCTCAACCCAGGGAGCTGGATCACCTTGGGGAGTCTGTTTGTAGGGTATTCCTTTGCAGTGAATTTTGTTTGGATCTCAAAAGTCTTTTGACTGTGGGATATGAGACAGTCACTTAAAATTTGCTCAGTCTCTCCACATTGTCCTAAGTAAGGAGTTCCAAAGTGCATTACTGGTGTTCCATGAGAAAAATACCATAAGGCAGTAACAAAATGCTTTGGGTCTCTTGGACATTTCACTACCCCGGGTCTAGCGAACTCTCATCAGTCCTCCCGGCCACCTGTGGGTCAAGACATGCACATAAGGGGAGCACAGAACAGCCTGAGGGCAGCTTCAGGATGGGATCTGCTTCCTGTCAGCTAGGTAAGACAAAACAAAGATAAGACAAGGGACAAGAACAAGGGCAAGTTAGGAGCTGGTATACCATCTGACCGCCCAGGCCTTTCCCAGGCACACCATTATTTTGGACATCTGGGAACCTCTGGGAGCTGCATAGTCCTTTTTGCTCAAGGTAATAAAAAGCCAATGGAGCAGTGAGTGGTAGAGAAGACACAGACCACAGTGACTAATAACATACAGTCAGGATGGATATGATCACAACTAATGGGGGTGTTAGGAATGTGCCTCGTGTATGTAATCCCAGCATTCAGGAGGCCAAGGCAGGAGGATCAAGAGTTTGAGTCCAACCTGGGCTACCTAGTGAAATCCTATTTCAATAAACAAAAAACAAAACAACAACTAAACGAAGAATACACATTTGGAAGGTATATGACTTGAGTTTGACACTTGGCTCTGCTGTGTGATAGCTCCGTGGATTTGGGGAAATCTCTGCGCCTTAGTCTCTTCGTTTATATTATGTGAATAAGGGCATGGAGACTGAGCAGGTTAATGCTTTGTAAGGGTCTGCTTGGAACCATGCCTGGCACATAGGAAGCATTGAACAGGAGCATTAACTCAATTCTGATGCTTTTAATGTCATAAACTCTTTCTTGGAAATAATTAGGTAAGCTATAACAAAGGGTTGTTTGAAAAGACAGCCTTCTTGTCTCCAGAGCATAAAATATATGGTTACATGGGAATATGAAATGTAAACATCAAAAATAAAATGACTTAGGGAGACAGCAGGCAGACTGTCACAGCCACCCTGCTGGCGAGCCTTCTCATCCTGAAACAATAGCTCACTGATGGCTGAGCTGTTTTTACAATAACTGAGAAGAAGGACAGATGAAGGTTAGGGAGGAAGGGCAGAAGGGTGGGAGGGAGAGAAGACAAATCGGGAGGGAAGGCAGAGAGAAAAAAAAATCTTTGGAGATAATTTATTCATTTTTGTGCTAGGGATAAAATCTCAGGCCTCACACATGTTTGGCAAATATTCCACTACTGAGCTATATTCACATCCCCCCAAAAAAACAGTATAGAATCAAGGGCTGGTTAGATGGCTCAGTGAGAGGGTAAAGGTGCTTGCTGGTAAGTCTGTCTACCTGCTATTGACCCAGAACTCAGGGTGAAAGGAAGAAAACTAACCCCGACCTATACACACACACACACACACACACACACACACACACACACACACACACACACATGCACGCAAGCATGCATTATACATGCCTTGTGTACACATACAATATTGATAAATAAAAAAAAATAATTGACAAAATGCACCGATTCAAGATATTAAGGGGAAAAGTAAGCATGGCGGCTCATTATATTTGTAATCTAGCACAGAAGAGAGACAGGCAGAAAGGTCAGGAGTTCAAGGTCATTCATAGCCTGGACTAAAAAAACGTTCATGTCAGAAAAAGAGAGAAAGACAATGGAGGGAGAGAGGGATGGAGAGAGTGAGATGAGTGGAGGAGGAAAAGGGAGGGAGAGACACACACACAAAGAGAGACGGAGCAGGAGGGAGGGAAGGTGTTTACTGAGTTCCTATATAAATTTGGACAGTGCACTAGGTTGCATTTTTACAGCATGGCTGCACCAATGCTGTTCCTTCTATGTGGAATTGACCCCCTTCTACCACAGACTGGGGTCTCTGTTTCCTTCTCTGGAATTTGGGCAGAGGCTTCTGAGGACTCCTGTCCACGGGTACAATAAAATGATGCTGACTTCTTCCAAGGCCAGGTCAGGAGACAGATTCTTCTGGGATCTCTACAGAATACTTGCTCTTGCTTTGCCCTGCTTTGCCTGGGCCACATGAGAAGGCCACAGGGACATGTAGGAGGACTGTCTGACAGCCGGCACCAACCACCGACTGTGTGGGTGACTGAGCCCTTTTGATGGTTCCAGCTTCTTCCTGCTAGTCTGTCCCAAGGAAGCCCAGGCATTGTGAAGTTGAAATAAGATGTCTCCAAGGGGCCCTGTTTGAAAGCCCTGGCCCATGGAAACCGTCATACATAATAAAATCATCGTTGCTTCATGTGTTCCGAATCACTTGGGGATTCTATAAAGATGCAAAGTGTGGGTTCTAGAAAAGAAAGATACCGGAAGTCTCCCATGAGAACTTGCAATTGAACCCTTAGAGCCCATAGCATAATCTCCACTTTAGTGAGGACTCAAGATTTCTCACCTCTTCTCATATGGCCTGTGAGCCAGATTGGGAGTTTCTGAACAAGTGCCATGAGGTGAGGCCATTGAAAACCTCCTAGGGCTCCAGGGTTCCCCAAGAACCCTGAGCAAATAAAGATTCTCAACTTCAGAGTAATCAGAGAGGGGTCTGGTGTCTGGAGCCCACTGGAAGGCTGACCAGCAATGCTTTGCACTTATGCACGGACGTTTGGTTAGCTGTAAGCTCGTGTAAGTAATGTAACATAGACAAGTGAATCTATGTGAATCCAGTCTATTCTACAAAATGAGTTCCAGGCCAACAAAGAAAAGAAATGTAAGAAGTAGCTGGGCATGGCAGCATGTTCCTAGAATCTCAGCACTCAGGAGACTGAGCTAAGAGGATCCTGGGGCTGAAGCTAACCTGGGCTACATAGTGAGATCCTGTCTCAAACAAGTGAAGAGAAAATATCATTTAAAAACTGAGAGAAGACACCAGCAACTCTTCTATTTTTCCCAATAAAATACACAAGTAAATTCATATTTTTTCTTCTTAGACATACTAAAAAATAACTCAAAATTAAATTTAAAGTCTACCATAATCCTATCACCGAGAGATGTAGAAATCACTATTCATAATATGTTGCTGTATACTTTTTTGTTTTTTTAAATTTTATTTTTAATTATGCATAAGCCTGTGGGGATGAGCACAGGACAGGTACCCTCAGAGGCAAGAGGCATTAGACCCCCCCTTTGAGCCGGAGTTACCTGGAACATGAACCCCCTAATGTGGGTGCTGGGAACTGAACTTGGGTTTCTGCAAGAACAGCATACATTTTTAACTTCTGAGCCATCTCTTCAGCTCCCTAATTTTATTTTTAAAATCTTAACATACATTTATTTATTTAACTATTTATTTGTTTATTTATTTGGAGAGGTGGCATGCAGACCATGGCACATGTACAGAGGCCAGAGGGCAACCCATGGGAGCTGGTTCCTTCCTTCCACCATGTGGATTTCAGGTACTGAACTCATGTGACTTAGAGGCAAAAGCCCTTAGTTTCTGAGTCACCTCACAGACTCTGCCCAGGTACTTTTTAATTGACAAATAACACTCACACGTTTTTATGGAACTTATATGCAACTTTAGGAGGCATGCATATGGATTGGGGAATAAGCAAATCACACTCATTAACACACCCAGACCTCACACACTTGTGCCATTACTTTGTGGGAAGAAATACACGCCGCTGTTAATTAGAATCGTTATGCTGGCAAACATGATGTATTTGTCTGGGTCAACTGACTGTTGTACATGCTGACATCTTTCCATGTCAGTAACTATAACGCCACCTTATTATGTTAACACTCACAAAGGAACACAGTGATCCGTGCACTATAGTTAGTGTAGTTTGATTTCTCATTCCTGGAGATGGAATTGAATCTCTTCCCTGTTCTCTGTGCCACGGTCTTGCACTGGACACATATCTGAATAGACGTAACTAATTCTTTCTTTAAGAAAAATTTCTAGAGGTGGGATTTTTAAGACCAAAGAAAGGAGGTTTTGTTGTTCTTGTTTGTTTGTTTTGAGACAGGGTTTTGCCATATAACTGTCTTTTTAAAAATAAAGACAAATTAAATTTAATAAAGAAATAAATATTGTAGAAGCACAGATAAGAAACAACACAGGCAATGGATATTTACCGTGTGTCTACATTATGTGTACACTATCAGATACAGTATGCATATATTAACAGCTAATTAATCCTAGTAGAATTAAATCATTCGGCAGAATCTGTTAGTAATAGATATTAGCTATATGATGCATCAAATATAAAACAACACACAGGAGAATACTTTTGACTGACTGCACGTACATCTAAAAGAAATGACTGATGTATTAGTTAAATTAAGAACAGAATGGTATATATAATTTATAAAATTTGAGCTCATGGAACAATGGCTATGTTTTAGTAGTAGTTTGTTCAGTGATTGAACCCTCAGAGAAAGTAAGTGTATTCACTCGTAAACTACAGAGAAATCTATGTCTAATTGTAGAGTGGTTGTATGAAGTCTGACGGTGGAAGGCGCCTGGCATCAATGCATGGATACACCCTTAAGATGACCAGCTTCCTTCTTTTTTCACAGTGTTTCATAGAGATGGAGTTCTTGGAGTTCTGTTTTCTTTAAATTTATTTATTTCATAAAATACTGTTATAGCTCACAAAATTTGTTACATAATAATATATGATGAATACATGATTTTTTTTTCTTTTTCTTTTCTAACAAGGATTGAGGCATCCACATTTTGGCCTTCCTTCTTTTTGAGCTCCATAAGGTCTGTGAGTTGTTTCTTGAGTATTCAGAGCTTTTTGGGGTTAGTATCCAATTATCAGTGAGTGCATATCATATGTGTTCTTTTGTGACTGGGTTACCTCATTCAGGATGATAGCTTCTAGTTCCATCCATTTGTCTACGAATTTCATGAAGTTATCATTTCTAATAGCTGAGTAATATGTACTCCATTGTGTAAATGTACCACAATTTCTGTATCCATTCTTCTGTTGAAAGACATCTGGGTTCTTTCCGGCTTCTGGCTATTATAAATAAGGCTATTATGAACATAGTGGAGCATGTCTCCTTATTATATGTTGGAAGATCTTTGGGTATATGCTCAGAAGTGGAATATCTGGGTTTTCTGAGGAACCGCCAGACTGATTTCCAGAGTGGTTGTATCAGTTTACAACCCCACCAACAGTGGAGGAGTGTCACTCTTTCTCCACATCCTTGCCAGCATCTGCTGTCACCTGAGTTTTTGATCTTAGCCATTCTGACTGGTATACCATATAACTATCTTAAGTCACTGTTATATTACTGTAAAGAGACACCCATGACCATGGCAACCCTTATAAGAGAAAGTATTTTATTGAGGCTTATAGTTCAGATGTTTAGTTCATTATTATCATAGTGGGAAGCATGGCAATGTGCAGGCAGACATGGTGCTGGAAAAGGAAGGTTTACATCATCATCCATAGGCAGCAGGAAGAAGAGAAGCTCTGGACTTAGAATGGGCTTCCCCCTTTACCTGCCTCAGAGAAAGTTTCTCTAACAGCTCTGGCTGTTCTGCAACTCACTGTGTAGACCAGGCTGGCCTTGAACTCACAGAGATCTACCTACTGCTTCCAGAGTGCTGGGATTAAAAGTATTAGCTGAAATGGGATGCCAAAACCCACCCTCAGTGACACACTTTCTCCAACAAGGCCACACCTCCTAATCTTTTCAAATAGTGCCTCTCCCCAGTGATCAAGTATTCAAATCTATGAGTCTATGAGAGACATTCTTATTTAAACCACAACAGTAACTTTGGCTGGCCTGCAACTTACTATGTATACCAGGGTGGCTTCAAACCCAAAGAGATTCATCTGCCTCAGCTTTCTGAGTTCCACTATGTATATTTTTTAGTTTATATGGAGACTAAATGAATATGTTGTCCATTGTAAACATTGCGATTGTTTTTCTAAAGCTATTTGTTATTTGTTCAGTGATTCTTCCCCTCCATATAGACAGTACCTTCCTATTCAGTGATAATGACAGCGTGAGAGGGTCTAGAGTGTGTGGTTGTATGGTGTTGCATGCACACTCACCAACATGAGTATAAGTGCTTTAAGAGGACAGAAGCATTCAAACACACATACACATATGCACCAAAGCTGGAGTTACAGAGAGTTGAGCTGTCTGATGTGCTGGCAACTGCATTCTCTTCCTCTGCAAAGGACAGTAACTACTATTAAACACACACACACACACACACACACACACACACACACACACTTAAAAATAAAAACAGCACACAAGTCAGGAGTGTGAGCACATACCACAGCACTTGTGTAGGAGGACCACACAGTTGGAAAGAAGAAGAAGAGGAGGAGGAGGACAAAAAAAGAAAAAGAAAAGGAAAAAAAAAGTCCCAGGGTGGCAGATAAAATCCTCAAGGAAATTTGGGTAGGCTAAAATTAATACTTAATTTTCTCAACCTTGAAAGCTCTATCCCAGGGCTGGAGGTAAAGCTCATTCAGTAGAGTACTTGCTTAGCATGCAATCATCTCTAGGTTCCATTCTCAGTGCTACAGAAAACCAAGCATGGTGGCACACAACTCTAATCCCAGACTCTGAGAGGTGGAGGCAGGAGTGTCAGGAATTCAAGATCACCTTTACCTACATAATGAGTTCAAAGCTAGCTTGGGGCTATGTGAGACCCTGCCTCAAAAACAGTGTATTCTAAAGATTTGGATTTTCTTTAAGTAAACAGACATTTTTGGTGTGATCTATGAGAGATCCCGTGCAGGAAAGAGAACGGGGCAGGGGGAGAAGAATGAGAAGGAAGAGAGGTGATCAGAGAAGTTGCAAAAATTAACTGGAAGAAAATATTCTGTGGTAAACCTACATATATACAATTTTGGAAAGAAAATGAGGACCAGCCCAGACCACCACCAACTATATTTCACATCTGGGCTGCAGTCTGCAGCTGGAGGTTTTCAGACAGTAAATGATCTGATAAGGTCCATATTTCAGAGGGTATTTAGATATAAAGGGAAAAGTCAATTTTGGAACCAAAAAAATTTCTGTGATGGTATTAGTAGTTTGTTGCTACAATAATGCCACTGATCAATCACAAAACCACAGCAATAAGCAATAGCTTTATTGCTCACATGTCTGGGGTTAACTAGAGGCCTGATAATCAATCCTGTTCAACTTGGTGAAGGCCCGGTTACCTATTAGTTGGTCTCAACTGGCACTGCCTTGTTCTGGACAGTCTTTTTAAGGATGTTATAAACCCACCAGCCTTGGAAATGATTATGGTGTCTCCATCCGGTGACAAAGGTGCTTGGCACCTATTAGTCTTAAGTTCTCTAAAGTCTCTACCGATTTCCTGAAACGCAGCCCACCACACACACAAGTACCCACCTGTGCCTGTCTCTGGTACCCACATCAGATTTGGGGACAAGGAGAACTTGTGTAAATATACTCACACCCATAAAATTTGCTCTGCTGTGAGAAAGAAAATTCTTTGTCTTTGACCCAAGTCAGTTGATTTCTGCCAACCACTGTGAAACTGGGTCAAGTAAATGCCTTAGCTTGCATGGAGGGTAAAATTTCAGTCCCTTAGCAGTTCTTTAGACCATCAGCTCCATGAGGATCTGTCTTTCAAATGCTGTGCACAGGGCTGGGTATGTGAACAGTATTTCTGAAATTCTTATCAATAAAGTAATCATTATTAATAGGTTTGGAAATACCTTTTATTTGTCCTTGTCCCCAGATCATGTTCATGTGACAATATTTGGGCATCTGAGTATGAATCTTTTGGGCTTTATTTTTTGAGGCAGAGTTTTATTATTTAGCCCAGGATGGCCTTGAACCCCTGATCCTCCTGCTTCAATCTCCTCTGGGCTGTGATAACAGGTGTGTGCCACCATATCTAGTTGTACTGAGATTTTTTTTGAAATTTTATTTAACTTTATCTGTATAGTTGTTTTTCCTTCATGCATCTTTGTACTTCATGTATGTGCACTATCAGAAGAGGGCAGAAGGAGGTGTCAGATCCCCTGGAACTAGAGTGAGCCATCCTGTGGATGCTGGGAAACAAGCCTGGGGCCTCTGGAAGAGCAGCCAGTGCTCTGTCTCTCTGTTTCTCTGTCTCTCTCTTTTAAAGATTTGTTTATTTAATGTGTGTGAGTACACTGTCACACTGTCTTCTGGAAGAGGGCATCAGATCTCATTATATATGGTTGTGAGCCACCATGTGGTTGCTGGGAACTGAACTCAGGACCTCTGGAAGAACAGTCAGTGCTCTTAACCACTGAGCCATCTCTCCAGTCCCAGCCAGTGTTCTTAACTGCTGATCCTTCCAGCTCCTACACTGCACTTAAAACATATTTGAGTGGTATACCTCAGCTCTTAAAGATAGTGTTCCCATGACTCGTGTGTGTGTGTGTGTGTGTGTGTGTAGGCCAGAGGTCAACCTTAGGTGTTATCCCTCAGGTGCCATCTCATCTATCTGCCTTGTTTGTTGAGACAGTGTCTCTCATTGACTTGGGGCTGGCCAATTAGGCTAGGCTGGCTAAAGAGAGCCCCAGGATCTGCTTATCTCTCCAGTGCTGGGATTACCAAGTGTGTGCCACCAAGTCTCGCTTTCTTTTCCAATTCTTATGCAGGTTCTGGGGATTGAAGGTCTTTATAGTTGTGTGGCAAATACTTTCCTGACTGAACCATCTCCCCAGCTCCTCCAGTTTCTTTTCTCTCCGTGTGTCTGTCTCTGTGTATCTCTCTGTCTCTGACTCTCTCTCTTTTTCTCTCTCTGTTTTGTTTCTTTTATCAAGACAGGGTTTTACTGTCTCCCTGGCTGTCCTGGAACTCACTTGGTAGACCTGCCTCTGTCTCCAGAGTGCTGGGATTAAGGGATGTGCCACAATCAACATTTTCTTCCGGTAGACTTTAGACACCTTATGGTGCTTCCATATCTACTTGTAAATTAGATTCTGTTTGTCCAACTGAGCACATAAACCCAGAATCGAGATGGGAAAATAAAAACTAAAAGTCAACAGGCTCAAAAGGAGAGGAATACATAGAGATTGGGGCATATTCGCACAAGTGTGTTGTGTAATGTTCCTGCAGTTGTCTGTTCAGCTGCTGGATTCTGACCTACAGTTCAAAGGGAAGCATCTTCATGTACATATTTTCTAATTTAAAAAGTGTTAAAGCACTTTAGACTCAAACATCTTCATATACTCAAGAGCCACAGATGAATTTTAATAAAGCATAGAGGATAGGAAATGCTTACTCAGTGCAGATGTGAAGTCACCCCTGTTGATATTGCATTCATTAACTGCGTCAGCCCTAGGACAGATCCTGTCTTCCTGTTGACTCCCAAGACAGGCTCAGAGCAAGGCATGAGTCATAGTTTTGACAGTGCAGACAGCAGGGGGTGGGGGTGGAGGGGTTCTCTTCTCACTCTGGCTCTTGTTTGCTTGTGCTGATTGGAAAGCAAGGGTGAGAATGGAATTCTAACTCCACTCAAAAGGCTCCAGATGAGGGTTACTTAAGGGTTTATAAAAAGTTCTTTTTAAGGTAGCTTTTTGAATGAAACAGCTTTTCTGAATACTATAATGCAATAAAAACTGGGCTTGGTGACTTGCACATTCCCTAAATCCCAGCCCTGGGAGGCTGAGGCAGGAGGATTAGCACACATTCAAGGCTAGTTTGCTCTACATAGAGAATTTTATTGCAATTCTTAAAAAAATAATATTTTAAAAAACTGCAAAAATTTAAAACCACACCCTCTCCCCTACACTGCTGATGAATGTACTAATGAAATGAACAGACAGTCCTCAAAAGAAGAAAGCCAAATAACCAATAAGTACTTTTAAAGGTATTTTAGCCATCAAGGAGATACAAGTAAAAATGACTTCAAGGTTCCATCTCACCCCAGTGAGAATGGCTGTTCACAAATCAAATGGGAACAAACGTGGGAAAGAGGAACTGTATTCACTGCTAAGGGGGATATAAATGAATGCACCCTTTATGGATTGGTTAGGGTTTTACTGCTGTGAAGAGACACCATGACCAAGTCAACTCCTATAAAGGACAACATTTAGTTGAGGCTGGATTACAGGTTCGGAGGTTCAATCCATTACCATCAAGGTGGAATAGGACATCCAGGCAGGCATGGTGCAAGAGGAGCTGAGAGTTCTACATCTTCATCTGAAGGCTGCTAGGAGAATACGGACTTCCAGGCAGATAGGATGAGGGCCTTAAAGCCCACACCCACAGTGACACACCTACTACAACAAGGCCACACCCACTAATAGTACCACTCCCTGGACCAAGCATATACAAAACACCATACCAACTCTACTACCCCAGGAGCACATACCTGAAGGACTTCATATCCTACCACAGAGACACTAGCACATCCATGTTCGCTGAAGCTCTATTCATAATAGCAAAGAAATAGAATCAGCCTAGATGCCCATCAGTTTGATGAGATTGTCAACATTGCCCGGCAGATGAGACACCGGTCCTTGGCCAGAGAGCTTTCTGGAACTATCAAGGAGATCCTGGGGACCGCACAGTCTGTGGGCTGCAATATGGATGGCCGCCACCCTCATGACATCATTGGTGACATCAACAGTGGTACAGTGGAGTGCCCGGCTAGTTAAGAAGTAACAAGAAAATATTTCAATAAAAGACTTATCTGATTAAAAAAAAAAAAAGAAAAGAAAATGCTCCAATCATCAGAGTCTAATGAAACAGAACACCTTATATGCTCATTTTAAAGCAAAATTAAAAAAAAAATAAGCTGGGCATTGTAACTTTAATTTTTTCAAATCTTATTTTTAATGATGGTTCTTAAACACTTTAACCCCTCTTTTAGTCCCCACCCACCAGAGGTAGTGGAGAAAGGGATACAGGGAAAGTGGACCTGTTTAGAAAGGTTCTTTGGAGCAACTCCTGTCTGTTGTCTGGAAAGTAGCAGTTCAGTTCACACAGGTCAGCAGCAGCAGAAGCTTGATCCACTCGCAAACACTTCACACCAGCAGTCCAGCATGGTAGAGTCTGGTTAGCAACAGCATGACTTAGAGACAGCCAGGCCTCAGCCTTGTTGAGTCAGCAAGAGGGACCCGGAGGGACACCAGAAGTTCTCAACTGTGCCTCTCTCAGGGAAGCGAAGATCAGTGAAGACCCACAAGCGCTGCTCTATAAGCAAGCCTAGCTCAGCCTCCTTCACTGTGCATCGAGTCCTACTTATACTCTCTCCAAACACCACAAGTCCCCCACAGGTCCTGCCTCTGTCTCAGCTGATGTCACTGTGCCAACCAGCCTGAGTCCACAGCAGGAAACTGCAGCACGCCACCAGAAAGTTTTTGGTGCATTTCTCTCTATGGAGTCCCAACAAATGCAGCCCAACTACACAGTGCAAGGTGGAACAATACATGTGTCCTTAGCAAAGATTCCTTCATCACGTGTCCTCTCACGTGCTTGCTTTAGCTGAACATCCTCTCTCCTGTGTCTGCTTCAGCCAAACGTTCCTTCATGAGTCTGCCTTAGCCTTTCACCACTTCACATGTTTGCCCCAGAAAAACACCATCTGACCAACACTCCAAAGAACCCTTCACTTTCTACTTCAGAGCATGATGTCACATATTTTTAATCCCAGCACCTTGGAGGCAGTGACAGGCAGATCTCTGTGTGTTTGAGGACAGCCTGGGCTATATATCAAGTTTCAAGGCAGCTAGGAGTACACAGTGAGACCTTCTCTCAAACACACACACACATACACACACACACACATACATGTAAAATCCAGGAATTATACTTCTATTTTTAAATCCATGGTGATATTTAAATATTGAACACTATGAAAGATATCAAGAGAACAATCCATCACTTAAAAAATGGATCAAATGGGGCTGGAGAGATGGTTCAGTGGTTAAGAGCACTGACAGCTTTTCAAGAGGACCAATTCCCAGCACCCACATGGCAGCTCACACCTGTTTGTAACTCCAGTTCCAGAGCACACATGCAGGCAAAACACCAATGTACATAAAATAAGAAAATGGAGAAAAGATAGAAAGTATCAAGTGTAAACCCTGACATTGCTGTGGAAACTGTGCCACTAGCAGACTAGGGAAGTCTTAGTAAAAGTATCCTAAGTGATCACAGAAGATGACAGTCTGTGATCTGAACAGTGATATTCTGTCAAAGAGAAACACAAGCAGCCATGATTATCTCCTGAAGCTAGAACTCACTATCACAGTCTTGAAACAAAGATCAAAGTAAAATCTAAGGGACTGGCAGGTGGCTCAGCAGTTAAAAGCATATGTCCCTCTTGTCGAGGACCTGGGTCCAGGTTGCAGCACCCATATCAGGCCACTAACCACCACCTGTAACTTCAGCTCCAGGGGACCCAACACCTCTGGCTTCTGAGGGCGCTTACACTCACACATGCACATACCCCCCACAGGCCCATACATATATGTACAACTAAAAAGAAAATAAAACTTTTTTAAAATATCAAACCGAATCTAGAGGTCCAAATGGGGTCTGAGGAGATCAGAGAGGGCAGTGTGGGGTGCGAATCTGATCAAAATCCATTATATATGCTGGTGAAATGATCAAGGAATAAACTTTTAATTTTTTTTTTTTAAAGAAAGCGGGTGTACAGATTGCTCAGAAGTGAGGAGCACTTTTTGTTCTTGCAGAGGAACTGGGTTCAATTCCTGGCACCCACATGGTAGCTAACGATTATCTGACCTCCTCGGACGCCAGGCATGTAAATGTTATCCATGAATACATGCAGGAAAAACATCCCCACACATTAAAATAAGTAAGCCTTAAAAATGAAATAGAAAAAGAAAACTGAGTCTAACTCAACTTCTGGGCCTCAGACGCCATTGGCAAGAAAAGTAGGTGCAGAGTCCATGTAGAAATGCACCAGGAGTGTGTTATTAGCAAAATTTAAAGGCTCAGAAACTCCGAAGATCCAATATTCTATGCTCTTCTACAAAAAAAAAAAAAGGAAAAGAAAAAAGTGTGCAAGGAAACTAGATTTAAAGAAATATAAAGGCCAGGGATGGTAGCATATTCCTGTAATCCCAGCAATTAGGAGGCAGAGGCAGGAGGATTTCTTGTGAGTTTGTGGCTACACAGAGGATTCTAGGCCAATCAGGACTCCATAGTGAGTGAGACCCTGTCTTAATAAATAAGAAGGAAGTGGGGCAGGGGTGGGGAAGAGCCCTATTGGCACATCTGGTACCAGTGCATGCGCTAAACTACAAATAAACAAAAAACAGTGAAGTATATAAGACGAATGCACATATATAAAACTGAATTATTATGAGGCTGCTCATTCATGGCTAATGAACAGTTCTATAGAAAATTCAGTTGAATATGTAACAAAAGATAGCAGTGTCTGGCATCAGTGAGAGAAGAGGCCTTTGGTCCAGGGAGGGCACCTTTTCCCAATGTAGGGGAATGCCAAGGCAATGGGGTGGAGAGGGGGACCAGGAGCAGTGCACCTTTGTGAAGACAAGTAGAGGGAGAAGAGGGAGGGAACCAAGGTGGGGGAAGGAGATAACATTTCAAATGCAAATACAGAGAGTATATAATTTTTAAAAAGTAAACATGAAAAAAAAAAAAAAAAGAAAGAAAGAAAATTCTTTGCTAGTTACTTTCCAAAGAGAAGAGGCTAAGGGCATTGAGAAGCCTGCAGACGCCACCCAAGAGCCAAGAACACACTTAGCCATGTGTGGGCAGGTGAAAAGTAAACTGTACCAGGATGAGGCAGAGTTAAGCTGCTGGCAGTAATGGATAGGGAAGGGATCACAAGTTCTTTGAATGACTCATACTTCAATTCCTGGAGCAATTTGTTTCCCTGAGCATCAAATTCAGACCAGCCAATTACCACCAGAAATGAAACCGGACCTTTGGTACTTTGCTGTTCACCGTAGAGAGAAAGGATAGTGCCAAAGACCAGCTTTCATCACAGAGACATTCGCTTGTATCTCACAGGTAATGCATGGAGCTGTCCCAGGAGGCAGTCAGCTCTTTCCACCAAGAAATCTTCTGAAGGTGAGGACCATGTTACATATACCATACAGAAAGATCTGGTGAAACTCCTAAAGGGAAGGCAATGGCAACCGTCAGAGCAGAAGAAAGGCTGTGGGCTACCAAAGATTTTATTTAGCATCAAATGAGCTACTAACACACATGTATTAGAGTTCTAAAATTAAAAAAAAAAGAAAAGAAAAGAAAAGAAAACTGGCGGTGCTAATTGCTGGCAAAGATAGGGATCATTTCTTGCCATTGGAGAGGATTTAACAATCTGGAAAACTGTCAGATTTTTCAGAACTAAACATAGTCTTGTTGTGCAATGGAGCAATAGTACGTCTAACTACTTAATCAACTATTGTCAGGTTATGCTCACACAAATCACTGCATCTAAGTGTTTAAGGCAGATTTATTCATAGTTGCCTTAAACAGCAAACAACCAAGAGGTCTCTCAATAGATGGCTGTATGCACAGACAGGTACACTTGTACAGTGGAATACTATTCAGTTATTTAAAAAGTGAAGTGCACTAGAAATGTCATATGTCCCCCAGCATAGCGTCAAGCAGAAGAGCTTCACTCCCGGAAAAGTCCCCGTGCTTCATTTACTCAAGGGTTCCTGTTCTCCAAATCCATGGCAACCACTGGTCTGCTTATTAGCTCTCGGTTTGCCTTTTCCTAAATGCCGGAGAAAATGCCTTTCTGTACTGGTTACATTTGCTCAACAAAGACATAGGGAGCCTCAGTTGGCATAGAGCATGCACGGAGGTCCGAGGTTCACTCTATAAACTGGATACAATGGCACATTCCTGTAATTTCAACACTTGGGAGCCAGAGGTGGGAGCATCTGCAATTCAGAATCATCCTTGGCTACATAGGAAGTCAAAAGCCAAACTGAATTACACAAAACTCTCAAAAAAATAAAATCACAATCAGGCCGTTCAGGACTATGGACAAAGGCCAGACATGGTAGCGTACCCCTTTAATCCTAGTTACTCAGGAGGCCAAGGCAAAAGAATAATATCAAGTTAGAGAACAACCTGCTTTGTGAGACCCGGTCTCAGGATAAAAATTCAAAAGGGCTGGGGCTGAAACTTCATGGTAGATCTTGAGATTCACCCCCAGCCTAGGGTAAAAGAAAGAGTAGCAAAGAGGAAAAGATGAGGCTCCCTATGCCTTTGTTGAGCGAACGTAACCAGTACAGAAAGGCATTTTCTCCGGCATTTAGGAAAAGGCAAACCGAGAGCTAATAAGCAGACCAGTGGTTGCCATGGATTTGGAGAACAGGAACCCTTGAGTAAATGAAGCACGGGGACTTTTCCGGGAGTGAAGCTCTTCTGCTTGACTCTATGCTAGAGGACATGCGACATTATGCATTTTTCAGAATCCACAGACTATACCTTGATGTAGGCAAGGCTTCTTTTCTTCCTTTTAAAATCATAGTTTAGGAGATTGGAAGACGGAGTGCAGAATGTGGCTAAAGAATCTTATGGCACTATACATGTGCAAAATAATTTCACCGGAGGAGGTAGAAAGAAAAAGGGTTGAGCCAAGCAATGGGCAGGAAACTAAAGCTGAAAGGAACTGGAGCCTAACCTGTAGTTCTGAGTTGTTCCCCATGAAGTCACATTAACAGGTCTGATGCCGTGGTATATATACCAGAAGCCAACTATTAAACAAATGAAGGATGACTTCTTTGTGTTGGAGTGGAGAGTTACCAATAAGCAATGGAGAAAGGCTAGAATGATCTGAATAGTGCTGGAGGAGGTTAAAAAAAAAAACACAAAAAAAGACCTTAAGCTCCTAAATTCTAGAAGCAAATTCTCATTCTCAGACAGGGATTATACAATACAAAATAAGACCAGGGCATCTGGTAGTCCAGAAGGACATAAAATCTGTACTGAAAATACTGTTGCTTAGCCAGATGGAGGGATGGTGCAGAGGTTGAAAGTGCTTGCTGCTCCTGCAGAAGACCCAACTTCAGTTCCAGCACCCATGTTGGAAGATTCACAGCAGTCTGTAACTCCAGTTCCAGGGAGATCTGACACTTCTTGGGCACCAGTGCTAACATGCACATATCCACCAATACATTCCCCTCCACACCCCATGCCCCCACCCATATACCATTAAAATAAAAATAAACAAACCTTAATAAAGAAAACTTTTGCTTAGGTGGCCATGGTGACATTGAGGAAGCTGAGGCAGGAGGTCGGTAGCTTCAAAGACACCCTGGGCTACAAGGTGTACCAGCAACAATAACAACAATAAACCCATCAGGTTGAACTCACTGTGATTTAGATTGCTGTTTCATACTGAGGACCTACTTCTACACATGACCCATGATCATTAAAGAAGTATTATTTGTGAAAAATGTAAAACTTACATATGCAGCAACCTTAAGACTCACAGGTGGCCTGGGGAGATGTCACAGTTGAGAAAGTGCTGCCACATAAGCGCAAGGACCTGAGTTTGATTGTAGTACCCACGTAAAGAAAACTGGGCATGGAAGCTCATGCTTGTAATTCCCAACACCAGAGAGAGGGAGGTGGGTCCTGGGGATTGCTGGGCAGCCAACCTAACCTAATCAACTAGCCTAATTCAGTGAACAACCTTTCTAAAACAAACAAACAAACAAACAAAACAAGTAGACAGCACTAATCCTGGCTCCCCCCCCCTTTCCTCCTCCTTTTCTTCCTCCTCCTCCTTCTTCTTCTTCACTCTCTATTGTCATGATACAACACCATAATCAAAAACAACTTGGTTTATTTCATCTTACACTTGTAGTCCATCATCCAGGAAACTCAAGACAGGAACTCGAAGCAGGAACTTGGAGGCAGGAACTGATGCACAGGCCATAGGGTATGCTCCTCTGGCTTGCTCCTCTCCATGGCTGCTGTCCTTGGCAGTTGTCCCATGATGCCACCATCTCCAAAATGCTGGGGTCTCTGAAACTGGGGTGCCCCATCACTAAAAGCCTCTTGTGTTGTGTGGCAGTATCATTACCACCTTTTTTGGAGACAGACCCAGGCGATCCATCTTGGGAACAATACGAGATATGATCTAACCTCACCTCTGGGTATCTGGCACACAACTTTGATCTTGTTGGGGCCTGCTGGACTTGGGCAGTATGGAGGAGGCAGCTGGTATCAGGTGAACACTAGGGACAACCAAAAAAGTTGCACTTAGCTTTCTTGGAGCCAAAAGCAGAAGAACTCATAAGATAATTTTTTACCAAGTATGCTGAGCTGGCTTAGCAGTTAAATGGTAAATCGTTACAACAAATATGTTTAGAACAATTTGGTTTAGTTTTTTTTTTTTTCTTGATGTGATAAAAATGCTTTTATGAGACCAAATGAGGGGAGGAAGTGTTGATTTTGGCCCACAGCTCAAGGCTCTAGTTTATCACGGTAGGGAAGTCGAGACAACAGGATCTTGAAGCCGCTACTCACATCATATCCACAGAAAACAAAAGGGAATGATTGCATGCTTACTGCTCTGTTCACTTTATCTTATATAGTGCCAAATTCCCTGCCCAGGGAATAGTCCCACCTAAATCAAGATAGGTCTTTCTACATCAGTTAACTTCAAATAATCTGTCACAAGCATACCCGGAGACCTAATTCCCAGGTAATTGTAGATTGTATTACATTGGGAGTTAACACTATCCATCATGGAATTAAATTCAATTTGCAAAAGGATGAAGCTGAACCCTTACCTTATAACATATCAAAAAATCATATATATACACATATAAATATTTTATATAATATATAGCATATAACATGTAATATGTAACATATAACATATAATTACACACAACGTATATGCTAGACTTATATCTATAACACTATTAGAGGAAAACACACGGGTGGTTTCATGGTTAGACAGTGGGTTCTTAAGTATTGCACTTAAAGCGTGCAAGTTTAACTAGCACAGTAGTTTAATGCTTGCCCAGCAAACACAAAGCTCTGAGTTTAATCCACAGCACTGAAAGATCGGACAAGAAGGAAAACAAGCAATACAAAAAGAGAGACAATAATCAAAGTGGAAAGAAAATATTTGAAATTCTGATATTAAAAAAGGTTGTATATTCAGAATATGTAAAAATAAAACCAAAATAAAAAGAAACCTCTAATAAGGCAGCATAAAAAGACAATCCAGGGGTGAGTGGGTAAAGCTGCCTAAGCCTGACAACGCAAGTTCAGTTCCTGGGCCAGCACTGTAGAGGGAGAAGAACGATTCCCTGCAAAATGTGCTCAGACCTCCACACCTGCACTATGGCACACGCACACCCCCTCTCAATAAACAAATAAAGTTCCCTTTAAAGCTGGGTTTATAAAAAGAAAACCTAATGTAAGAATGGCCGAGAATCTAGACATGTGGCCAAAGAACATGTACACATGGTAGTAAGGATATGAAAAAGGCTCGAATTCATTGATCATTAAGGAAGTACAAACCAAAACCACTAGGAGAGACCACTTCCTATACTCTAGGATGGCAACAACCAAGATAAGAGATAAAGTTTGTGAGGGCGTGGAGAACTTAGAGTCTTCATATATTCCCCACAGGACTGTAAGCCACATGGGCTCCATTCAACATTTTAGCAGTTCCTCAGAATGGGAGTTCCTCAAAACGTCTGGGGTTACCTACCATATGATGCAACAATTTCACACCCAAGAGAAATGCAAGCACACATTCGTCCGAAACCCTGCACACAAACACCCACTGCAACATCACTCCTAATAGCCAAATGGTAGAAACAATCTGGCTGTGGTTAGATTCTGAAAGATACGCAGATTCACAGCTGGCAGTGCTAATTTTGGAGCCGGTGGAGGTGGGGCCTAGCTGGAGGAAATGGTTAACTAAGGGCATGTCTTCAACGGGGCCTCTTCCTGCTCCGTCTGCTTCCTGTCTTCTATGAGGCGAACAGCCTCTTCCCTCACATGCTCCTGCACCGTGTTGTTCAGCCTTGCCTCAGACCCGAAGCAATAAAGCTGACTGAGCAGTGACTGAACCTTCCAAAGCTGTGAGCTAAAATAAAGAATTCCAATAATAATAAAATAATTCCTCCTTTTAAGTTCTTCTCACAGGTATTTTGGTTGACCTATGAAAAGCAACGGAAACAAACACTTTATTAGCTTCCTGGAACTGCTGTAGCAAGTCCCAAACTTGGCTTGAAACAACGGACATTCACTCATAGTACTGGTGCTCAAAAACCTGAAACCCAGATGTAAGCAGGGCTACGCTGTGCTCCCTCTGAACATCCTAAGGGGGCATCATTCACGGCTGCTGATTTCTACCTGCTCAGGGCATTTCTCGGCTTGTTGTGGTAGCATTAGTCCAATCTTTGTCTCCACCTCCCCATGGAATCCACCCCTAGCCCTCTTCCCTTTCTCCTCTATACGCCTCTTATGATACTTCTTATTCACCGAGTTTAAGGCCTATAAAGATGATCCAGAAAGATCTCATCTTGAGATCCTTAACTCAGTAACATCTGCAAAGGATCTTTTCCCAAATCAAGTCATAGTCACAGGTTCCAGAGGTTAATAGTTTAAGAAACCAAATGTCCAACAATAGATGAATGGGTAACCAGTGTGTTGTTCATCAGTATACTATTATTTGCCATTAAAAAGGAATGAAGGACCAGCACATACTATAGCATGAGTAAACCTTAAAATTTTTATACGGAGGGGAAGAAGCTAGACAGAGGCCATGTATTGTGTATTTCCATCTATATGAAGTGTCTACAATAGATAAATCAATAGAGCCAGAGAATAGATCAGTATTTTCCTAAGGTTATGGGGTATCAAAGGGAGTGGGCATGATTGTTAATGGTTTCTTTTGTATGTCAAATGTTATAAAATTAGACCATGATACTGTTCTAAGAAATATTGAGCCTTGGGCTTTAAATGGATGAGCTATATGCCACAAAATTGTCAAAAGATGGGAAATGAAAATGAATAATGAATGTAATGGATTGAGAAGCATCAGATGTGCTGAAATGATTGTTGTCAAAGGTCCTTGGTTCCTTGTAGATAACACTAGGGAACCAACTCATCTTTTTGATAATTAGTAAGGATTAGAAACCAGGCACTTACTCTTTCTTCGTGATATGCATCATGCTGCAAGGTATCCAAAGAGTTAATGAAAGAAAGTTGTTTTTATTAGAGAAATACTTTATCCAAGAAAGAACAGAATTAGAATCTCACAAAATTGCAAGCCCAAATGAAATGCAGAATCTTGGCATCCCTTTGTATTATATGAAAGGCAGAGCTACCCAGAACTATATTTGATATTTTGTGATAATATTAGGAAAAATGGAGTAGCCAGGCAGTACATGCCTCCTGGTGTGCTGTGATCTGAAGCATTTTTGCTAATGAAATCAAATCTGAATAGGATCAAGCTTCCACATCTAATTGCAAATGCACAGAAAAGACAGACTTTTGGGTGTGTGTGCATGTTCAATGGCACACAAGAGATGAAGATAATCAGCCAAATAACTGCCTGTGGGAAGATTTCCAGATCTAAAGCTCTTTTTCCCCATAGACAAATGGTAGGAATGTTAGTGAGAAAAGGGGTTACCTATAATCAGACTTAAGAGACCAGTCATGCCTTATAAGGGGCCATGTAGCATTTCTAGTTTAAACAAACCAAAACATAAAAACATTTACATAAAGAATAGAGAATCCCCTAGACCAGTCCTTTCCAGCTTTCCTAAAACTGAGACTCTTTATACAGTTCTTCATGTTTGGTGACCCCCAACCGTAAAATTATTTCATTACTACTTCATAACTTTAATTTTACTACTCTTAACAATTACAATGTAAATACCTGATTTGCAATATATGTGATATTTGGGCTGGAGAGATGGCTCAGTGGTTAAGAGCACTGACTGCTCTTCCAGAGGTTCCGAGTTCAATTCCCAGCAACCACATGGTGGCTCACAAACATCTGTAATGAGATCTGACTTCCTCTTCTGGTGTGTCTGAGGACAGCTACAGTATTCATATACATAAAAATAAATAAATCACTCTTTTAAAAAAGATATGTGATAATATGTAATATTCAACCTCTGTGAAAAGGTCTTTTGACCCCCAAAAGGGGTCTCACCCCAAAGGTTAAGAACTGCTGCTCTAGATACTAAGCAGAGTTCATTGGTATCAACAGACTAGTGCCAATATTTTTTAAGTAGAGAGAGAGCTAATGTTTGGGGGGGGGGGCTTTTAAAAATCTTTCCTGAATACATTCTTGAAATATTTTTGGTGTGAAAATATAAAGTCTTGGATATGTTTAAGAAAATCTCATGATGGTGATGTTTGAAAAGCAGCTGGGAATATATATGAAATAAAATTGGACGTATGGTCTTAGCGCTGAGGCAAGTGGCTGCTCATATGCAGCTTCTTGTCTTTGACTCCTCCATGAATGAAATGGGCAGATAGGAAAGGCTGAACCAATGTGGGGGACTTTTAGGTGCCAGGGAGTGACAACCCAAAGGGGAAAAAATACAGATGCTCTGAACTCTAGGAGGCAGGAGGATGCCAATGGAAAGAGCTTCCCTAGAGAGTGTTGGGGTCTAAACCCCTTGACAAAGTGAATTTGAGAGAGGTGGTCAGCATTAAGGTTCTGGAGCTCTCAGTGGTGGTGAACCTTCTAAAGTAGGTTTCCATAGAACAGGTGGATAGGTAGCAGCCGATGGAGAGCAAGACAATGCCAAGAGTGAAGGTAGCAGGAGGAAGGGACCCAGAAGCAGGAATGGTGGGTTTTAAGCAGTGTGCTTGTCTCTACAGGAGTCTTCTGATGATGATCTGGGCTCTGACCACTGCTTAGGAGAGTTATGATACAAAGACTATGCTGGGGTTTATACAGGCTTGGGTGGACTCTCATTAGCCAAGCATACCAAAATGAGGTGAAGAATTAGGACCAAATAATGGAAAGCCCATTAAAACCAGAGTGCCTCAGTTAGGGCTGCTACTTTGTCCCCTCTTTCCACTCCCTCACTGTGGAGGATAACCTAGCTCTTTCCCCATTCACTCCTCCTTCCCCATCACTCCTATTGGAACTAACTGATGTATATGTTTGGAAATATTTCTGAGTCAAAGGAGATTGGTTATTTGTTTATCGAGACAGGATGTAGCCAGGCAGTGGTGGTGCACACCTTTAATCCCAACACTGGGGAGGCAGAGGCAAGAGGATGCCTGAGTTTGAGGCCAGCCTGGTCTATACTGAGTGAGTTCTAGGACAGATGGGGCTACATAGAGAAACCCTGTGTCAAAAAAAAGAAAGGAAGGAAGGAAGGAAGGAAGGAAGAAAGAAAGAAAGGAAGGAAAAAACCAACTCTGGGTGCTGGGATTACAGACACCTACCATCAAAAAAAATAAAACAAAACAAAAAAAACCCATTTTTTTTCAGTGTTGGAGATCAAACTCCAAGTGTTTGGGGCATAAGCCCTCTAGCACTGATTTATCTCCCTTTCCATGCTTAAAATGTATAGTTATTTCTTTTATTGATTTTAAAATTTTAAAAATATATTTTAGCATTAAATTATTCCAGTGGGATATCACTGTATATAAACCACACTCCAGAGCAGGTGCTATGGTCTGTTTGAGACAGGGTTTCGCTACATAGGCCTGGTTGTCCTGGAACTCACTCTGTAACCAAGTTGCTCTCAAACTCACAGAGATCCACCTGCCTCTGCTTCTGCCTCCCAAGTGCTTCACTTAAGGTGTGTACCACCACACCTTTGGCTATTTTTGTTGTTGTTCATTTTGATCTTTGGTTTTTGTTGCTTTTCCTGTTTTGCTTTTTTTTTCTTTTTTGTTTTTTGGACTGGTTTTGTCCCACCCCTTCTTGTCTCCTCCTTTGCTCCCAGAACAGCATGAACTAACCAGCCTCCTCTGCCATGAGTTCCTCATCCTGATCAGCCTTTGTCACAGGCCAAAAGGCCAAAAAGCTGTGAGCCTAAATCAACCTTTCCACCTTTAACATTTTTTATTTCAGCTGTTCTGGCACAGAGACATAGGACTAAGAAACCAGGTAAAAATTAAGCAGAACTTCCTGCTGCATAATCTGGCAGCTAAGTCCCTTCATGTTTGTGTGTGTGTTGATGTGTCTATGAGTTTGTATATGGATATATATGGGGGTGTATGTGTGATGTGTGGCATGTTTTTGTATGTGTCTGTTTGTATATGGGTATATATGTGTATGTGTATGATATATATGTGTTTAGGTACATATATGATGTGTTTATGTATGGATACATGTGTGTGGTGTGTTTGTTTACATGTGTGCCTTTGTTTATGTGTGTGTATTTGTATATGGGCATACTAGATCTCTGTGTGTGATGTATGTGAGTGTGTGCATGAATGTGTATGTGTTCACATGCACATGTGGAGGTCAGACAACAACTTGTAGAAGTCACATTTCTCCTTTCACCATGTGGGTCCTAGGGATCAAACACAGACCATTACCCTTGGTGTCAGAATTGGGAACCGTCTCACCAGTTCCAAACTATGGCAACATCTTTAACACAATACATTAAGAGAAACTATGGCACCATCTTCAACATAAAACATCAAGAGTCAGTGTTTCCCCAGTGTTCTCTGTGGTAAAGATGTAGATTTCAAAGAGACACATCAGGAAATTTCTTAATGGTCTATGGAAGGTGACCCTTGACATGTTTTCTATTACTCAGCCATCGGAGCCCAGGCCTGAGTAGGGATAGGGTGCAAGGTAATCTACAGACCCAAGTCCTGAGATGGATCAGTAGAGCAAGTGGTTCGGGCCTTGAGCTTCACTGTAGAAGATTCATGTTGTAAGTCAGTGATTCTCAAAAATAATTTAGGAGACCAAATTAGGTCATCTATTTTTAATTATTGTGGTTATTAATTTGACAAATTGTATTTCAATGCCACTTTCAGATGCAATAATTCTTGAGACCTGAAGAGCTAGTCATGTGTTCTTTTAAGTTTTTTTTTTTTAATTCTTCACACTTAAAGCACAACAGAGTTCCTCACACCCTTTAGCCAACAATGTTGACTCTCAATTTTTCTGACCTTATCTAAAACACAGTCCAAGAGAGTAGCTTTTAAAATAATGTGCATTATTCAAAGCACAAAAACCTTTATTTGGGAAGGGAACAGTTCCAAGATCTTAAAAAAGGAAGAAGAAAAAAAAAACCACCCTCAAAGTTAGCAACAAACTTGGACAGTATCTAATGAAAGCATTTATAGTAAATAGCTAAATGATAAAGACAACTCAGAAACCTGTTGATTTCACATTGAAAGTGAGTGTAATCTTTGAATCATGGGCCTGCCCAGGCTTCACTGCTACTCAATAGAATGGCTTGCTGGTTTGTTTTTTATTAAAGAAAAAAAAATGGGGCAGTCAGTGTTGCTCACAGTTTTTCTTTGTGTAGAATTCCTTGGAATTATATCAAAAGTCAACCTTTAAAAACAACCCCTGTACACAATCTTAGGTGCTTCTAAGTTTGGGTTCATTTTGCTGTTGGTAAAAGCCCTGCTGAGATGGGAATGAAGCAGGAATAAGCAAACAAACAAACAAACAAACAAATAAATAAATAAATAAATAAAACCATGCACACTGCCTCTTTGACTGTGACCTGGGAAGCTATGTCAGAGAAGTCTGGGTTTCTATTCATTAAGCAGCCAAATGAATTCCTGAGTGGGAGGGGGTGATGAGGATAGGTGGGAGATGGGTTGGCCATATATTTCTGGCTCTTTCTGAGATTCTGAACACATTTGAACATACAGCTAAAGGCCTAGGATCATCATGGTAATGAAAGAGCCACCTAAAGGAGTTCTCTGAAATAGCGAAATAGCATCTCTGGCTATAAGGCCTAGTCCTGGGTCTGATTTATTTACAGTTTTGGTCTTGCCTTGTAGTGTTACAAGCTATGAGATAAAACAAAAGCCTAAGCTAGTTGTGGTGGCCAATATCTGTGAGACATGCTGCAGAGGCAGAGGTAGGAGGTACATCATTATAAATTCATGAAGTGATCTGCATGTATCCTATGGTCCCCAATCTGTTTGAGACCATCATTAGCCAGCCTGGGCTACACTGGGGCCAATGGGACGGTGCAGCATGTAGAGATGCTTTCAGCCAAGAGCAAGTTCCTGAGTTCAATCCCTGAGATCCACATGAAAAGGGAAGAAAAATCGACTCCTGTAAGTTGTCTTCTGACCTCCACATACACATGTTTTGGTGTATACATGCATGCAAGCCGGCACTCATGCATGCACACACACACATGTATGAATACATGTAAGGGGAAAAATGATAAGAAGGCCTATAGAATCCAGGGAGTGTGCACTTCGATATGTAGCTCTGGTTCAAAGTTTTAGAACCGGTAACTCCTGGAGCATGGGGCCATGACTCTTGTAGTAGGCTGTTTTCATTCTCACCGTGGTATTCACTGTAGACATCCTAATTTCAGAGCCCCATTACAGAGAATGAACTGCCTTTGTTTCAGCTTATCAATGTGTTTGAAGATTTCAGGTTTGTTTTCGATGCTTGGTGAATTATGTCAGCTTCCTAATGAATATGCAACTACCCCCACTTTATCGGTGACTGTTCTTAACTTGCTTCGTGTCTTTCATGGGAGAGCCCCTTCCTGACATTTTCAAGACAGTTCCCAACTCAGTGGAAATTATTTCCTGACTTATTTGGACTTCCGAATTTCTTGAGATTCTTCCAGACCCATTTGTGACTCTTCCTGACTTGTGTAGATCCAAACCTTCCAGACATACTGACGACCCTTCCTGATATAGTTCAGACTCAGTCTAGGGACACTGAGATCTTCTGAACATGGTTGAGATGATTCTTGATGTATTTGAGCATCTCCCTATTCTGTTTGAGATCCTTCCAGACATGTAAAATTCTTCTTGACAACTTGGAAATTCATCCTGATTAGACATCTGTTCTGGTTGGATATGAAATGTCCCTCCAAAAGACTTATGTATGAAAGAGCTGGTTCCCAGCCAGTGACACTATTTGAGAGGTCTTGGCAACTTTAAGAGGTAGGGCTTGGTTGAAGAAAGTAGGTCACTAGGGAGGTTGTTTTTAGGGGCTAAATCCTGTTCTGCTTCCTGTCTGTACATGCTTTTATCACAGAGACATTCTACCTAAACTACAGGCCCAGAATCAATGGAACCAAGAACTATGGGCAGAAACCACTAAAACTGTGAGCCAAGGTAAGCTTTCCTCTCATGCTGTTCCCCTTAGATATTCAGTTACAGCAATGAAAGTCCAACTACCAACAATATTTTTCAGAATTCTTGTTTAACTTTCCTGACATATATAAGGCCATCCCCAATGTGGTGTGGCTATCTATGCCCATCTGTTTGAGACTCTTCAAACACCTCCTAATTTGTTTTGAGATGGTCTCTGACATGTCTGAATCCATGCCAGACATTTTAGATGTGACCTGACCTGTTTGAGACCTTTTATAATAGCTCATGTGACAGCTTTCCTGGCTGGGTGAGAAACTTTTCAACATTTTTGAGGATCTTTCTAAGTTATTTGAAACCCTGACTGATTTATTGGATGATTTTACTGGTGTAGCTAAATAAGACTCTTTCTGCTATATTAACAATTTTTATAGACTACTGGAGCTGTACGGTATGACTTCTCCATAAAATATTTGAGACTTTCTTGACTTGCTGAGACTTCCTAACAACTTGAGGCCCATAATGAGATGATGAGAACCTCTTATCAGTTTTAGATCATTCCTTTTGTGTTTGAAATCATTCCTTGCCCACTGGACACTATTTCTAACTGGTTGAATATCTTTCTCACATGGCTGAGACACTCCTTAGGCTGTTAGAAATATCAACTGGTATAATTAATCTCTTCCAGTGAGTCTGAACCCCTTTCAGATAGATCTAGACTCTTCCTGTACCAAGCCCCTTTCTACACTTGTACAGATGACTTTCACACTTTTCATGACTTGTTTATTATCTTACCCGGAGTCTCTGTGATGCTTAGAGAACTTGCCAACATGTTAGAGACCTTTCCTGACTACTTAGGCCTGTTTCTGATGACTTTTAGATACTCTGTGGCTTGTATGACACCCTCCATGACTATGTGACACCATTCCAGCACTGTTGACTGTCTTTTTGGTATATAATAGATTCCTCTTGTGTGTTTGACATTCTTCCTATTTTAGTGTTTCTGTTCAACCTAGTGACTGTGACATGTTCCTTGACACTTATAAACCCATTTGTGACACATTTGTGCTCTTTCCTCTTATTCAAGACAATGTCAGGCATGTTTAACATTCTAGCTGCTTTTTGAGACCCTTGAGAATTACTGACAGATCTGAGAACTTTCTTGACTCTGTGGGTGTGGCCCATACCTGACATTTTCCCACGTTCTCCTGTCTTGGGTTAGACTATTCATGATATATTAGACATCTCTTCTGCGTTTCTTGAAAGCCTTCCCAACTTATATGAAAGCTTCCCCTGGCATACCTGAGATTCTTTTGAAGGTATCTGGACCTCTTTCTCCCAGTTGGAGATGCACATTGACTTGTTTGAGCTTTTCTTAATCACCCAGAGAAACTTTCAGACTTGTTGGATGAGATTTCTGATGCCTTTAAGACATTATCCAGAACACAGCACTTGCTAACATTTTGTTATTCACTTGGGCATCTTCGAGGTAACTCCTGACACATTTGAGACCCTTTTTGATATAGAGACATTCTTTGTTATATCTAAGAGACTTCCATTCTGAGACCCTTTCTGACTTAATTACAACTCTTTTTTTTAAAGATCTCTATTTATTTATTATATAAGTACACTGTAGCTGTCCTCAGACATACTAGAAGAGGGAATCAGATCCTATTACAGATGGTTGTGAGCCACCATGTGGTTGCTGGGATTTGAACTCAGGACCTCTGGAAGAGCAGTCAGTGCTCTTAACCGCTGAGCCATCTCTCCAGCCTTTTTTTTTTTACTTTTGTTTTTTACAACTCTTAAAAAAACATTTATTTTTATTTCTGTGGATGAGTGTTGGCTTGCATAAATGTATGTGCATGGTGTGGACCTGGTGCTCACAGAGACCAGAAGAGGATGTTGGATCCCCTGAAACTGGAGTTACAGATGGCTGTGAGCTAGATGTTACTGCTGGGAACTTAAATGCAAGAGCATCACATACTCTTAACTGTTGAGTCATCTCTCTAGCCAAATTATATCCCTGAGCTGCTTTGAAAACCTCCCTGATTTATTTGTTTCCTGATGTGTTTGAAAACGTTCCTGTATGTTCTAGAATGATACTAAAAAGTTTTAGGCACTGTCTTCCATGACTCTTCCGGTCAAATATCCATTTGGACTTGTTTGGGAACTGGTCTGGTATATCTAAGACATATTTTAGGTTCTTTATGACATGTCAGGATCTTCATTACTTATATAAAATATTTCCTGATATCTTAGAGATGTTTGTTGCTTTTCTAAAACTTACCAACACCCTTCCTGACTCCATGGCTTGCTTGACGCTCTTACTTGCCTAGTAATGAATTTTTCTGACTTGTGACCTAGCTAGAGGCCTTTACGTGTCTGTCTGCTTGAGGCAATCAATGACACATTTAAAGTTCTTGTTGACTACTTTGGGCTCTTCTGGGCTTTTTTGAAAAGATTGTTGATAGAATTCAAAATTTCTCTTTTCACTTGAGATGGTTTCTGAGACTGTCCAGACAATTCCCAACATGTTTAAAATTCCTCCTTAGAATATTTTAGGCACCTTTTTTAAAAATAATATTTGAGAGCCTTACATACTTAATACTCTTCTGAACATGTGTTGTCAGGATTCTTAGTGAGATACTACAATCTTTTCTGATTGGTGTGAGATATTCCCAAAAGTCAGCCTCCCAACTCCTGGGTCCCCTGTCTCTCCCTCCCAAGGGCTGCATTACAGGCATGCCCCACCATACTCAGCTTCAGAGATCTATTTTAAACTCTCCTGGATGGAGTTAAGACCTTTTCTTTTCTAGTTTTAGGCCTTTGTGGACTTAAGTCAGTCTTCTGTTAGAAACTTGGCCAGACCAGGAGGCTCTTCCAGTTTGGTAAAATGATTCCTGATATTCTCGTGATGCTTTGAGACTTATTGCTTCCTTTCCTAAGTATCAAAGACCCTTTCTGATATTTTTGAGACCTTTTTATAAACAGGTCAGTGACCTTTTTTGATTATATGATACTCTTCCTGTAAATTCCTGTGAGTTCGAGGCCAGCCTGCTCTACAGAACAAGTTTCAGGACATCCAGGACTACACTGTCTCAGAAAACAAAAGAACAAAGGCATTTTCTCTCATCTTTGATAGTGTTTAGGACATGTTTGGGACACTTCTTGATATATTTGAATCCTTCCTTTATAATTGAGATCTGTCTTATTTGATCTGTGACCCTTCCTGAGGTAATTACAATTCTTATCATGTGGCCCAACAATTCCTTCTAAGTATATATATCCTAGAAAAATGAAACCCATTGTTCACACAAATAATGTGTACTGAAATACTCAGGGTGCTGACATGGTGGTTCAAAAGTAGAAATAACCCCAATGTCTATCATCCAATAAATGGGCAAATAAAGTACATCTACATGATGAAATTAACCTTGGCCATATTTTTTTTTAAAGAAGTGAAATATATACCACAACCTGGCAGATCCTGAAAATGTTATACTAAGAGATGGGATCCAGACAAAAAGATTATGACTTAAATGATTTTATTTAAAAAGAATATACAGGGCTGGAGAGATGGCTCAGTGGCTAAGAGCACTGACTGCTCTTCCAGAGGTCCTGAGTTCAATTCCCAGCAACCACATGGTGGCTCACAACCATCTGTAATGGGATCTGATGCCGTCTTCTGGTGTGTCTGAAGACATTGACAGTGTACTTATATATAATAAATAAATAAGCCTTTTAAAAAAATAAAAATAATATACAGGATAAATGGTTCTATAAACACAAAAAGACTAGCTATTGCTACTATCTGGAATAGAGAGGAATGAAGAATGTGGGGGGGCTAATTGGTGTTAGGGTGATAATAAAAGTTCTGGATTTAGGTGGTAGTGATGTGTGTATTCAAGGCCCTCCAAGAGTGCTAAAACTGTGCACCTTAAGGTGATAACTTGTACCACATATGTATTATATAGCAATAAAATCCATTATAGAAAAACATCTTAATGATATTTTCTTTCTCTCCCTCCCCCCTCCCTCCCTCCTTTCTTTCTTCCTTCCTTTTCCCTCCATTTCTTTATTTCTTGACAGAATTTCTCAGTTATTCCTGGCTGGCCTGGAAGTCTCACAGGAGCCCAGGTTGTTTTCAAACCCATAGCCCTCCTGCTTCGGTCTCCTTTAGCCTCCTGAGTACTGAACTATAGATGTGTGCGACCACAACCAGCTGACTTTATTGAAATTCTTTCTGATGTGGGTAAGGCTTTTGTTGATATGTGTTAGCCTGACACTTAAAATTCTTTTGAGACATTTCCAGAAATGTTTGAGACCCTTCCTTATTATTTGAGGGTATTCTGCTTCAATTAAGACCCTTCTTGGCATATGTCATATCCAACTGTTAGCAGAATCTAAGATTCTCATTGCCGAAAACCCAGGAGGCAGAATTTAATGGGAGGAAATAGGTTTAAGGCTCCCCCTAAAGAAAGCAGAAGAGACCTTTCTCCTATAGGATATTTTCTAGTTGTAGCATGACTCATCCCTTAGCACACACCTTTAGTCCCTCTGGCTGGAATACAGACTTGCCTTTTAGTACTTATCTTTAATCCCAAATATTGAAGGTAATGTTAATCTGTAGAAGGAAGCATCCATGTTCGAAAGTGATGTCTGATTGAGGGGGGCAGACAAAGTGATGAATCAGAAAAAGATTTGACAGAATAGGATCTTCTCAGTTCTCAAGAGAAGAGAGTGGAAAGGAAAGCTCCTTAAGGGAAAGACAGACAGTACAAGAAAAAGAAAAAGTACAGGAATATAGTTGAGTTCATGGAGAATGGTACGGTAGAGTTGAGAGGAAGAGTAGAGCAGCAGAGAGGGAAAAGGAGGTATGTTTACTGGGACAGTTGTAGAGAGACAGGTTGCAGAGAGTTTTATAGAGACAGATTGGAGAGAACAAGCTAGACACAGGTAAAGTAGAATGATCCAGAGAATAAGAAGAAGACAGAAGATTAGAAAAGATTGCTAGAGTTAGTTCAAGGCCAAGCAGAGCAATTCAGAGATGGAGAGAAAAGCCAGACTGAATCAGTCAGCTTGGAGAGGAGTTCGAGCCAGAACAGCTGGGTTGTACCAGCCAGCTAAAGCTCAGAAAGAACAGGAAAGATTGAACTTATTCATCAGTAAGCCTCCCAGACAATTACAACAGGACAATAAAAGTTACTTTTAAACTTTCCTGTCTTAACACTTTATCTTGGGACAGGGTTGAAGTCTTTTGTGAGGAACACAGGGGTTGCAGTGAGACAATGGGCAGGGAATCTCCGTTTTGGACAAAATCTTTTACTTGAGAATATCATCTCCTTACCCTCTTCTTCAAAACGAATGCAGTCTTGCTTTGAGATCTTATGATCATACCGTTCATATGGCATTCTAGGTTCAAAGAGAGACCTCATAGTAATTCCTCATTTATGCTCATGTGAATTATAAAAAAATAATGCATTAGTCTGAAAAGAACCAGAAGGTACCTGGAAGTTGAGCTTCAAGGTTTCCATCGTTTCTATTTTATTGGAGACAGGGTCTCTCTATGTAGCTCTACAAGTCAATTCACAAAAGCAAGGATTTGGGAGGGGAATTAACAAGTTCCACCAGCACTTCTGTAACCAAGTATTGAGTTAAATCCAGTGATATCTTTTCTTTGAGCCAACTTTCATGTGCAAATAATACAGAGACTTTTCTTGTTTATTTTCTTGGTCTTATAATAAAAATAATATTCTGCTCAATTACCTGTAGTTTTCATAAAAGTATAATTTTGGATGCTATCTCAAAGACCAAAACAATGAGTCTTACAAGAAAGGAGCTTGCTCTTTCCTCTAGACATACGTAATCTGAGGCTGCTCTGTTCTTCCTTATTATGGAACTGACATCCCTAGGTGACACATTATCCACATAGTTCATGATCACTGTGTTCCCTTTCTAGCCAGCAAGTAATGGGGAAAAGTAGCAAATTGCTCCTCTGTAGAGGGCCAAGCCCATTATGGGTGTTGCCATCCCTGGACCGGTGGTACTGGGTTCTATAAGAAAGCAGACTGAGAAAGCCATGATGAGCAAGCCAGTAAGCAGCACTCCTCCATGGCCTCTGCATCAGCTCCTGCCTCCAGTTTCCTGTCCTGTTTGAGTTCCTGTCCTCCTTTCCATTGGGGATGAATAGCAATGATACAGCAGTATAAGGCAAATAAACGCTTTCCTCCAACTTGCTTTTGGTTATGGTGTTTGCTCACAGCAAGAGAAACCCTAAGACAGAACATGACCTTGTAGGTACATCATAAGTTCCACTTGTTTGAACCTTTGGTTAGAATGTCACCATACAGCCTGGCTCTAACAGCCGAGGAACGTAATCTATGGTCTGTAGTCTATGGTCTGGAAAGTTATTTTATCTTCTTAAAATCAGACTTCTGACCACTGACAGCAACAGACAAAAGAGGAAACAGTAAGGGCTCCATCATTCACAGCCTCTCATTTGAACCTGGGAAATTTTAACAGTTATGCCCCCCAACCCCAAAAGTATTTCCCTGTGACAAAATAAAAGACAGCACCCACACACACACCTTTCTCTTCCTTAACTTGATAGTACTCACATAAAAATATTTTTATTGTTTATTTTAAGCAATGAAAGCTTAGTTGTGGGGGAAGGCTGTTGGAACCAAAGGCATGTATTTGTAATTAAGAAATGTCCAGGGCTATTAGAACAGTACCTAACAACTGCTGTGCACTTTGTAGTTGAGTGCAGGCAGGAAAGGCACGGAACGAGAATGCAGGACAGAATCAGAACTCCATCGGCATCATTAATGATTTATACATCTTAGATACCTGCAGATCACACGGGTCAGGCCCAACTCATATACTACATCCAAGTAAGAAGAAACCCTTCAGACATTATGTCTTAGGCTCCAACTTGAAGTCTAATAACAGTTCTGAGAACATGCAGGAAAGGTGAGGATCACAAAAATGAACATTATTCTTGATTTTAAAAAAATACACTGAGGATGGAGGCTAGATAGATGGCTCAGTGGTTAAGAGCACACACTGCTTTTCCAGAGGCTCCAAGTTTGATTCCCACCACCTATATCAGGTGGCTCATAACTACCAGCTCCATAGGATTTGAAGCCTCTGGTTTCCCATGGACACACACATACACACACACACACACACACACACACTCACTCACACAATACATCCTTTAAAACTATATACAAAAGAAAGGCTGATCAAATTAAGCTCAATACTCCACAGTTTTACTTTCTACTTTTATAATCTAGGTAGATATGATTTTATGTGACTATATAAAATCCAGGGACTGCAGAGGAGAGAAAGCAATGTAATATTCATCCAAGACTGGCTTAGTTTGCTTTATGTGACATAACTTCACTTGCTCTGTGACTGAAAAAGTTTCTTTTCCTGATCTGCTCCACCCCCTCCACTGATGGACACCTGGGCTGGTTCTGTAACTCAGCTACAGTGACTAGCCCTGCAGCAAACACTGACGAGCAAGCAGCTCTGTCATACGTTGGCTTGGAGCCTTTTGCCTAAATATGCAGAGGTAGAAGGCCTGTGTTATGTGGTAGATCTAGTTTTAGCAGCTCTTTTGGAGGGAGGAGGGGTGTTGGTTTGGGTTGAGTTTTTTTGAGACTGGCCAGGCCCAGAACACACTCTGTAGACCAGCCTGGCATTAAACTCACAGAGATCTGCCTGCTTCTGTCTCCCGACTGCTGGGGGTTAAACACATATGTCGACACACCGGCCCTATTTTCCATTTTTTAAAAAAGTTCTGTCATGGCTAGACTGGTTTTTGTCCCCATTAGCAATGTATAAAGGTTTCTTTCTGTCCAATAACTTACCAGCATTTGGGGCTGCTGTTTTCTTAATGACTGACTGCTTTGATTTGCCCTCCTTGGATGGCTAAAGAGGACAAACCATTTTCATATGCTTTTTGGCCATTATTTCATCATTTATACCCTCTGTTCATTTCATTAGCTCATTTATGATGGGGCTCTTTTCTTACTGTTGAATTTTTTTTAGTTTGTGTATTCTTGATACTAACCATCTGTCAGATGTATAACTGGTAAAGATTCTCTTTGAGGGCTGTGCTTGTAATAAATAAGATGAATGAGGCCAGGCACGGTGGCACGTTTTTAATCTCAGTACTCAGGAGGCAGAGGCAGATGGATGTTTGTGAGTTTGAGGCCAGCCATAGCGAGTCTCAGGTCAGCTAGGACGACATAATGAGATTTTGTATCACAAAACAAACCAAAAGGAAAGCTGGGAGAGAAGCGGCCCTCCCCAGGGAAAAGCACACCAATTGCTGTCCAGTGCCAAACAGCCAGAACATACATACAAGTAACATGTGAAATCAACAGGTTATATTTGGGAATATATGTCTATATACAATTACATATTTGGATGCAATAACGATGAAAAAAGAAGCTATGAATGGGAAGGACATCATGGAGGTATATAGGAGAGTTTTGTCTGTGTAGGGGTGGCGAAGGCATCACTCACTAGTTCCAACTCCGGACATGACAACATGCTTAGCACCGGGCTCCAGAAACTCCATAGAAGCCTTGGTTAATAATAAATGTCAAATCCCAACTTTACCCCCTACCTAATCCAGCTTCATTTACTTCCCTAAAGGTTTGTTCAGTGCTGTCCTCCAAACCGAATTGCCACTATCCTCATGAGGTCAGCTGTGCCTACCTGAGAGAGCCCATTAAGACCTGACCTGTGGCTTGTTACCATGGCCTTGGAGAAAGAGAGAGGAAGATGGACCATTGGACCCTTCCTTGAATTTCTGGCCATTCCTCCCACACATCTCTATGTAATTAGCCCCTGATTGCTTGTTGGCTTGGGGAAGGTGGTAGAACACAGAGATAGTTAATTGAGAGTGCTCTCTGTCTACCACACTCCAGTGTGGCTGCTTTTGGAGTCACCCATGCTCTAGGAAGTCACTTCTTACCTAAGTAAACACGGCAATCTCATTGACTCCCCAGGGTGAACTAGAGTGTACTCATTAGTTTGACCCTGGGCCCTTAAGGAAGAGGATCAGCCACTGTTCACCACGCCCACAACAACAGCCTGCTAAATTTCCTGTCTGTAAGTCTCGGTGTCCCTCCTTAGGCAGTGATTCCTCAGTGTTATCTACCGAGACAGAAAACAAGGAAATAGCTAAGCTTTACTGAGAAAAGAGAGATCAGATTTGGGCACAGTACCTTTGATGTGACTGACAGGTCTAAGAATTGTTAAGCAGATAAAGACATTTTGTCCTGAAGCTGTTCACAGGATATACTTTTAAAAAGAGAGAGAGAGAGATGTGTTTTCTTCTTTAAAAAATTGTAACATGAGGTAACAGACGATCATAGATGAGGTGCTTAGAGTTCAGAGATCAGAGTGGGCCTTCTCTAGTAAAGATGGCATATTTTACTTGTGAGGCAGACAGCAGAGCTAGGATGAAATGCTTGAAGTAAACAAGGCTACTTTCATTTGAATGGAAGGTTGGATGATCAAAGAACAGTGAGGCTAGGAAGAGTGTTAGTTTTGAAGACAAAAGAGTGAAGCGTTATGAGAGAGAGAGACTCATAAGGAACTGTTTGTGTGATTATGAAGACTAACAACTCCAAAATCTACAGAATGACCTGGGCAGGTTGGTGCCCCAGGACAGCCAGCATTCCAGTTCCAGTGTGAACAAGGGCTGTCTGCAGGAGAACCAGGAAGAGCCAGTGTCATGGACTGTCCAAAGGCAGTCTGCTGTGGAATTCAATGTTGCTTGAGAGAGGCCTTGGTCAAGCATTTAAGTCATTAGCCAATGTCCACTCTGTTATGGAAGGGCATCTGCTTTACCCTAAATCTACCAATCTATATTAGTGTCACCCAAATCAAAAACCGCACAGAAATAACTAGAAGTTAAACCAGGATATCTGGATACTTCAAGGCCCAGGCAAGTTGACCCATATAACATTAACCGGCACAGGAAGGTGAGTCAGGCTGCTTACGGAAGGACCTTTTGTGCTAGTTTTTAGGGTTTTGCACACTATTGAGGGAGGCCTGGTGTTTGGATGGAGGGAGCCTAGAGGCAGAGAGGATGTTAAGAGATAACTGTGGTCATGTAAGAGGAAGTGGAAGCCTTTAGGGAGAGACAAAGGCAATTACCCTGATAAGACCTGACTACTGACCACCCTGGGAGGGATAAGGGAAGATATGCCCAGAATGACTCTGCACCTGGGAGGATGAAAAGCCATGGGAAGAACTGGAGAGATGTGGAGATAAAAGTCAAGCCTTCCTGGGAGCTGCTCACCTGGAGCCTGCTCAGGTTATTCTCCTGGGCAAGCCAGCAATCAATATGAAACAATCCACTCCAAAACTGTAAACGAAAACTAGGGCACCGTCCGGCTCACGTCTGCAGGGTGATTAAACTGCCTGCTTCTGCCAGTTTCTCCGGGTCTAATGACAAATCTTATCGATTCTGCATTGGTTACAGGAAATGCAGTCTCTTCATGTGATAATTGAAAAGATCAGGTGAGAAGGCTCAGTTCCTTCCTATACGTTCCCTGATGGACTTGTTTGTTAAAACCTGATTGCCATTTTCATATAATAATTCTGGTCACTTTTTGGTCTTCGGTGTCCTAAAGGGGAGGACAAATTGCTTATTGTTTGAGCTGCACTGTACCCAGAGAGCGTTCTGAGTGAGAACGAAATGTCTAACATTTTGTTACAAAGCAGGAGCAGAACATGATCGTTGCTCCACCTCTTCTCCCTCGTGGCTACTGGTGTTTGAACTCGAGTTGTCAGGCTTGGTAGCAAAGGCCTTTTCCTGCTTAGCCATCTCACCAGCCCTAACACTAGACTGTTGGTGAATTTCAGGGGGTTGTGGCTGAGGCTAGGCCCCAGGGCTTACAGCATACTAGGCAAGCGCTTCCCCTCCACAATGAAATATTTTTTGTTCATTTTGAAAATTAGATTCTCCTTTGGTTTTAGTTCCCTTGGGTTTTATTTAATATATATTTCTCCATCCAGGTTGGAAAAAAATGTAACTACAAAAGAACTTAGCTTTTAATGCAGCCACCCTGTAATCAAGTATGAGAATTCAGAGCACCCTCAGCCTCCACATACCTTGAAGTTAGGTGGAGGATTGTAAAGACTCAGTTCCCATCTGAAGAGATGAATTTCTTTTTAAAAATGAATGAAGTGTGTTCTTTGATGGCTTCACACATGCACAGCATGCACACTGACCACATTTACTGCCACCCTTCCCTGTTTTTGCTACAAACTCCTCTGTCATGCTCATGTGTTTGAGACTAACCTTTTAGAGTTTGGTAGGGTCAGCAAGTGGGTTTAAAACTGAAGACAGAGTCCCTCCTTCCCAGAATCTATTAGCCAATAGTTTAGTAGATTTAAATGCTAAAACTAGGTGGCTATAGAGATGACCCAGTGGTTAAAAGCACCGACTGATCTTCCAGAGGTCCTGAGTTCAACTCCCAGCAACCACATGGTGGCTCACAACCATCTGTAATGGGATCTGATGTCCTCTTCTGGTGTGTCTGAAGACAGCTACAGAACTCATATACATAAAATAAATAAATCTTTAAAAATGTTAAAACTACTTTATTGGGGGTATAATTTACAACTAGCAAATTCACTTTTTTTTTTTAAATGAGCAACTCAATGAGTTATAGTTACATTTAGTGAGTGGGGCAAGCAAAACCACAACCAAGCTTTAGAACTTTCTTACCCGCCAGTTAGCAACACTGAAACGAACCATACAGTGTGTCTGGGGTTTTTGTTTGAGGCAGGCTTTCTTAATAATAATACTTTAAAAGTTCATTCATATTGTAGCATATCTCAGTAATACATTGCTTTTGATAGGAAGACACTATTCTAAGAAGGGACGATAGGATGTGGGTACCTCACCTTCTGTTTCGTTGGTGCATAGCCATGTGGATTGTTTCCACCCTTTGACTGTTATCAGCAACACTGGTCCAAATTGTAACAACACAAGTCTTTATGTGGACATATGCTTTCATCTCTCTCATGTAGATAGATGCCAGGAGTGGAATTTCTGTCTCCAATTTGGTTGTGCTATTTTCTCCTGTGTGGGGAATTCTCATTTCTCCACATTCACGTAGCTGCTGCCTGTCTCTTAGAGTGTAGCTGCCTTAGGGGAATGGAGTATCTCACTGTGGTTTTGATTGTTTATAGACATTTCTCTAGACACTAATATTAAACATCTGTTCCTGTGATTATTAGCAACTTGGACCTCGTCTTTGATGAAATGCCTGTTCATACCTTTTGCTCCCCTGAATTGTTTTCTTAGGAATTTTGAGATAGAGTCTCCTGTTGGCAAGGATGACCTTGAACCCTCTTGCTGCCACCTCCTAATAGCTAAGAGTACAAGCATGTGCCACCACATACAGCCCCATCTGCACTTTTCTCTTAAGTTACTTTTGTGTTTATGTGTGCAGGCACACATGTTGTGCCACAGTGCACATATGGAAGGCAGTAGTCAGTGCTCTCCATCATGTGGGTCCTAGGCATGGAACTCAGGTTGTCAAGCTTCCCTCCTTTCCAACTCAACGAATGTGCCAGCCCCTCCTTTGCTCATTTTCAATTACATTATAGAAGTTCTTCATTCCAGGTTGTGATTTAATGAGTCCACACAATGTTTTCTTTGTAATTCACTGTGGCATTATGCTTCAAATGTCTTAATATTTATGTATTTTAAAAATTGTATTGGTATATGCCTCTAAGTAGACATTGCCACAGTGACTGCTGTACTGCTATCACAATTCCTTCCAATGGTTGACTATTTTCCTCTTTTAAGAGGAACCCTCAGCCACCAAAGTCTGAAAGCTCTGCCTCAGACATGGGGAGCTGCCCAAACAGCTCACACCCAACAAAGGATCAATGAGAGGGTATAAAGGTCTGACCATCCCCATCTTTGGACGATTCTGAATGACCTTTCTAACCCCAGAGTTCCCTGCAGGGTCAGCAAAGTCCATCATGAGAGCTGTGTGTGAGCTTGCCCATCCTGCATTCTTCTTCCTTCCATGGGGATACTCATGGGGGTTGGGGGTATTGGGTAGTGTTCTTTAAGAGCTTTCCTTATTTTTAGAGACTATGTTTCCTACTCAATGTAGATCCCAACCATTTGGCTACACTGACGGTCCAGAAAGCTGCAGGATTCCTTCTGTCTCCACCTTCTGAGTACTGGGATTATAGGCAATGTGCCAACTTGGTCAGCCTTTATGAGGATGCTGGAGACTCAAACTAGTCCTCAGGAGTGCACAGTGAACTTATCTACTGAGTCGCCCACAACCCTTAACAAACATATTGCACATTAAACTCCATCTCAGAGAACTTCCTGAAAAAGCAAGACTATAATAATTAGCTTTATGATAATGCCCCAAAGGCTCTTCTGAGAAAGTCTGAGTAGTTTCAATGGCCTCTGCATGTGCACAAGCATACACATGTGCTAATTTTGCTTGACTGGCCTGCACATGAGTACCTGACACAAGACAGACAAATAAGAAATTGTCTCTGGTGATACTGAACTTGAGAATCATAAAGAGTAAGTCAGTATCCCTGTCTGGTGCAAAGGAGACCACACTCTTAAGGTTGGGGGTTAGAGAAGAGGAGCACCCTAGGCAGAGTGGCACACACCTTTGATCCCAGCATTCAGGAGGCAGAGGCAGCCGAATCTCTGTGAGCTCAAAGCCAGTCTGATCTGCAGGTCTACATAGAGAGTTCCGGGACAGCCAGTGCTAAATAGAGAGACCCTCTCCCTCTCCCTCTTAAAAGATGACGGCAACGATGATGATGATGATGAAGAAGAAAGAAAGAACAAAATGAGTAACGTGGCATGTCTGGTTGCTCAATCCTTGAGCCTCTCCAAGGCCTTCTAGAAGCACATTTGAGCTTTGTCCAGCACCTGAGAATGTGGCCTTCAGAAGGATTTTGATGTTAATCATTAATGATTCTGTTGTGTCCACACAGAGCAATGGACCATGCTGTACCAGCCTGTGAGGACTGTTTTGCACAAACACCAAGATTGATAATGTGTCCCTTATGGAAAGCAGCTATACACAGCCAGGTTCTTCAAGGATACATCAAAGGGGCAAGACTGGCCATCTTCTAGACTATATGGCTAAGGAGCAGCCGGCACACCTGCTCCCTGAAGCCTATGTTCTACCATCAAAATGAGGATCTGTTTGTCCTCTTCATACTCTTCAGTGAACCCAGAGTCTACTGCAGTCCTTTGATCTTAGAAAACCAAATCATAACAAGCTACAATCTGAAGATAAGACAATGTCTGCTTCGGCAATCCATTTTTTCCTTGGTGCTGAGCTCAAAGCTCACCCAAGCCTGCCACAATTGTCTTGATTACTCATATCTGTGCTATTTGCAGGTGAGGGGTCTGTTAGAGGCTCTTTGCAGCTGCTCAAGGTGTCCTTGAGACAGTGCTCCTCTGTTCTAACCTGAGATTGGCATTAAGGCAATTGATATGCTGCAAAGCCAAGACACAGAAAATGGGGTTCATCAATAGTGATGTGCCCTCAACCAGTGGCCCCAAACCAGCTCCAAGATATGAGCTGCTTACCCCTCCATTAAAATGGGAGTGTGACCTGCTTATTCTTTATCACTCAGAATAAATGGCTCTAAGTATAAAATCCATTATTTGTCAGTAAAGAAGACCAAAGTCTTGTCATTTTCAGGGAAACAGATGGTGAAGTGGAAGGTATCACGCTAAGGGAAATAAGCTGGGCACAGAAAGACAAATGCCATGTGCTTTCTTTTGTGTAGAGAACTCCAAAACAAAGAATGAAGCCGGGAACCCTAATATCAAAGATGGTTGGAGAACTTGAGGGACTGGGCTGTGGAGTTAGTGTGATACCTGCAAGTGTCAGATTGTCAGAGGGACTCTTTGGCATACGATTCATATGCTTATTTGGTTGGTTTGAGACAAGGTTTCCCTCTGAAGCCCTGACTGTCCTGGAACTTGCTCTATAGAGCACCTGGATTAAAGGTGTGAGGCACCATGCCCAGCTCTAACTCTAGAAACACTTGTTAACTAAAAACATAGTTCTTGAAATAAAGGCATCTCCACCCTTTATGGCTATTTGTTTGCTTCCATTTCTCATTTGAAGATCTCTTACTATCTACAGAACAATGGTCCTGTGCCATTTTGTAGAAAGCAGAGGGCTTTGTCCATAGGTGCACATTAGTGTCTAGATGAAGGCAGGCCTAAGAATCTGTGATTGACTTAGCCATCATAAGGTATATCATCACAGGACTAGAGAGATGGCTCAGGTATTAAGAACATGTACTGTTCTTCACGTGAACCCAAGCTCAATTCCCAGCACCCACATCTTGGTTTCCATCACCCAGGATGGTTCACTAGCGCCAGCTCCAAATGATCAGATGTCTCTGACATGTACACACGCATACACACACAGACACACATATTCACACATGCACAGATCACCACATGGTCCTTCATTCTGAATTTGGACCTAGGAGGTAGTATGGTTGGAATTCTTTTAAAATTGTTTTTGGAGCTGACAAAATAGTGAAAGAAGTTGCCATACAGCCTGCCAAACAACCCGAGTTCAGTCTTTGGATTCCACTGTGGATTGAGCAAACCAACTCCTGAAAATTGTCCTCTGACTTGTACACTCTCGCTATGGCCCTCCCCCAATGATAATCAATATAAAATAAAATGAAATTGCTTTTGCTAAGCTGAGTGAGGTAGCTTGTGACTGCAAGTCACAGCACTGCAGAGGTCGAGCAGTTGGATCAGGGGTTGAAGGCTAGTCTGAGCTAGGGGGTGGGGCTATTTTTGCTCAGTTTGTGATGTCACTTTAGTTCTCATGGTAACAGACAGTGTACTGTGCTGTGCTTGGGAAGCTTGATTAAGTCTGGGACCTAGAAGCTCCTCCCCTGTCGGGTTAGACCTGGCAAAAAGAGAGAACTGGGCAGAGAAATTAGGTAAGATTATCAGACTCCGAGGCAGGCAGAGGTGCCCCAAGGCTCCCACCTCCCCCCAGCTCTCCTGGGCTCGGCTCCCAGCTTCTGCTGCTGGCTAGCTCCCCAGCAGCTGCCTCAGCCACCCCCACCAATGGCCTGGCTGTCTCTCCACTCTCACAGAGCTCCACCTTCCCGGTGGCTGGATACACATAGCTTTGGTAATTTTCCTGCAAGCTCTGATTTGTCCAGCTGCACACATGCTTTCCCAGTAGTGGCTAGGGACTGCTCTCTAGACAGATAAGTCTGTCCTGGGAGCACTTCCCCCATCTGTGACTGGCTCTGCCTCCATTTCTCGATCCTTAGAGTACTTACAGACTTTCTCTTACTCTAGATGAAAAATAACACAAGACAATAATTGTTCTTGGTTATTCGGTGGATTACTACTTGCTATTTAGAATCTATGTATCCCATGTGTTTGATTTACAGACAGGAAATAAGAGAGATTATTAAATGAGCCCTATACACAGTGCAAAGTGGGTGGAGGAATGAGAAAGGCATAAGAGGGAAAAGAAATGACTGTCTTTGACCTTGTGCGTATAAAATAGAAAGATGGAACTGGAGAGGAACTGGTAGCAGAGCCATTTTGTGGACTGCACATTTTCATGGTGTTTTGCAATGAGCTCCTTAGGTCAGAGCCAAAGAAAATAACCTGTCTAGTCTCTATGCTGCGAATCCACTGAACTGAAAGAGAAGGGAGTGAGTCTGACTCAGAAATTCAATTCTTTAAAGATCCAGTGTGAAGTTATATGTGGATGAGAGTGAAGATTTATAAGCATTAGCAACCCCACCTGAATTCAACTGCAGCAACGTAGCCAGGGCTCTGCTGTTAGATAGATCTATCAATGATCCTTCTCTTCCTCATTTTAATGCCCTAGCCTTTAGCTGGCAAAGGAACTATTTCTAAAGCTTCCAATAGAAAATGTTGCTGTTGAACCTCTGTGTGTGTGTGTGTGTGTGTGTGTGTGTGCGTGCGCACGCGCCTCTGTCTTCGATTTACTTTTGAAGACAGGGTCTTTCCTGAATCTGGAGCTCACTCTCTTTTGGCTAGGCAGAGAGTCCTGAAATTTGTCTGTCTCCGTGTCATGTCCCATCCCCAGCCCTCAGCACTGCCTCACTGGGCTTTTATGTGGATGCTGAGGATCTGAACTCACGTTCCCATATTTTCACAGCAAGCATTTTAACCACTGAGCCATCTCCCCAGCCTAGCATTGAACCCATATCATAGGAACTTACAAGTATGTAAATGTCCCATAGCCTTTGTTCTTTTTCATCTCCCCCATCCCTCCTTCCATCCTCACACAGTGAGCATTAACACCCAGTTAAAACATGCCTGTCTCAAGTGGCTGGTCATTTTATCAAATAAAATTTTCTTCCTGTACTCTGAATTAATAAGCCTGGCTCACAGAGCAGTAAAATTTTATTCCCACCAAGCAAATATAAATTACTTTCTCCTTGGCTGACTTAAAAATCTTTGAGTTCTTGTGCCTAGAGCACCCACTTACTTACTGCCCACAGCACTGAAGCTGACAGGAGGGCAAAGAGTAGAAAGTGAGCATAGGCCAGTCCTCTGCAGGGGGCCTTCTCCTCAGCCATGGGTTACCCGAACACACCTATAGAGGTCTCTATGCAACTGAGTAACTACCTGCTCACCCTTCAGGACCCAAATAAGAGATCTCTCTCTCTGTGTCTCTCTGTCTCTCTCTGTCTCTCTTATACACACACACACACACACACACACACACACAATAAATAAATAAATAAATAAAATCTTTTTTGAAAACAAAATAAGAAGGGACAGGGCTGTAAATGGCTCATTTGGCAAAGTGCTTGCCTTGCACACATTAGGACCCGAGTTTGAGTCACAAAGCTCGAATTTTAAGAAAAGCTAAATGCATATGGCATCCACTTGCAATCCCAGCACTGGGCGGGCTGAGGCAGATGGGTCCCTGCTGTTCACTGTCTAGACAGCCTAGTCTACTCAGTGAGCACCAGGACAATGTGATATCCTGAATCAAAAAGAAAATAAGGTACGTAGCTCCATAGATGGATGGTTATTTTAACTGTCAGTTTGACCCAATCTAGAATCACCTGGAAAGAGACTCTTAATGAGGGATTGTTTTGATCAGTGGTTCTCAATCTATGGGTCACCATCCCCTTGCCAAACCTCTGTCTCCAAAAATATTTACATTATGATTCATAACAGTACCAGAATTACAGTTATGAAGGTGCAATAATAATAATGTTATGGTTGGAGGTCAGCACAACATGCGGAGCTGTAGTAAAGGGTCACAGAAATAGGAAGGTTGAGAACCTTTGCTCTAAATCTTGTCTGTGAGGGACAGTTTTGATTACATTAATTGAGGTAGGAAAATTAAGCCCACTGTAGGTGGTACCATTCCCTAGGCTGGAGTTCTGAACTGTATTGAGAGTAGAGAAAGTGAGCTCAGCAGTAAGCACACATGCATTCGTTCTCTCTGCATTTGCCTGCAGTTGTTGTGTGATTAGCAACTTTAAATTTCTGCCTTGACTTCCTTGAAGATGGTGATAGACTGCAATCTGAAATTGTGAGCTTAATTAAAAAAAATAATAAAACACTTCCTCCCCTAAGTCACTTTTTGTCGGGGTATTTTATCATAGGACAGTTGACCTCTGGCCTCCACAAGCACTTGTGCAACATGCCCCTCCCCAACAAGACACAAAATTTACATAGAAAAAGAAATTTATCTTTTCATACCTTCAAACCCCAGATAGCCAAACTCCCTTCTCTGTGTACAGTTTCGCCTGCTCCAAAATCCAGTTCCTGAGAGCTGTAACTGGAGCCAAGGACCCCAGACTTACTAGTTAAGGAAACAGACACCAGTGAGAGCTGTAACTGGAGCCAAGGACCCCAGACTTACTAGTTAAGGAAAGACACCAGTTGCCTCACACTTCCAGAGTCTGGATGTTAAGATCAAGGCTTCCATGGGCCAAGCTTGTCCTGGTTTCTGGCAGTTGCTAGCAAGCAATGATGCTTGTTGGCTGGTCATCTACTACATCTGTGCCTGTTATCTCTAACTTTCTGCCTGTATCTTTGGTTTCTATCCGGTCTCTCTCGTTTCTTACAAGAATATTTGTCTTTGGAGCTTAGGTTTCTTCCACATAATCCAGGATGCTCTTAACTCAGGGTCTTTTATTAGCATATAAGGTCATATTCACAGGTTATGGAGGAGAATCAGGACACGTCTTTTGGGGACTACCATTCAGCCCATTATGAAGCTTCAGCTCCCTGAATGCAGAATGTCTTTCTTTGTCTGGTTTAGGTTTTTGGTTTTGTTTTGTATTGTATTTATTTTTGAGACATGATCTTTCTGAGTGGTCCAGGGTATACCCTCATCTTATAATTCTCAAGGACTTGCCTCCCAAGAGCTAGGTGTATACCATCCACTCGTACATTACCTCTTTCGACTTTTAAGTTTTTGTGTGCATGATATGTATACATCGGTGTATACACATTCCTGTGTGTGAGCGTGGGTGCATACATGTTAAGATACACATGTAGAGGTAAGAAGGCAGTCTTGGCTGGAGGTCAGAAGACAATCATTGGACAACAGTCTTCACTTTCTACCTTGTCTGAAACAGGGACTCTTGTTGCTCATTGCTGTGTCACTAAGCTCTCTGGCCTGTGAGTTTCTGGGAATTCTCCTGCCTCACAATAGTGCTGCTGGGATTACAGGTGCACATTACATCATCTGATTCTACTTAGAACTCTGGTCTTTACACTTGAATAGGAAGTAAGTGCTTTCCCTCTTGAACCATTTTTTCCAGCCTACCTCATTTTTATAAGAACTTTTTTTTGTATTACTTGATGTGTGTGTGAGCACGTATGTTTGTGTGCATGGAGGAGTGTGTTCATATTTGTGTGGTGCACATGCACAAACATGTGTATAGAGGTCAGAGGACTACCTGAGTACCATTCATCCTCAGGTGTTGTAACATGACAGGAAATGAATCACAATAAAAAGCACAATAGCATTTAGCTAACTGTTTTTCGAGGTTCAGCTATGCCCTAGCATGCATCGGTACGTCCTTTCCTTTTCCATTCCTTGAATGATATTCCAATGTATGACTAGGGTATATAGTTTCTTCATCATTTCACCAGCTTAGTTTTTAGTATTCCTTATGGTATGGCTTTTTTCATTAGTCTCACAAGTATTTCCTAGATGAAAACTGCAGAGTCAGTGAATTCTTGAGCAAATGTCTACGTTTGACATAGGCATAACCATGCCAAGGACCCCAAAGTCTCAGATCCACGGGAGTAGAACACCCTTTCCTTGGTGAGGCTCATGAGGGATGGCAAAGCTTTCCATGTGCAGATGTTGATAGCATGTACAGAAAATGTCCGACACAGTGTTGTCCTTTACCTGACATTTACAGCCTGAAGACTGCTCTTCTACAGAGGCTGATCCTACTAAGGTTAGCTAAACTTGCCTTCTTGTACAGCTGTATGAAATAACCTACTTCCTGGTTCAACTGCATGCAGTAACCCAGCCTCTATGCTCACTGTATATAACAAAAGAGTGCTATGGCTTTTCCATGAGAGAGCTCAGACCACCCAATCCCAGCATTTCTGTATGTGTCCGTGTGTCTGTCATTTCTTTATTCTTTCATCACCTGGACCCAAGACATACAAGAACACAGCATACCACATATTAGACAGGGTTCAAGGAGTTGACATTACAGCATTTATCAAAGAAGTTCCTAAGTTCCTGCTTTCATGAAATATAACCTGTTAGAAGGGACACATTATAAATATGCCACGTAAAATATATAATATGCTAAACAAAAGTGCTAAAAAGAAAATAATCAGGGAAGTAGACTTGGTAAGGGACTGGGAGGATCTGAAAGAGAACTTTGTAGGGAATCACTGGACATTTCCCCTCCTTCCACCCATCTATCCCTCCCTTCCTCTCTCCATCCCTTCCTCTTTCTTTCAAGACAGGATCCTACTGTGTAGCCCAAGTTTACTTGATACTCACTTTGTAGCCCAGGCTGGCCTTGAGCTTTTGGCAGTTTTCCTGTTTTAGCTTCTGGAGTGCTAGAGCTACAGATACTTGTCACCACCCCTGGATCACTTCCTGCTTCTTGATCTCGGTACTAACCATGAGAGTACACACTTAAGTCTGTGGAAACATCGCCAAGCGTACACTTAAGACTTATTCACATTTCTATACATATGTTACACTTCAATACAAAGTTTCTTAAGACAATGTACTTCCTTTATAAAGACAGCTTAGGATATAGAGAGATGCTTAGCCAGGAAAAATTGCCCTGATTTTGCAGAAGACACCACTTTGTGTCCCAGCATCCAAGCTGGGTGGCTCACAACTGCCTGTAACCTCCAGTTCTAGGGGATCTGACACCCTTTTCTGGACAGTGTGCACAAATATGGCATATACCCACACAGATGTACATGCATACACATAATTCAAGAAAGTACCCATCCCCAATTTTCAAGACAGTTTAGGAGTAGGGGCTGAGGTGTCAATACAGCACCTGCTTTCAATCTCTAGTATATAAAAGCAATGGGGTGGGGGTGGGGCTCAGAGGGTAGCTTAGTTATTAAAGTGCTTGTGCAATCATGAAGCCCTAAGTTCAATCTAAGCAACTGTATGAAAAAGCCAGGTGTGGTGGGCATGGTAATCCCAGCACTGGTGAGGCAGAGGCAAGAGGCATCACTAGGAGCCAATCTAGCCTAAATGGATAGGTCTAGGCCAAGTGAGAGAGCCTGTCTCAAAGATTAAGGTGGTTGACACCTGAAGAACAGCATGAACTTTGACATCTGGCCCCCATGTACACATGGTACACATGTGTGTACACAGAAAGGCAGAGGCAGTGTGTAGCTACCTGCTGACTCTAAATGAATAGTGTTAAAGAAGGTAACTTGACATCCTTTGGGGTCCAGCTGAATCCCTGATCCTTTTTGTAATTGATTTTAAGACAGCACCAAAGTATAATGTTGCTTTCAGCACTTTATTCATCAGTGTTCAAGTTTCTGGATCAGTGTAGCATCCTTTGACTAAACATATGCATTAGCAGAGTTGACAGTGACTATGTAGGCAATTCTAGTTTGCAACCTTATTTCTTTTCAAAGACATTTTTGCCATTAACTTGAGTGTAGCTTGATGGTATGTTCTTTTCTTTCTTTCTTTTCTTTTCTTCTTCTTCTTTTTTTTTTTTTAATGGCGCACTTACTAAGAACAAGCATCTTATTTTTAGGAGAGAATAACCATGGAATTGCAGAACTGGAGGAGGAACAGCAACAAGCTTTAATGACAGGTAATTATGTTTGGAGAGGAAGGGGCCACCCTTGGGTACCAATTAAGGAAAAGAGCTGAGTTTCTCTTGGAGTTCTGTCTGGTAGCTTGATTAAATCAAGCAGTCCCTAGCAGGCAGCCAGAAAGTGTTAAATTGTACTGATGTGGAGGAAAGATGGATAAAAAAAACAGTGGCCCTAAGTGGGTGTACTGGTGTACTTTCTATTGATGTGATAAACATCACAACCAAAAGCAATTTGGGAAGGAGTTTACTTCATCTTTTAGCCCATCATGAAGGGAAGTCGGGGCAGAGGACATGGAGGAGAGGTGCTTACTGGCTTGCTCTCCATGCTTTGTTCAGCCTTTCTTATAGAACCCACAACCAACAAACAGCCCAGGGGTAGCCCTACTCACAATGGGCTAAACAGTCCCACATCAGCCCAGGGATGACAGCACCCACAATGGCCAGTCCCTCCCTCATCAATCAAGAAAATTCCCCACAGATTTACCTTCAGGCCAATCTAAGGGAGGGATTTATTCAGTTGAGTTATCTTTTTCCCAGAGGATGCCAGCTCATGTCAAATTGACAAAAAAGAAACAACCTTAACTAGATCAATAGGACTCACAGGTGCCATATGTGTATAGCACGTCAGAGTTTATTTGAGCCAAATGCTGCAGCCGTGGACAAGAGGTAACTTCAGTTACCCACACTGCCAGTTCAAGACTTGACCGTGAATCTTTTTTTTTTAATTTTTTCTTTTCTTTCTTTCTTTTCTTTTTTTTCTTTTTTTTTTTTTTTTGCACAGGGTAGACCCTAGTTTTTTGGGGTTTTTTTTTGAGTCATTATCCATAATGTGGTGGGCTTTGGGGTGATAAAGCTGCTCCCCAAGTCACCCATGATTCTACAAGTTACCCTAATAAAACTCATTTACTGGGGTAGAATCATTTCTTGGGTCTATTGTCCACACTATATAGAGTAGACATTTGTTTACACTGTCCCAGGAAAAACAATATAACCAAAGATAACAAACAGATGGACTAAGAGGAGAATGGGTGATACACTACAAATACACTCTCAAGAATGCTAGTTAAAATTCCAGCACTCAAGGGACTGAGACAGGCAGAGTATGAGTTTGAGGTCAGCTTGGGTTACATTGCAAAATCCTATCTAAAAAAGAGGGGGGAGGGAGGAAAAGAAAATTATATTTGACATGCAAAAGAAGAATGAGAGATCAACTTGGGAAAAGGAAAGGGTTTGCTTTGGCTCCATCTGCTGTGTCAGCTCATGGGTTCTTAGTCCTCTTGCTTTGGGCTTGGGTGTCGGAGGAAGCCTGTCTATCTCACAAGAGAGAGACAGATTAGCATCCCAGGCCTGAAAGAAGGTTCAGCCGTTAAGGACTGGACTCACAACCAAAAAATATGAGATTGGCATCCCAATATTTTCTTCAAGGTCATGCTCCTGGAGACCTTTCTCCCATAGATCCTACTTCTTAAAGGTTCTGATGTATAAATGAACATTAGGGTTAAAAGGAATACTGGGGTTAAAATAGCTAAGTCAGGGATATTAGGGATGAGAAATAAGAGAGCTTGCAGTTGGGTAAGAGGAAGAAGGGCTATAGTAAGTCAGTGTTGCAGACTCCAAGCTGACTCAACTCCCTATACCCCTGATGCCAGAGAAACACAAATGCAGCTAACTGCAATATACTTAATTATGGGTAAGAATGGCTTCTTAAAAAGCCCTCATATATCCCAGACAAGGAGGTCCAGAGACAATGAATGAGGTTGATACAAGCTAACCAAAAAAGACTGCAGTTATACCTTGGTAGATATGATAGGAGTTAGCTCCCCACCCTGGTCAAATTTCAAGATGACCATGTAACCATGAGAACAAAGACATCACAATCTAATTTACAGCTATCAGACTTAGCCAAGGGCTAACATCAGCAACACCTGTGTGATCAGAGAGAGAATAGCAACACTAGCCAGGTCTAAAGGTCAGCAGCCAAGCCAAAGTCAATAGCTAACTAAACTAAGCAGAAGACAGGGATGGATAGATGAGTGGGGCGGTGGGTGATGGAGCTTCAGCCACTTTCTAAACTAAGCAAGGAGTATATGTATAATGTGCAATCATCTTCCTACTTGGGCCAGGAAAGCACAGAATGTGTGAGTCCTTTGTTAGCTTAGAATTAACTAATCTCCCCATTGGTCTTTGCTTTCTGCCATAATTTTGTGAAAATTGCTAGACAAGTATCCCAGCAGCCACTTACTCAGGTCTCCGAACTCTAGAAGCTGTGTGGCTTTTCCCTGTCAGGCGTCCATTCTCCCAACACTCTTGGGCCTTTCTAATTTGCCTTAAAAATAAAAGCTTAGAAAAATAAAAAATAAATAAAAAATAAAAAATAAAGGCTTAGTTTTACATTGTTTTATCATGTATAGCCACCTCTTTAATCATGACTAATGTGAGGAAATGAATTGGAGAGCCACTATCTCAGGTTGACATTTGGTGAACACTGGGTGTCTAGCACCTTAAGTCCCTAGGTCATGCATTATCTAGGCTGAGAAAGGCCCCATGTTGCTCTCAGAGGAATGAGTATCAATGGGTTGGAGACTAAGCCTTTGATGCATGGGCTTTTGGGGGCAGGACACCCCAGATCCAGACTATAGTAGAGAATTTGTCCTAGGAAAGCTAGAACCAGGGGTTGAGGAGATTGCTCAGCTAGTAAACTGATAGGACAGCCAGGCAACTATGAGGACCTGAGATGAGATCTCTACTGCCCATGTTACAAAAAGAACAGGCACTGAAGGTATTTGTAATCCTAGCACCAGAGAGGCAGAGGCAGAAGGATTCCTAGGACTTGCTAGCCACCCAGCCTAGCCTAATTGTCAAATGTCAGTTTCAGTGAGAGAGCCTGTCTGAAAAAAACAAAAAACAAAAAAAGGTGGTAAAAGATATAGAAAGCTATTCACCATCAACCTGTGACCTCCACATGCACATGCAGACACATGTGTGTGTGCTCTGATACACATGTATGCATGCACACATGAAAAGTCAGAACCAGTGGTAACATTTCTTATGCAAGTAGGAAGGAAGTTGCACAGCAATCAAGAAGAGGTGGGTGAAATCTACAGAGAAGACACCACAAACACATTGGCATTTTGTGCATATGTCTGAGTGTTCAGTTCCATGAAACTGCTACCTCCAGGTATAAGGCCACCAAAAGCTTAATTACACTCTTGAACCAGTGCAGAAAGGTATAGGTTGTCTCTATTCACCAGCTTGAGGGGCAGCCAGACCAGAAATGAAAAAAGTACCAGACATCTAAGATGTGTCAAAGTTTGTACGATTCATAGACCAAGGAGACAGAGCTTATATCCCAGACTTCCTCATGGTTTGGTACAACTAGTGTGCCTAGCATAAAAGCACAGCAGCTGGAGTCCTAAATAAGACTATAGGGTCACAGCCTAAAGACCATATTAGTCCTGAGCTAAGTGTATGAGTCTGTATTCTTAGCAACTGGAAGGCTGAGACGGTAGGATCAGGAAGAGCATGAGTTCAAGGCCAACCTGGGCTACAAAGCAAAACCTGTCTTGAAAACCGAACAGAAAGAAAATATAGTGCTTAAATTGTCCTGTGATGGAAAAGAGGCTGCCATAGAGGGCCTTTTCCCAAAATTCACATGCCTAAACAATATTTTTTTCCTCAGACTCTCTGTAATTGTACTATGTTTTAAAACTGTAATCCATGAATTTAAATAGGAGAAATGCTGGAGGTAAATAGTAGTCAGATGGCTTTCCTACATGGCACTTGTTTTGTTTTGTCTTCGATTTGTTCTTGAGACAGGATCTCATGTAGCCCAGATGGTCTTGAACTCCCATGTTGCCAAGGGTAGCCTCAGATTCCTTATTCTCCTATCTCCACCCTTAGTGCTTTTATTACAGGCAGGTGTGTGGTTCCTTGCAGGGTTTATGCAGTGCTGGGGATGGATTCCAAGGCCTTCTAGATGCAGGCACTCCCTTTGGTTGAGCCCCTGCTCCTGTATGACTTTTTTAGTAATTTTCTTACCCAATAGGCATTGGTCAAGTAATCACAGTAATAACTACCTTGCTCTCACACATTATGTTTTTGTTTGATTGTTTGAAACAAGAGTCTCACTCTGTAGACCAGGCTGGCCTCGAACTCACAAAGATCCACCCACCTTAGCTTCTGGAGTGCTAGGATAAAACACATGTACCACCATGCCCTGGTACTTTGTTGTTGTTGTTTTCTTTTGAAAAACAATTATTTTAGTGTGTATGTGCCTAAGTGTATGTGTACCATGTACATGCAGGAGCTAGAAGAGGCCAGAAAGGTGTTGAGTAACCTGAGACTAGAGTTATGGAGGATTCTGGGAGCCAAATCCAGGTCCTCTACAAAACCTGAACTGCTGAGCCATCTCTCTAGTCCCACTTGCCACATAACACTGTCTTGTCTTGTTTTGTTCATGAACAAAATGTCTAGACAGCATATCAGAGAAGAACATGGGGTGGCTAATGTCTGCATTCCTGCATTGGGATGTAGAGGTAGGAGGCGTGGAAGTTCAAAGTTATGCTCAGCTACATATTGAGTTCGAGCCCAACCTAGTTACATGAGACCCTGTCTCAAAAACAAGACTAACAAACAAACAAATAGCAGTTGACTTTGGTGTTTCCTGAAATCCTTATAAGGAAGTAACCACCAGTACTTAAAGAAGGAGGTCATCAAGAAAGGGTCCCTTTGGAAGTTCCCACTGTGCTACTAGAAGCCAGAAGAAAGTCTTGCCCAGTGGCCTCCTTAGAAGAGTCACAGCCTTCTCTTAGGGAAGACAACACACACACAGGAGAGAAAAACGTCAGGGAACCAAAGCCTTTGCTTCCCCCAGCATCTTCCTTGCATGTCATGCTGGGGCTTACCTTTGACCCAAGCCAAGTAGAAGCCAGAGTGGGACAGAAGGGGAAGGAGAATGGGCCTGAAGGGGCTGCAGAAGCTGTTCTGAAGTCCCCCGAGGATTTTCTCTAGTTGAATCTTCAATTCCAGTAACTGTCACAGGCCTTGCAAGTAAATAGCACTCCTCCTGCTTTAGATGCAGAGACACTGACTTAGCCAAAGGCAATCGGTCCATGGAGATAGCGCTGGCTCTCTTTACCTCTGTCCTGTACAGCCTCCCCCGATTGTGTAGGATCGTCCTTTGATTTTAAGAGCCAAATAGGACCCAAAGGAGACATCCTTATATCGAGGCACTGTTTCTCTGCTGTCCGTTAAGCATAGACAGGCTTTCTTCGTAGATCACAGTGGAAGTGGCCAGTGGCTCTGGAGAGAAAGAATGATAACAGAGGAAAGGGAAACTGGACCACATAAGGAAGAATCATGGGCTAACCTGGGACACTGGGGACAAGCACAGAAATGCTTTGGGAGCAGTTTTTGTCATAGCTAGAGGGAAGAGGGCTAAGGTTGGAAAGTGAGCAAAAATGATGGGTCCTGGACTTGCTGCCACCAGGCCACAAGCAAATACCATGTCTGGCTTTGTCTAGCCAGCCAGAAGATAACATGTTCCTCCTCTCCTTTCCTCCTCACCCCTTTTCTTCTCTTCTTCCTCCTTCTTTCAGACAATGTCTCAGTAACCCAAGATGGCCTCTACCTCACTATGTAGTTAAAGCTCTTCATGAACTCCCAATCCTCCTCCTTCAGCCTCCCAAATTCTGAGATTACAGGCAAATGCCACCATACCAGGTTTCAAGAACCTTTTCTCAAAGGTAGCCCTTGAGCCAACAATGCTACAACGTCACTAAAGGAGTCAGGGAACATCTGGAGGTACCCCACTATGAAAGAGCTGCCCGCCAAGTGTTAGCCTATGCTCTTAATCCTAATACTGGAGAGGCAGAGGCAGGCTGATCTCTGTGAGTTCCAAGCCAGCCTGGTCTACAGCACGAATTACAGGCCATCCAGGGATACATAGTGAGAATCTGTCTGAAAAACAAACAGGAAGGAAGGACCAGACAGATGATAGGCAGATGGACAGACAGAAGGAAGGAAAGAAGGAAAGAATAGCTTGTCCTTGGGGATAATTCTCACTAGCTGGGGACAAAAGTACTCCACATAACAAATGGTTTTCTGTATAGGATCAGCCCTCTCCTAGGCTCACATTCAAATTTGACCAGACTGATGCATGATAATTCCTACCTATGCATCTCTGTGCTATTCTCCCACACTGTCAACAAAAGAAGGGTATGGGCTCACATTCATGGAGATCAGGGAGATGTGTTTTTCACAAAGTTTATTTAAATGCAGTCAACCTATTTGGCCCATCTTGGTGGCTTGTGCCTGCAAGCTCAATATTTGGAAAGCCAAGGTTCAAGGCCAGCCTGTGCTACTTAGTGAGTTCCAGTCCAGCCTTGGCTGCATAGCAAGCTAATGTTCTTTTAAGGCAGCAAAATGGTAAAAAAAAAAAAAAAACCAAATTCAGTCTCCAGAATTCATGGAAGGGTGGAAGGAAACAACCAACTGTATAAAGTTGTCCTCAGGCTTCCATACACGAGCTGTGGTACCCCTCCACCCCCATCCACTACACACATCCACAACACTAATAAAGGATGACAATGGTATACTGCTTTCTTTGCTGCTAGGGATGGAACCCAAGGCCTATACTATGGTCACCCACATACACCAGGCAAGCACTCTACCAGAGAACCCCAGTTTTAACCCCATCTTTCTCCTACACAGGAGAATTTGAGGTGCAACGAGAATTTTCCCTTTTCTCTGCAGATTTTATTTGTATCATTTTAAACTATGTGTGTTTGTCTGTGTGGTTATGTGAGCCCAAGTGTGGATCCCTAGCAGTTTAGAGACAAGGGATCCCCCTGAAACGGGAGTCACAGATCTTTGTGAGGTTCCATGTGAGAATCTGACAGAGCAGCCAGTTGAGTGTTCTTAACTGATGTGCAGTTTCTCCAGCCCCACCCTACACTTCCTTTAAATACCTATTTAAAATTACTCTAGAGCAGTGCTTGGGAGGTGGGGGCTGGAAAAATCAGGAGTTCAAGGCCAGCATTGGCTATGTGACCAGGTGGAAGCCAGCTTAGATTATAAAAGTTCCAGTCTCAGAAACAAACAAATAAAACAAACAAACCTTGATAAATAGACCCTAGAGCCAGAGCTCAGTGGAATGTATCTTGAGTCTCAGCTACTCAGAAGACTGACACTGAATCATCTGTATCCAGGCATTTGAGGCCAGCCTGAATGGCAGTGTCTGTCTGTCTGTCTGTCTGCCCCCCCACACTCATACAAATATACACAATCAAAAATAATAAAAACAAATCTTTAAAAAGCAAAACTGTGGTCTTTAATCCTAGCACTTGGGAGGGAAAGGCAAGGAGAATCTCTGAGGTGGAGGTTTTAGTGTTTAGTGGTCTAAATATCAAGTTCCAGGTCAGGCAGGAATACATAATGAGAACCTATCACAAACAACAACAAAATAAACACACAAACACACACACACACACACACACACACACACACACAACCCAATCAAACAGATAGTGATGCTAATGTTCTTCCTGTTTCTAAACTTCTCTTGTAAATAAATGAAGCTCAATAAGGAAGATCCACCCTGGGAAGACGAACAAAGTATTCCTCACAGCACCACGAGAGAGCACTGAAGCCTTCCAGTCGGGCGGGCGGGCAAGATCCAAAGTCTTTGAGAAAGCAATGACCTTGAGCTACAAAACATAGGAAGGTAGCTAACTTTGCAAAACAGAGCTTCTTTGTCTTTGTTATTGTCATAATTTCCAAAAGAAAAGCTGAGCCCCACCCACCTCTTCTGTGTGCCTTTCACTCCCCTATAGTAGAAACTTTCAACAGATCTCATTGTTTCTGTCACCTTTGAGAACCCACTGGAAACTGTGACCCTCCCAAATTGCCACCCCTGCCAGAACACTGGTCAGACTCATATACTTTTTCAGTGGGTGGTAGGCTCCTTGGGGGTGCATACAAGGATCTCATGGGACATGGTAGATTTCAGGTTAGCACCCTGAGCTGCAAGAATACAGTATTCTGAGCACTGTGTGGACATGCACTAGTATTGGATTCCCCAAGTCTGGGAACCTTACTGCCATTAGCATCTCCTGTTGGACTTCCTGTAAGAGCCTCTGGATGGGCTAGTTGCTCCACACTTGCCCACCTGACCCAGGCAGCATGCTGAGAACCTACCTAACCCAGATGTTTACTTGCTTGAAACCTTTCAGTTCCCATTGGTCTTCCAGAGAAATCTAAAGAGCTGGTATCCAGGACCCTGGTGCATTCCTACTTCCATGATCTGTGATTTCCTCATCTGCATTACTCTCTAGTCATCTTAGCCTTCCATCACCACCAAGCTCTTCCCTGCCCCAGATCCTTTGCAATTACTGTTTCTCATGCCCAAGAGTGAAAATTTGGAAGACCTTTCCAGCTTTTCTTTCATAGATAGCCATGTTCACCAGGCTCCTTTGAGAGGTGGCCTACAGGCCATCTGTTCTCTGAAGAGTACTCGGGCTAAAGTACCTGCCGATCTCATTCCCACACACATCCTTACTCTTTAGCTGGTCTTTGCTACTTTGTGGGTTCTTCTTTTTTCCACCCTTTACTCCTCACCACCACTTCACTACATTTCTAGATAGGAGAGAAAGAAGGATGGATGGAGAGAGAGAGAGAGAGAGAGAGAGAGAGAGAGATCCATGAATCTAATTCTTCCCTGAGCACAACTACTAACAAACTGCAAACAAAGCCCCTGAGTGACCACCTCCCACTTCCCAATGACCACCACCCACCTCCCACCACCACCCACCTCCCACCAAATCACAGTCAGCTGCTATGGACAGTTTGAGGCAGCCTCATAGCCATATATATTCACACCTGAGATTAAAATTAAAACACATTCTTATAATATTTTTTTAAGAAACCAAATTCCAGAATTGTCACAAAAAAAAAAAAAAAAAAAAAAGACAAATAAAGCTGAGCACCAGCATTCACCTATCTGTCCCCTGACTGAGGACAAAATACAACATGCTTCTTCACACCCCTGCCCAGCTCGAGCCTCTCTTACCACCATGCCTTCCCGGCCATGATGGATTGTGAACCCCAGTTAAGTTGCTTACTCAGGTGTTCTGTGATAGCACTGAGAAGGTAGCTAAGACAAGAGGTAAAGGACACTGGTATTTGTGTCATTTAGGGACTAGCTCTCTGACTTTGAACTTACAATTCTATCATACTTATTTCATTATACCATTATATTTCATATACATAAATATATCATACTTACTTTAGGATCCCAAAGAACTTGGTTGTTCTTTTTGTTTGTTTGTTTGGTTTTTTGAGACAGGGTTTCTTTGTGAGGCCCTGGCTGTCCTGGACCTCATTCTGTAGACCAGGCTGGCCTTGAAATCAGAAATTCACCTGTCTCTGTCTCCCAAATGCTGGGATTAAAAGTATGCACCACCATTGCCAGGCTCAAAGAACTTTCTTTATATTGGTTCTATCTATGACTTACTATGCTTAATACTGAAACAGTGGCATTTTAGAACTTCTTATTTTAAATAGTAATCACAGAACATAAGAGGCAAAAGCAAGCAGATCTGTGTGAACTATAGGCTAGCTTGAACTACATAGAGAGTTCCAGTCCATCCAGGAGTACATAGTAAAACCTCATCTCTGAAAGAAGAAGAAAAAGAAGAAGAAGAAGAAGAAGAAGAAGAAGAAGAAGAAGAAGAAGAAGAAGAAGAAGAAGAAGAAGAAGAAGAAAGAAAAAAGAAGGAAGAAGAAGGAAGAAGAAGAAGAAGAAAGAAGGAAGAAGAAGAAGAAGAAGAAGAAGAAGAAGAAGAAGAAGAAGAAGAAGAAGAAGAAGAAGAAGAAGAAGAAGAAGAAGAAGAAGAAGAAGAAGAAGAAGAAGGAAGAAAGAAGAAAGAAGAATGGTAAGGTGTGGAGATGTAGCTTAGTTGGTAGAGTGCTTGCCTGGGATGTACTAGGCCCTAATGTGATTCTCAGCATTGCATAAAATAGAAGTAGTGGTCCATACCTATAATCCCAGCCTTTAGGAAGGATCAGCAATTCAAGTTATTATGTATCCCAGTCCTGGGATACATAAGACTGTTTGATGCCACTTTAAGCTATGTAGGCATACATTTTTTTGCAACCTACTTTTAGTAAGGGTTCAAGCTTCTCCTCTAGCCCACCACTCAGCAGAGGTAGTGGAAGAGCAAAGTTATTAAAATATGAAGTAAGTAGACCTGTCCAGCAATAGTTCTTTGGGGGTGAGCTGAATCTTCTTAGGCAGCAGTTCAGACCCGTAGCAAACACCAAATATGACTCAGCAGCTGCAGACCAGTCCTCTAGACAGGCAGACACCAGGCATAAACCAGCAGCTACGGTCCAGTCCTTTCAACAAGCAGACACCAGACAGCTGTAATTCGATCTTGAAGAAACAGCCAGGCTTGCCAACAGGCCTGAGGTCTGAGGTGAGGCCACAGAAGCAGCAAGCTGCCACAGGAACCTCACAAGTGTTCAGTGTTCTTGGGGGCAAGTTTCTTCTCTCGGTGGTAGTATTATCACAAGTTGAGTTCAACAATGCTATGTAAGGTGAACCAATTCATGTGTGTCTTTAGCAACAAATATCAAGGAGGCAGAACAAATGCTCAGTGCGTGTCTCCCACTGTCTGTGGGGTCATACTTATGTATTCCTTCATCAAGAGTCCTTTCATGAGTCTCCTATAGCCAAACATCCTTTTAGCTGTATCTATTTAGGAAAACAGTCTTTCAAGTGTTTGCTTTAGCCAGACATCCTTTCTCCTGTGTGTCCCAGCAAAACATCATTTGACATAACTAACTTTCCAAAGAACTAGACGTTTCCACTCCAAGGCTACATGAGATCTTATCTCAAATTAGATAACCAAAGCATACATTTAAAAATCCTAAGTATAGCATGAGTAATATAATTTATGATATTTTCCAAAACAGCATAATCACGGAGAAAAAAAATTGTTATTGTACATTTGCACAAATCGCTTTAATCTGTGGCTTAGATGATGGGTAGGGTGGATTCTCCTGTATTTATTTATATTCAGTCTGTTGGATCCATTGCTTTAGTTGAAGATAATATTAATATCTAAGGAATATGCAGGTTCGTACAGAGTTGGAAAATAAAGGAACATCCTACTGGGGATGGGAGCCATGAGTCTTATTATTTTAGATTTATTTATTTTATATGTCTAAGTGTTTTGCTTGCATGTGTGTCTGTGCCTATAGAGACCAGAAGAGACCCTCCTGGAATAGGATTTACAGATGGTTGTGAGCTACCATGCGAGTGCTGAGAACTGAATCCAGGTCCCTTATATGAGCAAGCAGTCTCCACCACCGAGCCAGCTTTCCAGCTCGGAGCCAGTGTCTTGGAAATACCCTTGCCCTTTTGCTGAGCTGCACCCACAGCCCCAGCTCAGAGGAAACATTTAAATAACCTCTAGAGACCATCTTGAGCATTCTTTTCAGAAGGAAGTGAGAGCATTTTAAAGGTTAATTGCAATGTGGAACTTGAAACTACACCAAGATACTTTTTTATATTGCTCCATTAAAATCTATCCTGTACTTTGAACAGATCTTTTATCCATCTACAATTTTGTAATACCATGCATGAGTCATTTCAAAAGCAATAGTCCAGGGTCTCCCTATGTAATGCCCTAGCTGGCTTGGAGCTCATTATGTACTTCAGACTGGCTTGGCCTGAAAGTCTCACAGAGATCCACCTGCCTCTGTCTCCCAAGTTCTAGGATTAAAGGTGTGTGCACCACCACACACAGCTACACCAATCCTTAAAATCATATTTATGAATATCATCACCAATCTCATCAGGAAAAGTCTTTAAATATTGAAAGGATATAATACTCACAAGAGTGTATGCAAGATTTCCAAAATTATATTTTTCTCTAGAAAGCTTGAATTTTATCATTGGCAACAACAACTGTCAAATTATTTTCCTTGAAGTGACAGGCTCACTTAATTTCAAGAAAATGCCTGCCAAGTACTGATATTTGAATAAATAGAGTTTGACTGTTAGTAGTTCTTACAAGTAAAAATCATGCTTTACAAGAAAGTAGCTTTAAAGTGAATAAGTACAAAAATAATAATAAATAAAAAAGAGAGTATCTTGGGGACTAGAGAGATGACTCAGTGCTTAAAAGCTCTCGCTGCTCTTCCAGAGGGTCCAGGTTTGATTCCCAGGACTCACGAGGTGCCTCAAAACCATCTCTAACTTCAGTTTTAGAAGATCTGAAGTCCTCTTCTGGCCAAGCATGCAGGCAAAACAACTATTCACATGAAAATCAATTAACTAGTTAAAAGGAAGAAAGAGAGGGGGTGGGGAGAGAGAGGGAGAGAGGGGGGAGGGAGGGAGGGAGGGAGGGAGGGAGGGAGGGAGAGAGAGAGAGAGAGAGAGAGAGAGAGAGAGAGAGAGAGAGAGAGAGAGAGAGAAAACGAAAGAAAAAGAGAGATTGGCTCAGCTCCCAGCTTTTCTGACTTCACTGTTGCTTTTCCTGGAATCTTCATACCTATGAATTTTCTATACATATTTCCTATTTCATTATATCAATGTCCTGTAGAAGGGTCCAGAGTAATAGATCATAGGTCTGGAGAGATGGCTCAGCATTTCAAGTGTTTGCCCCACAAGTGTGAAGGCTGAAATTCAGATTCCCAGAACCCCCATGGTAACCGGACAGGCATGGAGGCAGCCTAAAGGTCCAAGCTCCAGAGAGGCAGAGACAGAAACTGGCCACAGGACAAGTTGGGTGGTTAGACTAGCCAGAATTGACAAGCTCCAAGTTCAGAGAAAAACAGTCTCAGTAAGCAAAGCGGAAAGTGATGGAAAAAGACACAGCGTCAACTTAGGGCCTCCAGACACGTGTACATTTGTGCAAACACACATGATTCCATAAACTTTTGGACATGTACATACAAACATACATACACAAAGAAAACATCATCTATCCTGGTAGTGCCTATTCATAGAATCAGTTTAATTTTATATTTTTCTTCCCTATGTTAAAAATCTTAACACTATTATAAACTTTATAATTATAGGTATAATTTGTGGATATAATTATAAACTTTATAGTCACATTTATATTATTACATAATATATAGCTTATTTATAGTACTAGAAAAAAAACCCAAAAAGCGATATTGGATTTTTTTGAATTTTTTTCCTTTAAAAAAATTAGATATATTTTATTTACATTTCAAATGTTATCCCCTTTCTTGGTTTGCCCTCCACAACCCCCCTATCCCATCCCTCCTCCCCCTGCTTTATGAGGGTGCCCCCTCCTATCCCCTCCCCCCTCCCTGCCCTGACATTCCCCTACACTGGAGCATCAAGCCTTGGCCAGACCAAGGGCTTCTCTTCCCACTGATGCCCAACAAGGCCATCCTCTGCTACATATGCAGCTGGAGCCATGGGTCCCTCCATGTGTACTCTTTGGTTAGTGGTTTAGTTCCTGGGAGCTCTGGTTGGTTGGTATTGTTCTTATGGGATTGCAAACTTCTTTTTTTTTAACTATTAAAACAAGCTTTATTTAAATGTAGCTTATCACAGGCCATGTTGAAAACATTAACAAAAAAAACCCTATGGACACAGTTCAACTAAGGAAGTGCCAGTAGGAAATATTTATTCATATGGCAAAATCAGAGGTCTTAAATACGCAAAGCTATAGTGCAAATCCCTACAATCATCTGCCATGTTTCAACATACTCAGTGTTGGATTCAAAATAAAGTTACACAAATCTTTTAGCCAGCCCCAATCACATAGAGGACTTTTTTAGCTTATGGAAAATGGATAAATGGAATAATTATATACATTATATGGAAAATTAATTTTCAACACTGAGTGCTCTGTGAAATCTTGCATGCTCCTATGGGTTCTTTTTTTCCTTTTTTTTCTTAGATACTTTCTGTATTTACATTTGAAATGTTATCCCCTTCCCCCACCCCGCTCCCATCCCCCTCTCCTTCCGTTGTCTCCTTGCAGGTGCCCTGGCTCCTAATCTCCTCTCCACCTCAGTGCCTTGGCATTCCCCTAAGTTGGGAAAACCTGGTTGCAAACCTCTTTAGCTCCTTCAATTGGAATTTCCTTTTTATAGTTACAGTATAGACACTATGAATCAAGTCTGGCAGTGGTGGCACACTCTTTTAATCCCAGCACTTGGGAGGCAGAGGGAGGCAGATCTCTGTGAATTTTAGGCCAGCTTGGTCCACAGAGTGAGTTCCAGGACCGCCAGGGGCTAATACAGAAAAACCCTGTCTTGAAAAAAGAAAAGAAAAGAAAAAAAAAAAAACCTGAAAACCTGAATCAAATAACTATCTCTTAAAGTTCACTTGAGGAATGGAAGGGATCGCTCAGTGGTTAAGAGCACTGGCTATTCCTACAGAGGACATGAGTTTGAGTTCTAGCACCTATATGGTGGCTCACAGTCTTCTAAATCTATGGGATCTGACACCTTCTCGTTTCCTCAGGGGACCTGACACAGACACCAGTCATGCACATCGTGCACAAACATACATGCACACAAAACACCCATGTATATAAAATATAAAATAATTTTTCTAAAAGAAGAAAAAGATTACTTGCAATAATTTCTATTTGGCTAAGCCCACAAGTCATTACAAAAATCTATTTGTTTCATTCTGGTTTTAATTTTTTTTTAAAGATTTACTTATTTATTATATATAAGTACACTGTCACTCTTTTCAGACACACCAGAAGAGGAGATCAGATCTCATTTCAGATGGTTGTGAGCCACCATGTGGTTGCTGGGAATTGAACTCAGGGCCTCCGGAAGAGCAATCAATGCTCTTAACTACTGAACCATCGCTCCAGCCCCCGCTTTTAATTTTAAAAAATGTTTATTACATTCATTTATCAGTGTACGTGTATGAGTGTGTGTGTGTGTATGAGTGGGTGAGCATATGTGTGTGCATGCATGCCTGTGAGTGTATATGTGTGTAAGCATGTGTGTGAGTGCACACATGAGCACACACGTGCAAGCACAAGGTCACACCTGCATTGCTTTGACAGGGACTACATGTGGCAATTGAAGTATAACTTAGGGACAAGTCAGTTCTCTCCTATCATGTGGGTTCAAACCCAAGCTCAAGAAGTCAGATTTGGCAGTGAAAACCTTTATTCTCTGAGCCATCTCAGCCCTTTCCTGCTTTTGATTTGTAAATATTGCACTTTAATAAGTTTTCTCTCATTTTATTATCAATGTAGTTTTGGATGATTTCATACATGTGTATAATACATTTTGGTCATGTTCACCCCATTACCTTCTCTTGGTCCTTGCTACCTGGAGCTGAAATCCTTCTTTGAAACTATTCCCTTTCTCCTCTGGATTCCAGTGTTTGGGTGTGACCCGGGGAGTTTATTTCGAATTGCTTGCATGAACTTGGGTAGGAGGTTATTTATCAACACTCAAGCCATTTACCAATGGCTACTCCACTGAAGAAAGTGTTTCCTTCTCCCCCAGGAACCATTAACTGCCAATAACTTGTTGGGAGGGGGTGACCTTATGAGTCCCTCCCCTATCCATGAAGGACCTGTAGTGAGCCCAGTCTTATGCAAGTTTTTATTAAACATTGTTCAAAATGAAATATATTTACATTATTTTCCCCTTCCCCGTGTGTGTGTACACACACACAATCTGCTCAATTCATTTAATGTTACTTGTATGTATATGATTTCAGGGCTTGATATGTGAAGGTGTTCTTCAACATTCCTTAGTGTATATACCTCTTTGTCTAGGGTTAGGGCCCTCTGGTGTTTCTCTCTTGCAAGTCTGTTGGTGGTGTCCTTATTTATGGTCTTATTTATGTTATTGAAAGTTCATGGGTGTGGCTTCCCTGATATTTCTAGGAGATGCAATCTCCCAACAGACATCCTGTTTCTCAGGCTCTTACAATCTTTCTGCCCCCTCAATGGTTGGGGAGGTTCCCTGAGCCTTAGACTCAGGAGTTATAAACACAGTTTTAAAAAATTAGTTATTAAATCAATAGAAAAGTTAACAGTGAGCTTGATGTTTGCCTGCATAATTTTTTTCTTTAAAATTAGGAACCATGGGGCTGGAGAGATGGCTCAGCGGTTAAGAGCACTGACTGCTCTTCCAGAGGTCCTGAGTTCAATTCCCAGCAACCACATGGTGGCTCGCAACCATCTATAACGGGATCTGATACTCTTTCTGGTGTGTCTGAAAACAGCAACAGTGTACTCATATACACTAAATAAATAAATCTTTAAAAAAAATTAGGAACCAAATTACTAAGATGCCCCTAGATGTGCATGAATCACCTCCACTGGAAGATACCCTGTCATACTCCAGTCTTTCTGGATTCTCGTTGTATTGTAGAGCTATCAATTTGGGATGGGCATCACACAATCACTCATTTGCTGCTTTCTGATTGGCTGTGGTTTCCTGTAATGGTCTCTGTCTGTTGCAAAGAAAAAGTTTTTGATGAGAGGTGTTGATTACATTGGTCCATGAGTATAAGGATAAATATTCAGGGTGTGGTTAAGAATTGTGCTAGGTTAGTAAAGTGGCATCTGGGAGTTCTTTTCCAATATCCATGGCCTCACTAGCCCTGAGTAGTGGGCCAGGGATGATTTCCTTGTTGTTGAGTAGACCTTAAATCCAGTTCGAGAGCTGTTGGTTGTGCCCAAGATATGAGCTCCATTATTGCACCTTTAAGGCGAGTGTTGGCCACTGAAGTTCAAAGGTGTGCTGAGTATTACTATGGGTTGCTTCCCTCCTTTGGAAGCTTCCATGACACCTTCTGTTTCCATTAAAGCTAGTCCTCAGGCTTTTCTCTCAGGTCCCTAGGTCCTTCAAGGTCTGGGAGGCAATAAAGGCCAGCAGCAATAGCCTATAATGTTCTCTTGGACTCCCCTGACTAACAATTTATAAAGGCTTCTCTGGTGCCCGCTGTTGTGGCTTTGTTAGATACTCTGTGCCTCTTGGGTGGAGCATTACCACTTTACTACTTCAGCTTGGAAATTTTCATTTAAACGGTATACATATGCATATGTGTTGGTCTTCTTCCCCACTCCCCATTAACTACCCCACCCCCATTGTTTTCCATTTTCTCCTTCAAAGGACATTTGCCTTGTTGTTCTCTCCATTGCCAGTGACCTAAATCCCCAGCTCTTGGTAGTGATGGTGGAGGTTCTTTTGAGGGGGACAACAAGGTCTTACTGTATAACCTAGGACAATCTTGAATCCACACATCCTCCTGGTCTCTATCTTCATAGTGCTGCAATGAAAATACGCCACCATGCCTGCCTTATGTGTTTTCCCTTGTGTACTAAGTTCCAGCCTTTTATATTTCTGCCTTGCTTTGTGTGTGTGTGTGTGTGTGTGTGTGTGTGTGCTTAACATTCTATCCCAGAGAATGTTTCACCACAATGCATGCATAGGAATATTCTTTATCCCCTTTATACTTAAATGGTACTCCATTGAATAAATGTATCAGAATTCATCCAACTAAGCCTCCGATAGGGAAGAAGCTTATTGCCAGTGTTTTGTTTCTATGCAGAATGCTGGAATATGTAGATTTGTGTTTTTATGTTTTCATAATGCACCCTTGGAATAAATTCCCAACAAAAGGAAATACCGATAGGGAAAGCTGTGAAACTTTTGCAGTTTGTAACTTGGTAGGAAAGAAATGGTCTCAATGAAGCTTGAATTTGCATTTCTCCTGCTGTGAAGAATGTTGAAGACTTTCTATGTGGCTCAGAACCATTTGCATTTCTTTGGCTTCAATTTATTTCTCCTACTATTAGACCATTTCCTAGGATTATTAGTCTTCTCCACTTTTAAAAGCCTCTCTTGTACTGGGGATAGTAACCCTTCATGATACAAGCTGGAACTATGTTTCCCCCTTTTTCCTTTTTGCCCTTTTGCAGGCATTTCTGCATGCAATGAGTTATTTTAGTGCCACCAAGTTTATCAAATATTTTTCCTTATTGCTTTTGCACTTTGAGTCAGGGCTGTAAATGTTTTATCCTCCCTGAGGTTATAGGGCAGACTCCCTTGCCATCAACATGTGGTCCTCAGATGAACAGCAAGGCATCCATCACCTCTAGTGTATTAGAAATGTGGACTGCCAAGGTCTACCGGGACCCATTGCAGCAGAGTCTGCATTTAAGGAGAACACACAGACACTTAATTTTCACTGCTAACCTCAGGCCCACTCTGGGAATGTAACCCTGGGTACTAGTGAGTCATTGGCCACTGGTATTGGGAAAAGAAAAAAAGAACACAAGGAAGAAATTAGATCAAATGTTGGGTGTGGCGTGGCCTACACCTATAATCCCAGTACTTGGGGTGCAAAGGCAAGTGGATCTGTGGATTCAAGGTTATCCTAAGGTATGCAATGGGACCTTGTCCCCAAGAGAAACAAAAACAAGGGCTTGAGATATAGGTCAGTGGCTGAGCTCGACAGCTTGGACTCCATCTCCAACTATTGGCCAAATAGTAATGATGGTGGTGGTGATGATGCCAACCTGAATATAAGATATGGAGGAAAACTATCTAGAATACTGGTGTTATTAAGTATGTATGTATGTGGAATGTTTTATTGAGAGGACCTTTAACAATGTATCCTGTGCAGTCCTAGGATTACATGACTGATATATTAAACTGTCTATTTTCAGAAACATCTTGAGGGCAAATCATTCGTGAAAAATGGGCTCTGGTTATTTTCCAGATTGAAAAAAAAATAACACTTTCAATTGCTGGTAACTGTTGAAGAGTCCTGTGACTTTGCAAAGTGGGGAGGGGAACACACTTCTTTTAGGCTTGCTACAATACAGTGCACAAGCAAATTCTGCCCCTCTCCCACAAGCTTCCAAGATGGACACATGACCTGTACTAAGAAAATGGGTGGGTAACAAAGATACCGGTCATGCCTGTGCTCCAAGCTCCACGAAGTTGTTTGTCAGTAATGTTCAGGTCTTCCAGAGTGAGCTGGTTACTCAGTCTCCTTTGCTAATAGGGTCCGGAGAGCTTAATACAAACAAAAGAAGGAGCATGCTGGAGGATTAAACCTTAACTCAGCAGCATTTTGCATTGTCTTGGAATGTGAAGAGGTTTTGTGAGAAAGATTAAAGCAGGAATCAGCTATGATAATAGGCTATTGTCATTCATTTTGAATACTCAGGATAGGACTCAGAATTCCAAACACTATTAGAGAGCAAAATCCTCTGCCCCCAGGAACAGAACTGAGCCTGAAGACATGAAAAACAGGCTGGTATAATCTGATGGACAATTTAGTGCTCCCATTCACTCTTGACTTTTCTAGAATTTCTAAGACAACATTCTTGAAATTCAGCATGCCACATTTAAAATACATGTAGGGAGCCCATAAAATGGCTCAAAAAACGGCCAAACCTGACCACCTGAGTTTGATTCCCCAGAACCCACGTGGTAAAATAAGAAAAGAGGCTCCACTCCCACAAGTTGTCCTATGACCTCCACACTCATGCTGTGACACTTATGTGCCATATATATATATATATATATATATATATATATATATATATATATATATAATGTTTAATTTTTTTATTTTGTTGTTTTAAATTATGTGTGCATGTGTGTATGTGTGTGTAAACTCTGCCCTTGGAAGCCAGAAGCCACAAATTCCCCCTGGAACTAGAGTTATGGGCTGTTATGGGTTCCCCAACCTATGTGCTGGGAAGGGAATTCAGCTTCTCTGCAAGATCAGTACACATTCTTAAATACCAGCCTATTGCAAGGACTATGTGTGTAGTGGCTCAGTGGTTAAACATGTGGACTCGATTACCAGCACCGTCCTCCAAAAAAAATAATAAGTCAGGCTATCAACAAATATGTGCTTGGGGTGGGTATGAAGGGACAGGGAGATGAGTTGGATTGGGGTGCATAATGTGAAATTCACAAAGAATCAATAAAAGGTCCAATTAAAAAAACAGGCTCTAAGGCAGCATGTTTATTTTGGACATTATCATCGGGTTAGAGTTCAAATTTCAGCTGTCTAGGAGACTGGAAATATAGGAAATACAATGTTCCAAACTCTAGGGATTGTTTAATGAGTGATAAATGAAGTTAGCAGCTTCATACAACTTCATGAGAGACGTGATCTAGCTGCCCCTGACCTGGAAACCTGGGCCAACAGGAATCATTTCCATGAGCTGCTTTCCTGCAGTCACAGCGTCAACCTTTCTGACACAAAGTATAGAGTGAAAATATCCATGTGTTAGATTTTCTCAAAACTTGTCTGTGGGAGTATAAACTGGTAAAATCCCCCAGAGGTTGATTCTATGAAAGTTATGAAAAATACGGGTTGGGCAGTGTCTCAGAGCTCCTTGTAGAAGCATGAGGACCCAAGTCCAGAACGCCAGCATCTATGTAAAAGGTCAGGTGTGGCCAAAGGACAGGAATTCTGCCACTAGAAGAAGGGGTTACAGATGGGGAAGCACCAGGGCCTGCTGGCCACCAGCCTAGCTGGAAAATTTCGAGTTCCAGGTTCAGTGAGAGACCCTGTTTCAAGGGAATAAAGCAGTAAGAGATGTCTGACGTCCCCCTCTGGCAAATGTGTACACCTGTGCATACATGTGCCCCCCCCACACACATACCCCATGAACCCAAGATTATCAAATTTGTAAACACATAAACCTTTCGAGCATTAATTCCAACTCCACGTGCAAAATTTTATGTCTATACAAGAAACACTGAGCACTAAAGACTGGAATTAGTCTCAGCCTCCTTTAGTGGGAGGCCAACTACTTAAGTTATAATTCAGTCATGAAGTGCTCATAACTGAGGGTGGAAAACACCCGCATAGCAGCATGGGGATACATCCAACATGTATTATTAATGAGAAAAGTAATATTGGATACTGACATTTATTTACTTGTTGGTTTGGGGTTTTGTTTGTTTTCTCTCTCCTTTGAGACAGGGTTGCTTATAGCCAAGAATGATCATAAATTTTTTTTGGTGTGTGTGTGTGTGTGTGTGTGTGTGTGTGTGTGTGGTGTGTTTCTGTGTGTGTATGCATATTAACATGTGCATAGGCACACATATGTATGTTCATGTGTTTCTGTACAGACCAGAGTCTGATGGTCACTCTCTATTTTATTTACTGAGGCTCAGGATTCAGTCCTGGAATCTTGGTAGCCAACTTCTGTCCCCTTTCCTTGAGCAGGGAGTTATTTATTTGCTTGTTTTTTTTTCCTTCTTTAAAAAAAACTACTTATTTATTTAGTATCAGACACACCAGGAGACATCATGTGGTTGCTGGGATTTGAACTCAGGACCCCTGAAAGAACAGTCAGTGCTCTTAACTGCTGAACCATCTCTCCAGCCCCCTTTTCTTTTTTTCAAGACATATTTTCTCTATGTGTCTTGAAGCTCACCCTGTAGACCAAGCTGGCCTCCAACTGAGATCCGCCTCCTCTGCCTCCAGAGGCCCGGGATCACAGGTGTGTGGCCACCCCATGATGCTTGGCTCTCTTCTGGCCTCTTACGGAGAAATCCTGGTGCTTTGTTCCAGTGACTCATCTCCATGTGGACCATTTCATTTGTTTTGCCCCTCTGGACTCCTTAGTATGTGTTGCTATGCTGACTTTCAAACACAGTCATACCTGCTGGAATGAAACTGGCCTTGAGCAAGAGTACAGGGTACAAAGGGCAGCTCAACCCTTTCAGTCCATCCCGTTCCATTACCAGGCATTCAGGAGGCCAGAGAAAACCTAAAAAACCCTCCATCGAAGGCCTGGGGATGTCACTCAGTTGACAATGCTTGCTACAGGCACCAAGGTTTGATCCTCAGCACATAAAAGAAAAATAGAGAAGTAATGGGCATCTTTTATTGGAGGGTCTCCTCTGAAGTTTAGTCTGCTTGACCTTTTTGTCAAATATTTATAATCTGTTAATTGTTGCTCCTGGGCTTCATAGACCCCATGAGAGTAAAGGAGGCTTAACATTTCAAATTTTTTGAAGTTTTTGTTTTATGTTTTGAAAAGCAGTTTCATGTAGCTCAGGCTATCCTCCCATTATGTAGCCGAGGCTGTCTTGGAATTCTTGAATCTTCTTCCTTAAAATTTGTCTGAGACATGCAGTACCGTGGCCTAAGATTTCAACTCTTCCCCCCTAGACATGGCAGGCAAAATGCAACCACGAACTCTCAACAATACCATTGCTTGAACCAGACCAGCATAACAACATAACCAATTAACATGCCAATGTGAAGAGGGAAATTGCAGGTGGTCTCAACCCTAGCTGCAGAGCTATAGGTAATCAATGAGAGAGGGAGAATCAGCTTTTTCCAGTAACAAATTCTCACATAGGTTATGCAATCTCAAATCATTCACCTTGGACACATGAACACAGTGGTAAAGCTACATGGATTTAGTAGGTTATATATGTATGTATATATGTTACATATATACATATACTTGTACACATACATGTAATAATAATAACTAAAGAAAAGATTATGACTTTGAGAGGGAGAACATGGGAGGAAATGGAGGGGTTCTCAAAAAATTAATTTTAAGAAAAGATTTTAAAACTTAAAGATGTTGTGTGACCATCTGGCTTGGTCAGTAAAGTGTTTGTAGGCATGCACTTAGCATCCAAGTGAAAGAAAACACTGGGCATGGTGACAAGCATCTGTAATCTCAGTGTTGGGGAAGCAGAAACAGATGAGTTAGAAGCTCAGTGGCTGGCCAGCCTAACTGATTGCTGAGCTCAAGTTTCAGTGAAAGACCTTGCCTCAAAACAATAAGGTAGAGGCCTCCACGCATGTGTGCATATGTACCCAGATACACAACACACACATACTCACACACGTGTGTATGTAAGATTGAATGACTTTCCTTGAAGAAATCTGAACAAATGCTTGCATTCATCAACAACAGATGGATGAATTTTTTCACGAAAGAGGAGCTCAGTAAACCTGAGGCATTATTGGGATTACTTACAGGAGCAGAATGAGTGAAAGGCAGCTGCTTCACTACGAAACCTACCCTAGCATAGTGATGGTGACTCACAACAGCATCCAAGGAGCTTTCTACATGACTTACAGGCAGCTTGAGCCGTGGATCATTTCCCCTTCCCAGAAATTGTTATTGCTTGTATAACCTTGGGGAAGGGGCCTTGTGAGTCTTCTTCTATCAGGAACTTCCTGAAGCCTGTGAGTTATGCTTACATCCTAAGCTTAGAAGTCTCAGTAAGAAGACTTACTGAATCTTAATGAATCTCCTACTAGGAATGAACTTTTCAATTGGGACAAAATATCTAAGTGACAAGAATACTGCCAAAAAATAGATGCACAGATTTTACAGTTTGCTCTCTCTCTCTCTCTCTCTCTCTCTCTCTCTCTCTCTCTCTCTCTCTCTCTCTCTCTCTCTCTCTCTCTCTCTCTGTGTGTGTGTGTGTGTGTGTGTGTGTGTTAGGAAACAAACAGAAGGGTAAGTAATCATTCTAAACTTAGTTATAGTTCCAGCCTCAACTGATCTCATAGAAGTAGGTAGAAATAATGGTTACTGTAAAATCAGGGTTCTCTAGAGGAACATAGGATTTTACACACACACACACACACACACAAACACACACACACACACACACACACACACACACACACAGACTAGTCCAATAATGTCTGTTACCAATGGAAAGTCCAAATATCCAGTAGCTGCTCAGTCCACGAGACTGGAGGTCTCAGCTGGTCTTCAGCATACACCAGAATCCCAAAGAAGCAGGTTCTAATGCCAGTGAAGACACGAACTTGCTAGTGAGAACAAGAGCAAGAAGGCAAAGAGCAAGCTTCTTTCTCCCATGTCTGCTATATAGGCTGCCAAAAGAAGGTGTGGCCTAGATTAAAGATGGATCTTCCCACCTCAAAAGATCTGGATTAAAAGTGGATCTTCCCACGAAAATGATTTCATTAAGAAAAACATCCCTCACAGGTGTACCCAGCCACTTGGGTCTTAGTTAATTCCAGATGTAGTCAAGTTGACACCCGAGAATAACCAGCACCGTTGCCATAGACTGGGAACAAAGAGGAGCAGGAATCACAGAGAAAGGATGGCTAACAGGCACAAGGTTGCAGTTGGCTAGAAGGGAGGACTTTTAGTTCTGCCTCAGGATGGGGAGGATAACTGTCAGCAACTGGTTGTGTATTTTTAAAGCATTTGCTAAGAGAGATTTTTTTAATGTTCCCAACACAAAGAAACACTAAATGTCTGAGGTGATGAATCCTGACGTGATCATTGTACATTGATGCACATATACTGAAACACTATACTGTTTTTCAGTAAGAAACACAGTTATTGTGTATTAGTGAAGAATGAAATACACAGTTATTGTGTATTAGTGAAGAATGAAAAACAGGGGTATGGCTGGGTGTCTAGTGTGTACAACAAGGCTCTGGGTTTGATCTCCAGTACCTTAACAGAATTGATAAAAATTAAAACTTGCACACACATACATGTTTTAAAAGTGGATGCTCAAGCTGGGCAGGGGTGGCCCACACCTCTAATCCCAGCACTCGGGAGGCAGAGGCTCCTGTATGTACCTTGTTCTAGTTAGGTTTCTTTCTAGTTAGGCTTCAGTTGCTGTGATCATACGTTGACCAAACCTAACAAGAGGCCAAAATGGCACTCCAAACCAAACAGTGGATATGCCATTAACTAGACAGTATAGAACTCTGACAGAATGTCACCCTCACTGTAGTTCAGGACAATGGCCTATGAAATAAAATCTATGGGTTAATATAACAAGATGATAGGAGGATTCTAGGAGTTTAAGAAATGTCCCTGACCATCACATCCACAGGGCACAACTCATTAAGCAAAGCACAGCCATCATAACTATTCTCAATGAAGTAAAAAGCAGAAAGTATAGGAATAGAACCCAAACACAATGAAAGCAGAAACAGATGCTATGCAAAAATAACCAAACAAAAATTTTAAGAAGGAAAACTATAATATCCAAATTTTACAGTCTCTATTCATGAGATTAAGAGCAAATATCTGGCTCCTAATTCGCTATTAATCTCATTTGGTTATTTTGGGAACAGCATCCATTTCTGTTTTTGAGGCAATGTCTCTCACTCCACACTACTCAATTTGACTACAGTGGCTAGTCAACAAGCTCCAGAGATCCTCTGGTCCCCACTTTCCCAGCACTTGGGTTCAGATTCACACCACCTAGCTTTTCCATGATTGCTGGAGAATCAACCTCAGGTTCTCATACTTGTACAGTGAGCATGCTACAAATGGAACCACCTCCCCAGTCACCAACACTAGAGATCTTAAGCAACAAAAATACATCTAAAATAAAGCACAATAAGGAAAAATGTTACAAAACAATATGCATACCTTCAGTGACAGAATCAAGTTTTGTGTATGAACAATTAGAATCCAAGAGAGGAGAAAAGTTGGGCACACAAAAATATTTTTTAATGCCCTAAAGTATTCTGTAAGGTTCCAAAAATGAGTTATGGTAGCTACTTCTGGTTTTCAATGAGTGAGTTTATTGTGTGTATAGGAAACCAAAGCAAAAGAATAAATAGCAAGTGATGGTTTGATGCATTGATGGTACAGAATATTGCCAACCCAGGTATTCAGCTAGAGTTCCAGATAGAGATTCCTGGGCAGAGTAGAGTATGTCTTGGTGAAATACTCTTAAGTGAGATGCTTCCAAGTGACAAAGAACTAATAGCAAATAAAGCATCAAATCAGGTGCTCACAACATCCAGTGCAAACCAACTGGGACTTGAAGTGGAGACAGTTGGTTGGCATTCCTAATTGAGCTTTCCCTCCATGCTGAGTATCTCCTGGCTGAGTTTCCCATGACTAAACCTCTAGCCTCTCTTTCCCACTGTGGGAAGTTTTATACCATAAACATCAGCAACTTCTGTAGGAAATGTTTTACCTTGTAGCTGTTGTCAAGGACATGATGTTTTTACTCCTGGGCTGTTTTGCTGTTCTCTCCCCTCCCTGTCACAGTGCAGATAACCTGTGCTCAGACAATCAGCCTTGGAGGACACTGGGATAAACATGCTGGGGTCAGAAATGGGGTGTGGGGGATGCTCCTACAGCTTCTCAGTGAGCACACACAAGACATGACAGTTTACCAATATAATGTACATTACACAAAGTTTCCAGATTTTGATTTTAGAAATCCCATAAAGCTACCAATCTAAATTGCAAAATGCCTAGGAATATAAAACAAAGAGAACCATCACATCAAGACACAACCAGGTCCAGTTGCTGAAAGCCAGTGATAAAGAGAACCTGAAAAGTCACAAGGGAAGACTTACATTACATTACATTTCATAGAGGTGACCAAAGCTAAAAGTCACTGTAGACCTCTCTTACTGTGAAAGGCATTTTAAGTAGTTCTTTAATGAGCTGAAGGAGAGGGGAAGGTGTCTTCTTACAATTTTCTCCTCAGAAAACAATGCCTTCAAAAACACTGAATTGGGAAGACAGCTCAGTGGGTAAGGTGCTTCTTCCCCAACACAAGACCCAAGTTTACAATCCCTAGAACCCAAGTAAAAACTCTCAAAGCTCCATTTAACCAGTTCACAACCTCAGGGACAAGGTGGAGACAAATCCGGAAGGCTCAAGGAGGCATATGTCTCTGGTCTCAGTGGAGACAAGGAGGATCTCTTTGAGTTTGAGGTCATCCTGGCTTACATAGTGAGTTCTAGGCCAGCCAGGGCTACATAGTGAGAGACTTTCTTTCAATCAATCAATGAAATTGAATAAACAAGTTAAAGAAGTGATTGATGAAGAAATTTTTATTTTAACCTCTGGCCTCTTCACATGCCCACCTAGTATGCCTACCAGTACTAAGTACATAGCACATACAAATACACACAAATCCAACTGTGGGAATAGAACTAAAGCAGACAGGAAAGGCCATCATCCCTCAGCCCTACACAAAGAACTATAGGTAACTAAGGAATGCTGAGAATGGGAGAAATAGTCTTTCTCAGGGAAGAATATGACAATTGCTTATTCAGTACCACATGGTTAGCCATGAAAGCATACATACAAACAAGTAACATTATACAGACTGAGTCTAATATACATATATACATATACATATGCATATACATATACATACACACATACATACATACATACAAACAAACATCCATATACATATACACATACACATCTATAGTCTTAGTTAGGGTCTTACTGTTGTGAACTGAAACCATGACCAATGCAAGTCTTATAAATAACAACATTTAATAGGGCTGGCTTACAGGTTCAGAGGTTCAGTCCGTCATCATCAAGGTGGAATAGGGCTGTATCTGGGCAAACATGGTGGATACAGGCAGAGCTGAGAGTTCTACATCTTCATCTGAAGGCTGCTAGTGGAAAACTGACTTCCAGACAGCTAGGGTGAGGGTCTTAAACCCACACACACAGTGACACACCTACTCCAACAAGGCCACACCTCCTAATAGGGCCACCACTCTCTGGGCCAAGCATATCCAAACCATACACACAACAACAACAATGAAAGAAAAGAAGGCCATGAATTTGAAAGAGAACATCAGAGGGGAGGTACGTGGGTGGGGTTGGAGGAGGAAAGGGAAGGGGGAAAGGATGTAATTATATTATAATTGAAAAAATAATAAAAACAAATAAAAGCTAGAACAAGAATATATTAAACTGGGAGTTAGAAGCCAAGAAAAAGTAAGGCTGCCAGCTAAAAGCAATAAAATAGAAAATGGGGGCTGTCTAGATGCTTCGGTGAGGTAATGGTGCAGGCCTGATTACCCGAGTTCAATCCCTGAAGCCCATGTGAAGGAGAAAGCAGGGAGCTGACTCCACAAGGTTATCTTCCATGCATGCTCCAAAGCATGTATGTGAGCTCCCCATACATCGTATACAGACAATGGTAAACAATAGAATATGGACAAATAATACAAATATCAATAAACCTAAAGCTGGTTCTTTGAAACTATCTATGAAATGGATAAACCTCTAGGTGGACCAGATCGAGGAGAAAAGTGAAGAAGATAAATACAGTCATTATCAGGAATAAAGAAGGACACCTCATATAGATGATGGGGATTATACATGTGTCTCTCTGTGTGTGCTTTGTTATGTGTGTATGAGAGAAATAAATTACAACTACATTCATAAGAAAAGGCTGTAAAACTGTGGATCTGATCTTAAATTGAACAAACAGACAAACCTGCACTTAGGCAACAAGCAACCTGGTAAAGCTTTTTAAGATTTTTTCTGATTCAGGTCACTAGCTCTTAGAGAAGGCATTTCTCACAAAATTCCAGCACATAATATCAAAACTATGCAAAGCTCTAGAGGGTTGCCACCATGAGTCATCACGACACAGTCTGGAAAGAGCTGGCAAAGACTGCCTTGTCTTTTTATATGAAAGATTATGTTATTTCAGAAATGCGGGACTGCTGAACAATTTGAAAATAAAGGGTGCTCACTGCATTAACAGAATACAGAATGGCCTTAAAAGATGACTTTCATAAAATTCATGAAAAGGATCTGATGCATCCATTCATGATGAGAAAAATCATTTGAAAGTTCCAAGTTCAGATGACACAAGTATGGTAGAAAAAAAAAACACCAAAAGCTTTGAACACAAAATCAGAGAATTAGAATATAGTTCCTAGCCAGCGGATGAGGCAAGAAAGTATCATTAACCATACTGTGAGTATGGGGAAGTGAGGGTGGCCAATGTGGAAACTCGTGTATGTTAAAAGGTTGGCAAGGAGTGGGGAAACATGGACTGGAAAACTTTATTACAAAAATATTAGTTTCCCATGAATCTGCTATATTTGGTCACTTCTATATTACGTGTGTAAAATGAGGTGAGCGGTGTTACTTTTGTGTATTGGTTTAGTCTCGTTTTGAGACTGTCTCTACCTATTTATATAATCATTGCTGCTCTGAAACTCCCTATACAGATCAGGATGGTTTCTAATTTGCAGTAATCCTCCTGCTTCTGCCTATTGAGTTTTGGGTTACAGGTATGAGGTACCACACCCAGTTGGATTTTTTTTTTTCCTGAAAGTGATTTTAATATTTGATGGTAATAATGCCATGATTGGAGATCAAACTTATTAAAATGGCATTTGGAATAATGAATGGATTGTCTTGTACTAATAATCTGTCTGGCCTCCAACTCAAGAGATCTGTGCGCCTCTGCCTCCCAAGTGCTGGGATTAAAGGTGTGTGCAACCAATGAATACCTGGTTATTTTTCTTGTTTTTAAAAAGAAACTTTTTAAGATTTATTTTTGGTTGAGGGCACATGCACCATGGTGTGAATGTGGAAGTCAGAGGACAGCTTGTGGTAGTCTTGTTCCACCATGTAGGTTTGGGGGGGTCCAAGTCAGGTTTTCTGGCTTGGCAACAAGTGCCTTTTCTTGCTAAGCCAATCTTGTTTTTCCTGTTTTCAAAAGTATAAAAAGTTTTTTCAAAAGTATAAAAATTATAAATAACTCTATGGAAAGCCTTTAGGGGTAGTCTTCTGGGAGATCAACGATTGGAGGAGCCAGAAACATAGGGCCAATATGTCACAGAAGGTGTCTACTACCAGCTTTGGGGCTCATCTCCTTGCAAGAAGCATCAGATAGGCTGTCCTGTCCCCAGTAGCGTAATGGGCAGTTAATCACTTTCAGGGCTCAGTTCACATTTTCTTGAGTGGCTCAAAGAGCGAAGATGCCTGCTAAAATGGGTCTTTATATGTAGAAGGGAGAGTTTGCCAAGATTGCCTGCCTTGGAACAGGGCAGAGCTCCAAATGTATTGAGTTTGCATCTAGCTCTTGCCAAAGTTGTATCAGGCTCTTTACAAAGCCATTTCAGTCCATTTTACCAGCACTGTAGGTCACACACTCACACACACACAGTGGTACTTTGGGCTTTTGTCATCAGAAAACAGAAATGCCATGCTGCCCCAGCAGGGATCCCTTACGGTGCTGGAGTTAGATGAGCCCACGACTTGGCAAAGAGCCCCTTCTGGTGTGGTGGAGGATTGGAGAAGAGCCTTCCTTGAGTCCTAGTGTAAACAGCTGTGCCGGGAAACAATTAGCCAATGCACAGCTCTGTGGAAGAGCCTGGTAGGCTCTTCTTCTTTTCCACATTTCAGATGTACCCCAAAACATAGGATAAACTATGTTCTAGGTGACAAAAGGGTTACCTCTGACCTCCTTCCCTCCATCACCCTCTCATTTGCTCCCTCATCTGCCTTCCTCATGTGTTTCTTGTAGGCATTTTGTAATTTCATGTTGATTTAGCTCTAGTGTTCCTTGTATATAGTTTGCTTGTTTGTTCTTTTGTTTCAGATAGGGTCTCAAGTAGCCCGGGTTGGCCTTACACTTCTAATGTAGACCAGGATGACCTTGAGAGTCTGATTTGGATGACCTTGAGAGTCTGATTTTCCTACTTCTACTTCCTGGGTAGTGGGATTACAGAGATATACACAATGCCCAGCATTGTTCATCTCCTCTCTCTCTCTCTCTCTCTCTCTCTCTCTCTCTCTCTCTCTCTCTCTCTCTCTCTCTCTCTCTCTCTCTGGAAATGAACATCTCTCCTAAATTCTTAGGCTCAAGTCATTCTCCTGATGTGGCTTTGAGTAGCTGGGACTACAGTTCCATGTCACTATGTCCTGCTGGGTATATCTTTGTCTGGTACAGGCAAATGTCTAAGCATTCCATTATATATACACAAGTTAGTCTACTGGAACCTCCACTTTGACAGTTTGAATGAAGTGTAGAAATCTTGCCTCTTGATAACTCAACACTCCCCTCTTTATAATATAATAACGATTTCCTCTACATATACTAAGAACTTCAAAAGTCAGTGCTGTAACTGTTGCTTTAACTGTTAAACACACACACACACACACACACACAGAGCTCCCAGGAACTAAAACACCAACAAAGTGTATGCATGGAGAGACCCATGGCTCCAGCAGCATATGTAGCAGAGGATGGCATCGTCTGGCATCAATATAAGGAGAAGCCCTTGATCCCGAGAAGGCTCATTTCCCAGTGTAGGGGAATGCCAAGGTGTTGAGGTGGAAGTAGGTGGGTGGGAATGAGAACATCTTCATAGAAGCAGGGGAAGGGGGAGGTAGCATGGGACAGGAAGGAAAGGGGATAACATTTGAAATGTAAAAACATATCCAATAAGATGAGAGAAAAATGTCTATTGTATGTATTGCTCTTTTTATTTGGTCATTCTTCCTTCCTTTCTGATAGGCAAGACTTCTCTTGCCATTTATGTTTATAAAAATCATGGTTCTTATTTGCTATGCTGGGAAAGCAAACCCAGGGTCTTGTGCATGTGAGGGCAAGGGCTCTACCCTGGGGTCCATTTCAACTTCTTTTTGTCAAAAACCTTTCTTTAACTATTCTTTAGGATCTGTCAGCAGCAAATTCCTACATTTTTGTTCTTTGTTTTTTTTTTTTGTTGTTGTTTTGGTTTTGTCATAAAAAATATATCTTGATTTCTCTTTCATTCATGAAGAATATGTTTGTAAGCTAAATAAATCTACATTTGAAGCTATTTTTTGTTTGTTTTTATTCAGGTTGGTAACCCAGGTTGGTTTCTTACATGAGAGCCTCCTGCCACAGGCTGCCAAGTGTAGCATATGAGACAACACTATGCCTGACTAAATTTCTTTTCAGCATCTGAGAAACATGGCAGTCTTCTTCCACCATTCTCCGATTCCTCCCATTTTTACTCTTTAGATAACATGTTTTCCTCTGGGTGCTTAGATGAATTTGTATTCATTTTCAGAAGCTTGGCTCTGGTAAACCACAGATTTTTGTTGTTTGTCCTGCTTAAATTTTTCTCAGGTTTGCCCGACAGTGATGCCAAGTAAGTTTAATCCTGGCACTTGAGGCCAAGGCAGGGTGGATCTCTGTGAGTTGGAGACCACCCTGGTCTACAAACAGTGCGAGTTCTAGGATAACCCGAGCTACACAGAGAAACGATGTCCCCCAAAACAACACACACACACACACACTCCTGCACCTCTATGTTTATGCCCTTTGGCAAATTTCAGAAAATTTTAGGCATTAATTCTTGACTACTACTATTTTAGTTTCATCTCTCTTGAAATTCTCATGATCAAAAAAATTAGATTTTTAAAATATTATCTTCCATGGTCCTGAAGGTTTGTTTTTTCCAGTTTATTTTCTCTCCTTGCTTAAATAGAGTAAATTTTATTCTAAAATGGGATTCTGATTTTCTCTCCAAGACTTTTAGGTTCTGCTACTGAGGTCTATTATTTTTGCCTGTAAGCTATTGTAATATTCAGTTCAAAAAAATTGCATTTTGAGTTTCGAGGCTTTCCTCCCCATTTGTTTCAAACAAACATGCTCACAAAAAAAAAAAAAAAAAAAAAAAAAAAAAAAAATCCCGATGCATTTTTTTAAATGACAGCCGTTTTTAAATTCTTGCCAGTTAATTCTAACAATCCTGTCATCTTAGTGAATTGTCGTTTCCCACTCAAGCTGAGAATTCTCAGATTCTTAGTATGGAGAGTAATTTTCAAAAACTGACGTTATATTAGTCAAATACTATGTTTCAGCAAGTGTTCCCTACGCAGCTCAAACTAACCAGCTCCGGGCACGGAAAGGTTAAGTTCCAGCTTCTGAGACCAGCATTTGCTGACGTGTGCGCACGCGCGCGCCTGCACCTGCGCCTGCGCTCCTGGATTGCTTGTGACAGCCTGTGACTGCCTGTGACGGCCTGGAGGGGCGGGGCGGGGCGGGGCGGGGCGGGACGGGATGCTGGCTCTACTCTAGGCCGCTAACCGCCAGTTGCCTTGCGCTCTGTGGCGCCTCTACATCGCCTCCAGTAATCTGGAGGCAGCCAGGAACTCGTCAGCGCTGTGAGGGGGGTGAAAGTTCAGACCCTGGGCCAGGTGACGTCAGCGGAGGGGGCGGGACAACTCGGCACTTCTTGGAGGAGGGGAAAGTCCGGGCTGTTTCAGTTGAGCCAAGGAATGGGAGGCGCCCTAGCCTGCCCGCAGGCCACAGCGCTGGGAATCCTGCCTTCCCTGCTATCTCCCTGAGGAAAGGGGTGTGTGAGAATGTCTCTTTACTGTTTGAAGGCTCGAGCCTTTCCTGCTTAAGGGTGGGGCACACAGGCTTTGGAGATTTTCCCTTCCCTTGTAGTGTTTGGCTGAAATGGAACAGTCATTGTGCAGAAATTTTCTGTCTAGATAGAAAAAGCAGACTTTTCTTGCAGGGTGGTTTTTGTTTGTTTGTTTCATTTTTCTGTCTGTGCCTGCTCTTTCTGGGGTGCTGGCTTCTCCAAAACCAGTCTGGAAGGTATGGAACCCCACAGTGATGTGTTCTTCAGGTCCGGTAGCCCTCAATAGCTCTGCTTTTCTTCTCCACCTTATTTTATTTCTAAAATTAGGCATTTGGGGTGTTCTTAATGGTACTGGGGAAGGTGCATTTTACTCCATTTTTCTAGAAGCACAGGGCCCTAACTGTTTTTTCATACGTCATCATCATCACAACCATGAAAGGATGCGTGCAGGCTTGGTAGGCTTTCTCAACTGAATGGGAATCCATAAGTGAATAGGAAGACATTTTAGAAAATCAGTTTCTTGGTTGGGTTTTAATTTTTATTTTTTGTCTTTAAAGAAACTTGAAAAGATATATCCCTGCCAACAATTTTCTGTTTCCCTGCTTTGATGATTATGTAAGAGGAAAGAACCATGGTTTCAGGGAAAGGACAATAGTCAGTTCTGGTAATTTCTGTGTTTTAACTTAGGTGCGATTAGTTTATAAGGATGTGTATATATTTAAAATATATGATTGCATATAACACACACATACACACACCACTACAGCATCGCCACAATCAAAACTGAACAAATCTATCACCTCAAACATTTTCTAATTTCCCTTTCAAGTTCCTCCCTTCAGTCTTCCCTACCTGACTCCTCACCCCAGGTAACCAGGACTCAAGCTCTTGATGTAGCCCAGGCTGGCCTCCAACCCACCATTTTGAGGCTTTGGCCTCCTGGGTGCTGGGATTGCAGGCTTGCTATGTCACACCCGTACTATTCATCTACTTCCTTGCACAAAATCAAATCGTATTGTTTAGAATTTTGCATACCTTTAGTAATAATTATTGGCTGGCTTCTTTCACACTTGATAACTCAGTTGCAATTCATTCATATTACTATACCCATTGATAGTTTTTCTTCTTTTTTAAAGATTTCCCTATGGCTGTAGGACATCCTTTCATTTGTTGATGGGCATTCCAGTTGTTGTCAATTTGGCTGTTATAAATAAAGTGGCTCTGAATAACTAACTATTTTGTGTAAATATATGTAAGCTTTCTCTGCTTGTGGCTAAATACATAGGAATAAAATGGCTAGATCACAAAATTGGCACATGTTTAATATTCTTCTCTCCTTTTTTCTGTGTGTATACAGGTTGGAGGTTAACAAGGAGTATTTCTCAATCAATTGCCACCTTACTTTTTGAGATATAGTGTGTCACTGAACCTGGAGCTCACCAACGCAACTAGACTGAGTAACCAGCACACCTTAGGGACCCTCATATCTCTCAGCTTCCCCAAGATTGTAATTACATACATACCCAGGTTTGATATTTTGCTTTGTATTTTGATGAGGTCTCTTGCTATCTTGTACTTTTTACACCCCCCTAATACTAGTAATGGTACCAAGCATCCTTCCAAGTGCTTTGAGGTAACTTAGGTACCTTCTTCAACAAAGAGTCTGGGTTTGTTCCTTAGTAGTGTTTCTTTATATATTTTAGACATAAATCACTTACTAAAGACATATCTGGTCATTTAAAATTATCATACAATCCAGCAATTCTACTTTTGGGTATAGAAACAAAAGAACTGGAAATGAAGACTCAGAGAAATGTTTTGTAGCATCCATATTTACAGCAATCTAAGTACTTATGAATCAATAAATATCTATAGAAAGTATGCTGTGACTGTACAATGGAATACTGTTTCTGTATTTTTGTTTTTTTCTTTTTTAAAGGAAGTTCTGACAAATGCTCTAGCACGGATGAACCTTGAGGGCATTAAGCCGAGGGAAATAAGTCAGTGACAAAATACAAACATTCTGATCACACTTAAATCAGGTAAGTAGACTGGTCAAGTATGGAGAGACAGAAAGCAGAATGCTAGTTCCTAGGGGATGTGGAGAAGGCAGAATGGGGATTTGTTGTTCAGTGGAGACAAAGTTTCAGTTTTGCAAAAGGAAAAGATGAGACTGGGGACATTGCTCTCTAGCAGAGCATTCGCCTATCATGTCTGAGACTTGAGTTCAATCAATGTCCAGCAGCTTATACACACACATACACGTACATAAGAAAGAAGGAAATAGAGCTACCTTTACTAAGTGTTTATTTTTATTTTATGTTTGTGTGCCTGAGTTGTAAGTGCCGCCGAGTGCAGAAGGTGTTGGCTGTCCTGGAACTGGAGTTCCACGTGGTTGTGAGATGAGCTGTGAGCTGTACTCAGGCCTGAAACAGCAGCAAGGACTCTTAACTGCCAAGAGTGTCTTCAGCTCACTGTATGGGTTTTGAACCATGTAATACAGCACAATGAGCTTTGTTTAGACAGCTAATTACCTTTTAAAGATATTTACACAAATAAAAGATATTTTGAAAATTCTTATAGGGCTCAGGTATGACTGAGTTGTAGAACACTTGCCTACATAAAGCCATGGGTTTCATTGTCAGCAGAGCAGAATGAAATAAATGAACTTATATTTATCGAATTTGTTAAGCATTTCTGGCTTATTCGTTTGTATAGATTCAGATTGCCATCTGCTATAAATTTTCTTCTACCTGAAGGAAACATGAACATTTCATGAACTGTAAGTGCTTTTCACCACTGAGCCATCTCTCCAGCCCCTCTTTTTTCTTTTCCATTCTTTTGAGATCAGACATTCATCTATCTCAGGCTGATCTTGAAGTTGCTAGCTAGCAACTATGATGCTGAGATTACAGGCTTGTATCACCAGATTTATGCAGTACTTCAGATGTATCTAAGGGTCTGTGTATGCTAGGTAAACACTCTACCAACTAAGCTGTGGACCTATTCCTAACTCCCATTTATTTTTGTGTTTAAATTTTGGTAGTTTATGTGGCTGTGTATTCAAGTCCACAGTTGTTTTTCTTTCCCAAGAGGATGAATGACACCTACCAATAAAACAAAACAAAACAAACAAAAAACCCACACAAAACAAACAAACAAACAAAAAAACCCCAAAAAAACGAAACAACCCAAAACCACAAAAACAGAAAACCAAAAGCCCTATAGATTTGGAGTTAATGTTGAAGTATTGGACATTTCCCCCTTAAATTAGAGATTAATCAGTAGGAGCTGGAGAGGTGGCTCAGAGGTCAAGAGCACTGACTGCTCTCCCAGAGGTCCTGAGTTCAATTCCCAGCAACCACATGGTGGCTCACAACCATTTATAATAGAATCTGATGCCCTCTTCCGGTGTGCCTGAAGACAGCGAGAATATACTCATATACATGAAATAATAATCTTTTAAAAAGTTATAATCTTTTAAAAAGTTAAACAAAAGAACTCAGGCACTAGTATCCATTCTCTCTATTTCTCTTCAAAGCATGCAGATCAGAAAGGAGGAGGTGAAGCTGTTTGCATATAACATGACTGTTTCTTTAGAAAACTTTTAGGAATACACCCGGCCACTGCTGACCAAAATTTTAATGTCACAAAAGACAAAGTTCATGTTTCCAAAACTCATGTTTTTCTTTGATATGCTACCCAAAAAGTTGAAAAATGCAATTTTTAAAACGACATTCCATGTGTAGCCTCATCAAATCCATTAAAATAGTTAAGTAAATTCAACATGTGTACACCTCAGTGCAACAAAACATGTTTTTAGAGAAAGGAAAGGGAAATGAAGTAAATAATGAGATAGTCCATACCCACAAATTGAAACCTCAGAAGTGTTGGCATGTCAGTCTTCCCTAAATTGATTTCTAGATTCAAGGTAACCCATATCTAGATATCAACAGTTGTTTGGGTAAATATTGAAAATCTAGTTCTAAAGTTTATATGAAAATGTAAAGGGCCTAGAGTGTGCAAAAACTGGTTTTAATAAAGAATTATTCTCAGCCAGGGAGATTAGCTTATCTATCTCGGGTAAAGGTGATGGCTACCAAATGGGATCCCAAACCCCACATAGTACTGACGATGGGGAGAACTGACTCCTAACCACCACACATTCATGGCATGCTTGCACATGTACTAATGTTACACACACACATACACAATTTTATAAATAAAAATTTAAAAATTACTCCCCAAACAAGCTGGGTCAAATCATCTTTTTTTTTTTAATTTTAAAAATGTTGTAGATCAGTACCTGCTTTTCTACACTCTCTACAATTTTTATAACTCTGGACATCATCGCTATTTTTAATTTTTTTATCTGTTTGATGTTTGAATTTACTGGTGAGGTTGAGAGTCTTTTAATATTTTATTAGCAATATGGTTTTTCATTGTACATTGCTTTTTATATTTTTAAAGATTTACTTACTTATATTATGTATATGAGTACACTGTCTATTCCCATCTTCAGACACACCAGAAGAGGGCATCAGATCCCATTACAGATAGTTCTGAGTCACCATGTGGTTGCTGGGAATTGAACTCAGGACCTCTGGGAGAGCAGTCAGTGCTCTTAACCACTGAGCCATCTCTCCAGCCCCTATACATTGCTTTTTCATTGTAAAAATTCTATGCCTTCTCTTCTGAATTGATTTTTTTCCTAATCTATTTATCACATTCTCCAGACTCAGTCTTATGTCATTTCTGATGAAGATACAAAATACTGGGCCAGAGAGTTGTTGTTGTTGTTGTTTATTTCTGAAACAGGGTCTCACTGGGTAACCTTAGCTGGCCTGAATCCCCCTGCCTCCACTTCCTGAGGGCATGTGCCACCACACCTGGTTTAAGGTTTTGCTTTTTAAAGCATTCTGTGGTTAATATAATTTTTTTAAACTTAGATGTGTAACGTGTATAAGCCTTTCTGTTTGGCTTCTACTTTTGAAGTCTTATTTAAGAAATTATGCCTTAATTGTCAGGCATAGTGAAGCAGGCTTGATCTTAGTACTTGAGAGGTAAAAGCAAGACTCGGGTTTAAACTCATTTGCAGTTCCATAGGGCATTCTGCGTTGGTTTTGGGCTGAATTTGACCCTCATTCTCAAGAAATGAAATTCCATATCACATGGTCAAAAAGACATTCTTAGATTATCTGCTAAAATGTTTCCCAGATGTATTTTCTGTATGGGGAATCTGTATAAGACAAAAGCAGGATGACATCATGCATACAGCTTTATAACCTGTTGTTATATAGCAATATATTTTGAACATCCTTTCATTTGAATAAATGTATTGCTAGTGTTGTGGGTGGGGTTTCCCGGGAAACAGACTCTGGAGACAAGAGATTTGAGTTCAGGAAGCTTGTCTGGGAGGGAGTGCTTTCTAGACCAACCAAGCGAGAGTGGGGGAAGGGAGTAGAACAGGATTCAACTGGAGCGGGCGCAAGGCTGTGCGTGCTGCAGTCGTCACAATGGCTGAAGCTTGGGTTTAGAGTTCCCTTCATAACCGTCCCCATTCTAAGAAGGAAAGCCGGGGCATTTGATGCCGGCTCTCTGCCTCTGCGGAAGAGCTGGGGGTGTCACTGGGCAGGGCAGTTGCCTTCTTGAGAGAGTGTCATTCCCAGAGCCAGCCAGCAAGTGGGCAGATTCAGGCCGCTACAAGCTGGTAAGCCTTAAAGGAGGGGAATCTGAAGAGCACCTTACAGCTCACCGTCCTTAAAGGCACTGCTTGCTCCAAGCCGCAGAAAACACCACCCACCACTCGCTCATCAGGTTTGCAATAGGTGATTCTTGGCAGAAGGGTATCAGTCCCTTTCATGAGGAAAGCAAAAGTTTGGCGAGGTGCCCAGTAGGCTCTCACATTTCATTGACCTTAACTAAAATGTTAGGTGAAGGGGGAGCAGGGAAAGTGGGGTCAGGGTTGCCCTGATTTTGTGCCTTGAGTAGAGAACATTGCTCAGAACTATACTTCAGCCCAGAGAAAGAACATAGAGGATTTCTGACAGTGTCTGCCACAAAATGGAATTCTATACAAATATTTGAATAATAACATCTGCTTTAATGATACAAATTTCATATTGACTGGCATTTGGGTGTCTATAATTTATGTTGTGATCCGCTGTATTGATATTAACAGCCTAGTAATTTTTCCCTGCCCATAACTTCGATTGTTTCCTAAAGATTGTCCATGGTTGCTTTCTGTCTTGGTGAACACTATGACATAAAGCACCTTGGAGGGATTTGTTTTAGATTGCATGTTATTGTCCATAACTGAGGGAAGCCAGGCAGGGACCTGGAGGCAGGAGGCCATGGAGGAGCACTGCTTACTGGCTTGCACCCATGGCTTATCCAGCCTGCATTTTTATACCACCTATGACCACCTGCTTGTGGGTGGCCACATTTGTGGGCTGGGCCATCCCACATCTATCATCAATCAAGAAAATCCCCGGCAGCCATGCCTACCAGGCCAGTCTGATGGAGGCATTTCCTCAGTTGAGGTTTCCTCTTCCCAGGTGACAAAAAGTAACTAGAGCAAGAATGAAACGCCAAGTATATCACTTCCAAGCGCACCTTTAAATGGAGGGTGATGAAGAATACCAATAAGTACCATAGAAAGCCTCTATGTGTGCTTTCCTTGAGCAGTAAATGAAGAGGCCGATTTTTTCCCTGCATCCTTTTGGACACTGGATTTTTAGCATTTTCATTAGTTGTATATATATTTTTTTCTTTATAAGTACCCTGCCTTCACTTTCATTTTCAATTGATTTTATTGGCTATATATGCTTGTGGCTTTGTTTGTTGTTTTGTTTGCATTACAGTCTTAAAATGTCTTTTGAACTCTGTTAACTCTGAAAAGCTTTGAGACACCATCTGTGATGTGTTCTTTGTACTACAAGGGTTAATTTCAGTAGATCTGCCTAGTTTTGCTGGTCAAGCCATGAAACACGCTGATTAACAATGCTTCCTTTTAAGCATCAGCCCAAGGAATTTCAGGGCATTTTGACCCAGTTTGTTTTATTTGTTTGTGGATAACCATGAGATTGATGATTGCTTAGCGATCTTACTGTTACACGCTTCTGTCTGCACAGGGCTCTGGTATTCAGAACAATACCTAGGTGTCTAAATACTAAGATCTAAATATATATTCTCAGAATTGATGGCAGCAGAATTAGCGGCACATCTGTGCTAAGGTACTTTACAACATGAACAGTTATTTTTCTGACCCATAAATTACATTTTGGATAGCTGGCTAATGTATGCCAGAAATATTTTGGAGACATCACTCTGGAAAGTAAAAGGAGGGAATAAGGACACATTGACTTAGAAACAACTGGCCATGGTCATCTTGATGAGGAACATGACAATGCTATTTCAGAAATAATTTACTGAACGGAAAGCTTATAAATAATAGAACTCTAACCACCAGTTTAAATGTTCTTAGTGAAAAGGTATTCACAACCATTGTTATAGTCAAAATCAAACCACGATGCTATAAATCTAATAAAGCACTTCAAATACTTTCTGATCTTGAAACATATAAATTTATCATATTAAAATTTTAGGAATAATTTGTATTGGATTTTATATTACTTGCATGTAAATACTAAATATTTACTGGCTTAGGGAAATATTCGGAGTCTACATGCACTTTAGATTAAAGATACAGAAGAGTAAATTAAATGGTATTTGATATGTGTGTAGATTTTAAAAGCAATGAATTATTATTGAAATGCACAGTGATAGGGTAAACTAAGTACTAAAATATGGTGTAAAAATGCACAACTCCTACACAAATATACTTAGCTATCTGTCAGAATAGTAAAGATTAACTCAGTGCAGGTGAGAATGCAGACAAGAGCCCAAACATGGTAGCATGTATTTAGTTTCAGTACTGGAGGCAAAGGCAGGTGGATCTCTGAGGTTTGAGGCCAGCCTGGTTTACAGAGAAAGTTCCAGGACAGCCAAGGCTACACAGAGAAACTCTGTCTAGAAAAACCATAAAAAATAAAAACAAGAATAAAAAACACAAAACAAAGTGAACACTCTCTCTGTTTTATGTAGGAATGTCATAGGGGTGTATGTGATGTTTAGTGTGGATCAATTTGACAACGTATAAAACAGGCACAAAGTAGACCTTAGACTTAATAAATCTGTACCTTTAAGTCAAGTTGTCTAAGATAATTGCATATCCAGAAAATCTTCATACACAAGGATATTTTCTATAGTATTATTTATAATGACAAAAATTTTAAGCAATTCAGACACCCTAAAGGTAAAAAATAATTACAAAATGATGAAGGCATTGAAACATTAAACTAGTGACTAAAGGACATAGCAGAGTTGAATGAAGCGCCATAGTGGACTGATGACATCTGTATGCTACTGTTAAGAGTATGGTGCTGAGGGGTCCCCAATGGTGGAGTTAGAGAAAGGCCTGAAGAAGCTGAAGGGGTTTGCAACCCCATAGGAAGAACAACAATATCAACTAACCATGCCCCCCCCAAAGCTCCTAGGGACTAAATGTTTATTCCAACCAATGAGTACACATGGAGGGTGGCTCCAGCTGCATATGTAGCAGAGGATGGCCTCATCTGGCATCAATGGGAGGAGAAGCCCTTGGTCCTGTGAAGGCTCATTTTCCCAGTGTAAGGGAATATCAGGGTGGGGATGTGGGAGGGAGTGGGTGGGTGGGTAGGGGAACACTCTCATAGAGGCAGGAGGAAGGATGGGATAGGGGGATTCCAGAGGCGAAGCCAGGAAAGGGGATAACATTGAAATATAAATACATAAACTATCCAAAAAGTAAAAAAGAAAAGAAAAGAAAAATGGTTAACACATTGCAAAATAAATAAATAAATAAAAATAAAAAAGAGTATGGTTCTGAGGCATGGGGATCACTGAGTTGGAGGACAGCCTGGTCTACAGTTCCAGAACTATACAGAGAAACCCTGTCTTGAACGACCCCCCTCCCTCGGTGTGTGTGTGTGTGTGTGTGTGTGTGTGTGTGTGTATGTGACAGAATTAGTTCTGAGAAAAAGCAAGGTGCAGGAATGTTGTGTAGCAAATCAATCTTGGGAGCTGTCAGTGACTATTTTCTGATATTTTTCAAAACAAAATACTGGGAAGCAAAAGCAGGAATTAATAAAAGTGGTTTCCTATAAGTGGAGGGTGTTCAGAATGTACAAAGACAAGAGCTCCTTTCTTTGAATGTTTTTGCTTCATACCTTTTGTTGTTTTGTTTTTTAGTTTTATGTAAAAGGTAACCTTCAATGACAATTATCTCTCAGTATTCAGACCCGTGTGATGTCCTACCAAAGGGTGCCCTGGTTGGGCTGTGTGATCCTTTCCACAACTAGGTTTTAGACACAGTGAAGCTTCCTTGTTTCTCTTTTTGTTTCCTGGATCATTTGTTCTCTGAGAAATTCTTTGCTCTGCCAAGCAGTAATAGGTGAGCAGAATCTGAGGCCCAATGAGAGACTTGTGGGGGGCTATCTTGGAAGCCAGGGCTCCAGCTCTGAACCAGCCTTAAGGTGTGGCTCGGTAAGAGTGCCTCTAAACCAGGACTGCTAAGCTAAGCTGCCCCAGGTTTCTGAGCACGGAAAACTGTAGGAAAATATATGTTGTTTTCCACCACTAATTTGTTATATAAGCTGTTAGGCTGTAGTAGATCACTAGAGAACTGTCAAGTTGGTTTTTAATAATTTAAAAATTGAATATAAGCAAAAAAAGATAGTTTTTTTTTTTAAATTAAAGATGAACTGGGGGGAAAAGGAGCCCAACTATAAAGCTAGTGGCAAAAGTATACAGTAATTATTTCAAGGGACTTAGAATATTTTTACTATGTATCCCCTGTGTAGGGATTCCAAGGACAAAATAACTAGATAAATCTTGAATGGCACTTAGTGATCTAATTGTCACTAATATTTATATCATTATCCTGGAACTATATTTGTGTAATACAGTAAACTAGACAGGTTATTGGTTAACATCATTAAGAACTAAGATTTTACACATGAGAAGCAAAATGCAAATCAAGGAAATGAATAGGAAACCCTTTTACTTCTTAGATTGGAAATAGGAGTTTGTCATAATTTCCTTTTCTAAAAGGCACAACTTTCTTTGTCCTGTTCAATGAAGAGACAAGAAGAAATTATACCAAAATGCCAGGCAAGACTGCATGCAGGTTGTGGTGTTTAAATATCATTTAAAGCAGAGAACGGTTCAGACCTTCTTAGAGAAATGGCTAATTCCAGTTCCAAGGCTGAGTAGATAGACACAAGATGGACCTGGAAGATCCTCTTGCTAGAAATTAAGGATGAAAATAAAATTGTGTACTTCTTAAGGGGTTCTTTCCGACCCAAGACAGAAGAAATGGCCCAGGATAAAACAATCTGAACTTCAAAAGGCATAATGGCTGTTAGTATGTTTCAGTGGAAGAGAGCTCTTGCACAAGGCCTAGGTTCTAACTCTAGGCCACATTCCTCAAAACAAACAAACAAACAAACAAACAAACAAAAAAACAACTTGTAACTGTGAAACACTCTATATATTGATACATATTTTTTAAAAGCCCAAGGTGTTCAAACTGCTACTAAATAGATAAATGAAGTTGCTAGGATGCCAAGCCAGTAATTATGAAGTTGGCAGATGAATGGAAAACCTGCATCTTGCCTTTCTTTTATAAACTCCGGAGTATCCAGAATGATAGTTTTATGTTAAATGCATTCAAGCTCAGAAAGAACCTCAGGATTGAGAGATAAGCATTTAGTGAAGGGATAATGTGAGATATGTAAATGCTTTTGTCATCAGTGTGGACAACCCAGGCCCGTACAATTCATAAATGTTCATCCAGCCATTTGCTTAGTACTTAATGTGTTTTATTGCAACTTGGCTTTTTCTGTTACCATACAAAATAAGGGGCTTCATTTGGACACTTTCTTATGTATCTAACATTGTATTTATATTCACTAGCTGGTGACTCTCCTGTCCTTCTCCCCTCTTGTTGGTCCCCTTCTTTCTTGAAAATAGCCTCCTGTCTAACCTTACTCATTTCACCTCATTTCTAAAACTTACAGTCCTATGTCATGTCCACTTTTGGGGGAAGAGGGATGGAACCCACTTGCTAGGCACACATTGCCCTCATGCTGTGCCTCTGGCGCCTATGATCTAGATTTTGACTAGAAACTCTGTAAGCCACATATCTTCATTGCGGGTGGTTTCCTGCTTGGCTCTAGCTATGAGGGGCATAGAGGGGACAGAGCTTCGAGGAAGGTGAAGGAACTTAAATGCTTTCTCTTCTTCTTTCCTGTCAGCTTCCTGTGTCTCCCAGCTTCCCCCGAGATACTTCTCCTTGGTACCAGCTGCGCCTTCCCTGGGTGTCCAGCTGAGTTGTTTGCAGTTAACCAGCTTCAGAACATGTCGGCATAAGGTGAGCAGCATCCCTTCATGGGACCTGGGCCCAGCTCCATGGAGCTCCTCCTCCCAGTTTCTAGATTCTGCTAGTTCCATTATATTTGCCAGCCCCGATCCTGAGACAGTCACTGTCTCCAAAACACCACAAAGTGTTCTTTTATCCCCTTGGCTAGTTACTTTAAATTATTAATATGGGCTCCTATCCTTGACTAGCTCTTGACTGACAGAGTCTGTTATTAGTCACTAATGAACTGCATTAGTCCTCTGGAGTTCCTGCTAGCAGTTGCCAGTTGGACCAGTGTATGTTAAACCGATAAGGAAGAGGGACAGTGTCTGCAGCACAGCCAAATGGCCTTTCTAAAACAATTGATTTCTTGTTGTACAAACCTTCATTGTTTTTGAAAGGCAGTTTATTATTACAAGGCTGCAGTCCTCTCCATCCACACTTCCAATCCCCATTGCCTTCTCTTCATCCCTCTTATGAAGCAACTATACTGTATTAGGTAGCATTTATGTGTACTTTAAACATAGAAGTATTTGTTATTTTGAAATGTATGGCGTTTCTATAGGTTTTTACATTTCAGTTCCTGGTAGAATGATCTTTTTTCAAATTTCCCTTACTAAATACTTTATCCTGGAAGTCATTCCACATGGATTGTTTCTTTTTAACTACTGCATAATAGTCCTCAGCATGTATATACCATGGCTTATTTCACAGCTTGCCCTGTTTTAACTATCACAAAAGTTCTATGATTAATCCCAGTGTCCTTGTTGTTTCTCTAGGATAGATTCAGAGTAGTAGAAATACTGAGTCAGAAAGAATGTGCATTTTAAAGATTACAGTGGATGTTAACAAATATGCTCTCTTAAAATACAGTTCTAGAAACACATGTCTTTCATCCTAGCAGAGGCAGAAGGATCTCTGTGAGTTTGAGGCTAGCCTGGTCTACAAAGTTCCAGAACAGCCAGAGCTGTCACAGAGAGAAATCCTGTCTTGAAAAACAAAACAAAACAAAAAAAATACATTTCCAATTTTTAAGTATACAGGGAGACTGCCAAGTTCCTTCTTTCTTGCTGTATACTTAAAATCAGAAAGTTTTTGGGCTGGCTTGCTACCCTTCTGCTGACTTGGCTGGTACTACATAACAAGGGTCAGATGGGTAGGACTGATATTACGTAAAGAGAAAGTGGGATCAACATGGCGTCAGTGCTCTGCATCTGAGTTCTACAGGATGATGTCTAACCTAAGGAGCCAAAGTACAAACCAAACCACCTGAGTGGTAGGTAGGCTCTTCAGTCATACAGAAGCCAGATCTCAGTGCAGAACAGCAGCATCCTATTATGGCACAGATGCCTGTGGATGTCCTTGAGCTATGAATCAGGGAGGGTGGAAAGGACTGTCCTCCCCCAAACAGAGGATGGGTGAGAAATGGTCTTGTGGCGGTCTCCCACAAGATAGGGACAAGGAACTCCCTTGAAGCAGCCCCTGTCCTTATCTCTGCCTGTTCCAGGAGCAATCACAGGGCACTCTGCCAAGACTCCTTTCAGACTGCAGTTAAGTCTTGTTCATGTGGCCTAGATGAAGATGTGCAAAATAATCAGCATGCCATACAGGGGTCATCCCCCTATACATGGTTGCACAAGGCTTTTCTAAGTCTGTCTTCTAGTATTTTAGACCAAGGGACAGTCCAGTTTTTAAACCTAATTCTCAAATTGCCCAACTTGACTTTTCCTTTCTGCTCTTCAATCAGCCAGTTCTTTCCTGAGTTTGCCCCCACCTCCCCACTTTGCTAAACACAGCAAATAACCACCAATGCACACCTCACATTGCCTTCTGTCCCCTTTCCATGAAGTTATTGGCACAGGAGGTATTTTATATGGCTTCCAATTTATCACAGGTGACATTTTAATCAAGAATTTTGCTGTTTTTTAATGTGGCTCTCCATCTTTCTGAACTTCAATATTAGTTTTCTTACTTCCCACTGTTCAGAATCCTCTAAAATGTAATTGCTCATCTTACGGTACTGGGCAGGTGAACAGGTCAAAGGGCATTCCTCTAAACAGTCAGAAACCCTGGCTGACAGGGACTTTGTTGCTTTCAACACATAGCAACCAAAGTCATCATTGAGGGGACAATGCAGAATCGTTGCCATTGAAACAAACTGGAAGGGGAGAAATGCAGTTAAGACTATTGGTGTTTTATAGCCAAAAATTTCCTTTCATATTCTACTGATTGTCATCTCATTTATGGGCTGGGAGAGTGGCTTGGTTGGTGCGTACCTAGCATATTTAAAGCTTTGGGATCCATCTCAGTGCTTTGAAGGTAAAAGGCAGGAGGATCAGATGTTCAAAGTTATCTTTGGGTATATATTGAATTCCAGGACAGCTAGCCTGGTCTACATGAGACCCTTGTCTCAACACACACACCAACACCACTAACGAAAGCCATAATTTCATCATATGGCTATATCTACCTGCAAAGGAAGCTGGAAATGTGTGCCCAGGAGGAAGAGGCAAGCACTGCTGAAGTGAGCAGCTACGTCTCTGCTACAGGTGCTTTGGTATATGAGGATGGTGAGAAATGCCCAAACTGGGAGGTTTTGTTGAAGGTCGAAGTACCAGAATCTGTTGACTCCAAGGTATCTGGCCTGAATAATTGGGAAGAATAGAGCAACCATACGAGATGGCAGATGATGAAAATGCATGCAGTTTTGAGATAACTATAAAATGTGCACATGGAGTCATCAAATAGGCAGTTAAATAAGCAAGTTTACCTCTCAAAGGTACTCTTAAAACTGGATATGTAAGGGACCTTTGGGACAGTGACCATTGTTAAATCCACTGGACTTATATTTTAACACTGAATTTTATTCATTCTACAAAGTACATTTTCTCATGCCTTTGAAACTTCAATGTATTTATTTTCCAACATTCAATGGAAGTTTCCATCATTGTGAATGGCAGTATCTTCTTTCCTTGTCAATGGCATTTGATCTAGAGTTGTGTCTTATAATAGATGGTACCTCAGGATCAGTGAAATACAATAGCAGTAAAAGGCTGATAATATGGAATACGGACTACTGTAATCAGGTCCTCTGCTAGTGCACCAATGACTATGTTTTTATGTAGTTATACTATAGAAAGGTGAAAAGAAGTAGTTGAGGAGATAGCTTAATAGCTAAAGACTTGAGTTCGATCCCTCAACTCACATGAAAACAAGTCAGATATGGTATATGCTTGTAATGGTGGCAATGGGGAGGTGGGCATAAATGAATCTCTGGGGCTCACTGGCCAGCCAGTGTAGCTTTCTTGTCATGTTCCAGGTCTGTGAGAGACCCTGTTTCCAGTGTTGAGCTGGAAAGATGGTTCAGTGATTAAGAACAGTAGCTGCTCTTTTAGAAGACCCAAGTTAGTGTTAGTTCCCAACACCCCTGCCAGGCAGTTCACAACCACCTGTAACTCCAACTCCAAGGGATCTGAAACATACTTTTGGCTTTCAACAGGACTCCTACACATCTCTCTCTCTCTCTCTCTCTCTCTCTCTCTCTCTCTCTCTCTCTCTCTCTCTCTCTCTCTCTCACACACACACACACACACACACACACACACACACACACACACACACACAGAGAGAGAGAGAGAGAGAGAGAGAGACAGAATCAGAGACAGAGAGACAGAGAAACAGAGACACACAGAGAGAGACAGAGAAAGATAAAAATCAAAATTTAAAAAATAGAAGGAGGAGCTCCTGAGGAGCCCCACTCAAGGTTGTTCACTGGTTTTCATATGAAAATACATTCATGTGCGTGCACACTCGCATGCGCGCAAGCCCATACCCATCACATACATGTGTAATCCCTATTGAAAGGCTAAAAACACTTAAGAGGGCCCCACCATGTACATCTAAATTTTGACTCTCAGATGAAAAGTTACAGAAATCCAACTAAATGTTTAACCTATCTTATCTAACATGTAATGACAGTAGTACCTAACTTAGGGTTGATTCTAAGGATGCCAAAAGCTAACTAATATGGTCGGTAAGAGTGGTCAGTACATAATAAACAGTGAATGATAGCCATTGTTGTTAAAATGTGAAAACTGATATATGCATTCAAACAATAAGTAGTTATGGATCTCTGTGCCTTACTGAATGTGTTTTGTACATCAGAACAAAATAGTGATCATGTTTTTTTGTTTTGATTTAGACAGAGCCTCATGTAGCCTAACCTGGAACATCTGATCCACCTGCCTCCACAATGCTGGGGTTAGATGTACGCCTCTGCCTTGTGTAATTTTATGGGGATTCTTAGGATGGAATGTGGGGCTTTGTGTGTGCTACTAACAACCTGAGCTATAGGTACAACCCAAACTTTGTCTTCTAAATAAGAATAGGCACCAATATTCATGGAAGCATTTTTGTTGGAAATAATGCTTCAGTTTTCTTTTTATTAGTGTTAAGAAGGCAAAAATGCCATTTTTTTTACTTTTATTGTTATTTGTTTTGTTTTGTTCCTTGAGACATCATTTTACTTTGTAGCTCAGAGATCTACTTGTCTTTGCTTCCCAAGTGCTGGGATAAAAGGCAAAGCCATCTTTTAATCTTTCAATGCCTTTAACATTTAAAACGGGTTTCTTAGATAACAAATAGGCATTTTCTTTTAATCTCCTCTGACTAGCTTTCTCCTGGTTCCTGTTCCTGGTTTCACCCCATTACCTAGTTTGCTTGGTCTCTTTTTTTGTGTGCTGGAGATGCTATACAGGTTACCATACATTTTTAAGCCTTGGTTTCAACACTTCTTCTGTCTTTTAATTGGTGTATTTGGACTACTGATGCTTCTAATGACTATGAATGAATACAGCTATGTTTCTGTATCCCTTGTTTATTATTCTTTTCTGTTCTTTGGCCTTATTCTTTGATCTCCTCCACTCTTTTACTACTCTTTCTGGTATTAATTGAGCATTTTATATGGTTCCATTTTCTCTCCTTTCTTAGCATGTCAATTATACTTAAAAACCAAAAAGAATAATCTACTAGGGAAGAGCTTGTGAGCTCCACCTCAATTGAGAAGCTATTGGTGGTTGATGGCTTCCTGGGGATGGAGAAAAGGTTTTTTAAAAGGATGTGATTCCTGGTAGTCAATTATGCTCCAGTGGATTGTTCCACACCTAGGGTTATATAGTCATCACAAACTAGACTTGATGGGTTATTTTAAGAAAAAGAAAAAAAGATGTCAGGAAGTTGGGAGGGGGTGTCAAGATGGAGTTATATATCTGGGAGGAGTTAGCTGGAGGAATGGGGATGATTATGATCAAAATACATTATATGAAATTCTCAGTGTTATAGAATTTTCAAAGAATAAATAATAATTCATTTTTAAATCCCCCAACCATATGTTGTGTAATAGTTTCTTCCAAGATTGAAACATTCCATCCTACAGGGAAGCTCTTTAATTTAAACAAAATATTAAGTAACTCTAAATAGCTTCAGGACGTCCCTGAAACTCAACAGATTCAGGAGGCCCCTCCCTGCAAAAGTAAAAGCTGAGTATTCCCCTCTGACTAGGAAGCTGTCCCGAAAATTAGATTCTTGGAATAAAAACCACCCAACCAAACAAAAAACTGCAAATAAGACCCTGAGACAAGACCAGTCAAGGTGCCTGGAAGAAGTTTAGAACAACTGAGGCACCTGGAAGGGACACTTTCCAACTTGAGCTGCCTACAGGCTGTGCAGTGTACACCAGGATCCCAGCTTTGTGAGCTGTCACTGTGCTGGGTGGGCTTTGGTGGTACAGGTGTCTTTGCTGCATTTCTATTCCTATATAAGTAACCCCTTACTCATATTCCTGTAAGTAACCGTAATAAAATTCATTGGTTCACCAAGTTGGACTTAGCTGGTGTCCATACTTTGCTCTGTCTTGGGTTCTTTACTTGGGTAAGTAGGCCAGTACAGTTTGTCTCCCCAGGAAAATTCTTGTTACACAATACCAGGGACAATGACATATTCCTGTCCCAACCACTTGGGTGACTCATATAGGAAAAAGGCCTCGGTTCTAGTAAGTTTGGGGCCAGCCTGGGCAAAATAGGGAGACTTTGTCTTAGAAACAAACTCCAATGAACTTGCTCTTAAAGTTTGTAATATATATTTACAGCTACTCTGAGTCCACTTCCAAATAATGATACCACTTTTAGGTATTAAAGAAACTTCTAATAGAATATTCCTGAGTCCTCTCTCCCATTTCTCATGACATGCCTGTCATTCTTTTTAGTTATCCATCAGCTATGGCCACTGAATATTCTTTCACTGTTATGATTTTGAGCAGACTATTATTAGGTCAGTTAAGGAGAAATACCAATGATTTTATTCTACCTCCATTTACTTCTTTTCTAACTGTATCTCACTGGAGAACTGAGTTTCTGACCTATATAATTGAAGAGCTTATTTAAAATACTTCTTTCTAGATAATCCTATCAGCCACAGAACTTTGAGAAAGATCTTTATTTCTCCTTCACATTTAAAGAGTAATTTGGTTGGATAAAGAATTCTAGTTTGTGTGCCCACCCGGCACTTTAAAGATTCCATTCTACTCTCATAGGTTCCAGAGAGAAACCTAATATCATCTTTCCTCTTGTTTCTTCCAAAAAGTTCTACAATGAATATGATATTAGGTATTATATGATTACATGTGATACCCAGATACCAATTGGGGGGGCATTTATGCTGCTTACTGTCTTCCGACTTTAGATCTGTATGGTGCCTATCATTATTAATTTGGGGTGGTGCACACCTTTAATCCCAGCACTCAGGAGGCAGAGGCTAGCCTGGTCTATTGAGAGATTTTCAGGACAGCCAAGTGCTAGGGGTGGAGTTAAGGGCTACACTGACTCAAAACGAAGCAAAACAAAACTGAGGAATTCAGGCTAGAGAGGTAGCTCAGGAGTTAGGAGCACTGGCTGCTCTTGCTATGGTCCCAGCAAGTACATGGCAGATCAGGACTCTGGTTCGCCTCACAACTGCTGTTTATACAACTCTGGCCTCCATAACTCCTGTTTCAGGGTATCTGATTCCTCCTTCCAGCCTTTTTTGGCACCATGTGGTGTGTATACATTCCTCATACATCAAGACAAACGTGTATTCACATAAAATAATAGTAAGTAATTATAAATATTGTTAAATTCTCAACCAGTATAATATTAAATATTTCTTCCGTTCTTTTTTTTTTTTAGTTTCTTTTTAAGATTTATTTTTATTTTGTGTGCATAAGTGTTTTTGCCTACATGTATGTGTATGGGTGTAGGATCCCCTGGAACTGGTGTAACCGGTAACTGTTAGCTGCCTTCTTTCCTCCCTCCCTCCCTCTTTTTTCCCTTCCTCTTTTCCTCCCTCACTTCCTTTGTCTTTCTTTCCCTCCTCCCTCCCTCCCTCCCTTCTTTCTTCCTTACTTCCTTCAGTCCTTCCTTCCTTTCTTTCTTTGAGGTTTCTGTTGGCATATTTTTATGTTCTCTGACATTTTCCTTTGCACACTAGGCTAGAGTTGAGCCTCTCAAAGGTACATGTGCTTGATTTCTTTTGTGGTTGTTTTGAATTTGTGGGGTGTGGGGGGGGCTTTGTTCATACTATGTCTATAGTTTATGACTGTCCTATATCTGTAGGCCCCCATTTTGATTTCTAGAATTTTTCTATTCATTCTTGGAATTTCTGTTTTACTTGGAATGCATTCCAATTTTTCATTAAATCCCTTTAGTATATGGTAGTGGTTTTAAATTCTTGCTGATGTGATCAGAATCTCTCCAATAACTGAATGAGCTTCTGAGACTTAGCTCTTCAAACTGTATTTAATTTTTTTTCTCAGTGCTTTTAATGTTCTTGTGGACAGATGGGCATGGTATAAAAGGTAAACATTGCTAGCATGATTGAATCTTCACTGATGTGGCTGCAGTATTAGAGAAGGGAGAGATACTACAGTCTTATACATTAAGTGTCAGTCTTTTAGTGAGCTTATGCAGCTGGATGGCTGGATTGGAAATTTAGTTTATGTTCCTTACCCCCCTCCCCCATCTACATTGGCAGGTTGGGGAGAACTGAAGTCTGGCATTCCTTTCCCCTGTGTAGAAGGTTAGAAGCCTTCCAGTTTGATTAGAACCATACCTAAGGTGGTTAGACTTTGTTAAAATACTTTTCCTTGCAGACATGTTTTTATTGAGAGCAAAATCCTCTAAGAATATTTCAAAATAGTTTCTTCTCCTATCTGGTTGAGAAGCAGGCAATAATCTCCTGAAACATGCTCAAAGGTACACCCTCAGAACCTGAAAAGTTCCTGTAGGTAAAACAAAATGATATAGAACCCCCTGTCAGCTAGCTTTTAACTCTCAGGTTTGTCCATACACACTTTGAATTACAATTTAACTGTACCTACCCTAGTTCTGGCCCTAGCTGGCAGGCTTCTATTCCAAACTTATGTTTTGGTAAACTGTGATTTTTCTAAACTCTTCATGGCTCTGTCCTGTGTGTGTGTGTGTGTGTGTGTGTGTGTGTGTGTGTGTTGGGGGGATAGCACTTTTAACCTTGTGACCTCAATTTTCTGATTGCTCTAAGAGGAGTTGTTGACTTTAAGGTTGTTTGCTTTTCTTTTATTGTAAGGTCAGCAATGATGACTCCTGAGGTCCTCATGTGCTGGGTTAGAAACTGGAAGTCAGCATTTTCTTATCATAGTAAAAAGACTAAATAACAAACCAAATATTTATCATTAAAGGACTGGTTATCCAGTTGTCCAGCATTTACTCAGTGTGATACTGTTGACTAAAACTAGTTCGTTCTAAATACCCAGATGTTAAAGGTGTAAAATATTTTAAATTTTTCTAGAAGTTAGTAGAGAAAATAAAGAACATGCTGACATTTGTTCAACACTCTGTAAATGAGCCAGTGTTCATGTAAAAAATATTCATAGATAGCTACTTCTCAAAAGATCAACAAGGAGATCTTTAAAGATTAGTAAAAAAAATACATATATGACAGATTATAGCGGTTGTGTTTCAGCATTGTAAAAAATATTTTTGCCTTTTAATTTTCCAAACTTAACTCAAATATGGCAAGGCATGCCTGTAATCTCAGCGTTTAAAAGGTGAAGGCAGGAGGGTTAATGATCTAAGGTCAGCCTCAGCTCCATGGCAAATTTGAGATCAGCCTAGGTAACAGGTAACCTTATCTCAAAACCAAAACGAACAAAAACTTCAAATGTTTTTAATTTCACTAGATTAATTTAAGAATTGATTTTTAGAAAAACCGTTCTTTCAAATAAATCTGAAAGGAAATACGTTAAAATGACATTAGTTGTTGAGTTTGGTGGTAGAATACAAGACAGTTTCTCGTCTATCGGCCAGATATTTTTGTAATGTCATCATATTCTGTTAAATGGTTTGTATGTGATACATAGGAGAGCTTTGTTTACAGTCAGCCTCTGGTGTCCAGATGGTATAAAGCACAGTGCTCGTTCCATTGCCATTAGTAGTGCACATTTAAAAGCTGTCATACGTCACTCTTTCAATAAGTGCTTCCATGTTTGCTGAAGGACTTGACCAAGGAAAGGCTGGCTGAGTGCTTAAGCAAACTGAGAGGGAACAGCCAGCCTTTAACAGCAGCACCTCCTGTAAACAACCAGATGGGCTGGCAAAAGCAAGGGCAGAGCTGACATGTCTGCTGTCATACCCCCTCAACCCTCAGAAAAAGCAAGAGGTTCAGGAATGAACCTAAAAGTGGAAAGGAGACCATTTATACTAGACAGCTGACAGGTAGCCATACCTGTTTTTCTAAAAAGATATTTTAGACAGGGTTTCTCTGGGCCCTGGCTGTCCTGGAACTCAATCTGTAGATCGAGCTGGTCTCAAGCTCACTGAGATCTGCCTGTCTCTGCCTCCTGAGTGTGGGATTAAAGGTGTGGAACACCACCAATACTACCACTGCCTGGCATGAAATCTTTAAGAGTAAGAGACAAAAGACACTTAAGAGCCAAGAAAGAATGCCCATTTTTAGCAATAAAACATGCAACGTTTATAGTACAACCCTCCCAACCCCCCCACACATACCAAATCCTACTAGTGTCATTGGAAGGAAAAAATGGGCTCTCTTTGAATCAGCGAAAAGTTCTGGATTGCAGGATGTCTTTAATAATCACTCTATGACCACACTCTCAAACATACAAACTGGGTTAATGAATAATGTCTTAGAAATTCTGAAATAAATAGAACTCACAGTTCAGTAACTTGCCATGGAATTATCTGGAAAACATCCCTTTTAGTTGATTTCTTGGCACTGCCAGTCTTGATTCTAGAAAGTTCTGTAGAAAGCAGAGTGTTTATGTCATTACTATGTTATTTACAAAGGCTTTAAAGAAACTGTTTCAATTACTTTTTTTCTGTTTCAATTACTAAGAATGATTTTGGAATTTAGAATCTTAACAGATTTTTAAAAAGATTTCTAAACAATTCTATTAAGAAACTGGATTATAAAAAATAAAATCCCTTATAAATTTGTTTATGCTGTGAATTTTAATAAGGTCCTCATTTTTCTTTTGTGAAACAGGGTTTATGTTTATTTTATGTGTGTATTTTGCCTGTATGTATATATGTATGTATGTATGTATGTATGTATGTATGTATGTACCCTGTGTGAATACATGTTGCTTATATTGGAGGAGGGCATTGGGCCCCATGGAACTGGAGCTACCAATAGTGGTGAGTTGCCATGTGGTTACTGGAAAGTGAATCTGGGTCCTCAGTAAGAGCAGCAAGTATTCTAAACTGTTGAGCCATTTCTTCAGCCCTAGTCTTTTTCCCAGATGACAAAGCCAGCAGAAAGATCAAGACAATGGTCATGTAGAATTATCAAGTTTTGATTGTGAAAACGATGTAAAAAGTCATATTGTTTTTCTGTGTACAATAAACTTAGGAGACTTATATTGTCAATAGGGAAGACCTAGACAATTCAGAATATTCCAGACAAAGATCTGAGCTATGCTTCTGTGAGAAGCTGAAGTTATTAAAGCATGATAGGGTCAGGAGTAGGTATAATCTCTGTAACAATATGATACTCCCTCTCAAACTAAATAAATCTGTACTTCTTAGAGTTACACAGAATTAAATTTTGCTTACAAAAAAACCACAAAAATATTTAATTATTTTACATTGTGGTGGTTTGCACAAAGTATACAAAATCAGTCCTTTCACATTTTAATCGAACATTCAAAGATCTTCCTAATCTAAAGCAAAAAGAGTGTCCTAACACTTTGAATGAAAAGACCATGGAGTCACTGGACAAATATTAACTGATGCGTCCTGTTGGAGTGGGATGTCAGCTCTGTGATTCAGCCAGCTTTTTCTGGTCTCAATTTTTGAATCTTGAATGTTTACAGCTATCTGGTCTCTGGTTGCTAACTGCATGATAGCAAAATACAGATAAATCTAACAGAGAGTACAACTAGAAGTGCTCATTCTTAAAGGAAGACATCACTTATTATTAACAATGGTATGGTGTTAATTAGCCAAGGGATTTGCTATAGAGTGTCAACAGTTTGAAAAGCTACTTTTTAGTGAAATAGGTGTTTGTCACCTGTGCTTTTCTGTGCCTTCTTATCGTTGGTGGTCTGGCCTGCTGCTTTGTGTTTCCTCTGGTTTTGTTCCTGCATGTGAACCCCTTTTGGGCATCCCGAAGAGCCATGCAGTTTCCTGCACAGACCTGGGACACTGATCTTCCACCTTACCAGGTTGACCAGCTGGTCATGGTGGCCCAAACTTTTAAACCTCAAGAGGCAGAGGTTGATTGAGCTCTGTAAGTTTGAGAGTAGTCTGGTCTACATAGTGAATTCCAGGATAGTTAGGGATTTGGAGAGAGACCCTGTCTCAAAACAAGCAGAAAAAAAAAAAAAGAAAGAAAATCAAAGTGAAAAATATTTCATCTTGTTACATGTGTTTGCCTTTTTTTTTCTTGGCTTTTCAAAGGTTGCTGCAAACAACTTTATGTTGTTTATTCACTGGAAGAAGATATCACAAAAACATGCACAAATTTATACAGGCACTGAATTATTTATGTTTCTCATTTCTATGACAAGAGAGTTAGCAAAAACAACTTAAGGAAGGGTTTATTTTGGCTCACTGTTGTACTTTGCATCTAACATGATGCTTGGGGCAGCTTGAGGCATCCACATTCAGGAAGCAGAGAGAAATGGATGTTGGTGTCCATGTTAGGGTCCTTTCATTCTCCCAAGCCCTGCCACCTTTCTCTCCTTCCTTGAGAGAGTGTCTCTCTGTGTAGCCTTAGCTGTCCTGGAACTGCTCTGTACAACAGGCTGGTCTGGAACTCAGAGATCTGCCTGCCTCAGCCTCTGAGCTCGGTTTGAAGGTGTGCCTATCACTGCTAGGCTTGATCCATAGTTCCTAATGAGATAATGGGGAAACTCTGGGCTTTGTGAAGTCTGACACAGTCTAGGAAGCTTTCTGTAAACTTTTCAGAATTAAAATACAAAATATAAAAGTGAATATTTACAACAAGAAAAGGAATCACCACAATTATAAGTTGTAAAGAGCTGAAAAATTAAAATATCACAAAATCTAGGAAGGGTAAAACATGGTTGATTAAATGTCTTTCTTGTGAATAGTTTAGAAATTTTTGTTCAGTTTCACAACTTAATATCAGATATATTAAGGTTTCTTTATAAAAATTGAGACAACTATCCAATTTCATATATAAACTGTAAACCCTCAAGACTTATTTAATAATCTTAAATATTATTTGATTTGATAATAATCTTTAGCTAGCTTATCCCCGATATTTTCCTTGTAATGGCTATGATATTCATTGGTGACTGCTGGTGCAGATTCCATAATTAAAGCATTTATTTTAACTCTCTCAAGTAGGCAGGTATAGGAGATGTCTCTTTTGTGTGTATATCCGTGAGACACAGAGATGATCAAACCACAGAGTTACTCTTGGTGTTCCTACTGGACTTTGTATCCTTGACTGTTTAGATTAGTTTCAGAGAGGCACCATCAGAAAAAGATGGACAGATCATTTCTAATTAGGAGATTCTTTTTAATAGGGAGAACCATTTAACCCCTCACCTACAGAACTTCTTTGAAATTTGTCCTCAAGAAAGCCTACATTTTAGAATGTATGTTAGTAAGCAATGAATATACTTAGCAAATTTTTGGGGGGTTGAGTGGGGAGGGAGTAGCGTACAATAGGAAATTTTATGAGGAAACAGAATATAATAAAGTTCTGTTCTAATGACAAGAACTATGAAGTTTTTAAAAATTACAGTCTTCAACCTGAAAGGATAACTGTTAGAAAAGAGAAGCCAAGATAAAGGAAGTGAGAAGAAAGGGCTGGACTATAGTGAGTCTTCATTTCAGTTATACTGTGGCATTGAACTTCTCCTGATTCATGAACTGAATGGAGGTTGTCACAGGGGGTAGTCCTGTAGCCATACCCAGCCTGGCAGCCAAGTGCACACTTGCTCCTGGGGAGTAGCTGGAGAATAAGACTTAAAACTAGATGTGCTACTAATATGTAGTTTCCCATAGAAAATTATCAATATTTGATTGGAATTTTTCTTCTTTGAATGGGAGTGGGAGAGCTCTGAGGATTGACTCCAGAGCCTCACTTGTGCTAAACATTACTGAGGCACACCCCTAGCCTTTCACCCTTTGAAATACATAGTAAAACATATATAAAATTTACCATTGTGATTACCATGTGCTGCTCTATGACATTCAGTAAATTAGCAGTATTGTACAATCATCGCCATTTTCCACCGCCTCTAATTTTTGTCATCTCTATTGAAATCCCATGTCTCTAAAATGGAAGCTCCCATCCTCCTTACCCCTCCAGCAGCCACCATCCTACTTTGTGTACTCTTGGTCCTGCACAGAAGTGAAGTCACATGGGAGCCTTTATGTCCCACTTATTTTACTCGGTATGTTCCCAAGCTTCATGTATGTTCTAGTGTCTGGCAGAGACTCATTCCTTTTTAAGGCTGAGTAACATTCATTGTATATGTCTCCCATATTTTGTTTATCCATTCATCTACTCAACATTTGGGTGGTTCCCACATTTGCTGTTGTGACTATGAACTTTGGTGTACAAGCAATTGCTTGTTTTCAGTTCTTTAGGCTTTATCTAGGAGAAGAATTAGAAATTTGTTTTGTTTTGTTTTGCTTGTTTGTTTGTTTGTTTGGTTTTTCTTTTTTCTGAAGATCGGCCCTGTAGCAGCTGCACCATTTTACTTTTCTACCAGCAAGGTGGAATTTCAATTTCTCTGCATCTTGGTACTCATTATCTCCTTGTTTGCTACATTACTTTTTCTGTAATAGTCTTTCTAATGACTATGAAGTTTTTTCTTATGTGGCTTTGATTTGCATTTCTCTAATGAAAGTCTGAGTTAGGTATTTTTTCATTTATTTATTAGCCATTCACATATTTGATGAATGTGTACTCAAATCCTATGCCTATTTTTATTTTTAAATTTTAATTTTACCTTCATGAGGTAGAGTTTTACTATATAATTCAGACTGGACTCAAACTGAACATTGTCCTGACTCTGCTTCTAGAGTGCTGGGATTAGAGGCAACTGTAACTGCCTTATACCCAGTCTCCTTTGCTTAGATTTTACATTTTTAAAATTGTGTGTGTATATATGTATATATGTATGTACATGCATCACAAGAGACCAGAGAACAACTTAAAGGAGCCTACTTCTTCCACCATGTGGGTTCCGAGGATCAAATTCAGGTTGTCAGGCTGACAGCAAGCACTTTGACTCACTGAACCATTCACCAGCCCCCTTTGCTTTTTTGTTTTGTTTTATTTTTGGTTTTGTTGGTGTTTGGGGCAGAGTTTTTCTGTGTAGTTCTGGCTGTCCTAAAAGTGTCACTCTAGACATTTTTGCTTATTTCTATATTGAAAGGTTTTATTTGTTTTGTTGTTGAGTTGAAGGTACTATTGTAGATGCTAATTCCTTACTACATAACTGATTTACAGAGACTTAAAAAAAAAACATTCTGTAGGTCCTAAAAAGGGTTAGATTGTTATTTAAATAGACACATAGTAATCATATTTATAGCATGTAATATGATAGCTTTTTTGAGGGGATGAATGGAGATAGTCTGATCTCTAGCCTCAGTCATGTTAAAAATCATGTATTAGTTTTATTGTTTTTTAAATAGAGGATTACCCAGGGCTTTCCCTATGTAAGATTATGTTATTTGCAAGGAAAGTTTTAATTGTTCCATTCTTATCTGGGTATCTTTCACTTGTTTTCCTTCTCTGGCTAGAACCTCAAGAATAATGCTGAATTGAATTGGCTACTGTGGAAATTTTTTTTTAAGAATGTACTTTAGATGAGGCTGAAAGAACATTTATTTACCAATCCTGTTGGTCTTTCATGGTTTACCCGTTTTGTTTTTCTACCTAAAATCAAGGCTAGAAATACCTATCCATCTGTTTCAGAGGGTTCAATAAAATCCACCATACCGTGTACTTAGCAAATTTAGAATGTTACATGGGTGATAGTCTCTCTCTGGAGGCTCCATAAGCAAGGGAACGCATGAATGGAAGTAATTATATAAACAAGATTGCATGGACTAAGAGTTATAATAAGGACTATAAATAATGTGCTTAGGGTAAGCGATTTCTGTGGTGAAAAGTGCTGCATAGAGAAATGGTTTTTAAAAAATTATACCAGTAACCTGTTGTCACCTAAATTCTTTGGGATTTCATTTAACATTCTTTTATTAGAAATGACTATATTTAGAGCATACATTCAACAATCCTATATGAAATATAATGGACTTTATAGTATTTTATAAGGATTTTAAACAAGATTCACTGCCAACAGACATTTTTAAGTCAAAATGAAGTGTGATCGATCAGTAATTGTATTTACTTCCTCTTCATTTGTGAAATTTAGGTAAATTGTAGAATTGTTCCAAACCTATCAATGTTTGAGATTGCTGTGATACGTTTTTCTTCTGCAGCCTGTACTTTGAATTCTCAATATGCAGAAAATAGTCCCTGGCATAGCGGATAGGTTCATACGACCCTCCCAGGTTTGCACACTGAATAGTGCTGATGATATGGCAACAGTTCATTTTACTACATTTAATATTACTAAGTAGCAAAGGTGTCTAGGATTGTGTCTAATTTTTTTTTGTCTTTACTGTTGTAAGGATTCCTGTGTCCAAAATGTCCTCAGTCCAGTCACTATGCCTTTAAGACTGACGAAATGCTTTTAGGTACTGATGCTGCAGGATCCTGTGAATGAGCCGCTTAAAGCGCCTCCCTCAAAGTGGAGTGGGAAGGCCCCTGGATCTGGAGTTCAAGCCACACCTTCCCCCTATCGGCAGGGTGCAGGTGGCCAAACCCTCAGGACCTGGCACCACAGCTCAGTGGCCTAGCCTGTCCTCGTGTCACGTGATGTGGCTCAGCCGCACGCACTGTCAAGACCCTCGAGCTATGCGGGTGGTGCAAACGCCTAGCACTGGGACCCAGGAATCTCATCTTTCTGCCCCCTTCAACCCCCCCACCATTCCGGAAAAGGGGGAGGCTGGGTGACGTCACCATCCGGGCACTCCATGGTGGGGCCACGGTTCACAATGGAACAAAAACAAGCAGCCCTAGTCAAACTAGGCGACGAGGCTGCAGCTTGCGTTCTTAACCCTCTCCAGTCCAAATCCCTGCCATTACCGACGGACCCTTTGCCCAGGCTGCAAGCCGGATCTTTCCCTTCCCCAACACCACCCTCCTCTTCAGAGTGTTCTGGGTTCTTCGTCAGCTCTCGGCCCAGTCCCCTAATTGAGGGGTACGTAATAGTCTCAGGCCCTTGGAGGGGCCGTCCGGAAGAGACCGTATGACCGCACAATCTTTCCCTAGCATTGTCTTCCCCTCCCCCACCCAGTTCTCTGTGTTCTAGGCGTCCACTGCCTTGTCCGAGCCCCCTAGTGGCCCACAGCGCTCTTCCTTTCGATCCCTCACCAACGCGAGGTGGACAGGGAGAGGGGGCAGTTGGCCCAGAGGGGGGCTGGGCACGGGGGAGGGGCCAAGCCGAGCGCGGAGGGGCGGGGCTTGGAGGGGGAGGGCCCTGACGGGGGCGGAGAAGTTCTGAGGCTTGGGCGGTGCTGAGACTAGTGGGAGTCTGCGCTGCTGCCGCTGCCGCTGCCGTTGCCGCTGCCGTTGCCGCTGCCGCCGCCACTACCGCCACTGCCACTGGCCGTGCGGGTTTTCTTTTTCTTTTTGTCTCTTCTTTTTTTTTTTTTTTTTGATTTGTTGGGTCCGCCATATTGACGAGTCTGTGGTACCCAAAGCTGAGAAAGCTAGACTCCGCCGGTGGCGGAGCCGCAACCTCTCGGTAAACGGCCGTTCGGGCCCCCATCTCTGTCCCACCGAACCCCTTCCCTGCCTTACACCGGCGGCTCTCAGGCCTCGCAGGAGCCGGCCGCCGCCTCTCCCTCAAGAGAGGCGGCCGCCTTTACAGCCCCAGGGTTTGGGGTCGGTGACGGGAGTGAGGAGAGGAACCCCAGCAAAGCGAGCAGGCCCAGAGTGGGGGGACAGAGGCGGCGACTAGGGGAAGGTGAAACTGCCGCTGCAGGAGGAGGAGCAGGAGGAGGTGACGCAGGAGAAACGCACTGCCCGGAGCTTGACTGAGCTCAGAGAGCGCCCCAGCCTGAGGGGAGAAGGGGGAAGAGGGCCGCCACCGGCTGAGAGAGAGGGGAGGAGGCGGTCGTAGCCACCGCTGCCCTAAGGCGGCCCGGGTGAGGGGCGGACTCCTTGTCGGTAGGCGTAGAGCGCCGCGAGCCGGGCATCCGCAGACTCTCGTATTTTTGTCCCTCGTCAGCCTCTGGCTTGGGATGCTCCCAGGTTAGGCCTCGTCAGGGGATCGAGCTTTTGCATTTTGTCTCCCGCCTCCGCGTGTCCTGCTTCTTAGAAGACTCCTGTGTTGTGTTTGGTGAGTACTTAGCTTGGCGGTGCCGGGGCCACTCGCCTTTCCGGGGCCTACAGCTGGCTGGAGGGGTGGGGAGGACGGCGCGAGGGGGTGTGCGTGCGTAAGAGCTCCCTCCCTTGGGGGCCACTGACGGTTGGTGTGTGGGGTCTTGCCTTGTCGCCCCGGGGCCGGGTCAACGCGAACGCGCGAGAGGCTTCATCGTGCGCGCGGTCGGTGTCCCGTGAGCATGTATGTCTGTGTCTGTGAATGAGCGTGTCGGTGTGTGTGTGTGTGTTTTGGACTGGCAGGGAAAATGGCTGACGGCTCTGGCCCTCCCCTTCCTCCCCCTTCCCGTCCTGACTAGAGTGGAGAGGAGGAGGAGGATGGAGACTCCGGGCGCGGCGTGCCGCCCCTCCACCCGCGCGGAAGGTCGGCTCGGAGCGCGCGACGGCGCGCGGCCGCGCCGGGGGTGGGGGCGGGGACGGTGACGGTTGGTTCGCGCGCCCCTTAACCCGGCCGCGGACGCCCTCAGCCTGTTCCACTTGACACCAAACGCCATTACTGAGGTGGAGTGATTTGGAGCGGGAGTGCTAGGCCTTGGCGACGCCTGGCTATCAGGCCTGCGGACTACTTTGCCTCCTCTCCGCCCTCCCGCGATAACCCGCAGTCGCTCGGTGGCCCCGTGCCCTGGGAAGTCTGAGCCGGTTATCGCTCTCCCACACCTCCCTCGCCCCGCTTCATCTGCTCAGGGCCAAAGGCCCGGAAGGATGTTTTGATGCTGAAATCGCTTCTAAGCGAGAGTAGACCTACCTACCACCTTTGTATTTTTAGCTTATCCTGAAGAACAAGAAAAAAGAAGACGACGAAAGAAAATACTAGTATGTGCAAGTTTTAATAAAACCTTCAGATTGCTTGTGATGTGAGGCTTCAGGCTTGATAAATGGTTTGTTTTTCATTCATTGTAAAATATTTAAGTTAAACAGGTGCGAAGCTGGGGTTTTGTTTCTGTTTAGATTTCTTCAGAGACTGGAATGATAATATTTTTTGATATGACGTGCTTAAGATTATTTTGGAAATTCTGTAGTTAACACCGTTAATTGAGTTTTCACAGCCACAGTTTACAGGTGTGTGTAATTGCCGCAGTGGGTCGTTGATTGTAAATGAAGGAATTGTGCGTTTAGGTAATATTTTCTTGTTTCTGTTGGAAGGAGAGAGAGGTATTCGAAGTAAATTTTTTTAACCTTAAAACCCACCAGCCTTCCATTTCTGTATAATTTGACTTATGAGGGATTAATTTGAGTGTAGTTACGTGGGAACTCTTCAGCTCATTAGTTTCCTTTATTATAAGGATTGGTTAACTATGACTAGGTCGTACACTTGAACTTAATTAAAAATAGGGACTACAAACTCTTCTTTAGATCGTTCTAGTCTACTGAATCACCAGGCTGCCATTTTGGCTTCAACAAAATACCTTCCAATAATTAGAATATTTAGTGTTAAATATACACAGATAGCAACATTTATTTTTGCAACGTTTAAACTTAATTGCTTTGTCATACATGCGACTTTAACCCTTTATACTTTATTGTTCCAGTGTTTGGCAGAATTTAAGCCAGAAGTATTTGGAATTTAATGTTTCAAGGGTGAAGAAAAATACGTTTTTTCCCCCTCTCACTAAACAGCCCATCTTTTAAGCTGTATGAATGTCTTCATGCTTTTTCTTACCTCTACACAAAAATACATTGTTATCTTAATGTTCTGCTGTTTCTTCCTTTTGTTTGCTGACCTTGGTAGAATCTAATGATCTGGAAGGATTAAGGACCAGAACAGAACAGCATGGACAATAATAATCTTAGTTGTTGTTGTTTTTCTTTTTTTGAAAGCAGCTTTGAAAAGCAGATTTTATCCTTAAATTATGGAGCATTTCAATGGGGATCCCTTCGTTTTCTGCCCATCAGTGGAATGCTCCATCCATTAGGATTTACTTTGGTTCTTTTTGTTTTTGTCTTCTAGCCTTTTGAAATACATTTTCTGATAATCTCTGCAAGAGTGATTTAGTGTTGTCTCTTTAAATTATTTTTGACATAATATTTGTAAAGCTACTTATGGATGTTTGTCATAAGCCAGTCATTTCGTTATTGATTAGTTGGACACATGAAAACATTCTATTCATTTATTTTTTCCATTTAATGAATCAATTTTTAAAGTTTTTTTATTTCTAGAATTTGATTATTGGAACCAGTCTTTGTTTAAAGCAGGTGAGAGAAAATTACTTGAAATATATAGGGGTGTCTGGGACTGGAGAAATGGCTTAGTAGTTAAGAGTACATACTGTTCTTACAGAGAATCCAAGTTGGATTTCTAGCACCCACATTAGTCAGCCTGCAAACTAATTCCAGCTCCAGGGGATCTGACACCCCTCTGACACACACACACACACACACACACTTAAAATTCACAAACAAGTGTGTGATACACATGTATATATATGGATTATTCTTTGATCCCCTATGAAGTGAAATATTCTGTGGTTGTTGAAATACTTGAATTTTATTTTAAAAGCTCACAACACGTTTATTAGTTTGCACATTGTATTTTCTTGCAGATAAATTTTCTGAATCTTGAAATGGTTCTCAAAAATTAAGAAACAGGTCTAGTTTCCATTTTATTGTTTTAGGCTCTGCATTGTTGAGAACCATGTTATTTGTTGCTGTCTTGTGATTTTACAAGTTCTAACAGTATTTGGGAAGGATTTACTGCAGTCATACTCAACTCTGGATATTATAATCACTTGGGAATGGTTTTGTTTATCTGATATGGGACTAAATAAAAGCTATATTTTAAGAATACTGTGTATGATTCTGATACTGTATCAGAGTTAAAACTGGAGTTACTGCATATTATTATAGAACTTTTATAGATAAATAAAAAAATGGATTTTTTTTCTAATTGCTTTCCATTTTCAGCATAATTAGCATCTATTTAGTATTAATTACACTGTTAAGCATTTAAACATTCTCATTTATTACATTATATAGTAGTAGTTGTCGTCGTTGTTGTTATTATAATACCAGTGGAGGGCCTACCATTTGTGCTACTTTAACTTAGGTGCCATATTAGTGAAATGATACTATTTTAAAGGAAATTTAGAACCTCTTGTTGACTATAAGAGTAGCTTTTGCTTTATTTTAACATTATCAAAATAGTCTGACATTAGAAAAATAGCTTGATTGGTCATGGAAAAATAGGACAAATAGGTGTCTTCTGTATTTCTACTAACATGTTCAGAGTAATAGGTTATCAGTGACTCTATGACTAAAATAATAATAGGCAACTTACATTCCTGAAATGAAAATATATTTGTTTCCTGGGAATTCGTATTATCTCAAAATACAGTGAAATTGGAATTTCAGTTTGAGAACTCTGAATTTTATTTAATTTAAAATTTTACTTTCAGTAAAAATTTAAGGATTTCTTTTAGCATTTTTTTAGCCTTGGTTGATAATTATAGAATGAAAATAGCCACAACAGATGTTTGGTTTATGTGCCTCGTTTCCTTAAGGTCTCATGAATCCCAGGGCAGTTAAATTCTATCATCAAGTTAACATCTCTGTCTCTATGATCATTCTTAATGTGACATAAGAATCCTCAACTGTCTTTAGTGACTTTTAGAAAATGGGATTTTGGTGATCTTTAAAGTTCTTTTGTATTATTTATGTTTCAGTGTTTTGAGACAGGAGCTCACAAATCTAGGCTAGATACAAACTGGCTGTATAGCCAAAGGTGACTTTACATTCCTGATCCTTCTGCCTCTACTTTCCAAGTGCTGGGATTGTAGGTATTTGCTGGTACATCATCTGGCTCTAATTTTTTTAAGTAGAAAAAAAAGACTATGAAATATTCTGACACATGTCATTGATGCTAAAATATCTAGTGTATTCTAGGGAAAAGATGTATTTATTTAATTTTAATATTGTTAAAATGAGATATTTATCTAAAATTATACTGGATCTTTGCCAAAAGGCTAAGAAATTATTAACTTATTTTTCAAGCACACCTATGCTAAGTCCTCTACGTATCATAGGTACATATATACACCTTCAGCAAATAACTTGGTTGTTTGGTGTTTTCTGACTGGTCCCCTATGAAGCACAGATTGGCCTCAGCCTCCTAAGTACATGAGAGTATGGACCTGCCATGCCACACTGATTAATTTCCAATTTTATTCTGGGTGATTGCCTAACAGTTATTTCTCTGCCTCAACTGTGTCAGAATCATTTGTGGAACATTTTCAAAGTATGTTTGTCTTGGTCTTATTCTATAGATTACAAATAAAGTTCGGAGCAGGAACTGGGCATTTAAAGAAAAAAAAAAAGAGGACAAAGTAAAAGGTACTTGGAGTACAAGTCTAATAATGATTAGAGTTCTGTCTTGACACCCAGGACAGGAGAGTTATTTTGAAGTTCATTTTAGGGAAAAGGGAGGATTTGCAGCCCTGTGCATTTTGTATTCTGTTAGCAATATACTTGAACCTAATTTTGCCAATAAAAAATTTCTTACTCAAACCCAAACATAGGGAGAAGTTCAGCACTTAAGATTAAGATTGATTAGGTATGTGAGAAGGGATTGCACAGGTGTTACTCAAATATATTATTTCACACATTCATTGGTTTTGAGAACCTTCTCAAGAATTAAGGTTTCTAGCTCCAGAGTTAATGTTTTTAATATGTTTTAAAGCATTGACTAATTATCACAGATAACTATTTGGTATCTGCCATGTCTTAGGCATTGATCTAGCGACTATAATTGTATAAAAGGAGAGGCATTGGATTAGTTATCTATAAAGTCCCTCCTAGCCTTTAATTGGCATCATTTTGTGTGTCTCACAGAAACTAATTTAGGTAGATATAAGTAGTAGATCTTGTTAAGGTGTAAACCAATAGGATTGTCCTATTTTCAGTTTCTTTAAAATAACATCTGAATTTATTTTCTCTATTGAAGGATATATTTTTTTTGAGATAGGGTCTCACCATGTGTGAAACCTTGGCTGGCCTGGAACTTGTTAGATGGACCAGGCTGGCCTTAAACTCAAGAGATCCACTTGCCTCTGCCTCCCAGTGCTAAAATACCAGCCTGTTATGCCCAGCTGAAAATGAATTTTTTGAGCATTGGCATTAGGAGAATGCTAGTTAGAGGAGTCACTTGACCTGATAGTTCTTTTCTTATCTTTTATTTACTGGGTGGGGAAGGGGAGGGAGAGAGAAAATCAGTCAATCACTTGGTTAGCCTGGTGCTTGCTGTATAGACCAGGCTGGTCTGGAACTCAGACATGGGTCACCTTACCTACCCACCCATCTATCTTCTGTCTGCCGGCCTGACTGAATGACTGACTGACTGACTGACTGACTGACTGTCTGACTGTCTGACTGTCTGTCTGTCTGTCTGTCTGTCTGTCTGTCTATCTATCTATCTATCTATCTATCTATCTATCTATCTATCATGTGTGACTGTTAAATACACACATGGATTCAGTGTGCTCAGGGCCCAAAGAAGACAGGATCCCTTGGAAATAAGAGTTGTGGTTGTAAAGCCCCAAGATGGCTTACTAGAAACCAAACGTAGGTGCTCTGAAAGAGCAAATACTCCTAACTGCTGAGCCTTGATAGTTCTGTTATGAGGAATTCTGGAATGTGTCTAGTCTTTTGTTTTTTGTTTTGTTTTGTTTTTCAAGACAAAGGGTTTCTCTGTGTAAGAATCCTGGCTGTAGACCAGGCTAGTTGATCTGCCTGCCTCTGCCTTTCTAGTGCTAGGCTTAAAGGTATGCACCACTACTGTACTGCTGAACCTAGACCTTCTTAACAAAGAAGAAAATGGCCCAGTGAAATGAAGAAACATAGCCAAGATAGCATGTATAATATAGACTACCTTCTTTGTGATGGTATTTCCATAATTAACAAATACCAGTTGTTTTTAAAACCAATATCTTTGGCATCATTCATCAGTTAATGGATATTAAGGTCAGAAATTTTGTCCTTTTTAAGTATTTGCAGAACATTATTGATATCTCTGAATGGCAAAATTGGGGTCCTATTTGATTTGCTTGCAGTACCAGGGATTGAAACTAGGGCCTTGAACATGCTTGTGCAAGTGTTCTCTTTGCCACCAACCTTTTATGTATCCCCAGTGCCATTCTTCCACCTTTTATTTACTTTTTGAGACAGGGTCTTGCAAACTTGCTCAGGCTGATTTTTTTTTTAAAAATTCATTTTCTTTTGACTAATTGTAAAAATAAGTGTCACAGGGCTGATATTCTGAAAGAATTTTTTAAAAGTTGCATGTTTGTTTATTAGCAGGGTTACCTAACCCTTAAACAAAAGGAAAACTTCAGCGGGGCATGGTGTTGCAAGCCTTTAATCCCAGCACCTGGGAGGCAGAGGCAGAGACCAGTGCACTCTTGAGTTCAAGGCTAGTGGCTACATAGCAAGATGTCTCCAAAAAAAAAAGCCAAAACAAAACTGTTTTGATTTTAGTTTTTAAAAATAAGTGTATTTTATTGTACAAAATGAATTTCATGATTTCTAAATGTTTATTGTGTACTTTGATCATTATACCTCCTTATTATCTGTTCTTGCCTCTGTCTCCTTTCTCATCCTTTTTCCAAGTAGTTGCCTTCCTCCTTTCATGTTTTATATTTTATAACTTAGCTTATCTTCTAGAGGTCAGTATTTTTGTTGGCTTGAAAGTTCCTTACTTTTTAAAATCACTTTACATCCCAATATCAGCTTCTCCCAGTACCCCTTCACACAGATCATCCCCCAACTCCCTTCCCCTTCTCTGAGAATGGGGAGCCCTCCCTGGGTATCCCCTTTCCTGCACACCAGGTTACTGCAGATGCATCCTCTCCTCTGAGGCCAGGCAAGGTGGTCCAGCTAAGGGGAAAGGGATCCACAGGTAGGCAACAGATTCAGGGACAGTCTTTGCTTCAATTGTTGGGGGACCTGTGTGAAGACCATGCTGCATTTGAAATCGTCTTAATTTTTTATTCATATCAAAGTATCACTGGCTCGAGATTGGGATAAATGATAATTGTTTTTATTACTTTGGTCATTACTTATACCACCCAAGAAACTGACGCAGTGAAGTGACTGATAGCCAGGATCACTGGACCAGTAAAATTAAAGAGTAGGCACAGAGATGATAAATCTCAACCTGTATATTCTGAATATGGAAGGGAAAAACAGGAACAAAGGTAGAGAAGGGGAACACTCCCATTCCTGTCTTTAGTGCCTTGTGTTTTGCTGACTGGTGGCTTTTGAAAGTCAACAAATTTTGGTGGTTGGTTACAGGTCTCTCTTTGTCTTTACTCTCAATTATATGAGTTTCTTGAGTCTGTTTATTACTAACTTTGACACCAGAGAACATGACAGTTGATGTTTAGACCTGTATTTTAACCTTAACAGAGTGGTTTGTTTTTGAGCACAATAGTGCAAAAAAGGATGGGGTTGCTTTTCTTTATAATAATGCAAGTCAAAGGAAAAGATTAGGCAAACCTTTTTTCTATAAGAAGTCAGATAATAATAGTTTGGACTTTGTGGGCCAAGAGGAAAAATTGAGGACATTGAGTTGTATGTTGAAATAAAAATGTAACTGGACACATTAAGTATAATGAGAAAAAACAAGAGTATAATGCATTATTTTAATTGGGATTTAAAGCTAGTGTTCTCTCAAGGTAATTGCAAATATTTTAGTGTTAAGTCATTCTTCATCTTGTAGGTTGAACAAAAAACAAACCAAGAGGTTGGATTTAGTTTGTCACCCTAGTTTTGCCTGACCTGGTTTAGAGAAGTGGTTCCCAGACCTGAAGGGCTTGTTCAAAATTTTCTGTTCATTCCCAGAGTTTAGTTCAGTTAGTCTGCAGTGGAGGTCTAGAGCCTGCTTCTAAAAAGTTCCCAGGTAGGGAGTTACCCCAGGAGAATCACTCCATTAATTACCCTACTTTATTAGTCTATTATAGTCTAGTTCTATCTTGAATATTCTGCTTTTTGCTTAAAGTTCAATGATATAGTAAATACATTTTATGTACTGGGTTGTACTGTGTATTAGGAACTATACCAGGTAATAACAATATAAGGTTTTAAAAAAAAAAATTGCTCCAACCATGAATTTAAAATTAGTCTCCATATTTACTTCATTAGAATCTTTGAGCCAATTCAATTTTAAAAGGAGGCCAGTGATGTAAGCTAAATTGGAAAACTGTATTATCAAATATTAAAGACTTCATTTGATATAAAAATTTAAATATCAAAGTTCTCTTTCAAGACTGTTAAGCTGTAATTGAATATTTGATGGAAAGCTTTTAGGAGTGTTATACAGTTAATTTTTTCTGATTATGAAATTAGTCTTATTTCAGGTAGCTGGAAATACAGGCATCTGTCATCATTCTTGCCAGTCATCAGTTTTATCTCTTTACTATACTTTTGTAGATACTTTTTTGTTCAAAACTTAATCATGAAGTTGATTTTAATACGACTTTACAACTTTATTTCCCACTTTAAAAATGTCCTATTCACTTTTTTAACATTTATTTCCCATACGCTCTCTTCTCCTTTTAAAAAAAGAGTTTCTGCTTTTTTGTAGTAGTAGTTTGTTTTTTGTGATATAGTTTTATGTATACCAGGCTAGGCTGTAACTCATTGTGTAGGTGAATGCTACTTTAAACCTCCTACCTCCTCCTGAATGCCAGGATTACAGGAGTGTATTGCCATGCAGGGTTTATGCAGTGCTGCTGGGTATTAAACCAAGGCTGTACTATTACCAGAACAAGTACTACACCAAATGAGCTATATGCCCAGCCCATGGTTTTTATTTATTTGACAATTGAAGGTAATCAGGAATTTTATAAATTCCTCCATTCTGAGAGTGGGGAAACGCTGTTATTTAGCTTTGAGAGATTTGAATTCTTTGAAGGAAGATAAGGAAGTACACTTGAGGAGGGGGTATTCTTTTTTATTTTCATTGTTGACTTTGATACAGGCTTTCATGGTTTTGGTCTCAAAACTACTGACACTCCTGCCTCAGCTTCCCAAGTGCTGGTAGAAAATACAGGCCTGCACCACCATGCCTGGCTGTTTTTTCTTTTCTCTTTGAGTCAGAAACTTACATATAATCTCTTCTGGCCTCTAGCTCCCTGTGATCTTCTTGCTTCAGCCTCAGGAGTGCTAGGATTATAGTTAGGAACCACCAGGCCTGACTGGGGAAAGTGATTGTGGTTGTGTAGCTGAATGAAGACCAAAGAATCTTCCCATAAATTTATTTTTTGTGAGAGCTTCCCCTTCCTACTATGCATTGAAGTTAATAAGTCATATAAGCCATGTTGAAAGGTCACAGAGCAGAATCTGGGTTATAGAAGGATGACGTTCAATGTGTACCTTTATATTAAAGGGTGAATTATCTAAATATATTTATCACCTTTGTCCTCTATGTGTAAGAGGTTCAGGACCTGGTACCAGAAAGCATTAACTATAGGCTCTTCATATTTGTTTAGGTATTACTTTGCTACTTTAAAAATAGTTTGAATCTTTAAAAATAGGTGAATTTTCTGTTTAAGGTAGCTGTAATTTTATTGCTTATTTTTGTAGGGTTTATTTACTTTCCCAAAGAGCCCCCTTTTTAGTGAGAATTGGGTTAGTCAGTGGAAAAGTAGAGGGGACATGGAGTTTGGAGTAATTTTTCAAGTAAAAGAATGGAAAGGGTAAAACAGAAGTTGGATTAACAAAGTGCTTGGAGAGCAGAGGGATAATACAACTTGAATACTTCCTTACCTTGCTTCTATACCTACACGGAGTCTGGAGAGCTTCACAAAAAAAACCCAGAATCTTATGGGCTAATTATAGTTGGTCAGTAGCTTGCAGTGTGAATTTAGGGACCATAGATTTGGTGGTGTAGAGGTATAATTTTTTGACAGACAGCGTAAACCTTGATTGAATAATCATTGCTGTTTTGTGGTGCCAAGGATTAAATTCATAGTTCTTACATTCTAGGCAAGCTTCCTATTACTGAGGTATGTCCCTAGTCCAAAACTTGTTCACATTTTTTTTCATCTGAAATCTTGCTTAAGCTTCAAGAACATTAATGCAGCTTAAAATTGGTAGCCTACTAGGAAAAAAAATAGTATTTAAGTGGAAATTATGTTTTTCCCAGTAGAAGATGAATGTGCACAGGTAAATGTAGTAGCAGTGATTTTTGTCCAACATGCTTTCAGAGAAAATAGTGATACCCTACTTTTGACTTTTTTTTTTAAGGGAGCTAACCAAACAAGCTTATTGGGTCTTATTGTATTTCTTTTTGATTTTTTTTTTTTTTTGTTTTTTTTTTTGAGACAGTGTTTTTCTGTGTAGCCCTGGCTATCCTGCAACTCTCTGTAGTCTTGGTTGGCCTTGAACTCAGAGATCCAATTGCCTCCACCTCAAGTGCTGAAAGGCTTATATTACTTAGCCTAATAATTTTCAAAGATTTGTATTGGGTATCTCACAATCAGGTATAACCCCTGTTCTAGTGGATCAATCACTCTGGCCTCCATAGGTATCCATGAGTACATGCAAATAAATAATAAAAATTAAGAATAACTCATTTCCTATCAGTATACATGTTTTTATGAAAAAAGACTTCCTCAAAAATAAGAATTCTGAAGAATATCGGTGGTTTATAATTTTTGCATCTCTGAAAGACAGCTGGGTATGATATTTTGTGGCAAGTAATATCTAACTAAGAAGGATCTCAAAGATGCCAGGGAACCCCCAGACCATACTTGCACAATCAGTAACATACAAGACTGCTGTAAACAAGAAAGTTTAGATCTTTAGAATGGCATCTAATCTCCTATAAAATTTTAGTTTTTAACAGATAATTTACCTGTATAGTCACCAATCAGGTTATACAGAACATTTTTAATATTAGTCTAGAAGCTTCCCTTATTACTCCAAAACATATTTTGACCTTTCTACTGCAGTTATGTGCACATATATCAATGCATCATTTAATTTATCCATTCTTATGTTGGTGGACATTCTGATTTCAGTGATTTTTCTTGTACTAATAGAAATGTTGGCATAGGTCCTGGCATGGACCTTTAACTCCAGCACTTGGGAGGCAAGTGGATCTCTTTGAGTTTGAGGCCAGCTTGGTCTACAGAGTGAGTTTCAGGATAGCTGGGGCTTCATAGAGAAACCCTGTCTTGAGGAACAAGACAAAAACCATCCCAAACATCCTCATATAGTAAATATATTCATAAAAATATATACCATACAATGAAATATTAATGATAAAAAATGAAGTACTGATATGCTTCAACTTTCATGAACTTTGAAACATTCTGAAATGAAAGAAACCAGTTGCAGAAGGCAAAAAGTAGATCAAGGGAGGGTGTAGGGAATGGGAGTATGGTTTGTTTCTTTCTGGTGCTGGAAATGGAGTCCAGGGCTTCTTGCATACTGTTTGCTACTGAGCTACTACTCACTTAGCTTTGGTATGGTTTTTCTCTTGTAGATGATAAAAATATTCTGGAATTGTAATTGTACAGCTTTAAATATAGGAAGACTCATTCAGTTGTATAATTCAGATAAAATGATTTGTATTACACTGAGATAATTTTATTAATGGGAAACAGTTTGAAATTGTTTAGTTTCCTTTGTCACATCCTTTACTCTTCTACATATGTTGCATAACCAGTCCAATTGTGGGAGATGCAGGCAAAAATATGTGCATAAAGTTAGTAATGCTCTATCTGCTTTAAGATTTTTATTAAGTGAAGTCTTTGGTGTTCTGAAGTCATTCTGTTTGTCACTTTTAAAGTTTTTTGACAACCTGGCGGTGGTAGGGCACCTTTAATCCAGCACTTAGGAAGCAGAGAAAGGTGGTGGATCTTTTGAGTTCCCGGACAGCTAAGGCTACACAGAGAAACCCTGTCTGGAAAAACAGTCTGTTAGCTATAACTTTGAGTTCATCTTAAGCAGCCCTTTCGAGAGTAGGGTAGGTAATACATATTACAGAAGGATTTATTGCTTGATACGTGATTTATGTTTTATGGTTTAAATCAACGCTTCTCATGTATGTTGGCTGATAATGTTTTGGGATTGAAGTTTATTGTGCTCTTGTACCCTTTGCAAGGATTTAATAAATTTTTGGTAAAAGTATGTATCTTTTTGTTGTAAATAGACCCCAAACTATATATAATTAAAAAAAATTTTTTTAGAAAGATGTTAAGGTAGATAGTGGTGAATTTAACTTTATATTACGTTTCAGGAAGCAGAACTGTAATTAATAAAGCAGTGACAAGGTAAAATAGCATTTTGATGGTAGGAAAAAATTTTCTATGGCAGCAAGGAGTGCCACAATGTTAACATGTCTAGGGGCAGAATGGATGTAGAATCACCTTCATTTTGGCTGGTTATTTCCAAATTCTAAATTTTCATTGAGCCATCCCTACCTAAATCCCTTTAGTTGAGGTTTTCTATAGATTTCTTTTGTGTGTTTTTCACATAGTGCTTACCATTTAAAAAATAAGTCTTTTCATCTGTTGATTTCTGGAATAATAAGAATAGCAGGCAAATTTCACACATGAATGGTATGTTAGTGCCAGGAACAAATGATATTATAGCATAATGTGTACAGAGTGATGTAGTAATAGAAATAGAAGTAAGAAAGCTATCTTCTACATGGCATGATAGTTTTGGTATACCCATGTAGGCTCATGAATTCTAACCTAGCAGTCACAACTACTTCCAAATCTGTCAAGTTATATTATTAGGTTTGTTTGGACTTTGTGTGTGTGTGTGTGTGTGTGTATGTGTGTGTGTGTGTGTGTGTGTGTGTTTGATTTTATATAACTAAATTTAATTTTAAATTTTGTTTCTGTATAAAGTAACATTTCCTTTTTAATTTTGTCCCCCCCCCCCCCACAAAGGTTTATCTGGGTAGCCCTAGCTGTTCTGGAACTTGTTCTGTAGACCCAGCTGGCCCTGAACTCAGCAATCTACCTCTGCCTCCTGAGTGTTTTAATTAAGGGGCATGTTACCATGCCCAGATTCCCTAGCAATATTTATAATAGAAAGTAATTAAAAGATTCTCTAAATGTAGAACTGGAATTAGCCAACTTGAACCAGCTTAGCATTGATAAAAACCTAGCAGGTATGATCAAATGAACTAGAATCACAATTGGTTACATATTACTAAGTCATTTCTCTATTAAATGGAAAGATAGATTTGTACTTCAAAGGGTGGTTAGTTTGTATTTTCTTTCATTCCACAGATAATTAGTAAGTTGTGTAGAACTGCCTAATTTTGATGTCATCTTGTTACTGGCTTATTTAATTTCCCCACTATTAAGATTTTTTTAGAACCAGAACAAACTCTGATAGGAATATTAAGACACGATGAATTAAATTTCAGAGGTTAACTTTTTTTTTACTTGAAATTCAGTTTTCACAAAGGATAATGTAACTATCAACTATAGTAGAGTTTTGGGTTAATGCAACATAATATACAGCAATGTTATATAAAGATGTTGAAATTTTGTATTTCATAAATCATCTATAGCAATTGTGACAATGTATATCAGAAGCAGAAAATCTTGGTAGTGTTTATAATTTGGGGATCCCCCGTCTAGAAATCCTATTCTTAAGGAACCTTCGAAAGTTCAAAGATTTGTCAAGAGTGAATAATAATTTAATCTGCATTTTGAAAAATATATTTACTGGGTTCCTTCTGCATGTTCCCTGCACTTGCACATCCTCTCCATTAAAGTTTTCTAATAATCTCTGGAGGTGTTAGCCACCTGGAGAGAATGAGTGATACTTGGAAATTGAAGAACTTGTTGAGATCCTGTTATATTGTACTATGCATTGCTGAAAGAAGAAGGGGGAAAAAAAACTATGTTCTGCAAATCAGCCTTGGAAAAATAATGGGATTTATGAGAAACAGTAAAACTAAGAGCAGTTTGGTTACCCAAACTCTGTCTTACTTTTTGTAGTGGCATACCCCTTTAGTCTTAACACTTGAGAGGCAGAGGTGCGTGGATTTATGAGTTTGAGGCCAGCCTGGTCTGCAAAGCCAGTTTTAGAGACAGCCCAGGGCTACAGAGAAAAATTTTTTTTGTCTTCCCCCACCCCCCCAAAAAAAAACCAACAACAAAACAAACACATCAACATCACAATGAAAAGGTCCTCAATTCCTGACAAAGTATAAGACCCTTTTAAAGGTAACAGAATAGAAGGGATGGGGAGGTACATGCAAGGGTTGAAGTTCTGAGTTAGGATACAAGGTTAAAGCAAAGCACATATAAAACTCAGGTAGAACTGCAAGAAAACAAATTCTAAAAGCAGAGCATGTAGCTAGACAAAGCCAAAAAGAATGGGACAATAATGTTATAGCTACACAATAGCATGACTGAGGAAGGCTGGCAACAATCACAATTCTGCTTTATGAATTTGATGACTAGGTACCTCATAAATGATATTATGGTATTTGTATCCTTTTCTAACTGGCTTATTTCACATTTTATTTCATAAAATAATACACTAAATTTTCATGCATGTCATGGCTTATACAACTTTGAGAGTCTTAACTACACAAGCTAGCCTTTACTAAACCTGGAACTTTGTAGAGTAGGATAGCCTCAGGCTGAGAGATCTGCCTGCCTCTGTCTCCAGAGTGCTTCGATTAAAGACATGTGTCACACCACACTTGGTAAAATTACCTCTCTTTGGAAGCAACACACAGGGATTCTAATTTTTCCTTATCTTTATTACCACTCCCGCCCTATCTTCATTAAAGCTCAGGCATTTGGCTGGCCCTTAATTTTAATTTTTAATGCTAGAGATTGAGTTTAGTGCCCATTCAAATACAGTGCTTACATTCTCCCATTGTGCTACAACCCAAGTCTTCCGAGTTTGTAATTTTAGTTAAGTCTGCTTTGTCTGTTCCTTTTGTTGCTTGTGGTATAAGGAAAATCCATTGCCAAATCCTAAACTATTGAAATTTGCTTTTTATGCTTTTAAATCAGTGAAGAGTAAACAAAATAATTTCACATTACATTTTTCTCTTTCAAGGTGTCAGTTTGATTTACATGGAGGTTTTGACCATAATTTCATCAATAATTTGTTCTTGGGGTTTTTTATTTTTGTTGTTGTTTGGTTGGTTTTTGCTCTCAGTGCTTTTCAGATTACTATCTAACAATCTGCAAACTTGATGATTATAGTGAATTTTTAATTTCACTTATATTTTTCAAGCCCACGCCTTTGACTTGGGTCTTGGGTTTTGTATCTTATTGACAGTTCACCTTTAAAGGATACAATCACATTTTCTTTTCCTAGTACCATGCTTTCCTTTAATTTTTTTGAGGATACATACAAGAGCTGTTTTGAAGTCTTGCTGAGTTGAGCATCTGGACTCTTTGAAGGCTTTTTTTTTTTTTTTGTTCCTGTAGGTGGATCAAACATTTGTTTGTTTTCATGTATTTTAATTTCTAATGTAAAAATGGACCCTTTATACAATGTAGTACATTGGATAATGATTATTTTTACTTACTTTGCCACATCCAGGGCTTTGTTTTTTGTTTGGTTTATTTATGTAATAGCTAGCTGAACAATCTTTCCTGTCATTTTTGGAATCTCTGTGGTCTATCTGTTAAGTGTTCTAACAAGCACTATATGTGTCTTGTCTTTGCCTGCCTACTCTTCAACCCAAATATTAGCTTTTACTAATTACTTACTGATTGCTCTATTGTTTTACATGATGCTTTAGGTTATAAAATTCTCCAGTCTGATCCTATTAAATTCTCATTTTCCAGGGATAATCTTTTTTGCTGGTTCTTGAGGTTTTGTTTTTGACCCAGGATGGTTTGCAGCTCCATTCCCTGATTCTCTTTGGTAAACTGCTAGCTGGGTGGATTTTATTGGCTTTTATGGAGCTACCAGAATCTTAATTGAAATAAAGCCAGTTTACAATAGAAGAACTTAGATTTTTGTTTTTATTTTCTTTCCCCCGGTAGAACCTTTATACCTCTTCAGAACTGAAGAAGCAGACTATAGCTGGGTTCTCTTATAGTTAAAGCCCCTACTTTAGCAGACATCTGCATGGAGGCAGCATCTACCATGTGGCTTTTAGCCTTTCTTCTGCCTTGGGATCTTGAACCTATGGATGAGACAGGGTAAGAGCCATTAGTACGGTAGTATTCTTGGCTTGCTGCCCTTGGAGTAGAACTTTGCCTCATAAGTAGGGCTTAGATGGAACAAAAGATCCCAGACAGTCTTCTTGTAATAGAGCCTGTTGCTGGATGTGATAAGAAATCTAGCTGTGTTTTTCTCCCAAGAAGATAGCAGTAACTTGAAGGGGAGAGCCCAATGTTCTTTGGTGTGCTCTTCTGGAATGAAACCATGGTGATTTAAATACCAGGTTCTGTTCTTAACTGATATATGGTAGATTTGTTGTGATCAAAGGTTTTGTTGTATATATAGTTGTATATTTAGGACTTGATAAACTTGGGGGAAGTCTGAATAAGAGTATTTGGTTAATTATCAAGCATTTCTGAGTGAATACATTACAGTTGCTGTAAGGAATTTCAAGTGCATGCATGGTACAGGTCTGTTGCAGTGACTTCTAGAAAAGATATCCTTAGGAACTAGTCTTAGTTATAGATAGATATAGTGACTTAGTTACAAAATACATGAAGAGAGCTTTAAGTAGTGTTGAGGATAGAATATGAACATTTAGTTGACATGGGAATATAATAGTAATTAAACATCTTTATTTTCAATTTCTAAACTGTTTGGTTGTAAAGTTGTTTAGAACTGTCATTACACTTGGAACCTTGTTCTTAATGTTGGGAACCAATAAGAATTCAGAATGATAACTTCATATACTGATAATTATGTGAGTATTGGGGGCTAGGACAATGAAATAATTTTATTCTTGAAGAAAGATTAAATAAAAAATTGCTTACTGACCAGTCAGCCGATAGAGGTGTCTCTGCCATCAAACCTGAAAACCCAGGTTCAATCTCCATGACCTACATGGTAGGTGAGACCTGAGTCTTAGCAAATTGTCCCCTGAACAAAAACAAATCATACTTTGTTTGTATACTTTAACACTCTATTCTAAAATAACTGTAAATTTAATTTTCTTGTTTAGTTTTTAAGACAGGGCTTTTCTGTGCAGCTAGTCTCAAGCTAAAGAGATCTGCTTGCCTCTGCCTCCAGAGCTCTGTGATTAAAGGCATGTGCTACCACTACCAGAGAACTTTAAATCTTTTAAAATAAAATTTCTTAGAGATATTTGCATTCTTGGCTATGGACTAAACTGTTAAATTATAAATGCACTGTCTTGGGCGGGAGAGATGGCTTAAGGTCCAGAGTTCAATCCCCAGCAACCACATGGTGAGTTATAACCATCTATAGTGTGATCTGATGTCCTCTTCTGGCATACATGTAGATAGAACACTCAAATACATAAAATAAATAAATTAATTAAAAAATTAAAACAAATTACTGTCTTTCAAACTTTGTAGCATGACCTTTCATTATGTGGAATAATTTTTATAAATTTTTATATGTGGGTGTGGATGCTGGAGGTCAATATTGACCTATCTTTCTTTCTGTGTACCTTATTTTTTAAAATTAAAAGGGTTTTAACTATTTTGGTAATAATTAATACTTTTTAATCTTAAACAATTATGTGTCTGGGTGTTTTACCTACATGTTTTGTCTGTATACCACATGCATGCCTGGTGCTCGAGAAGGGCAGAGAGGATCATCTTGGAATCAGAGAAGATTATGAACTGCCATGTGGCTGCTAGAAATCTATTTAACCTGAGTCCTCTCTTCAAGAGCAGCCAGTGCTCTTAAATGCTGTGTCTCCATTCCCTTCAGATTTCTTATTGTATGTGTGAATGCATGCATGTGGAAGTAAGAGGACAACCTACAGAAAATGGATCTTTCCTTCCACCATAGGGATCCAACTTGGGTCACCAGACTTGGTGGCAATTCAGCTAGAGTAGCTAGCTGGTCAGCAAACTCCAGGTATCCTCCTGTCTCTACCCTCCCAATGCTGAGATCACAAGCATGTGCTGTTTTACCTTGCTCTTCATGGGGGTACTGAGTATTGAACTTAGATCTTCATTCATGCTTGTATGGCAAGTATTTTACACATTGAGCTATCCAGTTTATAATTTTTAAAAGCCATATTTCTTATTAATATGCCTAGTTATGTTTTAGAAAAATAATATGAGGAAATCATTCCTCATTGGAAAAGTCCAATTTTGTGAAAGGTCTCTAAATCAAAAATTTTTGATAGGTTCCTGTAGTTTTGCCCCTTAGTAGTTTATTTGGTACTTTTGTCTGGGGTGATTTTTCTCATCACTTTTGCCCAGTAGTTGTGGTTTGTCTATTGATGCCGAGTTTTGAATATTGTACAGATGGAAGGGAGAGGTGTGTGTATGTGCGTGTGCCTGTGTTTATGAATGTATGGGCTAGAGAAATGTCTTGGCAGTTTATTGCCTTTGCAGAAGACCAGGGTTCAGTTCCCAGGACTCACATGACTGATCCCAACTGCCTATAACTCAAGTTCCAGGAAATCAAAAAGGCTTGGGTTTGGTTTCTGAACTAACTCTTGGTGGTAGCTAACTCCATTTCAAAAGCATGTCTCCCTCTTCTGGTATCTGAGTTCACTGCTTGCACATGATGAACAAACATACATGTAGCAAAACAGTCATACACATGAAATATTGGAAAAAAAAGTTTTCTATCAAAGACCTATAAGCAGTCACCATTTCCAGAACTTTTTCTTCTTTAACTGAAAATATCCCTTTAATGTTTACTGCAGCCTAGCCCTTAATTTTTAATTTTCAAAGATACATCTGTCCAAATTCTCCTGCTGTCTGTGAATGTTGCCTAGGGTAGAACATTTTATTTTAATTGGTATTAAGATTTTTATTTACATTTTCCTCATTAACCTACTGATAAGGTACACTTTCTTTTTTACTATAAGGAGATAGAATGTAGAGTTAGACACAAGTTAGATATGGCTTTGAATAGGTTTGAATAATCTGCAGAATTTTTTGTCTCTAGAATGAGGAAAATAATACCTTCTGTACTGCACAGACTGGGAGAAACAAATAAGCTGTATAAAGTTCTTGAACATCTGTTGTACTTTATTGCTACAGTGCTGAAGTACAAGAGCTCCAAATACGTTTTAATGCCATGCTGATCTTGAATGGCTTAAGCCAGGTTATGAGTAGAAATTTTGCAAAATACTTGTAGCAGTCTTTCAAAGAACCAGTAAGAACCTTGACTGGCTTAGGTGATATTTCAATTTTAGGGTACATGGGCTATTCTGGGGAATGTGAGAGTGGTGAAAATTAGACCAAAATATAAAGATCCAGTTTCTCAATCTAGTGGCACATTAGACTCAATCAGAGGAGGTTGGTTGGTTTCTTTTTAAAGTGCACTTGAATAGGCCCGATTGTACCTAATGAGGAATCTGGACGTCAGCACTATTAAAAATACCTCTTGGAAAAGACCAAAAGGAAACTCGGTGGTAGAATAATTGAAATTAAAGTTTTGGTTGTATTCTGTGCACTTTTATTAGGTTGCAAAGAATGCTTGCTGCTAAGTGATTGGCACCTGTTGCCTTGAGAGGGCACCAGGAGTGCTTGTAATGAAAACCTTATCAAAAGTGGAAAGGTACAATTACTTGATGAATTTGGTTCTATTGGAGTAGTAGGTTACACAGTTAACAAAAATTCCCTCCAAAATGTGTGATAGGGTTCAAGGTCTTTGGTTTGGGAATAAGGGTAGGATATAAATAATAACAGTGTAGATTTCTTATAATTATGGAATCTGAGATTCAAGATAGGTTTGCTTGTTTGTTTTCTTTTTTAGGTGTGTGTGTATCTCTGTTGTGTATCTGTGTGTGTTGGAGAAATTGTTGCTGTCTTTGTTAGATGAGTAATGTGTCTTAAAATTTCCAAGTGAGTTTGTGCTTTACATCCTGAGTATACATGTTGTTTGCAATATACTTAAGGCATTAGCCAGTAACCCATTCCATGATTTAAACAAGTGGCAGCTAACTTTTTGATACACTTGAAGTTCCAGAAGAAAATTGAAATTATTTGATACAACTACACTTGTATGGTTTTTGTGGTATAATGGCTACAATACCATTATTTAAGTTGAATATAGTAATGAAGCTTTAGTGTTTCACGTTTTACCTGTCATTTATATAGCCATGCTCTCTTGACTTAATTTACTGGTGATACTAAACTTGAATAGTTTTTTTAGTTCATGATTGTTATATCTACAATAAAATATTCTCTTTTCTCTTTTACTTGTAGGTTATGCAATGGTCTCTGCAAGATGTTTTATTCTTGAATTGGAAACTTTTAAGACTGACAAATGCTGGTACTTCATCTTCTATAAGTGGACTATAATTTCTTTTCTTAAGACAACTACATAAACAGACAAAATTGCAAAGATCTGCCCTGTGTCGAGTATGACAGCCACGACTCGTGGCTCTCCGGTTGGAGGGAATGACAACCAGGGCCAAGCTCCTGATGGACAGTCTCAGCCCCCCCTCCAACAGAATCAGGTAAGAAATCAAAGATACTAGTTAAAGCCACATTGCAATGTCTCCTAAACTCTGGAGTGCTGAGTAAGGAAATGTGATAGAAAGAATTGTCAAGTAACCATAAAATGAATGTTTTAAGAAAAGTAAATAAGGCTTTCAGTAGCAAAAAACTTGGGTTATGAAAGCAACATTGTTTTCTTTGTTTTAATTTTCAGATGTCTTACATTATCAGTCTTCAATAAAATGAATGAATTAAGCTTAGTGTCAGTTTTGGGAGAAACCATTGTATGATTTAGTGTAGCCTATGGGACACGTAAATTATAATTCCATTTTGTATGCCATATACACAAAATCATTAATTGTCAATCTAAAATAGTTTTAAAGAGTATGTACTGAAGTATCATTATTATTGGTGTTCATATTTCACCTTTGCACCATACTAGCTTTATGAGTAGGTAAATTGTAATCTCTAATCTTGTTTCTTTATTTATACAATATGGATAACAGTAATGGAACTTTATAGCATTGTTTGAGGATCAAGTAAAATAAGGAGGGGGAATGGGGGGTTAACACCCAGAGTGGGGCTTCTCCTAAGGGAAATGGGGGGGAAGACTTATGTGAGGAGAGGAAGGACTGACATTGGATTATAAAGTGAATAAGTAAATAAATTTAATAGTGATGATACATAGCATAGATACTGGTGTCAGTATTTGTGTGCCCTAAAGCTCTTAAGGTAATATGTATTCTCAATCAGTGTACATAAGGCTTCTAGTTGTGATTCCTGTTCCTCTTGGAAGATTTTAGTAGGAAGATTTTACTAGTTAAAAAAACAAAACAAACCCAAAACCTTGATCTTGTAAGCAAGTTTTCTATATAGATCAATCTTTTGTTTTTGTTTTTCTGAGACAGGAACTCTATATAGCCCTAGCTGTCCTGGAACTCACTATGTAGACCAAGTTGGCCTTGAACTTGCAGAGATCCTCTTGCCTCTGCCTCTTAAGTGCTGGGATTAAAGATGTATACCATCATGCTGATCGTAGATCCATCTTTTTAAAAAGTGTTATTTTTAATTTTTTTGGGGGGGTTGGTTTTGTTTTGTTTTTGTTAGCTTTGTGCACATCATCTAGAGTGTCAACTTTATTTAGATGCAGTTGTTTACAATAATCTTTGTGCTCTTGGGTACAGGGATGAAACTTGTGTGCTGTAGCTTGCAGCTGCTCCTCACCCCAGTTCCTGTTCTGGTACTGCTAATTTGTATTTTCTCTCCAAATCAGTCTTTCTATGGGGTTTTATCAATTTAATTAATGCCTCCTCCAAAAGCTTTTGGGACTTTGATAAACCCCCACAAGCATACAACATGCTTTCACTCTCATCTCCTTGTTCATTACTGTCTATGGATTTGGTTTTCTTTTCTTTTTTGTTTTGTTTTGTTTGAGACAGGATTTCACTGTGTAGCCTTGGCTGTTCTTGAACTAGCTCTGTAGAGCACCTGCCTCTGCTTCCTCAATGCTGGGATTTAAGGTTTGAGCCACTACCACACAGCTTGGATTTGATTTTTCTTGTTTTCATCTCCTGAAATTTATTTCAGCCTTTTCTAATATATATAGTTTTATACTTGGAAGAATTAAATTGAATAACACAAACAAAGAGTAAGATTTGTGATAATATAACTCCTATATTGGTAGTACATGTAAATTAATTGAAATTGTGCATACATGAATGGCTTGCTCCTAACAGGTATACATTTCTATGTCTTTTCTGCCAACCTGCATTGGATTTTAACCTCTTTTGCAATGTTTATGGCTTTGTGGGGCTTTCAGTGAAAAAAGAAATCCTACTTAACATTATACTCATGTTGAGACAAGTTCTCTCACTATGCAGCTTTGGCTGGCCTGGAACCCTCTATGTAAATCAGACTGGCCTCAATCTCAGTCTTTGTCTCCCAAATGCTGAGATTAAAAGAACATGTTAACTTTTATTTTAAAATCTACTTAATTTTTTAGAGGTCTTAGGTTTGTGATATTAATATTATATGTCTGTTAGGTATTATGTACAATGTGTTTGTTAAAACTGATATTTTTAAAACAAGAAAAACAAATTACGTTCTTGCCTATAGAATCACTGTTTACCTTAGAATCTCTTGTTGTTTCTTATTGTCATTCTGTATTCTTTAATGTTAGTGTTTTAAGTACTTCATAAGATCTGATACTGTTGGATCACAAAGGAGCAACCACAGCTTAGTTAGGGCTTAGGTTTTTTTTTTCTTTTCCTTTTCATAATTTTTAAATGTATGTGTGTATGTGTCTATGAGTATATGCACATAAGTGTAGGTACATACAGAGGTAGGAGGTGTAAGATCTCCTTGTAGCTGGTATAAAAGGTGCTTGTGAACTGCCTTGTCCAGGTTCCAGGAATTGAACTCTGTTCCTCTCTTAACTGCTGAGTAATCCCTCCAGCCCAGGGCTCAGTTTCTCATAAACTTTACATATATTTACTTAAAGGGAAATTAGAAATAACAACTCAAACAAGTTGATTCTCTGCACCTTGTGTGTTCTGGGTGTTTAATTTGAGGCACCAGGTTCAGCAGCAAGTGCCTTTCTTACTCACTAAGCCATCTTGCTATGGCTCATAAAGGGAATTTTTTTAAAGATTTATTTATTTATTATATATAAGTACACTGTAGATGTCTTCAGGCACACAAGAAGAGGGCATCAGATCTCATTACAGATGGTTGTAAGCCATTATGTAGTTGCTGGGATTTGAACTCAGGACCTCAGCAGTCAGTGCTCCAGCCCATAAAGAGAATTTCTTAATTAAAATTTTAACTTTAAAATCTGTACCTGTAGAAGAAATTTTAAATCATAAATCATAAAAACCAATACCAAGTAGGATGAATAGTTCTTAGATGTGGTATCTGAGAAGAATCTGGATCATAATTTGGTGACACATTCCAATAGCTTTAAAAGAAATTATCTATACTGTTGTAGTTATATTTCTAATATCCTAAAGAAAAAAATTTATCAGATTTATACTTGCCAATGAATCATGTTAATTTTAATTTATGTAATGCTTAAGAATTTGAATGTTTAGGTATTAGATAATAAAGGACAGATATAGTCCTAGTTTTATTGAAAATGCATGCATACATGGCCAGTTTTTATTTGGCTCATAAAAGATCTCAAGGGGTTAATTAAAATATCATTACTGGTGTTTTATTTGTTGGTGTGGTGTTATAGATGTTTATAGTTGTTTTTGTCAGTGTTTTCTATAAGAATGTGTTTTGTTGGTTTTAAAATACAAAAGGCTTCTAAAGTTACGTACTTCTGATAGCTTTTGTATGGGGTTTCTAGCACTTGAATTCTTTGCCTGGCAACTTAACTGTTTGGGTAACTGCAGTGTTCTCCATTTTAAGTGTAAAAGTTCAGGTTGCTAGTCTGTCTTGGAAGTTCAGCATAAGCTTTGAAAGGAGAACATATTAAATCATAAGCTTTCAATGATGTCTTTGTAGAATTTTATGTTACTAACATTTTTTAGAATAATGCTAATATGTTAGTTTTGTGTGTGTATGTTAATAGAAACTTAAATCTGTAATGTTATTTGTTAATCAAGACTTCATCGCCTGATTCATCCAATGAAAATTCCCCTGCAACTCCTCCTGATGAGCAAGGTCAAGGTGATGCTCCTCCACAGATTGAAGATGAGGAACCTGCATTTCCACACACTGACTTGGCAAAGTTAGATGATATGATCAACAGGTCAGTTGGTTTTGTTTCTACTATATATAATATATAAGAAAACCAAGTTTTTTTTTTTTTTAATAGCATGTGTGGTGGGTAACACAGAGACAGTAAAAAGGGAACCTGTATCTTTAATTTTCCCATTGTAGTCACTGCCAAGTTCTTTACAACTCATGGTTCTTGGTGGGTCTAATAAAAAGGAGCAAAAACTTTAGTGAGGTTTTGTTGTTTCTGTTGTTGTTTTAGATTAACAATATGGCCTTAAATGTTTGTTCCAAAGTAGAACTAGTTACTTAGCATGCCTTTTTAAGAGTTGATGAAGCTTCTTTACAATTGGCATGTTCTTGACTGACTTTAATAACTTTAGGGTGGCCCTGAAGCAAACCTAGGTAGGTTATAAGGAGTTTCTTAGTCTGACCTTCATGATAGTCTGTAGAGTAAAAAAAGGTTGTAAAGAAACAAGAAAAACATATAAAAAAAATCCCATACTCCTCACTAGGTGGTATGAGTTCAAGGCCACTCAAAAACTGGACACTGAAGTAATAGCTCAGCTATTAAGAGCTCTTGCTGCTTTTGCAGAGGATCTGGCTTCAATTGCTGGCACCTACATGGCATCTTACAGCTGTCATCTGTAATTCCAGACCCGGGAGTCTGGTGGCCTCTTCTGGTTCCTGAAGGCACAGAGACACAATACCTATATATAAAAATTAATTAAAAATGAGATTTTTAAAAGATTTATTTATTTTATTTATATGAGTACACTGTAGCTGTCAGACACACCAGAAGAGGGCATCATATCCCATTACAGATGGTTGTGAGCCACCATGTGGTTGCGGCAGTTTGAACTCAGGACCTCTGGAAGAGCAGTCAGTGCTCTTAACCACTGAGCCATCTCTCCAGCCCTTTTAAAAGAAAATGAAAATACATTTTTATAGGTACTTTGCTTTAACTTTTTTGGTGTATTTTTACTTAAAGTCAAAACTAATAAATACATGCACAGGGAAATAAAACATTTTTGTATTAAAATAAAATTGAGTTGGTCATAGGGCCCCAAATCATTAATCTCAGCACTTAGTGGGTAGAGGTAGGCAGATTTCTGAGTTCAAGGTCATCCTGCTTTACATAGTGAATTCTAGGACAGCCAGAACCACATAGTGAGATGTGGTCTGGAAAAAAACATGCAAACAAGTATCTGATTTTCTTAGTAATAGAACTGGGTTGTATAATATACAGTAAATACATTAAATTTCTCTAACCCCTCCTTCATAACCCCCAGCTTTATTTCCCCCCTTTACATATTCCAAGCAATTTTTCAAATAATCAGGAGTATATTTTTCATATTCTGTTTGTCATGTATGTATTGATTTTTCTACACATTCAAAATCTTAACTATAATTTTTTATAGTTTGTTTTAATTTGCTTGAAATGTTCCTCCAATTTACTCTTTTTCAAAGGAACATTTAACAGAACATATATGCTTTTAGTAGCAGCCTGTGTATATGGACTATTGAAAGTGTGTATTTATAATGATCCTTGATTGTTCTCAGATGACATAACAGTGTTGCATTGTTACATTTCAGTTTTTTTCTGGTGGTCAGTATAATATGCAGATTAGATACTAGGCTGCATTAGAACAATTCTTGATGGAAGAAGGCAATGGATGTTTATAAATAAATAATGGGTAGTTATTTGATTCTTATAGGTTATTAGAAAAAGTTGACAGATTATCAAGCATAAGTCAGTCTTGGCCTCCTAAAGTTTTTATTCTTTCTGAAGAAGTTCAGGGCTTCTTTTATCTGAATCCTGAAAGCTCTTTTCCTGTGGTTTTCATAGTAGGCCTCTGTGATGCCTAAATAATATTTTATTATAGTAGTTTATATTATTATTTTTTAAATCCTGCTTGTGGAGGCAACAAATGACAGTTGTAAACTTTTCAGCCAGCACCAATGTTTTCATATTTAATGCTATTTTAGTTATTTAATATTTTCATAGTGAGTAATTGTAATTAGTAACTGGCTGTAATACTTCATTTATTTAGTGCATAACCAATAAGCCTCTTTATTTTATAAATTCCTAGGCCTCGATGGGTTGTTCCAGTTTTGCCGAAAGGGGAATTAGAAGTGCTTTTAGAAGCTGCTATTGATCTTAGTAAGAAAGGTATGTCTTGGTGTCATGCTTTTCTAAATGTGCCCTGCTAGATATATTTTCACTTTATTCTTGAAAACTTCATTTTCCTGTTAAAACACAGTGTTTTAATTAACTAAGTATATAGTTAAGTTTACAAATAGAGGGTTGTCCTTTTTAAAAAAAATATGTGAGCTCAAGAGTGCTAGACATAAAATGAATATATATTCACATTTCTAAATATTGAGTCTGTTTAGATTTGCAATCGCTTAATGACTTAAAACATTTCTGTTATGGGAATTCCATAATATACATAAGAGGTTTTATAATTAAATATTCTGTAGGTGATGCATAGTACAAATAGCACTCAGGTTTAAGTAGCTGCAGAAGTGGGAAGGGATTTCTGATACCGAGATGAGTCATGTATAAACCTATAAATTACTTAAGCTTTCCTGAGGCAAAGGTGCATGACTCCTGTGATTCTTTGAATGAAGATGACTATTTTGTTGATTCTTTTTTTTCCAATTTATATATTCATTGTGGTTGTAGGGAGGTAGGTCCTTGGGAGTAAACTGTTTTTATAGACTGAGCCGTATGACTAGCCCAATAATGTGTTTTTTAAATAAAACTAGCTTTTAAAAAATTAAAAAATCCATTTTTTCTCTAAAAGAAAAAAAAAACACTTGCAAAGTGGTTCTGTGTTTAAAAGAAATATTAAAAAGAAACAATAAAAGGAATCTGGTACTCAGTTGTTTAGATGTAAAAGGTTAATGTTGAAATTATGCAATTTTATTATTAAATTAATCTGGTCTATTTCTGGTGCTGTAGAATTCTTTCAGTAGAGGACTATGGCTATGGTACTCAGTTCATTTTTTAAGGCACTGGAATTGTTTTGCTTTTTTGGACAGGGTTTCTCTAAAGAGCCCTGGCTGTCCCAGCACTCCAGGTCTGTCTCTGCCTCCTGAATGTTGGGATTAAAGGTGTATGCCAACACTGCCCTGGCTAAGCACTGGCAATTAAAAAGGAGCAGTATTTTACTTTACAAAATAGTATTTTGTATTATCTTTTTATTACTGTAAAAATAAACAATCAGCTTATAAAATAATCAGATTATAAACAGAAAAGATTTATTTTGGCTCATAGTTTTCAAGATTTCATAATATGGTCAATTGGGCCAAGGCAAAGTGTGAGTAGAGCAAAGAGGCTCACCTTTTAGTGTCCAGGAAGCAAAAGAAAAAGATTTGGAATCTTTTGGGAGTAAAATCAGTTTTGAGAAGAAACCACTACCTTTTTTAGATTTTTTTTTTTACTAGATTCTGCCTCTTACAGGATTCACCAAGCCCCCATATCACCACAGAGTGGTGACCAAATCTTTAGAGGACACTTAACCACAGAGCTGTGTTGTGTTATAACTGACAATAAACTATTTATATTAGCTATTGTCAAAATTAATGTCTTTATATAGTACCTAGCTTTGGTTCATGACATTTCCTGGCAAGGGGAATTTTATCTCATTAGTTATTCCTTTTTTTGTCTAAAGAATCTTTATTATGCCTTATCAATCTTGAAAAGTTATAAAATAAGTTATTCAGATGTTTATTTTTATAATTTCAATGAACATTGCTAGTTATAGTCCAAACATAAACTGTATAATAAAAACACGGTATTTAGTAGGCTTGTCTACCTTGCTCATATTTATTTTTAGCACGTTTGTTTTAATAAGGCTCAATTAAATACCACTCATATTGTACAATTAAAATCAAATAAATTGAGATGTTAAAAACATTCTTTGTATTTGATGACATGTGATTCTGTTGTCTTTTTTAAATCAGATGAGATGAAGCAAGGATAGAAAAGTGTAGGGTTGGCAAGATGGCCTGATGATATGAATTCAATCCCTGGAATCCACTTAAAGGAAAAAGGAACAAATTGACTTCACAGTTGTCCTCTGGTTTCCATATGTACTCCATAGCTCTCATCTTCCCAGATCATACATGCATGGAAGAATACTCATGAATAATGCATTTTTATAAAGAAGATAAAATAGTTTTTTTGGCTTGGAAGAAGAAAGATGTGTATAGATAGTAAAGTAAAAGAAGATAAGGCGATTCATTGTACTTGGTCATTAGGAGAATAGTAAAAATATGAATGGATGCTAAGTACATAGTTTGCAAACTAATTAAAAAGTAATTATGAAATGTAAAATTTAAGGCATGTTTTCAGAACAAAATGGTATAAAATACTTAGTCTCTTTGTTACATGATACCATTTTGGGTTTAAGATACAGTGTCATAATTTGTATCATTTTCAGTTAATTATTTTATTTTTACTTCATTAATGATTAAACCTCTAAGATCTTGTACATGTCAAGACTAGCTGCCTTCACAGTGAGCTATATCCCCAGTACTGAGTTATTGTTAATATTTTCACATTACATGTACTATTGCATAATTATTTTAAAATTTTATTTGGGACGGGAAGGCTGATGAAACAGCCAAGCAGTTAATTTTTGGATCCTTGCTGCTCTTGAAGAAGAAACCAAGATTTGGTTCCTAGTACCTATGACTGGTGGCCCACAACCACGTGTGATACCAGCTCCTGGCAATCAAGATACCATTTTTGAGCACCTGCACTCAACATGGTATAAACTCAGGCCATTGCATACACACATACTTAAATTTTCTTTAGTAATTCTTCGTTGAGTTTCTTTTCTGACATACAGAAACTTTGAAATAATAGTAGTGTAATTTCACTGTGAGCATTTTCACCAGATGTGCTCTGCAACTGCTAGCCTGTTATCTGGGTTTTTGCTAATTATTTTCTTTCCTTTTTCTTAGGCCTTGATGTTAAAAGTGAAGCATGTCAGCGATTTTTCCGAGATGGGCTAACAATCTCATTCACAAAAATCCTTACAGATGAAGCAGTGAGTGGCTGGAAGTTTGAAATTCATGTGAGTTTTTCATTTGACTTTTCCCCCCATTTTTTTATTAGATACTATCTGTACTTACATTTGAAATGTTATTCTCTTCCCTCACCCCATCCCATCCCCCATCACCCTCCACTTGTCTTCACAAAGGTGCTCTCCCTCCTAATCACTCTCTCTCCACCCCCATTGCCTTGGCATTCCCCTACCTACATTGGGAAAACGTACTCTCCCTGGACTAAAAGTCTCTTCTCATATTGATGGCAGACACTGCTATTCTCCACTACATGTGCACCTGGAGCCATGGGCCTCTCAATGTGTGCTCAATAGTTGGTGTTTTAGTCCATAGGAGTTTCCATTTGAGTTTTAAAAAGCAGATATAGTGATCCGTTGGATGGGAAGAACAAGTCTGTGTGTGTTTGTGTAGTTTGTGTATGATATATTCAACCTATTAGAAGATAAAAATACAACTTTTAAAGTAATTTCATATTAGTTCATTTCTTTGGAGGCAGCATGGGCATATTTAAAATTAGCATGAGATTGTAGAGTTAAAAGTACTTTAATCTTTCTGGTTCTCCTAGTGCCTTGTGAGGTTAGGAAGGTCGCCACATTTTATTGAAAATCTGATGTTATCAATTATAAAATGAGCCAGTATTTTATGTATTAAAGGCAAAATGCCCAAGAAGGGGAAAATATAACACAGTTCTGGGGGCAACCAGAATAGAAGTAATGATACATAAACTCACATGTATATTTTAATTTGGGCACCTAAAGTTCCTAAGTATTTGGATTATGAGCTAATGTTTAAACAGTTATATATAGCCTTGATTCAATTTACAGTTTTGATTCCTTTTTAAGTAAAGACTACTAAAGTGGTCTCAGGTCCCTAATATCTCCAAATACTGAGCAGAGACAAAAACAAATACTTCAGTATTCATTATTTGTAGGATGAAATCAGATTTCACTCCAACAGTGAAAGAAGTTGTTTTGGGACTAATAAGATGCTTTAAAGGCTACAAACCTGTTTCTATGTATGGAAATAGTCATGAAGCAGATGATGTTTTGTGGTCTGAACCATTTTTTCAATTAGACCATGGGGTAAAAGTCCCACCATCTGTTTTAACATAATTTCTTAGATTTAGAAATGCAGAGCTTGGCAGTGTGTACTCTTCCATCTGTGATAATTGATACATTATTTCAATTTTAGAAAAATGGGAATTTTTATCTTGTCTGAAGATATCAGAGCAGGATTTGGCTACTCATAGTACCTACTTCATTTTTAAGCAAGTAACATTGAAAGCAAATTAATTTCGTCATAATACTAGTGGATAAAGTAATTATCTACCAGTATAAAATGAGGAGCTCATTTAATATTAAGGGTAATTAGGGTTACATCTGTTTGAAATTGCAATGTTTTCACATTCTAAATCACCTTTCTCCTATATATGACAGAGATGTATTATTAACAATACTCATCGCCTGGTGGAGCTATGTGTGGCTAAGTTAGCCCAAGACTGGTTTCCACTTCTAGAACTTCTTGCCATGGCCTTAAATCCTCATTGCAAATTCCATATCTACAATGGTACACGTCCCTGCGAGTCAGTGTCCTCAAGTGTTCAGTTACCTGAAGATGAACTATTTGCTCGTTCGCCAGACCCTCGATCACCAAAAGTATGTTATTTTGTTATTTTCAAATTTAATTAAGATTGTTTTGCTCTACCACAGAACTTTAATCTCGGTTTTCTGGTAACATGGCAAAAGACTGGTTTAATTATACTCTGAAAGAGGTTCTGCATTATTGTTTAGTTTATACCAAAGCTATATTTTATTTATTTTAATCCTTTTTTTATTGAAGAACTTTATTTAAAAAAACAAAGATAAATGTACAAATTTTAAGCATTTTTGCATAAAAGTATGCGAATACATTTTTTTGTCATTGCTTGGCTTTTTTTTTTTAAGGTTTGATAGTATGCATTAAGTTCTTACTAGTTACAATGAGCATAAAGTACATGTAAAACCGGATGTAACCTGGAATTAGTCAAAGTTTTTTTGGTGTGTAAGGAGTAAACATAGTGTTTTTTTTTTTTTTTTCTTTTCTTTTCTTTTTCATGAACTTCACACAGTCTGTGAGTTGTTTCTGGGGTGTTCAGAGCTTTTTGGGGTTAGTATCCAATTATCAGTGACTGCATATTATGTCTGTTGTTTTGTGACTGGGTTACCTCACTCAGGATGATATTCTCTAGATGCATCCATTTTTTTAAGAATTTCATAAGGTCATTGTTTCTGATAGCTGAATAGTACTCCATTGTGTAAATGTGACTGGGTTACCTCACTCAGGATGATATTCTCTAGATGCATCCATTTTTTTAAGAATTTCATAAGGTCATTGTTTCTGATAGCTGAATAGTACTCCATTGTGTAAATGTACCACGATTTTTGTATCCATTCATCTGCTGAAGGACATCTGGGTTCTTTCCAGCTTCTGGCTATTATAAATAGAGCTGCTATGAACATTGTGGTGCATGTGTCTTTGTTGTATGTTGGAGCGCCTCTGGGGTAAATGCCCAGAAGTGGAATAACTGGGTCTTCAGGTAGTACTATGTCCAATTTTCTGAGGAATCGCCAGACTGATTTCCAGAGTGGTTGTACCAGTTTACAACCCCACCAACAGTGGAGAAGTGTTCTTCTTTTTCCACATCCTCGCCAGCATCTGCTGTTGTCTGAATTCTTGATCTTGGCCAGTCTGACTGGTGTGAGGTGAAATCTCAGGGTTGTTTTGATTTGCATTTCCCTGATGGCTAAGGATGTCAAGCACTTCCTTAGATGCTTCTCAGCCATTCAATATTCGTCAATTGAGAACTTTTTGTTTAGCTCTGTACCCCATTTTTAATAGGGTTGTTTGATTCTCTGGTGTCTAGCTTCTTGAGTTCTTTGTATACCTCGGATATTAGGCCTCTATCTGCTGTGGGGTTGGTAAAGATCTTCTCCCACTCTGTTGGCTTCTGTTTTGTTTTCTTGACAGTGTCCTTAGCCTTACAGAAACTTTCCAATCTCATTAAGTCTCATTTGTTAATCTTTGACCTTAGAGTATGAGCCATTGGTGTTTTGTTCAGGAAATTTTCTCCTGTGCCTATGTGTTCTAGGGTTTTCCCTACTTTCTCATCTAATAGTTTCAGTGTATCTGGTTAATGTGGAGATCTTTGATCCACTTACACTTGAGCTTTGTACAAGGAGATAAGAAAGGGTCTATTTTCATTCTTTTGTATGCTGAGTGCCACTTGGACCAGCACCATTTGTTGAATAGGCTGTCCTTTTTCCATTGAATGTTTACTGCTCCTTTGTCAAAAATCAGGTGACCATATACATGAGGGCTCATTTCTTGATCTTCTATTCTATTCCATTGATCCACATGCCTATTTCTGTACCAGTACCATGCAGTTTTCAGCACAATTGCCTTATAATATAGCTTGAGTCAGGGATAGTGATTCCTGCAGATGTTATATTTTATTATTTGTACTACTATTTGGTTTTTCTCTGTAGTAATAATTGACATCTGATAACCAAGTGTGTTTTGAGACTTTTATAGTCATAGAATTTTAGATCAGTGCTTATGGCTTCTTAAAAATCTTCTCCATGTTAATTAACTATACTTAATTCCTGTTTGTTATCTTTTACTCTACCTAGAAATAGTCATAATTGGGTTAATATATAATGTTTTCATAATAATAATAATAATAGAGAAAGATTATGACTGATTAAAAACCTCAGTTATGAGTCAATAAGGCTATCATGATTTTATATATTCTAAGTGTTTTTAAACTTCAAAATAGATAAGTGGTATGCATGCTTAATAATACATAACAAAAGTAAAATAGTAGAAATTATAAGATTATAAAAAGTGCTAACAATACATAATTTCTAAATTTAGACTTTAGGGACACTTTTTCAAGATTTATTTATTTTCTATTCCTGCATGTATGTTTGTGCACCATGTGTATGCCTGGTGCTCTTCGGAGGCCAGAAGAAGACATTGGATCCCCTGTAATTGGAGATACAGAGTGTTGTGAGTCACTATGTGGGTACTGGGAATTGAACCCCATTTCTCTGTAAGAGCAAAGCTGAGCCACCAATTATGTTAAACTTAGAACTGTTATTTTTCCAGTTCATATTCTTGCCACTAGATGGCTTGGTTTTGCTTGAGTAGCATCCAGTTACCCTCAAAGTAATGATCTTCAAAGCCAGCCATGGTGGCATACATCTTTAATCCCAGAGGCAGAAAGAAGGCTTGGTTGGATCTCTTGAATTCAAGGCTAGCCTGGTCTACAAAGCAAATTCCAAGACAGCTGGGACTATGCAGAAAGACCCTATGGGGGTGAGAGTGGAGAAGTCTGTCTATACCTACATTTCTTTTATTTCATTTCTTTTCTCAGTCAATAATCTTCTGCTTCAGGGGCTCACAGAAAATAACTCGATTTAACATGAATAATGCAAAGATTTGGAGTGACGTCTGGCTGAAGATATTTTACTTATTTGAAATCTGATTCTTACACAAAAACTGTCAAAGACAAACATTCAAATCTTTGAGTTTAGTATATACTTTTGTTAGATTATGGTTATAATCTTTATTTCTGGGGAGTTGTCTAGTAGCCACTGAAATCTGAGGAATTTTGTAATTTTTTTTCATTGTTGAATCTTTGTAAACTTGAAAAAATTTATCAAGAATGTCATTGGTCAGAATTTTCAACTCTGTCCCTCTTTGGATGCAGACACTATGATATAAAACATAAACTTTCCAAAGATTGAGCATTTTTAGGCTCAATATGTAGACCAGACTCAAGAGATCTGGCTGCCTCTGCCTCCTGAGGGCTGGGATTAGTGGTGTGTGCTACTCGGTATACCAAGCATATATGAGATTCTTAAAAAAAAAATGAGTATTAAAAATATAGGTAAAATTACATTTAAAAGTGCATGCACATTCTAGGCTATGAAATCATTTCAAAAAATTTTCTATGTAGGATTGGTTTGATGTTGCCAGTTCCAAGGTATATGATTCCTCTTGATGTCCACAGGTATGTGGTACACATACATGCAGACAAAACACTCAGAAACATAAATTCTTTTAAAAAGAGAAATATATAACTATTAAATATATCAGCTCAGTAGTCTTAAAGCATGCTTAGCACCTTACTGAAGAAAAATTTAAAAATATATAACAAATCCATATCTTGTTTAAAAAAAAAATCCCAAAAGAGATCTGGTAAGCTTTGGGCCTGGGGCAAGAGAGATGGCTCAGTGTTTAAAGAGCACTTGTTGCTCTTTTAAAGGAACCAACTTTCCTTTAAAGCTGACAGCACCCATATAATAGCTCACTATCATCTTTAATTTCAGCTTTAGCGGATCCAAAGGTCTCTTCTGGTCTCTGGACATGGACACCAGGCATGCACAAGGTGCAAATGCATGCAGATAAACACCCAGACACATAAAAAAATGAAAGTTTAATGACTTAAAATGGTCTTTTAATTGCAAAGGAAAATGTAGGAAAATAGAAAAATATACTGAAATTTGTAGTTTAGATTTCTTAGAATTTTATATTGCTACAATTTATTTTTTGTATTTGGTCTTAAAAAATATTAACAGCTGGGCATGGTGAGGTTTCAGGCAGGTGGTGGGATCTCTCTGAGGTTTGAGGCTAGCCTGATGTGCAGAGCAAGTTCCAGGACAGCCAAGGCTACACAGAGAAACCCTGCCTCAAAAAACAAAACAAAATAAATATTAATATTAAAATCTTTTATTCAGTGTCACTCTTTTAAAAATTGCTATAGGTATTGTTTTTGCTTAGGGCATAATAAAGAAATCGTCTTTCCTTCCCTTTCCTGTTTTTTAAAAATGGCCTTTTAGATGGTGGGAAGGTATAAAAAAGGTTGTCTTAATACTTAGCTTTCAGATATATTTCTCTTTTGTAACCTTTTAGTTCATTTTAAGTTGTTTTTAATTGCAAACGTGGTTGAAAAATAATCAAGCGGGAACTTAATGTATTGATATAAGTTAGCAAAAGCATTCAGATGTTCTAGTTCTACCATATATTCCACCTTATTAAGTTTTCTTTTTAATTTTTTTCTCTTTTGTTTGCCCTGCAATGCAAATAGTTTATCAAACTTGTGCCTTTGCTCATGGTAGACAACGTTCAATTTCTGCAACAAACGTAGTTTAGTTTTCAGTTGACAGTTCACTTTTAGGCTTTAAGATTATGTGGGAAAGTTAAATACTTATAGCTACAATAAGAAATTCTCAGAATTTTTACACTAGATTTTCTTTGATCTATTATTTAAGGTGTTTTTAACTTTTTATGTTGTTTATAATACAAGTGCTTTTAGGTATTTAGGAAAGCCATGCACTCTTAAAAGTGGGATAGCTGACAGAAACAGCTTACCAGGCAATACTGATATGAGCAGTGTGTTTCTGTAATTTAATTCATGATTACTATTTATGCTGCTGTATCACAGGTCGATTACTGTGAATGTTTTGAAGCCTTTTCAAGAATGATTTAACATTAATTGGCTTTAACATATCAGTCAAAATAGTACTTTGTTCATCCTAAATGCCAAGAAAGTAAACTTCTTGTTAATTGTATTACAGGGTTGGCTAGTGGATCTCCTCAACAAATTTGGCACTTTAAATGGATTCCAGATACTGCATGATCGCTTTATTAATGGATCAGCATTAAACGTTCAGATAATTGCAGCCCTTATTAAGTAAGTAACATTTTAAAGTGAAATGTTAAATATGTTGTTAGTTTTTGTTTTTATTTTGACTCAATTCAGAAATGGAGTAATTGGGGTAGAGAGATGGCTCGGTGGTTAAGTGGCTGTTCTTTCTGATGACCTGAGTTTTATTCCCTATACCTGTGTCAGGTAGCTTACAACTGTCTTTAACACCAACTCTAGGAGAATCTGGCATCTCTGGCTTCTAAGGGCATCTGCAAATACCTAATCCAAATTTGAAAACATATACACACAGAAAGTGTTTTTTAAAATAATACATGTGCTATGAGAAATTACTAAGTTGATGTGAAGAAATCAAGTATTTACAGGAGTTTCCTATCTTATTTCAGACCATTTGGACAGTGCTATGAGTTTCTTACTCTTCACACGGTGAAAAAATACTTTCTTCCAATAATAGAAATGGTTCCACAGTTTTTAGAAAACCTAACTGATGAAGAACTGAAGAAAGAAGCAAAGAATGAAGCCAAAAATGATGCTCTTTCAATGATTATTAAATCATTAAAGAATTTAGCTTCACGAGTTCCTGGACAAGAAGAAACTGTAAAGAACTTAGAAATATTTAGGTTAAAAATGATACTTAGGTAAGTTATTTATCTTGAAAATAATTATTTACATGAATTTTTAGAATGAACTTACAACTGAATTTCTCTTACAGATTATTGCAAATTTCTTCTTTCAACGGAAAGATGAATGCACTGAATGAGGTTAATAAGGTGATTTCCAGTGTGTCATACTATACCCATCGACATGGCAGTCCTGAGGAAGAGGAGTGGCTCACTGCAGAGAGGATGGCTGTGAGTAAATGAACATATAAGCCTTGAATGGCTGTCAGTAAAATTAGTAATTTTAACATTCTAAAATAAAGTTGAAAGTTGGATGTTTTAATTAATTTACAACTTGAAACTTTTAACCTTGAACTTTTTAAAGTAGCAGCATACTTTTGTGGTTGGCCGCATATATCTTTGTTAATTTATTGCTGAATGTAATTATTAGATTATTACAAGTTTTGCTATAGAAATTTTAGAAGTAAGCTCAGGAATGAATGGGATAGTATTTGAAACATAATTGAAGAAGGGTCTTGTACATATGACCAATTCTAGTTAATGTCTTTTAAACACAAAATACACAGGAGAGTATGGTAGGGCACAACCAGAATCTCAGCACTACGGAAGTGGAAGCAGGAATATTTGCTACGTGCTTAAGGCCAGCCAGACTTACATATTGAGACCCTCTCTCTCTCTCTCTCAATATATATATATATATATATGAATGGGAGGTACACAAATTACTTTTTATCTTGATTTTTAGATTTTGTTTTTAAAGTGCATAATTTTGTATCATTTTAGCATTAAATACTTAGAAAACTTTTTGTTTCCCTTTATATTTTATGTATGGCTGCTGTAATAAATTAATAATTATAAAACTCATGTTATTTGAGTACATATGTGGCAATTATGAGACGTGTAGCAAACCAATATCTTTAGAGAGTCTCTTCTGTTAATATTTTGAGAAATGACTAGAATGTGATTTAAAAAGAAAATATGAAGAAATTTGAAGTATAGCTAGCTCATTAAGGCCTTTGGTTTAGTTGTCAACAAAGAAAAGTTTACAAGATATTTAAACCAGTCCCTGGGTTAGGAGGTCAGGTGGTAGATGTCTAGTTTTCTATATGTCATGTGCTTGTCTACATTGAGACTGTTGTTTGTCCTTGAGCTGTGTGACCCCATCCTAAAGTATATAGAAAATATCATTAAATGTATAAAAAATTGTGATAGTGTGATATTGCTTATATATTTGTTATATTTTAGAAAAAAATGATTTATTTAATAAGTTGGGAATTTTTAAACCTATATTAGCAAAAAAAGAATCATATTTATAACATTTTTGGGCTGTCCTACCTTTATTCTAAGAAAGTTGAGTATTGGATTATCTTTTTAAAAAAATTCATGAGTCCTACTTTATTGCTCTTGAAGTTAGGTAAATGGCAGTCACGCTGGCTTAGTCTAGCACAGTATTACAGAAACAATGGAAGTATGAAGACTTGATTCAGATTCCTGTGCCAATATCTGCACACCGTTTACTGTGCCAAGAAAATGTATCTCTTACTTAGATTTCAAAGATGCAAACAACAATAGCATCCAGTACATGTCAGTCAGTTAATAAACATAGTCTTTTAATCTAATACCAAAATCATTCTGGGGCAGAATTAGTTTAAGGAACCAAATACCGAAGATATTTGTGTGTGCCCATTCTACTTAAACCTTAAGTGATGCATTTAAATAATATTATGAGTTAAATGCTGGAGTGTATAATACCTTTTTGATGATTTCAGTTTTTATAATTTATGGAGATATTCACCAATAAATTACTTCGTCAGGCATGGTAGTTTCCAGCTTCAATCCCAGCGCTTTGGATAGATGTGGAGTCATGAACATCACAAGCTTAAGACTAGCTTATGCTACATAGCAAGATGCCATTTTAGGGGTAAAAGATAAGAGATTACTGCAAATTTTTTAGAGTAATTTTTATGAATACAATGCATTCTTGCATATTATTTTGTGTACATGCTTATGGAGTTCTATGTATTCGTTAAATTATATTTTAGTACTTTTAAAAAGTCTTCGTGTTTTATTTTGTTTTGAAACCTGGTTTTTATATTATTTTTAGGAATGGATACAGCAGAACAATATTTTATCCATTGTTTTACGAGATAGTCTTCATCAACCACAATATGTAGAGAAACTAGAAAAGATTCTTCGCTTTGTCATAAAAGAAAAGGCTCTGACCTTGCAAGATCTTGATAATATCTGGGCAGCACAGGTATGGCTCTTGAAACCTCTTAAATGCTTCTGGAAGAAATTCTTCTAGAAACTTCCTGAAGTTGTCAGGAATGCTTGATTACTCAACAGTTCATGTTTGGCAAAATTTAAAGAGTCAAAAAATAAGGGAAATTGAGTGTTTGTGTATATCTGCAATCTCAGTACATAGAAAGTGTACAAGTGGGAGATTTATGTATTAGAAGGTAGCTTAGTATACAAAGTGCAAATTTCTAACTCAGAAAATAAGGGCTAGGGATACATATGACTCAGTGTAGTTAAATCACTCAATTCCAAAAGACTTCTAATTTACAAAGCTTTGGTTTTTTGGGGTTTTTTTTGTTGTTTTTGTTTTTTACTTTATAGAAATACAGAAAATAGCTTTGCTTTTTAGTATTTACTACTTCAATTTTGGGAAAAATAATGTGCCTTATTTGTGGTATTAAAGTATTAGTATATTCAATAAACTAATTAAAAATTGTATATTTCCTAAAGTATATATTAACTGTGTATATGCAGAAGTGAAATTGTCAGATTTCAGAACTAAAGAATCAATAGTTAAGAATTTTATGTGGCAGTTAAATGGAAATGATGATAATTTCCTGTTGGTCATTAGGAATCAGTATAGGTAATGGTTCTCTTGTTCACAGTCTAGTGTGCTATGTGTGCTATGTGATCTTTGTTTTTATGAATAAGGCAGGGAAACATGAAGCCATTGTGAAGAATGTACATGATCTACTGGCCAAATTGGCATGGGATTTTTCTCCTGAACAACTCGATCATCTTTTTGATTGCTTTAAGGTAATTATTAACACAGCAAAGTTATTACTATTTTATTTTTAGATAGAATTGAGTCATTAAAACTTCAAGTTATTCTTAATCCACAAATACCTCAAAAGCTCATAAGACAGCTTCTGATATGAAAGGACTTTATCTTGTTTGAAAGACTTTTCCAGTGTTTTCTTTCTAAGAACTTGATTTTCATTTTCATGATAGTGCTAAGAGCCCTAATAAAGACTCTTGTTCAAAATTCAGGTTACTGTTTTGAATTTTTCCAGTCTATTTTGGAGAAGAGATTGACGTTTAGAAAAGTAGGAAAGGAAGATTGTGAGAAACATAAGAGATGGCAATAAAAGAAATATTAATACAATGGTGTTCTGGGGATATATACTTGGGTAAAGCCTAACTTAATAGAAAAATGTAGCAGTTTACAAGGCAGTGCCAGACCATACAGTCATACTCACATTGGTTCTGTCAAGTACTTTTATATAGTGTTAATAGTCTTTCTCACTAGTTGCTGAGATTCAGTGCATGGTTAATTGATTAGTGAATTTATGAATTAAGAGCATGACATTATGTTTACAAAGAGAAGGCCTTTTAACTATTGGCATTACATCATTAGCCAGCAAGTATTACTATTCAAAATAGTGATTCTGACTGGGAACATAAGTTGCTGTAACACTTTGGAAGGTTATGTGGTGTTTCTGATGAAATATAATATTCTGGGAATATCAGTATAGCTCAACAGTAGAACACTGGTATAACAAGACCCCCATTCAATCCCAAACACCAAAAAATTCTTGGATATATGTACCAGCTTGCATGTCCAAAAACACATTAACTGAAGTGGTTTGTAAAAAACTTTCAAATGGCTCTGTAGAGAGGTTATATAAGGGATGTTCATGTAATGGGAATGGGAATATGCAAGCTGGAGTGAATTAGCAACATGGATGAATTTCATTGGCAGTATACCGAAAAAAAGGACTAAAACTATGTAGTAATTTCTGTACCTTGATTAAATTAACATAAATTTCAGAAATAGTCCCCAGATGACTCCTAGGAATTTTTCACCACATATGAATTTTAATGTAGTTAATGGTTACATAGAGCTCTACAGCAGGTACTTTTATAATAAAACCAGTTTACATCTTCAATGTATATTTCACAGTAGGGAAAAAATGACTTCTACCCCAAGCATATTAAGTCAGTCACTAGGTACAAAGCCTAAAAGTCTGAATTTTCATTAATGTGTCAGTTATAAATCGGATGTCTTGTTGAAAATTTTTATTGCTTTGAAGGGAACAAATTATTAAATGACTGTTTTCTGCATTTTTAAATATATCTTACACATTTTACATATGAGAAGATAAATTTTCTGTATATATTTTACTCATCTTTTGAAATGTGATGATGAAATTTTAGAAATAACGTAAGCAGCAGTTATTGTGAATGCCCTAAAGTTAGTCATTCATCCTTAATGCTGAGGAGACTTCTGAAATAGTGCTGATAAATGGTCAATGACAGACTTGAAAGAAGAAAAGAAATAAAACAATTATCATATCCTTTGTGTCTTCTTACTCCCAGGATAATCTTTAGATAATTCCTTAATTTATTCCCCCTTTGGATTAATAAATTCTTATCAAGAGCTTGCTAAATAACAAGCAGTTTTTTTAAAAATTGGGGAGTATCTAGCTGCTTGGAACTCGCTGTATAGACCTGGTTGGCCTCAGACTGGAGAGAGCTAACACACTACCATAAAACCCTAAAAATGAGAAAGCAAAACAAGGGTCTTCATGTCATTTCAATGTCTTTCTAGGCCAGTTGGACAAATGCAAGTAAAAAACAACGTGAAAAGCTCCTTGAGCTGATTCGTCGTCTTGCAGAAGATGATAAAGATGGTGTGATGGCACATAAAGTGTTGAACCTTCTGTGGAATCTAGCGCACAGCGATGATGTACCTGTAGATATTATGGACTTGGCACTCAGTGCTCACATCAAAATACTAGACTATAGTTGCTCCCAGGTAAGGAGTTGTTGCTTGGCTTGGTTGTATGACTTTTATGCTCCTACAGTACTAGGTAAGATGGCTAAAGTACAGGGTAATTTTAGGTTATTCTAGCATTATCTTTTTAATGATTTCAAGAATTGATGTTCATGTAAGTCTGCCTTTCTGCAGTCTCTACAATAATGTTTTAACAGCCATCTGAGTCTTTATGGAAGGAAGTACAAACAATAAGTCATTTAGTGATGGTGTTGTCAAAGGTATGGCAAAGGAATCAAATAGATCATAAAATGTTAAAGCTGAGTTAGGAACTTTGTAGATAAAAGTTTGCTCATAAAAGATTAAGAACAATTAGAAATTTCTAGGTAGTAGATCATAACATTAGGATGTTGCATGTTAATGCATGATTCTGTGATGTGATAGAATCTCTTAAGTCAAACTTTACTAAATGAATGTGATAAATTTTAGTGTTTTAATTTTTCGAGTTTGGTGGTAAATGTGAAGATATGACATACCTAGAACACCTTTAAAAAAAAACTCTTAAAGTGCAGTATTCATCATGTTCATCTTATAAGAAAAACTGAGTTTTTAATTCCATGGATTATTGGAATTTAGCTCAATTTCATTATAATATACATTTATCTTTAAATACTATGACTTAGATGAGATAGAATTCTCCTGAGTATTGATCTATATAAAACACTGAAATTGTTTAAGGACCGGGACACACAAAAGATCCAGTGGATAGACCGCTTCATAGAAGAACTTCGCACAAATGACAAATGGGTCATCCCTGCACTAAAACAAATTAGAGAAATTTGTAGTTTGTTTGGTGAAGCACCTCAAAATTTGAGGTAAGATTTTAAAACTAGATAATTTAAATATTTTATTTATGGTTTGTTAATTTCAGTTGGCAAAAGAAAATTTTAAATTAACTTTGTTTTATTGAATTGCTTCATTGATGAGGAAAGTAAGCCATGATTAAGTGATCAGTATTAAATTCAAAGTGATCTTATCTGTTTCATGGTAGTTTTAAAAAAGATTGATTTTAATTTTTAAAGTTAATTTAGAAGTTTAAATTGTATGGAGATTTAAATGATAGTAGATAGCATGGTATAACACTGAATTTTTGAATATCATTTCTTAAGTATACTACGTTAGGCCAGACATGGTGGTATACACCCTTAATATAAATAAGCACTTAGCAATCAGAGGTAGATGGATTAATGTGGTTTCCAAGCCAGCATGGTTTACACAGTGAGTTCTAGGCCAGCTAAGACTACAGAGTGAAACTCTATCTCAAGCAAACAGAAAACAAAAACAAAAAATAAATACACAAAAAAATCAGGTGCTGAAGGGATGGTACAGTGCTTAAGAATACTGGGTAGTTTTCCAGAGGACTGAATTTCAGCTCACAACTCTTTGAAATCAATTTTCAGGGGATCCCATGCCCTCTCCTTGCCTCAGACACTGCACATACATGGTGCACAGACACTTGAACATGTAAAAAAATTAATATTTTGAAAAAAAAGTGAATTAACGGATAAAATAAATGTACTATCTTAAGGTTCCAAAATCTGTTTATAAATACAAATTGTCCTTTTTTTCTGGGATTGAGTTAAAATTGTTGACATAGAAAGGAAAAATTATGTGAAGTGAAAGAAAGCTGAGTGTAGTAGAACTAATATTCACAAATGAAGAGTGAACAATGCAATCATACAATCTTGGGAGTAGTCTCTAATCATGGTCTCCTTGTGTAATAGATGCAGATGGGGAAAAAACATGGTTGTCAAAGTGATCTATCTTGAGTATGTTTGGCCCAGGGTATATGTGCCACTTGTTCTTTCTGAAATCTATTAACTTGAAGAAGGTAGACATGGTATTCAGTCTCTCAGAAATTAAAAACCTTCTCTATATTAGAATGGTAGTACTACTTACGAAAGTTGACTATGAAATTTGTTTTGTGACAAAACAAACTGAAAAGGAATTAAGTATTTTTCTTTTGACAAGACCAACTGAGCTGCAAACCAAATGTTCCCAGGGTGTAACTTAAACAGCTAATAGTTTTTAAAATTTTACTACATTTTTTATTTTGGGGGGGTGTGGAGAGTAGGAATTCATTTTTGTATGGCAATCAGAGGACAACAGGTTCTCACCTTCCAAACAAGGATAATGGGGATCAAACTCGGTTTTCAAGCTGGCAGCAAGTGCCTTTTTCTGCTAAGCCATCTGTAATAATAATAGTAATAGTAATAATAAAGTAAAAAAACCACTGACCAGCAATTGCAATACCAGTTGTACAAAGAAGTTTGGATTCTTGTAATTTTCAAAAAAAAATATGTATTTTAAAAATGCTTTGCTACTGCCATATTGTAAGAATAGACACAAACTGATTCTTGAGTCTCAAGTAAAACAATTTTTATTTTTTAACACTAATTTATTTTAAGTTGCTTAATGTCATTAAGGAAGCAAATGAGTAAAGCTGGCTTTGAGTTGTTAATTAGTAGCTAGTAATTTAGTTTAATAAACGCTTGATTACAAGAGTTTAATTGCCTAATTATATTGTTAAGTTCTTCTCGTTTCAGTCAAACTCAGAGAAGTCCCCATGTATTTTATCGCCATGACTTAATCAATCAACTTCAGCACAATCATGCCCTAGTTACTTTGGTAGCAGAAAACCTTGCAACTTACATGGAAAGCATGAGACTGTATGGCAGAGGTATGTATTATAGGGTAACTGAACTGTGGGAAGTAACAGTAATTGCTGTTTTCTATAAATTATCTTAGGAGTGACAGTTTTATTTTAAAGAACTAAAACCAGTTGGTTTTATGAATTCTTACTTTGTACATCCATATATATTGTCACATCTTACATATATACAATGTTCAATACTTTTTACTCAGTATTTGCCTTTCTCAGTTAAATTTGGTTTCTGTTTTGCCTCTACTTGGCGCTCAGGAATTTCTTCTGACTTTCTAAGATATGTGCCTGATTTGTTTTACTGCATCACCTTTTACGAAAATTTTTCATATACTTCTGTAAGTTCAGTGTCTTCCATATGTGAAGCCTTATATCAAAATATTTGACTTCTAAACAGCATGTCAAAATCTGTGTACTAGTGTGCTTCTTAGTACACACTCTGTCTTATGTCATATTTATAGTCCAGCATTCCCAAAAGAAAAGCCATCTCCTGATGTTCTGGTTTGCCCCTACAGCCATTGAGAACTTTATGCAGTTTCAGTGCTAGAAGCTGAATTATACATGATTTCTACACATACTATTTATTCATTTGCCATGTTAAAGGATTTGCAATGAGTATATTAAAAATAAGATTTGTAACATTATTTCAGTAGAATGAACTTGACATTGAATTAAATTCATAAAAATTTTATTTTATTTTTTACTTATAAATCACCAAACTTTTGTTTTTAACACTAAAAATTCAGATAACTCAAATCGTTTCTCATCACCATGGTAGAACATTGAACGTTATATAGGTATACAACCACGTGGTATGTGTTCTATACCAAAGAAAACCAAAATCGGAGAGATAGAACGGTCAAAAACTCTGCATGTAGACACTCAAACATTGAAACTTAATTTATCAGACTTTTTCTATGATCTCTTGGAGATTTTAATTATCAGTACAGACACAGTACCTTGCCCCAAGGTAAGTGTCATACAGGCTATATTTTATTGTCAAAAATTAAGGACTATGCTTTTGGGTATTTAGGAGGTGGTACTTGTGTAGTTTATTTTTAGTTCAACCTTACTAAGGTTTTCTATTCCATTTGAGTCAAATTCTACATGAATTACTGCCTTATCTTAGTTTTGCAGTCACAAGAATGCTTGCATTTTTCAAGGCTTTTTTTCCTTTTTTTTTTCTTTTTTTCTTCTTTTAAGCAGTCATTAAATTTATTTTCTGAATAAGTTTGCTTAAAATATTAGACTTTTAAAAAATCATTTATTTTATAAAATATAGCTCACAAAATTTGTAACATATATGATGAATACATGATTTTTTTCCTTTTTCTTTTTTTCTTTTCTGTTCTCTTTTTCTAAGAAGGACTGAGGTGTCCACATTCTGGCCTTCCTTCTTTTTGAGCTTCATAAGGTCTGTGAGTTGTTACTTGGGTATTCAGACTCTCTTTTAAGGAAGACACTTGGCAGACCGGGTTGTTAAATTTCTCTTTGTACATTAGGCCATGAATTCATAGGGAACAGGGTCCAGCAGTTCAGGCTCCTTTCCTTTAGTCCTCACAAAGTGCATTTCTCTGGGTGGCACAGGCTGGTGCTTCAGCTGAACCCAGGTGCCCTTCTCCTTGCCTTCCTTTTCTTCTGTTTTTTCTCCCTCTTCAGGAAGCTGTCTCTGCTCTTTGAGTGCTTGATGTGCTCAATCCGAACACAGTGATCCTCTTAGCCAGAGTCTCGCCCTTATCTTGCTTGTTTATAATGATGCCCACAGCATGTTATAGCCTCTTCCACACTATAGCCTCTTCCAGTTTTTTTTTTTTTTTCTTCATGCTAACACTTATGGGGCATTCCTTTCTGAACAGTGCCCATTCCCTTGATGTCTACAATAATATCACCCTTCTTGTAGATTCACATGTATATGGCCAAAGGAACAACTCCATGTTTCCTAAAAAGGCTTAAAGTACATATCCCTTTGTATTCTTCATTTGGTGAGTTAACTGGAAGATGGCTACTGCCTTTTTTCCCTTTTCTTATATTGTCTATTTCTGTGTGTGTGAATAAATGTAAGTCTGCACATACATTATCCAAGTCTGATATATGACTGACTCAAACAATAGTATTTTTTATGACCATGACTAAGTTACTTATGCTAAAACAATATCTGGCACATAGCAAGTACTGAATTTTTAAAATATTTTCCTCTGAATTCATTGATACCACACACCTTTATGTCTAAAAATCAGTCTGTATACTATTTCACTATAATAGTGTGGTTTTAGTGAACACTAATCTAGGTATTTCAATATAGGCAAGAGGTTAATTTTTAAAGCTACTAAATTTGTATTGAATTCATATTAAATTACTTCTGTGATAGTAATGTCTGCCCAATTTTTGAGTTTGCAATTGTGCAAGTAAATTACAGAATTTGTTGCTTATGCATAGTGAAGGTGTTTCGTGAATGTTATTTATAACATCAGACTTCCACAGTTAACTGATAATCTGAATTACAAGTAACCATTGCATCAGCAGTAAGTATATGTTTTGTTCCATGAGCACCTTCAGCTTGGGTGAGACTATGTATCAGTCAAATGTTTAGAAGATTTCAACTTCTATGTTTGAGTTGTTTATGTCTTGTTTTGTTTTGGTCCATGTTGTTCTTCACAACTTTTCCATCTTCTCCTCCTCTGGAGAAAGGAAGATCTTACTGTATAATTCAGGCTGTCTTGAAATTGTATACAAGATTGCCCTTGATCTCACTGAAATCTGCTTGCTTCTGCTTCCCAAGTACTGGAACTAAAGGCATGCACCACTATACCCAGCACTATCTTCTATATTAACTTTCTTAAATAAAGGAAGATGAACTACTAAAAATTTCCCCAATATTTGCCTATGTGTTGTGACTACTAGTTCTTTCATGTGCTGGTGCTTTACCAACCAATCTTTCTGGAGTTTTTCTGTACAGACAGCAAAGTGTAAACTACCTTTCAGTTGTCACTGAAGCTTTAGTTCACTGGTAAGGACCTCAACACTTAAATAGAAATGTGATTTACCTCATCACCTTTTCTTGTTTTCAGACTTGAAGTACAAAGTTTATATTGGTTTAAAAAATACAGTATTAACAACTTTGTTAGCATTTCTACCTACTACCTATCTGGAGAAATGGCTGTTTTGGGGCCTGGAGCAAGAACTTCTTAAATGGAAAAGTGTGAAAGTGATCAAAGAATCAAGTTTATGTTGAAAGAATGAAGGATTCAGTGTTTATTGGCCAAAACTAGAACAAAATAAAAATAACTATATACATTGAATAAATAAAATACAAACTCATATAAAGGAAAAGACTCAGTAGACTTCGACAAAACAAACATTTAACTGGATAAAAATACAAAAATAATTTTAAAGTGTCTAGAAATTGTTATAAGGAAGTATAACAAATAAGATCTAAATCTCAGAACTAGCAGTTGAGCCACAACTTGTTCATTCACTATGAAGAAACTATTCTGGACTAGTTTGACTAATGAGTAATCCCCTCCTCACAGGTCCTAGTCTAGGAATGCACTTGGCTTCTTGCACAGCAAGCTGCTAGCCTTAGTCCTTTGTTACAGATGCCTTCTTAAATAGGCAGATGTAACTTCATTATTCTGCCTACTGGTATCTATGTGAGTTGAAGCTTAACTCCAAACATTATAAGCAGGCATTAGGGCCCTAATTATTCTGCCACAGCTGGCTCCAGTGGTCTGTACCAGTGGAAATTAATGGCTCTATTTTCACCCCTGCACATATTGATAAGTCAGAGATATCATTCTTGGAAAAAAGCTGGGTACTGTCCTGCCTCTGATTCCTGTCTAGTGACACAAGACATTCTGCCCAAAGGATAGAGAGAAGCCATAGGGACACAGTTTATGCAGTCGGTTATATTTGAAGAAACCAGAACATTCCATGCGAAGTTAATTATCTAAAAAGAGATGGGTGAAGAACATCTAAAAGGGTTGTAGCTCCCTCTTAACTGCTTCCAAGTTAAATGGTACAGCAAACCATTTCCACCTAGAAGACAAAATGAGCTCTTCTTTGATCCCAGTCTCACAAAGACTCAAAACTGCTGTGTAAGTGTATTATGCTACATCACTCACTCAGAGCTGGCTATGGAACAGGTTGAAATTTCTACAGAGAAACTATAGGTAGGTAGCTAGTAAGAACTTTAAAAATGCTCAATAGTGTTAATTTTAAAAATGTGAGCCAAAACCACTGTAAGAAAGAGTATATTGTGATATAGGACAATACTTGGTATTGCTTAAACTGCTAAGAAATTGGATCTTTACTCTTTGTGAGCTTATTTACTATTAGATTGGCAGTTCTTCTAAATATTAAACAGAATTTACCATAGTATGGTTCATACTCAAGTAAACTGGAAGCAAACTAATAAAAACTAGTGTCTCTTCTGTCACAGCAGCAGCCCCAGCGGCATCACCTCAGCCCAGTTTCAGCCCCAATCCCACCCATTGCCAGTTCTGCCACTGGCACCCGTGATCCTGCTGTAACTATGCCTGCAGCTCCGGGCCAGACCCCAGCGTCTACACCAGCCCCTGCAGAGACTCTGGTGCCCTCAAGGCCTGGGCCTGCCCTCCTGAGGCCTTGTGGTCAGGCTATACCCAGTCATTTTGACTTATCAGTCATTTGGATAGCTGTGAATGCAAAGAGGGAAGCTGGTAGTGGAACCCTGCTGGGAACTGTTGACAAGCACTCACATAATTACATGTATATGAAATGCCTCAGATAATACTCTGGGTTGTGTATGGAGGAAACAAAAAAGATTTGTACAATCTTTTATTTTCTTTCAACTTTATTTTTTTAAAAAGAGACGTACAGATTTTTAAAGGCCTTTTGGCATAACACTATGAATATATTTTTGTCAGCACTTAATTCTTTTAGAAGTTTGATAGTATGCATTGAAATCTAGTAGTTACCATAAGCATAAAGTACATGTAGAACAGAATGTAACATGGAAATAGTCAGTTTTCTTGGTGTGTATAGATTTTTGAATACTAAAAATTGCCACAGGGCTATATTCTTAGCTCTTGGATTATTAATGATTTAAGGCCCAGGAGTACTACATTCTGAGAGGGTGCTATATACTTATTTTTTTTTTCCTCAGAAGGACTGAGGCTTTTACTTTTTGGCCTTTGTTTTTCTTGAGTTTCATATGAACTGTGAGTGGTTTCTTGGGTATTCAAGAGCTTTCTGGTGCTAGTATCCAATTATCAGTGATGCATATTATGTCTGTTCTTCTGTGACTGGGTTACCTCACTCAGGATGATATTCTCTAGATGCATCCATTTTTCCTATGAATTTCATAAAGTCATTGTTTCTAATGAGTAGTACTCCATTGTGTAAATATACCACAATTTTTGTATCCATTCATCTGCTGAAGGACATCTGGGTTCTTTCCAGCTTCTGGCTATTATAAATAGGGCTGCTATGAACATTGTGGTGCAAATATCTTTGTTGTGTATTAAAGTGTCTCTGGGGTATATGCCCAGCAGTGGAATAGCTGGGTCTTCAGGTAGTACTATATCCAATTTTCTGAGGTATCGCCAGACTGATTTCCAGAGTGGTTGTATTAGCTTGCAACCCCACCAACAGTGAAGTGTTCCTCTTTCTCCGCAGCCTCGCCAGCATCTGCTGTCATCTGAGTTTTGGATCTTGGCCAATCTGACTGGTGTGTGGTGGAATCTCAGGGTTGTTTTGATTTGCATTTCCCTGATGGCTAAGGATGTCAAGCACTTCCTTAGATGCTTCTCAGCCATTCTATATTCCTCAATTGAGAATTTTTTGTTTAGCTCTGTACCCCATTTTTAATAGGATTGTTTGATTGTCTGGCGTCTGTCTTCTTGAGTTCTTTGTATATATTGGATATTAGACCTCTATCAGATGTGGGGTTGGTAAAGATCTTTCCCCAACCTGTTGGCTGCTGTTTTGTTTTCTTGACAGTGTTCTTAGCCTTACAGAAACTTTGCAATCTCATTAAGTCCCATTTCTCAATCCTTGGTCTTAGAGCACAAGCCATTGGTGTTCTGTTCAGGAAATTTTCTCCTGTACCTATGAGTTCTAAGGTTTTCCCTGCTTTCTCATCTAATACTTTTAGTGTACCTGGTTTAATGTGGAGATCTTTGCCACTTGCACTTGAGCTTTGTACAAGGAGATAGGAAAGGGTCTATTTTCATTGTTTTACATGCTGAGGTACAATCTCTTAAGATGAGAAATGTAGTATACTACAAGACTGGTAATTATACAACTCTCTTAAAAACCTGAAGTCTTTAAATTGATGATGTTGATGATGATTAAAATGTATTTTATTTGCTTGAGGTGGGAACACATAACCTTTCATCTCCGCACTCAGGAGGCAGAGGTGGGCAAATTTCTGTTACACAAGGAGTCCAGGACAGCTAGAGCTACACAGAAACCTTGCCTGGAAAAAGCAAGTTTATTAACATGAATTTAAGTGATTTTGATTCTATTTTATGTGAATGAGTGTTTTACTGGTATGTATATGTTTACCATATACATGTCTGTTGGATGAAGCTGTCAGAAGAGGACATCCGATCTCCTGGAAGTGGAGTTACAGTTTGAGCCACTCTGTTTTGCTGGGAAATGAACCCATCTCCTGCAAGAGCAACAAATAGTCTTACCCACTGAACCAATTCTCCAACCCCACTTAATTTTTCATAATGAAATCTAAAATGGCTCTCAGAACTTGATAGTTAAAATGAGAACTGATTTTTGTGTTGGTTATCTGCCAACCAATTTTTTAAGATTCCTAAATTGATCGTATATATTTTCTCCATGGGATGCCTGCTGCATACACAATACAAGTCAGTGGTTGTGTTCCTTATTTGCTAGCAAACAAAAGAATTGTTGAGACTATTTACAGTAAAATTATCAGCTTTTATTTGTTTGGTTTTTTGTTTTTGAGATAGAATCTTTCTATATATCTATGCCTGACCTGGAACTCTATTATACAGAGAACTGGACTCAGACTCAAAAAGATCTGCCTGCCTCTACCTCCTCATTGCTGAGACTAAAGGTGTACACTACCACTTCCCATATATATTACAAAGCTAGTGTCTTATTTTTTGACTTTTCTTGATTATTATTTGGGTTTCATTGGACTATTTCAAAGCCCTATGTCCAAAGGGTTAATAATTGAACACAGAATAGAGTAAGGCAGGTTGCTAAAACTAGTGGGGCAAAAATAGCATCTTGACATTGAAGAAGCCTGGTGAAAATCACTTCAACTATGTAATCAAAGATCATTGTGAGGATTGCCATAAAGTGACATGATCTGTCTTGTGATTGTTAATACTAGGAGGAGATAGCATCATTTCTCTAATACTTTTGCCCAAAATTTTTTTAAAAATATATTTATTTTATGTATGTAAGTACACTGTAGTATCTTCAGACACACCAGAAGAGGGCATCAGATCCCATTGCAAATGGTTTTGAGCCACCATGTGGTTGCTGGGACTTGAACTCAGAACCTCTGGAAGAGCAGTCAGTGCTCTTAACCACTGAGCCATTTCTCCAGCCCTTGCCCAAAATTTATATCCTGAGTATATGAAGGAGGAAAAGGGTTGTTTTAAAGAATTTTGGTAACACATTTAATAGACCATTTCCTTTGGGTTGTATAAGAGGAATGCATATTTTATTAGGATATTAGATGGGTTGGAAAGCACCAATTATCAATGTACCAATTATTAGTAGATTTGCACTTGCCTTATATAATGATAGAAGATCAATGATTTTTTTTTTTAACTGACAAGTTACTTGGTTGAAATCAGCAGTGGTATGATGATTCATATATATAATGCCTCTTTTTATTTTTCTTAATTTGCAGACCATGAAGATTATGACCCACAAACTGTGAGAGTGGGAAGTAGATATAGTCATGTTCAAGAAGTCCAAGAACGGCTTAACTTTCTCAGGTTTGTTTGATATAATTAGTATTGCCTTCTGACAAGGCATATACTGACTATGCTATCTTTATTGATTTTTTTCCCTTTGCCACAGATTCCTTTGTTGCTGAATGCTTTAAGATTAGTAAGTGGATTGTAACATTCATCCCATTTTTTAAAATGTAGGGTAGACTTCTCATTTGTTTATGCTGGAAATGTTTACTTATAGAGGACAATATTTTAAATTTTTTATTTACATTCCAAATACTGACTTCTCTCAGTCTTCCCTCCCAGAGTTCTTCACCCCATCCCCCTCCCTTAGGAGAGGACAAATTTTTATACATCGATACAAACTAGATGGAGAACCATACTATCATTAGTACCATTGAGACTAAGAAATTGAGAGAAAAATTATTTTGGACCAAAGCAGTCTGAGTCCTGTAATACATTGTTCTACAGTGGCTATCAAAGACAGTTTGAAATTGGGTTATTAATAATGTTGTCTCTAAGAAGGATGCATATATTTCATTAAACCACATTGGAATCTTCAAAGATTCCCCCCATGATATCAGCTGCTAGTGATTATGCCTTTGAAGATTTGAAAAGTCCCTTGTGCTCAAAGGTCTATAACAAGGGGTATATCTTAAGAAGTCAGACAAGTGCTAAGTGTCAGTACTTCTGAAAATTGATTTCATTTGTTGTTCTGATATAGGTCCTGGAGAGTATTTTTGTGTTTTCCCCATTCATTGTTGATTTAATTCTATTGAGCTCTTTTGGGGAGAAAATAGGAGTATATAATGATTTTAACTTGAGAAAACCTCTCCCCTCTTTTAAGAATACATATTGGCATTTGTTTAATCGACCACTTAAGTAGAAGGACCTGTCTCCTCACCTTGCTAATTGTTGCCTTAGTGAGTCATAGTTATTGATGACCTGTTTTGTATCCTTTCGGCTTACTAGAACTAGAAAATGGTGCAAGCCCCTTTGTCATATTGAAGTTTGAAATTGAAGAAGTATTACACCCCACGCTGGTTATGTTAATACTTATCTGTGGATAATAGCAGCTCAACCAGAGGCAAAAGGACCTTATTTTAATACCTCTTTTATTTTAGCCTGTGCTAATATACACTTTATATTTTACCTTCTATTTAATCAACAAGAGTCAGATGTTTTAGAGTAACCAGTGTGAGACAAATGAGTTTTTTTTTTTTTTTGCTTCCTTTTAGTTTGTTTTTTATTTTCAAGACAGTCTTTCTCTGTGTAGCCCTGGATGTCTTGGAAATAAAAACTGAGAAACAAGTTCAATATATATAATTGTGGTATAGTTATTATTTCATACATAAACAGGTAGGTTGCATTTCATAGTGAATTTCAAATAAATTAATTTTTTGTGTTTTTCTAAGATTTTTATTGAAGGATGGCCAGCTGTGGCTGTGTGCTCCTCAGGCAAAACAAATATGGAAGTGCTTAGCAGAGAATGCAGTTTATCTTTGTGACCGTGAAGCCTGTTTTAAGTGGTATTCCAAATTAATGGGAGATGAACCAGACTTAGATCCTGATATCAATAAGGACTTCTTTGAAAGTAATGTGCTTCAGCTTGATCCTTCCCTATTAACTGAAAATGGGATGAAATGTTTTGAGAGATTCTTCAAAGCTGTGAATTGTCGAGAAGGAAAACTAGTAGCAAAAAGAAGAGCCTATATGATGGATGATTTGGAATTGATAGGATTAGACTATCTTTGGAGGGTAAGTCAATAAAGAGCTCTGTCAACATTGTTCCTGATATTGTATGAATAAGTAGCTACAAAAATGTAGCATAAATAAATTATAAATGTGTTCTCTGATGTGTGTCTCAGGAGTCTGAGATGTATTGTTATCTTGTGTTTGTGTGTTCCTTACTAGCATTGTTTAACATTCTTTTAAATCTAGAAAAGTATAATGTTGATCTGTTGAAGGCTGAAGTGTCCCTTATGGTATTTTATATTTCTACCTTTAAAACTTAGGTTGGTTATATATAGCTGTTTCTATTTTTAACTTTAGTTTTAGATGTTTGCAAATCATATACATATACCAAGGTGTTTCATGTGGTATTTGAGTACTTAACACTTTTCAAATAAGTAAATCTTAGAGTTTTAGGGTGTCTGTTTTATAAGCAGTGAAAGGACTTGAACAGCAGTGCATACTTAAGTGTGGATTAAGCCCCAGGTTCAATCTTCAGCACATATTTTAATGTTACAAACTCTTCTATAAATCCAAATTTTCACTTCACACAAAATGAGTGGGTGGCACATAGTTGAAAAGTAGAGGTCTAGGCCAGCCTGACTTCCAAAAATAATAATAGCAACAATCAAAGTTTACATGATAATGTAAAATGTAAACATCATTGAATAGAGGAAGCCTGTATATTTTTGTCCATTGTCTCCAGGTTTCTTAATCTTCGCTTCTCCAAACCGTTTTACAGGGATCAGCCTTGACACATTTCATCTAAACACTAGAGTGTAGAACCCGGCTTGAAAACCACCAGTGTAAATAGGTGTGGATTGTAAATCTTGTAGCACTGAAAGTAGGGAGAATATTTATACTAATCTGTATTCAAATAGCATCTTGTTTTCTTTTAACTAGTTTAAATTCCTCCTTGAAAAGCCTCTCACACTTTGGTCAAACCATATTTTATTTGCAGTAAATTTTAAAAGTTGCATTTATTCTTTGATCTGTTTGTCTCATTTACTTAATCAACTTAACCATTATGATATTGAATAGTGTATTGAAAATAACTAAGGATATGATTTGAATGTAAATGCCCAATGAAACATTTTTTGAGTAACATTTTTTTAAATCTAGGTTGTAATTCAGAGTAATGATGATATTGCCAGCCGAGCTATCGATCTCCTTAAAGAGATATACACAAACCTTGGTCCAAGGCTACAGGTTAATCAGGTGAGGCTCAGTGTGTATATGCTAGAATCTTAATTGATAGAACTATAATTCTTACAAGATTTTTCTCTTTAAGTCAGAATTAACTGAAAATTATTTTGTTTCAGCTACAAAAACCATAAAAGCTGGGTGTGGTGGTATATGCCTGTGTCAGAGTTTGGGGGCGGGAAAATTATAGGTTTTGAGCCAGTTTGAATTATATAGTAGCACTTTGCTTCAAAATACATACATATATAAAATACTTATGGAATACTATCTAAATGAATCTTGCTTTGATAATAATCTTGAAGAGGTTGGGTTACTTTGAATGTCATTTATTACATTTTGAAATACTGAAGACTATGCTGAGCTTTTTTTCTAACTAGTATATATCCTCTAAATTTCTTTTTTAATCTCATTTATCTTTATTTGACATTAGTTTCTTTTTAAACTGTCTGCTTAAAATATGATTATTGTTTAGACCAACATTGTTATGTATTCTCATCTCTGTCTTTATTTGCCCATTATATTTGTAGGTGGTGATCCATGAAGACTTCATTCAGTCTTGCTTTGATCGTTTGAAAGCCTCTTATGACACGTTGTGCGTTTTGGATGGTGATAAAGACAGTATTAATTGTGCAAGACAGGAAGCTGTTCGAATGGTCCGAGTATTAACTGTTTTAAGAGAATATATAAATGAATGTGACAGTGATTATCATGAAGAAAGAACAATTTTGCCTATGTCAAGGTTAGTGAATAACTGATAACTGGGATTAATGTTTAGTTGCTTGGTATTTTCCTAACCCATTTCCCTATTTTAAAATGTGTATAAGGGTAAGAGAAGAAAAGAGATTTATGTTCTTGAAAATGTATTTTGACCTTTAAAAACATAAGCATCTTATGAAAATGTTTGCTTATTCTTGTGATAGAATAGTCTTTTAGAGAAGAAAGAACTCACATGAAAAGTAGTTTACAGCTTCTACAGCTTTTTTAAAAAGTTAGTGATGATTTTGTTTTTTTAAATATGTTTTCACTATGTAGCGTTCAGGATGGCCATAAACTTAGATTATCACTGCTTCCCCTGTGCAGGGATTGCTGCCCAGCATGTTATTGTTTTAAAATAATAGACCCTTTATTCCTTTGATGCCAGTTTTTATCTTAATTTTCCTTTTACATAAAAAGTACTATTTTGTGTGTATGGCCATGCATGTGCCATGGTACAAGTGTAGAGATCAGAGGACAATTTGAAATAGTTGGTTCTTTTACCTTTTGGGTCATTTGGTTTTCAGGGACCATTTGGGTGTTCAGGTTTAGTAGCAACTCCCTTTATATACTGAGACACCTCATAAGCCCCAAGTTTCAATATAATTGTGTATTATATACACATTTTTTGTGTGTATAGGTAGGTGTACCCACCATCCTCCTTTGTAGTAGCCAGCAGTAGACTTTGGATATTCTATTCTTTTGTTCTCTGCCTTATTTCATTTAGACTGTTCTCTCGGGGAGCTAGAAGCTAGATGGGCAGCAAACCCCATTCATCCTATTTTTTTCACCCACACTTTTAGTATTACAAGTGCCTCTAGTTTAAAAAAGCTTATATAGGGGCTAGAGATTTGGGCTACACCAAGCACTCTTAACCACTGAGACATCCCTTAAGTTTCAGCTTTTATACTTTGTTTGTACTGTTAAATATTATAGCATGTCTTTTAGCCTAATACTCAGGAGGCATAGGCAGAGGGAACAGTTGCAAGTTTGAGACTGACTTCCCTGGTCAATATAAGTTCTAGCTCAGCTAAGGCTCCATAGTGAAATTTTGTTAAGAAAAAAGAAAAAGGGAAAGAAAAACATGGTACATAGTGACTATTTTTTTATTTTTAAGATTTAGTTTTATTTTCTGTGTATGAGTGTTTGCTTACATGTATGTATGTGTTCCATATGCATGTCTGGTGCCCTTAGGGGTCAGAAACAAGCATTAGTTCCTCTGAGACTGGAGTTACAGACGTTTGTTAAATTTAAATTGATCCTTAATAATATAATTTCTTATTTTTTGTATCATACCTTCAAGGTAAAATGTCAACATAATGTAGTTTTTGAATTACTTGATGTTAAGAGTTTTTTTGGGCAATTCTGGGCAGTACTGCATGCTTCTAATCCCAACACTCAGGCAAAGAACGGTGGATCTCTCCCAGTGATGGGCAGCTTGGTCTACATAGCAAGTTCCATGCCAGCCAAAGCTATACAGTGAGACCCAATCTCACAAATAAATAAAGTTCAGGATTTTCTCAATGTAAATCTTATTTTACACATTTATAAACAGCAAGGATTAGTGATTTGGGCTTTACAAGTGTAGAAGTCAAAGTAATGTTCCTACTATGTCTTAATTGAAAGCAGGGGGGATAAAGTTGCTAGGAGTTGTTCATTCTGGCCTTAAATTCGTAATCTTTCCACCTCAGCAATGGCTGAGATTTTCGGAATGAGGTACCATGCCTGATATTTGTATTAATTTCTTATAGGCCAATACATTATATTATATGACTGAGCATCAAAGTACTAACAGTGGAATATAGTCATTGTGTTTTGGATGCTGGAGAATTTATAGTTAAAGAATTTTTATTTTTGGGGGAAATGTCTTCAACTCACTTTTATTTAATAAGAACATTCAGTATTAAAGTTTCTTTATTTTCTTGGCAGCTAAATTTGGAGATTTGCTGAATATAGTATTTTCTATTTCTTTTCCCCACCAGAGCTTTCCGTGGTAAACACCTCTCTTTTATAGTTCGATTTCCAAACCAGGGCAGACAAGTAGATGACTTGGAGGTTTGGTCTCATACAAATGATACCATTGGTTCAGTTCGCCGATGTATACTCAATCGAATTAAAGCCAATGTAGCTCATACAAAAATTGAGCTCTTTGTGGGTGGTGAGCTTATTGATCCTGGAGATGACAGAAAGTTGATTGGACAATTAAACCTAAAGGATAAATCAGTAAGTATATTTAGTTATCCCCTGAACAAATTTTAAATAGCACTTCACCTTGTATTTTATTGTTGAATATTTATTATGTAAATATTAATGTCAGATGCTAGGGTTATAACACTAACTCACACATGCATTGGGACATTTAGAATATATCAAAAACAAGTAGTTACAACAGAGTACTTTTTGAATGTAATTTTGAAAATATTAGCATCTAGTGCTGCAGTGGTTAAGAGCACTGACTACTTTTCCAGAGGTCCTGTGTTCAAATCCCAGCAACCACATGGTGACTAACAGCCATCTGTAATGACATCTGATGCCCTCTTCTGTTGTGTCTGAAGACCGATACAGTGTGCTCATATAAAATAAATAATTGTCTTTTTTAAAAAGAAAGTATTAGCATCTAGTTTTTGTTTAAATTATTTTATGTATGATTGTTTTGTATGCACGTATGTCTACATCATGTGTGTGCCTGGTGCCCTTGAAAATCAGAAGAGGGCATTGGATCCCTTGAACTGCTATGTGGGTGCTAGGAATAGAACACAGGTCTCCTCCAAGAGCAGCCAGTGGTCTTAATCACTGAGCCACCTCTCCAGCCTCAGCATCTAGTATTTTTTAATTCAATTGTTGACATATCACTAGCTTCCAAATTTTCTGTTTTCTGTTGTTTTTTCCTTTTCTTTGATCCCAATATGTATCATTTTCAGCTAATTACCGCCAAACTTACACAAATAAGCTCCAATATGCCTTCAAGTCCCGATAGCTCCTCTGATTCCTCAACTGGATCTCCTGGAAATCATGGTAATCATTACAGTGATGGCCCCAATCCAGAAGTGGAAAGCTGTTTGCCTGGAGTCGTAAGTATATTCAGTTTATGCAAGGCATTATATTTGTTCAGAATTGTTGAGAATAGACAGTACATAAACAAGGATTTTGTTGTTGAACTCTTTGTTTAATGAGGTAAAGTCTCTACACAATTATCCTTAAATCCCCCTGAAATGTAATTATAACTCAGTTGAAATTTAACCCAAAACTTCCCTGTATTTGGTTATATTTGCATATAATTAACCTATTGGAATTTAATTATAACATCTCAGTATATAAATTTAGAAAGCTACCACTGTCTTACATATTTGTTCTGTAAAGTGGATCCTTTAAAACCTTGTATATAGTGAAATATCTGTTATCCTTCTCATTGTATCCAAAGAAAACACTTGATGCCCCCCATTGACCTCTGCGTTCACTTCATAAGAACTTTATTGACTGCAGTAACACCAGCCACTCCAGTGTAAGAACAAACGTTAGAAATTTCGTAGTGGTGGACAAGGAGGGGAGTAAAACCTGGAGTGTGAAATAAAGTAGTGGCATGATGGCAGTTTCACTGTTCAGAGTCCTCTTTAAGTTATAGGCAGGTGAGAAATAGTGTAATAAAATGGTTGAAGGGTATTGAAAATGTGGCTCTGATGATGGTCTGTTCCATGAAGAATTTGTACAGGTGAGATGAGCAAGAATAACAAAACTAACAGGAGCAAAGTATGAAGATAAGAGTTTAGAAAGACCTTTTTTGAAGCCTAGGAGTAATTTTTCAGCTAATTATTCGTGTCTATATTCTAGATAATGTCTCTTCATCCCAGATACATCTCTTTCCTTTGGCAAGTTGCAGACTTAGGGAGCAGCCTAAATATGCCACCTCTTAGAGATGGAGCAAGAGTGCTTATGAAACTTATGCCACCAGGTAAGATGTTTTTAATGATGACATAATGAATGCTAACAATAGAAGGTATATTAACGAATTCCTCTTCTAAGTGAACCATATATCAGTGGTTGGTAAACTAACTTGTAAGCCAAAATCCTCTAACAATTTATTTTTATACAGCCCAATACCTAAAGAAAGTGTCTAAATTTTTCAAGGGCTAAAATAAAATCAGAACAATATCTATTTGGTGTCTTGAGATGGCTCAATAAATAGATGTGTGTGCCTGCAAATTTGATGAATCATAGAGAACTGACTCCCTTCAGCTGGCTTTCCTCTGACCTCCATACATTTGCCATTCACTCACACATACACACCTAAAAATGTAATAAAAAAATTTTACGTTTTGACATCAGATTCTATGACATTTTAGTATATGTAATCTTTTCAGTTTTTCTGTCTTACAACTACACCCATTTGTTTATATATTATGTGCAAATTTTTGTTGATCAACAGCTGAGAACTTAATGGCAGAGGCCATGTGGTCCAAAATTCTAGAATAATATAATATGGTCATTTGCCAAACCTGTTTGCCTGGGGCCAATAAGATAGCCCAGTAGGTAAAGGTGCTTGCCACCCACCTTGAAAGCCTGAATTTGATCCCTGGGACCCACATGGTGGAAAGAGAATGACTTCCTCCAAGTTATACTCTGACCTCCACTTGGGTGCCCATGGTAAAAGCATATAAACAGTTGTGCATACAAATACAAATAAACAAAGCTATACTCAGACTTCTACATGTGATCTGTGTTGTGTGTATACTCACAGCTTATGCGCACGAGCTCTCTCTCACATACACATACACACAAACAAATTAACTTCACAATTTAAATTCAAGCTATAGTGTCCAAATTTAAAACAGTGAACATTTGATTAAAGTATGTATTGCTTTACCAAGCAGAATGAATTGTTTTTTCTTAAGAGCTACCTCCTTCCACAAGTTTAACGATTACTATTAAATATGCCAAAGTCTATTTTAAACTCTTCTTAGTCTTTATTCTCTGCCTGCCTGTCTGCCTGTCGAACTCTCTGTTTCTCTCTCTCTCTCTCTCTCTCTCTCTCTCTCTCTCTCTCTCTCTCTCTCTCTCTCTCTCTCGCTCTCTCTCTCTCTCTCGCTCTCTCTCTCTGAGAACAGGGTCTTACTACGTGGGTTTTGCTGACCTAGAATGCATAGAAATCTTTGCCTCTGCCTCCTTAGCACTTGGATTAATGTCTTACACCATTGTGCTTTCCTGGAATTACTTATTTAAATAATGCGTTGCTATAATTATATGATTACTTGGATCTGGGTTTCCTTCAAAGAAACTTGAAAAAAGAATAAGGCAGAAGCTTACAAACTATAAACCCATATGATTAGAAACCTGCTCACTTTTCTGAATTGCTCAAAAAAAAAAAAACAAAAAAAAAACATGTTTTCCTTTACTTTTCTAAACATGCTTTTCTTAACACTTGGGCTTTCCCTGAGTACTTTTCCCTGAGTTTTCTTTCTCTAAAGCTTCCCTTTCTGCCATGTGGTTTCTCATTTACCACGTCTTAGTTTCTTGCCTCCTTAAATGTAAACATAACTACTCCTCCTTCATTTTTTTCCTTCAGGCAGCTGCTGAAGTTTTACAGCTTACCTGCCCAAAGATTTTTCTTTTAAACTGTAATAAAATTGTCCTTCCTCTTCCAAAAAAACAAATGAACTCAAGACTATAGCCATCTATTGATGGCAAGTTTATGGATAGATTTTTTTGACATCTGTATTTTATAATAAAAAGCTTATATATGATCAGGGACCTGAAATAATTTATATATGCGTGTATAAGAGCTGGATTCCTTTGGTTAAGACTCCAGATGTATAAATTTTAAGCTAAAATCATTAAGTGATTTGTTAGAATTCATTGGTTTCTTTTTAGATTTTTTTTTTTTTTTTTTTTTGTTCTTGGTGGTGGTGGTAGTATTTGGTTGTTTTTTTTTTTTTTTTTTTTTTTTTTTTTTCCTCCCCACCTCCTACTCTACCCCTGTTTTGTTGTTTTACAGAGTCTTGCTAAATATTCCTGGCTAGCTTTGAATTTGCCTGCCTTTATTGGGTACTGGGACTTAAGGCATACACCACCTTGAACTTTTGTTTAAAAACATTTGTGGCATTTATTTATTCATTTTTTTTGTGTGGGTACCACAACGTTTGTGTAGAAATCAGAGGATTACCTCAGGAATCAGTTTTCTTCTCTCTCTGTCTCTCTCTCTCTCTCTCTCTCTCTCTCTCTCTCTCTCTCTCTCTCTGTTTTAATAAGGTTCACTTTCTTGAGTGTTGTGCTTCTTTCAGTGAAACAAACTAAGTAATCTGTATTGTCATAAAGAAGGAAATAAACTTGGGGGTAAGAACTGTTACTGTTATTTAAACTTCTTTCTTTGAAAGTAGGTGGGTTTTTTGTTTGTTTGCTTTTGTTTTTTAATCTAGTTTCTTGTAGCTGGCTCCTGGATGAGATACAGTTCCCTTATGCTTAGGCTGGCTGATTAAAAGGCTCTGCTTGTTGTTTTGGTTCTCTCTGATTTGTTTACTTTCAACCCAAGTATGGGTCCTATATTATAGAAGCTTAACTGAATGTGTAGCTTAACTGAATTGTTTGCTATTTCATGCTCTTGAAAATGCTAGAAGTGATATAGATGTGGATTGTGTTTTATTTCAGACTGTTCCTCTCTCTTTTACAGATAGTACAACAATAGAAAAATTAAGAGCTATTTGTTTGGACCATGCCAAACTTGGAGAAAGCAGCCTTAGTCCATCTCTGGACTCACTTTTCTTTGGTCCTTCAGCCTCACAAGTGCTATACCTAACAGAGGTTAGTTTTTTGGTTTTGTCTTTTATTTTGAACTTAGTTCTTGTTTAAATTTGATCTTTGATATATTGCTATGAAGAATGTGGATATAATTATTATAAGGTGGTTTTGAAGTAGTCAATGTCTTAGTAGTCTTGATGGTAAAATGGAGATTGTCTTATATCTTTTTTAATACAGTCCTTCTCTTTTCCCTCCTTTTTATTTTCAGGTAGTTTATGCCTTGTTAATGCCTGCTGGTGCACCCTTGGCTGATGATTCTTCTGATTTTCAGTTTCACTTCTTGAAAAGTGGTGGTCTGCCCCTTGTCCTGAGTATGCTAACCAGAAATAACTTCCTACCAAATGCAGATATGGAAACTCGAAGGGGTGCCTACCTCAATGCTCTTAAAATAGCCAAACTGTTATTAACTGCTATTGGCTATGGCCATGTTCGAGCTGTGGCAGAAGCTTGTCAGCCTGGTGTAGAAGGCGTGAATCCTATGACATCGGTAATATAGACTTTTGTTTTGGTTTCTAAAATCAAAAGTTTCTAAAAGTAGATAGTAATTTTAAGGGTAAATTTCTCAATGATTCTACAGTCTAGAATTCAACCTTTAACTTAGTATTGAAATTTTCTTTTCAGTATATGTCTTGTTGATAGAAATGTTCACTTATAACTCTATATTTCTATTAAAAGTACACACACTCTTCTGTCTTTTATGTTTAAGAGGGCATTTCCTTTGGTTCCTTTCTGACCACTTGAGTTTTGCTTCGTTCTCACTTATTGTAAAACAAACACCACATGAATGGAGTTCTACCATGTGCCAAGCAGATAAAATACCAGCAGTGTTAAGACTTGTAATTGGTTTAGCCTTTTACCAGTTTTCTGTCCCATCTTCATTGGCTTAAATGTGAAATATGAAGGCTTTGTTATTCTGTCTTTACCAGGATAGGATCTTTGATTCATTTTGCTGATCTCAAGATATGCTAGAGTTTAATGACTAGTAAAAGGCCAAACTATGCAAATAGTTACTAAATTACTGATAGAAGGCAAGAGTCTTTAGGGGGATGAGGTGAGAGGATTATAACATATTCAAGGTCATCATGGGCTATGCAATGAGAGACCTTCTCTTTAAAAATAAAAGTGTTAAGGAAGAAAGTTTCTTTAGAAATCATTTAGGTCATATTCGGGACGAATAGCATATTGGTGATTATGATATGTAATTGTTTTATATCTATAATACAGTAATATTTAAAGAACCTTTTTATTTTTTAAATGGTTTCTAAAATAATTCGTAAATGAAGTTTTTAATTAGATTTGTTGGGGGCTTTTGTTTGTTTTTGTTTTGTGTGGTTTTTTTTTTTTTGTTTTTTGTTTTGTTTTGTTTTGTTTCTTGAGACAGTTTTTCTGTTTAGTCCTAGCTTCTCCTGGATCTTTATAAACCAGGCTGGCCTTGAACTCACAGCTATCTGTCTGCCTCTGCTTCCCAAGTGCTAAGATTAAAGTTGTGCACCACCATGCTTGGGTATAAATGAAGTTTTATGATACTTAAGATTTGCCTACTAGCAATCCTAAAGGTCAGTGAAGATGGAAAGTTAGGTGATTGACTATAGTTGAGGCAGAATAAAGGAGGCCTTGATATTTTTAACAACATTTTATTTTATGTAATTGTTCTGCCTGCACTTTGTCTGAGAATGTCCTATTCCCTGGAGCTGCAATAACAGACTCCTACAACTGAGCTGTCTCTCCAGCCCTCAATAATAATTGTATTATTTTAGTCTGACCACTTTCATATATTAGAAATTTTCAGTAAGCCAGCCAGGCGTGGTAGAGGTTTATAATCTCAGGATTTGGAAAGCTAAGACAAAAGGATCACAAAGTCAAAGCCAGCCTGGGCTACATATGACCAAAAAGAAAACAAAAGGAGTGAACTTTTCCATAAGAGATAAAAATGGCTAAGATTATATATTGTGGACTATGGTCCATTTCATTAGGATTTTTTAAAGTAATTTCAATAGGTTAAAAAGAAAGACTGATTCTTATCAGCACTTGGAAGGCCAAAGCAGGAAGAAAGCAAAGAGTTTAACAACCTCCTCCATCCCCAGCTTTAACATGAGACCTGTATTTAACCACATGAGGGAGGGCTCTTGTTAGGACAAAATGATACTTATTTTACCTATGACATGACTACTTAATGAAGTATACAGAACACACAAAAGGCAGTAACATGCTTGCTCTTGTAGCTTTTATAATACTTAGAGAGCGTGGCCATTTGCTAGCTGTAGATACTAAGGCATTATAATTGTGAAGTATTTGTTGGCAATTAATGCTAAACACAAATTTAGTAATATTCCAGATATTTTGAACATTTACAATATGGAGAAAAGATAACCAGAAATATTCATTATCTGTTTCTCATTGACAAACAGTATACTATTAAGTAAAAGTACTGCTATTTGTATGTTTCATTTTTTATAGTCATAATATTTCTAATTTTTAAAGTAGAATTTGATAACTGGAGATTATGAGCAGAGTCTGCATAAAGGATATACATGTAAAAGATATGATTTACTGCATCTTGAAATGAGTTTGGGCTTGGTCTGTTCATAGAAGCATGAGTCAGATTAATCTAGAATGGAGGATTGTGGAGAAATCAGTGCCGGTTGCATACTATGTTGGCAGGGTAGAGTACTTTGTGTGTGACTGTGGAAAGAAAACATCTTGGGAATGTTGATAAGTGGGATATGAATGATTGGGTCAAGTTATATGCAGAAAACTCAAATAAAATGGTTTACTGTTTTTCAGGTCAACCAAGTAACTCATGATCAAGCAGTGGTGCTACAAAGTGCCCTTCAGAGCATTCCTAACCCATCATCTGAATGCATGCTTAGAAATGTGTCTGTTCGTCTTGCTCAGCAAATTTCTGATGAGGTGAGTATTGTAAGAATTACGTAGGATACACACACACACACACATACACACACACACACACACACACACACACACACACACACGTTATTCTGTGTGTGTGTAATATGTTTGTGCACAGTTTGTGTGCCTGATGCCCTTGGAGATCAGAAAGACGGCATCTGAATCCTCCAGAACTGGAGCTATAGACCATTCTGAGCTTTCATGTGGGTGCTGGGAATTGAACCCTGGGTCCTCTAGAAGAGAAGCCAATGCTTCTAACCACTGAGCAGTCTGTCTAACCCCAAAACAGCCTTTATTAAAATTCACTTATTTTACTTTTTCAGTCTAGATCATGTTTTTCCAAGGACAACTTAGTAATGTTAGTACTTTATTTTCAACTTTATGTATAGTAAACAGCATTCTTTCACAGTGTACATACAACATTTCATACTCATACAAACATTATACAATAATTTTTCTGTTCTTTTGGGACTTAACAAATCTAAAGTTTCACACCTATAGCCCTAAAACAGAATGTTTCTGTAGCTGGTCCTTGTGGGTTTTTGCAGTCAGTAGTACCTTTCAACTCTAATATCAGATAACCACTAATTTTTGACCCCTATGAAAGTTTTTATTTTCTTGAGTTTTATTTAGTTGGATCATGTGCCTATAATCCAAACACTTGAGAGGCTGAAGTAGGAGGATAAGAAGTAGAAAAACTGCCTGCAAGCCCCAATCTCAAAAAATAAACTAAAGAGAAATCAAGTTATTGATGACTTTTTTGAATTGAATGTGTTCTGAGGTTCAATAGTTCATTGATTCCATTTTGTTAAATATTATCCCATTGTATGCTAGTCCTGTTGACATGTCTTTAGACCTAGGACCTGGGGGACGGAGGTAGGTAAATCTATGTGAGTTTTAGGCCTGCCTTGTCTACATAGTGAGACTGAAAAAAAACTATACATATGCATGCATATATGTACACTTGGGTACACTACATGTAAATAAATAGATAGATTGTATATATTATAAAATAAAACATAATCCCATTATGAATATTCCATTTGTTTATATATGTGACAAAATATACCTAGATTTTTTTACCTTTTAAATATGAATAAAACCACTATAAAAGTTGTATACCAATATTTGAACTTCCTATTCTCTAACACCGGGGCATACAATGATTGTTGTTTCTGTAGTGATCAGCACTAATAGTCTTGTTTTAATTAATCATTATTTTATAGGCTTCAAGATATATGCCTGATATTTGTGTAATTAGAGCTATACAAAAAATTATTTGGACATCGGGATGTGGGGGATTACATCTTGTATTCAGCCCAAATGAGGAAGTCACAAAAATTTATGAGAAGGTAAGAATTGTGAGAGGAATAAATCCCCTACAGAAATGAGTGTTAATTGTGTATATGGATAAACTTCTATGTTTGTCTTTAAAGACCACTTGCATAGTTATAATTACAGTTATACCTGAATAAAGGCTCATTTTTTTAAACAACTTTATTTTACAAAACAAAGATAAATGTACAGATTTTAAACATTTTTTGCTTAAAATTATACATTTTTGTCAGTACTTTTTTCAGATTTTAACATAATTTTTACATAAAACTATATGAATATATTTTTTAGTCAGTACTTGATTTTTTTCAAGGTTTGATTGTATGCTTTGAAAACTTAGAAGTTACAATGAGCATAAAGTACATGTAAAACAAAATGTAACATGGAAATAGTTAAAGTTTTCTTGTTTTGTAAATATTTTTTTTGTTTTGTTTTGTTTTCATTATTTCTTGGACTTCATACAGTCTGTGAGTTGTTTCTGGGGGAGTACAAGCCTCTGGGGTTAGCATCCCACTATCAGTGACTGCATATTATGTCTGTTCTTTTGTGACTGGGTTATCTCACTCAGGATGATATTCTCTAGATGCGGCCATTTTCTTAAGAATTTGGTTAAGTCATTGTTTCTGGTGGCTGAGTACTATTCCATTGTGTATATGTACCACAATTTTTATATACATTCATCTTCTGAAGGACATCTGGGTTCCTTCCAGCTTCTGGCTATTATAAATAGAGCCGCTATAAACATTGTGGTGCATATATCTTTGTTGTGTATTAAAGTGTCCCTGGGGTATATGCCCAGCAGTGGAATAGCTGGGTCTTCAGGTAGTACTATATCCAATTTTCTGAGGTATCGATCGCCAGACTGATTTCCAGAGTGGTTGTATTAGCTTGCAACCCCACCAACAGTGAAGTGTTCCTCTTTCTCCGCAGCCTCACCAGCATCTGCTGTCATCTGAGTTTTGGATCTTGGCCAATCTGACTGGTGTGTGGTGGAATCTCAGGGTTGTTTTGATTTGCATTTCCCTGATGGCTAAGGATGTCGAGCATTTCCTCAGATGTTTCTCGGCCATTCGGTGTTCCTCAACTGAAAACGTTTTGTTTAGCTCTGTACCCCATTTTTTAATAGGGTTGTTTGATTCTCTGGTGTCTAGCTTTTTGAGTTCCTTGTATACCTTGGATATTAGGCCTCTATCTGATGTGGTGTTGGTAAAGATCTTTTCCAATTCTGTTGGTTGCCGTTTTGTTTTCTTGACATGTCCTTAGCCTTACAGAAACTTTGCAATCTCATTAAGTCCCATTTGTTAATCTTTGACCTTAGAGCTTGAGCCATTGGTGTTTTGTTCAGGAAATTTTCTCCTGTGCCTATGTGTTCTAAGGTTTTCCCTACTTTCTCATCTAATAGTTTCAGTGTATCTGGTTTAATGTGGAGATCTTTGATCCACTTGCTCTTGAGCTTTGTACAAGGAGATAAGAAAGGGTCTATTTTCATTCTTTTGCATGCTGAGTGCCAGTTGGACCAGCACCATTTGTTGAATAGGCTGTCCTTTTTCCATTGAATGTTTACAGCTCCTTTCTCAAAAATCAGGTGACCATATACGTGAGGGCTCATTTCTGGATCTTCTATTCTATTCCATTGATCCACATGCCTATTTCTGTACCAGTACCATGCAGTTTTCAGCACAATTGCCTTGTAATATAGCTTGAGGTCAGGGATAGTGATTCCCGCAGATGTTTTTTTGTTGTTGAGGATAGATTTCGCTATTCTAGGTCTTTTGTTATTCCATATGAAATTGCACATTGATCTTTCCAATTCCATGAAAAACTGGGTTGGAATTTTGATGGGGATTGCATTGAATCTGTAGATTGCTTTTGGTAGGATGGCCATTTTTAAGATGTTGATTTTTCCAATCCATGAGCATGGGAGATCTTTCCATTTTCTGAGATCCTCGTCAATTTCTTTCTTTAGAGGTTTGAAGTTCTTGTCATACAGGTCCTTCACTTGCTTAGTTAGAGTCACACCAAGGTAGTTCATAGTTTTTGTGACGATTGTGAAGGGTACCTTTTCCCTAATTTCTTTCTCCACATGTTTGTCCTTTGAGTATAGGAAGGCTACTGATTTGTTTGAGTTAATTTTGTATCCAGCCACTTTGCTGAACTTGTTTATCAGCTGTAGGAGTTCTCTGGTGGAATTTTTGGGGTCACTCAAGTACACTATCATGTCATCGGCAAAGAGTAATGTTTTTATCTCTTCCTTTCCAATTTGTATCCCCTTGATCTCCTTTTGCTGTCTAATTGCTCCAGCCAGGACTTCCAGTACTATGTTGAATAGGTAAGGGGAGAGTGGGCAGCCTTGTCAAGTCCCTGATGTTAGTGGGATATCTTCAAGTTTTCCGCCATTAAGTTTGATGTTGGCTGTTGGTTTGCTGTATATTGCTTTTATTATGTTTAAGTATGGACCTTGGATTCCTGTTCTTTCCAGGACTTTTAACATGAAGGGGTGTTGGATTTTGTCAAATGCTTTCTCAGCGTCTAGTGAAATGACCATGTGATTTTGATCTTTGAGTTTGTTTATATGGTGGATTACGTTGATGGATTTCCTTATGTTAAACCATCCCTGCATCCCAGGGATGAAACCTACTTGGTCATGATGAATGATCGTTTTGATGTGTTCTTGGATTCGGTTTGCAAGGATTTTGTTGAGTATTTTTGCATCAATGTTCATAAGTGAGATTGGTCTGAAGTTCTCTTTTCTTGTAGGGTCTTTGTGTGGTTTAGGTACGAAGGTTATTGTAGCCTCAAAAAATGAGTTGGGTAATATTCCATCTGATTCTATCTTTTGAAATAGTTTGGAGAGTATTGGTGTTATATCGCCAATAAATGTCTGAAAAAATTCTGCACTGAACCCGTCTGGACCTGGGCTTTTTTTGGTTGGGAGGCTTTTGATGACTGAAGAAGTTATTTAGATGGTTTACTTGGTCCTGGTTTAACTTTGGGATCTTGTATCTGTCTAGGAATTCGTCCATTTCCTCCAGATTTTCCAATTTTGTGGAGTATAAGTTTTTGTAGTAGGATCTGATGATTTCTTGAATTACCTCAGTTTCAGTTGTTATGTCGCCACTTTCCTTTCTGATTTTGTTAATTTGGATACTCTCTCTTTGCCCTCTAGGTCGTCTGCCTAGGTGTTTATCAATCTTGTTGATTTTCTCAAAGAACCAATTCTTGGTTTTGTTTTTTTTCCAATGGTTCTTTTTGTTTCTATTTGGTGAATTTGCCCTAATTTTGATTATTTCTTGCCGTCTACTCTTTTTGGGTATATCTGCTTCCTTTTGTTCTAGGGCTTTTAGCTCTGCTGTCAGGTTGCTGATGTAAGCTCTCTCCAGTTTCTTTTTGGAAGCACTTAGGGCTATGAGTTTTCCTCTTAATACTGCTTTCATTGGATCCCATAGGTTTGGGTATGTTGTGTTTTCGTTTTCGTTGAATTCTAGAAAATCCTTAATTTCTTTCTTTATTTCTTCTTTGACCCTGCTATCCTTTAACAGCGCGTTGTTTAGTTTCCATGTGTATGTGGGCTTTTTGTTGTCTTTGTTGTTGTTAAAGACCAGCCGTAGACCATGGTGATCTGAGAGGATGCATGGGAGTATTTCAATCTTCTTATATCGATGGAGGCTCGTTCTGTGTCCAATTGTGGTCAATTTTCGAGAAGGTGCCATGGGGTAGTGAGAAGAAGGTGTATTCTTTTACTTTAAGATAATATGTTCTGTATATATCTATTAATTCTAGTTGGTTCAAAGTCTCTGCTAGTTTTGCAGTGTCCTTGTTCAGTTTCTGTTTCCATGATCTGTCCATTGGTGAGAGTGGGGTATTAAATTCTCCCACTATTGTGTGGGGTGAAATGTATTTTTTGAGCTTTAGTAGGGTTTCTTTTATGAATGTGGGTGCTTTTTTATTTGGAGCATATATGTTAAGGATTGAGAGTTCCTCCTGACAGATTTCCCCGGTAATGAGTAAAAAGTGTCCTTCCTTGTCTTTTTTGATAACTTTTGGTTGGAAATTTACTTTATTCGATATTAGAATAGCCACTCCAGCTTGCTTCTTGGAGCTGTTTGCTTGGAAGTTTTTTTCCCGCCCTTTTACTCTGAGATAGTGTCTGTCTCTGAGATGAGTTTCCTGTATGCAGCAAAAGGCTGGATATTGTTTATGTATCCAGTCTGATAGTCTATGTCTCTTTATTGGGGGGTTGAGTCCATTTATGTTAATAGATATCAAGGAATAGTTGTTTCTGTTTCCTGCCATTATTGCTTTTTTGGGTTGAGTTGTGTCTGTGTTTTTTTCTTCTTTTAGTTTTCTTGTTTAGGAGTTTTCTTGTTTTTACTAGGCTGTATTTTTCTTCATTGTATTGGGTTTTCCACCTGTAATTCGTTGTAGTGCTTGGTTTGTGGTCAGATATTGTGTAAATTTTGATTTGTCTTGAAATATCTTCATCTCTCCATCGATGGTGATTGATAATTTTGCTGGGTATAGCAGCTTGGGCTGGCACTTGTGCTCTCTTAGGGTGTGCATGATGTCTGTCCAGGCTCTTCTAGCTTTCATAGGCTCTGTTGAGAAATCGGGTGTGAGTCTGATTGGCCTGCCTTTATATGTTACCTGACCTTTTCCCCTTACTGCTTTTAGTATTCTTTCTTTGCTTTGGGCACTTGATGTTTTTACTATTATGTGTCGGGAGGTATTTCTTTTCTGGTCCAACCTATTTGGAGTTCTGAAGGCTTCTTTTATGCTCGTGGTCATCTCATTCTTGAGGGTAGGGAAGTTTTCTTCTACGATTTTGTTGAAAATATTTACTGTGCCTCTTAGTTGATACTCTTCTCCCTCTTCTATTCCTATTATCCTTAGGTTTGGTCTTCTCATTGTGTCTTGGATTTCCTGGACATTTTGGGTTAGGAGCTTTTTGTTTTTTGCATCTTCTCTGGCTGTTTTGTCTATGTTTGCAGTGTTGTCTTCTGCCCCCGAGATTCTCTCTTCCATCTCTTGTAATCTATTGGAAATGCTTGCTTCTGTGACTCCTGATTTCTTTTTTTGCTGTTCTGACTCTTTTAGCGTTTTCTTTATTGTGTCAATTTCTGTTTTAATTTTCCTCTTCCATTCCTTTATTTCTTTGGTTCTGTTTTCCTCTAGTTCTTTGAGTTCTTTGAGTGTTTTTCTTGTTTCCTCTTTAAAAGCTTCTGAATCTTTTTGCTTTTCCTCCCTTTCTTGTTTAAGTATCTCTATCAACATCTTGAGGCATGATTTCAGGTATGTGTCTTCTTTTTCTGGAGTGTTTGGAATTCCGATGTTTGCTGTTATGGGAGAGCTGGGTTCTGGTGTTGCTAGATTGTCTTGGTTTCCTTGGGATATACTCTTTCTCTTTCCTCTTGCCATTTTGTTGTCAGTGATATGTTCTTACCTTTCCCTTGTATCTGGTCTGTGTCCGTGGATCTCCACTGGTCCAGGTGTCAGATGGGCCGAGTCCTGTTTTATGCCTCAGAATCATCGGGTGGGAACAGAAGTTCCAACGTTCTGTTTCTGGTCGCTGGATCAGGCATGGCATGGCATGGCAGGGCAAGGCAGGGTGTGCACTTTCCGAGTGCACTCCGCAGAGATCTCTCTGCTCCCTGGCAGCCCAGGTCTCCCACCCACCAGTTGCTCAGCCTCTTCCAGCCGCCGTTCCGGGTGCTAAATGCTCATTTTTAAAGCAAAGAATTTAATCCTGCTCTGAGGCTACTTTAAAAATTAAGGGGAGATTTTTTCCATTTCATTAAATAAAGTCAGACCATCTCAAAAAATTTACATTTTTCACTTATTTTTCAGTTTTGTGTAAGTTACAGTTCTGCCATGTATACCTATCCCTTGGATACATTGCATTCTAAGTTTTGCTTTGTTATTTTTTTCTGTGTGTAAGTGTTTTACCTATATTTATATATGTATACCATGAATGTCTGGTTCCCTCAGAGGTCAGAAGAGGGGATTGGAATCCCTGGCACTAGAGTTATGGACAGTTAAAAGCCACCATGCAGTTGCCATGTATGGAATCTGGTTCCTTTGTAAGAACAAGTGCTCTTAACCTCGGAGTTAACTCTCCAGCTCATACCTCCACAGTGCCTTCTTTATATTGAACTTTTTGTCCTTACTACTATTTTGGTGTTCTCGCAACATCTGTTTGGTATAGTGTCTCTTTGGTATATTTATTTGGCAAAATAAATGAAAGCCTATTTGAGTCACATTAAAGTCACAGCATATTTGGGATTAGGAAAAAGTTTTAAAGCCTTACCAAGCAGTTAGTTGTCCAAGGAGATTTTTTTTTTTAATTAAATAGCACAATAACGTACCTACCTATTGTGCCAGAGTTGTTTATAAAGAAGGAATAATTGGTTGTTGGTTCAAAAGTGCATGAGTTAGAAGGTCTCTAGGAGGTTCTTATCTACAAAATGCTCGATATATATGCTCAGTATATACCCTTTTGGGTTATAGCAAAATATTGGCATTAGACTTAGTTTTCTATTATAGTTTCCAAACTAATTCAAAAGACTTCAAGAAACAGGTAAAGAGGGAGACTGTGTAGTTTAATAGTAGTTGAATTTTAAGCACTGAGCTTTTGAAACTACGTAGAATTTTTTAAGCACTTTCTAAATTAGCTTACAAAGGGTTAGATTTCTTTATTGCATTTTTAAAACAATATTAGGGTTTGTTGTTTCCTTCCCTTCCTCCTCCCTTTTCTTGTTTTCTCTCTTCCCCAGCAAGGTGTCTTCCCTTACACTTTTATATTAGATAGGGTTTTTCTTTAAAAGCTTCTTTAAATAATTTGTTCCCAATTATTTTACAGACCAATGCAGGCAATGAGCCAGACCTTGAAGATGAACAGGTTTGCTGTGAAGCATTGGAAGTGATGACACTGTGTTTCGCCTTGATTCCAACAGCCTTAGATGCACTAAGTAAAGAAAAGGCTTGGCAGACATTTATTATTGACTTACTGTTGCACTGTCACAGCAAGTAAGTTACTTTCTTATTTTTAAGAAACTTGATTTTATATTTGTAAAGTAGAATCAAGTTTTATGTTGGCACAAGGTATTATAGAAACCAAATACTCTTCATGGTACATTAATGTTGAGGAAATTTCACTTAATAAATTTTGACCTAACCTAAATTTGCTTTAATTTAGTCAGCAAAATTGGATAGGATATTGGCCACCTGTCTTGTATTCCTCGGTGCTATTACTTTAATATGAAATTTTATAAGAGGGTTACCATAGGAATTTAGGCATAAAGATTTTTTTTTTTCATTTTAAGAGCATTTAATCTGTATTACTAATGTTGTTTCAAGCTGCTTTTATATAAGTAATTCAGATTTAAGGCAATTCAAATCTTTAGAAATTGGTTTCCATCCTTGTATAGTGGTCTGATGCTAATCTTCACATTAATTATAAAACCAATTAGGCCAGACATGGTGCCACACATCTTTAATCTCAGCATTTTGGAGGCAGAGAGCAAGGGGACCTCTGGGTTTGTGGCTAGACTGCTCTACATGTTCCAAGACAACCAGGGCTATATAGCAAGGCCATGTCTTTAAAAAAACAAATAAACAAACAAAAAAAATACAAGCACAACATGTTGGTTGTGGCAGCACCACCAATGCGGTACAAACCTTTAGTCCCAGCTCACCTGTAGTCCTAGCACTAAGGAGGTAGAGGCAGTTGAATTTCTGTGAGTTCAAAGCCAGCCTCTTTCATAGAGCTAGTTCTAGGATACCCAAGGTTTCACAAAGAAACACTGTCTTGAAAAACAAACAGCACAATCACTAATGATCAGGTACAGTTTTCCTAGTCCTAGCAACACACTAATATACAGTAGAGCATCAAGTGAGAATGTTTAGTGATCAGAAAAGAACCTTGAATGACTTCCTTCAAAATAGTCAGTCTGGCCTATTGAGAAACTCTTTTTCATCTGGGTAGTAGCAGCACACCTTTAATTCCAGCACTGGGGAAGGCGGGAAGCAGTGGCAAGTGGATCTCTAAGTTCCAGCCCAGCCTATTCTACAGAGTGAGTTCTAGGACAGCCAGGGCTACACAGAGGAACCAGAAGGGGGTAAGGGGTGAAACCTTTTGTTCATGGGATCCAAACAAATGCAAAACAGGGAAAGCTCATTACTTCTATATGAAAATTGTACCATAGTTAGCTGTGTACATTGAAAAAAACAGTAGGAATCATTCTAGTTCCATTTAATCATTAGCCATCTTCAAGGAACTACTTCATAAACCCTTCTATCCTTAGAGACTATCAAAATCACCTGAAAGATTTGTAAACACATTCTTGGTCAGGCCTACTAACATTTCTCTTCAGATCTGAGCATTGGCATTTCTATGAAGTTACCAGTTGATGCTGATGTTGCTCATCAAGGAGTTATGCTTTTGGAATCAATACTACAGTACAAGGAACAGGTGCAGCAGTAACCTTTCTGTGATAACATAATTTTTACTGTCCTCTCTTCTAAGGTACACTTGGATAAAAATTCTGTGGAAGAGGGACTGGAAGGTGTTTAAAGGTTTGATATAGAACATTTTTATATCAGAGTTTTTAGCCTGTTCAGAAAAAGGTTAGAAGTTAGCCCTCAAATTCTTCAGTGACAGTACGAGGTCATAGCCTTGAACATGCAGTGGTGAACACAATCTACGTGTATTTCTTTAGTGACTGTTTAAGTGGATGTTAGTTTGTGTTCCTAATTTATTACCCCATCCCCAAGAGAAAACTATATTAAACATAAATCATTTCCATTTCAGAACTGTTCGTCAAGTGGCACAGGAACAATTCTTCTTAATGTGCACCAGGTGTTGCATGGGACACAGGCCTCTACTTTTCTTCATTACTCTGCTCTTTACTGTTTTAGGGGTAAGAGACTTAAAAATATGTTTACCAGTATAACCAATTCCTTCAACAAGGAAGGATATTCTAGAATTTGTGGGGTTTAGCTTTTATCAGTTAGGGCAATCTATACTTAATAAAACAGGATTTTGAAAAGGGAATTCAAAGCATGAATATATTGATTGATTATACTGTATTTTATCATTTTCAGAGCACAGCCAGAGAGAGGGCTAAACATTCAGGCGACTACTTTACTCTTTTAAGGCATCTTCTTAATTATGCCTACAACAGTAACATCAATGTACCCAATGCTGAAGTTCTTCTAAATAATGAAATTGATTGGCTTAAAAGAATTAGGGTAAGTTGCAGTTAATACTTTAATCGTTAAGAAATAATGCTTCATTTATAAATGGTTCATAATTTAGAACATTTTAAGTTCCAGAGTTAAAGAGCACCAAAGAATATACATTACATTGTTGGGTTGTATTTTATAGAATGAATGCATTTACTACTTACAGAAAATGGGTGATGAAGCATGGTACTACATGCCTTTAAGCCCAGCACTTGGGAGACACATTTTTATGAATTTAAGGCAACATGCTGAGGTCTTGTCAGTGGGGGTAGAAGGGGTTGTCATACTGAGGTTCAGCTTTTCTGCCTTTTAGCAAGTTGTCATTTTAAAGAAAATGGTGCCCCCACCGCCAAAAAAAGTTTTCAAATACACTAATTTTCATCATAAGTTTTTTTCAAGACCACATGAAAATTTATTTCTGAGGAAATCTATAGTTATATTGATTACTTTTCTGTTTCTATGATATGACATCCCAACAAAAACAAGGGAGGGGTGTTTAAGAGCCCATCATATGAAGAAAGGTATGGCAGTAGTAAGTAGCAGGAAGCTGTCTATTCACATTGAAATTGAAGAACCCAGAAAGAAGTGAAGTCCAAAATTCAAAATCAACAAACACACCCTTCTAGTAGCTAATGTATTTTCTCCAGCAAGATTTCACCACTTGAGGTTTCTCAGGTGTCCCAAACAGCACTGCCAAATGGGGGCCAAGTGTTCAAACATGGGATCCTCAATGGGAACATTTCACACCCAAACTTCAGCAGAGTTAAACCTTTAGATTAGCATTTCTTCCAGTAGTTCGTAAAGCACATGTGTAGAAATTTTAAATTTTAACTTGCTAGACTGGAAAGTTTTGGGGGAATTGTCTCTCTCTTTTTTTTTTAAGCTTTCTTGTTCAGATTCTTCCAGTTTATAAGTTAAGCATTTGATTTTCCCCCTTTGGCAGGATGATGTTAAAAGAACAGGTGAGACAGGAATTGAAGAGACAATCTTAGAAGGACACCTTGGGGTTACAAAGGAACTACTGGCTTTTCAGACTCCTGAGAAAAAGTTTCATATTGGTTGTGAAAAGGGAGGTGCTAATCTCATTAAAGTAAGTTCTGTGTTCTTGATTCTAAACTACCTATCCTTGTATGTGTTGCTGTTTGATACGGTCTTTATGTGTTATTTTAACCTTTTATAAAACCTGTCTTTTAAGAATCTTTACCAAGGTTACAATATTTGTTTAGATAATATAAAGAAAGCACTAGTATTGTCTTCCAGTAACCATGCCATGTTTATAGGTATTATATGCATATAAAATGTAAGTGTAAAGTGTTACTTAATTTTCCTTTTTGAGAAGCCTAAACTGTTCCTAAGAATATATAAATGAATCAAGCCTCTGTTTTAGTTTTTTTGATTTTCTGTGTTTTCCTTTTTTTTTTAAGAGGGTCTCTGTAGTTTGGACTGTCCTGTAATTCACAGAGATCTACCTGCCTCTGACTCCTGAATGCTAGAACTAAAGGCATGTACCACCATATCTGACAGTCTGTTTTATAAGACTATGTCATATATATCAAATTTTTAACCGAGTTTTTTAAAACTGGGTAATTCAGGGAAAAAATGTCATTTTAGTTTAATTTTATTCAAAATTGACTTCTATAGTTATCCATTTGATTTTTAAAGTAAGTTTAAAATAGATCTGGGCACAAGGATCTGTTGAGTTCAAACGACAGCCAGGACTCTACATAGACTCTTTTCTCAAAAAAAGAAAGTAAGTGTAAAATATAAATTGTTAAAGTATATACCTTTATTTTAAAAAATAATAAGAAATTAAGTGATTAGAAAATAGGTAGAAGTGGAATTTTTACTAGAAAGCTTACATAAATGTTCTGTGATGTAAAGCTTACGTCTGAAATTCTCTTTCCAGAATATTTTGCTAATATTTAATCCTTTCGTTTAATTGTTTAGGAATTAATCGACGATTTCATCTTTCCTGCATCTAATGTTTACCTGCAGTATATGAGAAATGGAGAACTCCCTGCTGAGCAGGCCATTCCTGTCTGTGGTTCACCAGCCACAATTAATGCTGGTTTTGAGTTACTTGTAGCATTAGCTGTTGGCTGTGTGAGGAACCTTAAACAGATAGTAGATTCTTTGACTGAAATGTACTACATTGGTACAGCAATAACTAGTAAGTACTTTTAAAACATGGTTATGGTAATGATTTTGTTTTAAATTGTTTGCTCTTTTTTATAAATATCTTTAAGTCATATTTTGGTAGTAACTAGTATAGGATTTTTACCAAATAGATAATGAGAACACGAGTGGTTATACACGTATTTGGTAAATTAAATGTTATCTTTCAAATTGGAAATGCAGCCTATCTCCATTGTAGTCAGTAAATGCAACCACAGCCTAAATCTCTTGACTCAGAAAATCTTTCAGGCCCTCACCAAGAAATGCCTCCACATTTTTTTGAAGCTCTCATTATGTTCTAGATGTTTAAATGTAGTAAGGTGAAGTTTTTTAACTTAATGAAGAAGAGTTTTTCTTTTGAGTTTTGCATGTTAACAACTTTGGGGGCATGGCTCATGCCTGTAATCCCAACACTGGGGAGGGCAGAGGCAGGTGAATCTTTGTGAATTTGAGTCCAGCTTGGTCTACAGAGTGAGTTCTAGGACAGAAAAGGCTACACAGAGAAACCCTGTCTTAGGGCAGGGGAGGTATTTAAGTATAAATTGGGTACGTCAGTACACACCTATAATCCCAGTACCTTGAAAGGTTGCTGTGAGTTTTAAGCTAACCTGTTTCTATTAGTTAATTTTTTATTACTGTGATAAAACACAGCAAGCAAGCCAATTTACAGAAGGAAGGGTTTATTTGGGTTGCTATTTTCAGAGGGATATAAAAGTATCACTGGGGCTGGAGAAATGGCTTAATGGTTAAGAGCACTGACTGCTCTTCCAGAGGTCCTGAGTTCAGTTCCCTGTAACCACATGGTGGCTCACAGCCGTCTGTAATGGTATCCGATGCCCTCTTCTGGTTGTGTCTAAAGTCAGCAGACAGCAATAGTGTATTCATATAAATAAAATAAAATATATCTTAAAAAAAAAAAAAAAAAACAACTTATCACTATCTCAGCAAGGAAGCCTAGGAGCAGGTAGGCATGGCAGGAACAGTAGAGCTGACAACCTGGAGCTTCAAGTAGGAAACAGAATAAACTGGAAATAGCATATAACTTTTAAAGTCTCAAAGCCTGCCTCCAGTAACATACTTTTCTAACAAGGCCACACCTTTCTAATCTTACCCAAACAGTGCCACAAGCTGGGGCAAAGTCAAATGCCCAGAATACATGTCCTTCAAAAGGACCACACTGATCTCCATAGCAAATTTTAGGATAGCCAGGTCTTCCTAACAAGGCTTTGTCATAAAATAAAAGTAAAATAAAGCAAACAAATGCTAAATAGAATATACATTTAAAAAGTGCCTTTTTACCTGTCTATTCCCTTGGCCCTTTTGATAGTTATAATTATTACCGTAGTTCGTATGTTTCTTACTATCTCTGTATATTCAGGTCCTCTGGAAGAACAGTCAATGTTCTTAACTGTTGAACCCCGTCTCTTAGTCACCCTGATATTCTTTGCTTTGCTTTCTACTTGATATTGCTGTCATTATTCCTTGTTAAACACTTAAGTGGTTTAACTATTTATTTATTGGCTACAAACCTTTCTCTTAAGTATATTGTCATTCATTTAGCTGGCCATCTAGAAAATAATATTTATATTGTTTTTAGCTTTATGCAAGGTACAGAAACATAAGGATATGTTTAGTAAATTATGACTCCCATTCTCAGCAAACTTTTATATCCATCATGTGGTTTGCTCTTCAAAATAGCACTGTGGATATAAGCAGATCTCATTTTAACCTCATTTGCAAGTATCAGACAAGAACATAAACCCAGGTAGCTTTGGGGGCTTATTGAAACCACAAATATAAATGAATATATTTCATTAAAGCTAAGCAACCACCACGTTGTGTTTTATATATATATAAACTCAAAGTTAATAATGAGCTGGAAAGGTGGCCCAGTGGTTAAGAATGCGTATTGCTATTATAGAGATCCTGAGGTTAGTTCTCAGAACCCACATGGGGTGGCTCAAAAATACTGTAACTCCAACTCCAGGGGTCCTATGTATATCTCCAGCCTCTGTTCATACAAACACACATATAAATAAAAATAGTTTCCAAGAAATAATGACTGAATAGTACAGATAACACCAAACCTAACAAGAAAAGGTTAGTTATATGCCATCTCTTGTAAATATATTAGAGACTGCCATAAAAGCCACACCAGATTAAAAATAATGGGGTTTGTGGGAGTTGGCATGTGGCTCGGTTGGTAGAATACATGCTTGACCTACACAGAACAGTGGCTTTGATGCCCAATATTCTATAAACTAGGCATGGTGTTGCATACCTATAATAATCCTAGCACTGGGAGGGTTATAAAAACAGGAGGATCTTAAGCTGAATATCATCCACAGTTACATTGATAGTTCCAGCCTGGCTATATGAGACACTGTCTTAAAAACATGCAAATAGGATCATAAGTTGGTAGGTGTAGGAGCCTGCAGTGATGTGGGTTGCCATCTTAAATGCCAAGCAAGAACCGTGCCTCCTTTGACTGCTTAGGTAGTAGTGTTCGTGTTTTGTCAGCTTAAGAGAACGTAAAAAGCGCAAAATCATTTCTGCTTGTGCTGCAAAACCCTTCTTTTTCAGCTTGTGAAGCACTTACTGAGTGGGAATACCTGCCACCTGTTGGACCCCGCCCACCAAAAGGATTTGTGGGGCTGAAAAATGCTGGTGCTACTTGTTATATGAATTCTGTGATTCAGCAACTCTATATGATTCCTGCTATCAGGAATGGCATTCTTGCAATTGAAGGCACAGGTAGTGATGTAGATGATGATATGTCTGGGGATGAGAAGCAGGACAATGAGGTAAATCTCTTTTATTACTTCTTTGTGTGAAATTCTGATAACAGATACCATTCTTTCACTGAATATGGAGGGGATAAGTACAGTCACCAGTCAGTTTCCACCGGATTCCCTTCTAAAAACCCCCACCCCAAGATGTCAAAATTTGCCAATATACAAGTAGTCTGAATGAAACCTATGCAAATCTCTTTACATACTTTAGTTCATCAGTAGATTAAATATAATGCCTCATAAAGTATTAATGCTATATAGTTGAATTACATAAAAAGTACTGACTTTTTAAAGTCTGGGTGGGTATATTCGGTACTGAATCAATTTACCTTCATGAACCCAAAGATGTCGTTAGTTGATATGAAGATCTAATTGTGTTGTGGTTTCTTTCCTTTGTCAAAAGTATGTTTGGAAGTTGGCACAGCCTCTGCCACTTGCTACCTCTTAGTGGAGTGTGTCTTCATTATAGCAGGTTCAAAGTATCTATCTTTTTTTTTTAATTAGTGTTTGATAGAAGTTGAAGTTTAACTAGTTTAAATCGATAATGCCCAACCTTTTGGCTATCTTGAGCCATGTTGGACATAGAATTGTCTTGGGCCACACTCTTCCCCCACACTCTTCCCCTACCACTCATTTTTTGTTTCCGTGATTTTTTTTTCTCGAGATAGTCTTGTTATGGTGTCCAAGCTGGCCTCTGAAGGTCTCTAGCTTCAGTTTTCCAGGTAATAGAATTATAGTGTATACCACCACACTAGGCTATGTTTTTCACTTTTATATCCGTGCTTGCTTCCTTTTGTTTATGCTTCTATTTTCTCCCAAGTCTTATCTCTTCCTACTTAAAAATAAAACTCTTAACCTACTTCAAATACTATTTATATGATCTTGTGACAAAATCTTAGGCTTCCTGAAAAGTAGCCAAAGCAGAATAAAGCAGTAGAAAAAATGTAAGTGGTAGCAACCGGCAAAGGTTGATAACCCTGTGGCTTTTCAAAGAAGAGAATGTAGCAAGCAGTACTGAAGTTGGATCTTGTTTGTTTGTACACATACTGTGTGTCTGTGTTTTTATTGTTTTATCTATCCCTGTTTGTAGTGTTAGAAGAATCCCATGAGTTGTATTCTTATTGTCATGTTTTTAGATATTTCTTCTTTTCTTCCCTTCATTCAGTAAAATTGGATTTGTTCTGAAGAAACAGCTTACCACCTCTGGAGCTTCTAAAACAACTCTTCCCCTAGATCTACTAAACTTAGATGATCCAGGGATTGGGGACTGAGTATTTTTACTTTCTACAAAAGCTTCACGGGGGGTGGAGGGTCCCTTATTTCTATATTAAAGGTTTCAAATACAAGATGTCCAGTGAACTTTAAAATTTTCCTCTGTAGCCCTCAAAATTTTGAGCCTTGGTAATTTTCTTATTACACTACTATTTGTTTTTGTTTAACTTAAGGTTCTGGCTATGTTTCCCAGATTGCCCATTACTGGCCCTAGTAGCTGGGATTCGAGGCACATGCTGTAATGCTCAACTTTACTACTTGTTTTCCAAGGTCTTAAAATATACCTGATCTTAAACTATGTTTTATTATACAGCTAAATACTATAAAGTGCACTTACTGTTGTGAACCTTTACCCAAAACTATTTTCATCTTGCAAAAGTGAAACTCTGCCCATTAAATGACTCCTCCCAAATTTGAAAACAGCCTTTGACAAGCCTTTTTTTAATCTATGAATTTGACTACTCTTAAGTACCTCATATAAATGGAATCATACAGTATTTGTTCTTCTGTGATTGAGTAGATTTGCTTTTTTTGAGAATAGTGTATTCAGATCTGGAACTTGTGAACCTCCTTTTTCCAGCTGGATAATATTATACTGGCTATATATGTAGCTCATTTTGTTTATCCTTTTCATCCGTAGCAAACACTTGGGTTGCTTCCTCATTCATTTTAGCTACTATGAATATTGCTGCCATGAACATGAATATACAAAAATCTCTTAGACCCTGCTTTTAGTTGTTAGCATAGTAGGTATTCTGGTTGACTTTAAAATAGAACATCTTTGGGAAAAAAACTTGTTAAATCTTTCTGTTTTTTTTTTTTTGTTTTTTTTTTTCAAAGCTGTGTCTCTATATATGTAGTTCTGGCTGGCCTGCAACTTGCTGTGTATACCAGATAAGCCTTGTACTCATATCTCTCCTAAGTGCTAGGATTACAGACTTGCCAGCTTCTTGTATTTTAAAATTTGAATTGTGGGTTTAAGGAGTCCTCTGTCTATTCAGGATTCTACTTCTTCATCAGATAAGTGATTTTCCAATTTCCTCCCACACTGAATTCATTTGGCAGTATATTTACACAAGTTTTTTTGTTTTCTTGAGATCCAACTTGTCTTGTATTGTTTGTACTTTTGATATCATAGTTACAAATCATTACCAGCTACAATGTCTTGAAGATTTTGCCTTCAAGTTTTTTTTTTATCTTTTAACTTTTAGGACTTTGGTACAGGTTGAGTTGTTTCTTTCTATGTAATGTTAAGGAGGGCTCAGCTTCATTCTTTTACAACTATTAATGTCTATATTCTCACAAGCACTGACACTGTAATTTAAATGTATGCACCTTTGGAAAATTAAGTACCTAGAAACAAAGTAAAAGTAAGTGTATGTTCACTAACTGGAATTTATCTCAACACGTTATTAAACTTCTGATTAGCTCATTAATAATATCTTTTTGGTTTCTAGAGCAATGTTGATCCCAGGGATGATGTGTTTGGATATCCTCAACAATTTGAAGACAAACCACCACTGAGTAAAACAGAAGATAGGAAAGAGTACAATATTGGTGTTCTAAGACACCTTCAGGTTATCTTTGGCCATTTAGCTGCTTCTCGACTACAGTACTACGTGCCCAGAGGATTTTGGAAACAGTTCAGGTAAAGTATGGATGGACAGTAATAAAACACATCACTTGAAAAATAGCTCATATTCCTAAAAAAACATATTTAAGACACCTTTACGTTCAGTTTTTAAGTGATAGTAATACTCTAACTATCCTTAGATTTTCTTAAGTCCATAGTGAAGGATAATTTTTTTGTTTTGTTAATTTTTGGCATGTTAAATTTATGGTATATGTGTGATACTTTAATATATACAGGGATAGCATTCTTTAGTCTCCTTCTTTTTTGATGACTTACTACTGTTCTATTGCTGTGAGAAGACCCCCATTACCAAGCAACTCTTATAAAAGTGGCTTGCTTACAGTTTCAGAGAGTCAGTCTGTTATCATCATGGTAGGAAGCAGACAGGCATGGTGCTGGAGTAGTAGTTGGGAGCTCTACATCCTAATCCATAGGCAGAATTTTGCTACCTGTTATAAATTGTAAATATTTTGGAAGATAGAGGTTTGCCAAAGGGGTCATAACCCACAGGTTGAGAACCATAGCTCTTTGCTGTCCTGGAACTTGGCTTTGTAGACTATACTAGCCCTAAACTCACAGATGTCCTTCTGCCTCTGCTTCCAGAGTCCTAGAATTAAAGGAATGCATTACCATGTACAATCAAAAAATTATTCATATGAGTTTTTTGCCTGTATGTATGTCTTTGCATCACATCAATGCCTGGTGCTATTAGAGGCCAGAAGAGGGTGTTGAATCCTGTAGAATTACAGAGTTTCACCTATAAATACTTTATTGTGTATCTTTGTTTTAAAACATAATGAATCTATTACTATGCTTTCTAAAGCTCTGTTGATAGTGAATATAGTCAACACTTTAACTTTCCCATTATTTCAAATAATTTCCCCAAATCAAAAGCCATGTGAGGACCATATCCTGTAAATAGTATTTTCTCTTTTTTCCCCTGCAAGTTCTTTAAGGTGCCCAGTGAGATCCAGAGGCTTGATCAGATTAGCATGGTATTTTTGGTTTGTGCTGGAGATAGCCAAGGCTACTAGATGGGTGGTGTGCCTACAGTTTTACCTCCATGAGGAGTTGGTACATGGCATTTTCCTGCCACTTCTGATGGTAGCAGCAATTGTATTACTCAGCTTATACAGTGAAATTCTTCCAGCTGTTAATCTATCAAGAGAACAGTTTGAAGATTTGAAATCCAAGATTGAACATTTGAAAGAGGAAGAAGATTGATTGCCTTCTGTTGATGGTGATGATAGAGGCCCACAAGTGCTGGATTATGTGTAGGGGAAAACCATGTACAGAAGGAATAAGAATAGGCAGGGCCAGGCTTGCTCCTTTTATAATGATCATTTGGTGAAAACAGTCTTTAGCTTATATAGATGGTAAGACACTGCCTCACCAACTATTTTGCTACCTGTATCATGTTTCCTATAGCTTTACAATAATGATGGCATAAATGTGCTGCTCTAGAAGGTTGGTTATGTGTAGTTTTGTTTTTGTTTTTAGTTTCAGTTCGTGTTTTTAAGTCAATACCTACTATGCTATAGTACTCCTATAAAAAACACTATACTTGAGAGTGGTGTACACTTGCTAGGCAGTGGCGGCACTTGTCTTTGATTCCTGCAATCAGGAGGCAGAGGCAGAGTTTGAGGTCAGCCTGATCTATATAGTCAGTTCTAAACAGCCAGGGCTACACAGAGAAAGAACCCTGTCTTTAAAACAAAAAGAGAGAGAGAAGGAGAAAAAGCCACTGTACTCGTCATAGCAATATAGCTTCAGGGTGCAACGGATACCATTAAGTAGCATGCCCAAGGGACCTCTAGGCAGCTCACAGAAGGAACTAGAGGGTTATCTGTCCTTCCCTACTTCTAGCAGAGTGATGCTCCCCTTGGGTTGGTTGGTTTGTTTGTTTATTTTGCTTTTGTTTTTGTTTTTCCTTCCCCATAAGGAGTTACTTTTTGTACTACCAGCAACAAGAAAAATTGCAGTTTCTTACATATACCCTAACTAAGCCCCTACTTAGTTGATACTGGGAGCCTTTATGTACCACTTTATTCAGTCTTATCACCCAGAAACACCCCCACTTCCTCTTCTTGGACTATTCATCCTGTTTTGCCTCTATAAGACTTGTATAAATCCAAAATTTATGTTCCTGATATTCTAAGAATTGCTCACTTTCTCACTTTTTATGCAGAAATTTGTCTCTTGATTATAGTTTTCCTTCTTGTATTTTGTTTGTTTTGTGAATTATGTTTTGGTGTTTTGAAATTTGTTGTTATTTGAGACTTGTGTATAGCCCAGCCTAGCCTTGAAAATGGGATCCTGAATACCGAGATTATAGGTATGTGCTAGGTATTTTTATCTCTTCTTATGTGCTTCATGTTTTCTGCTCCATATACTAGTAAACCTCACAATTAGGTTTATATCATTGGTTCTTTGAGATTATATTTAGATTAAAATTTGAAGCGAGCAAGAAAAGCACATTAATGGTATTATAGGCATCTAACTGCACATGAGTGTCTGTTCACTTAATAACTCAGGATAAGAACTGGTACCTTGGTGTCTTAACAGATGTCTCTGTTGTAAGGAGCATACATGTTTTGAAGTATGGTGAATTGTGTTACAGCTTGAAAGTAAATAGAATAGACTAGTGTTATTTCTAATAATGTAACAAATGATAGGTCTTTTTTTATTTTTAACATTGCCATGTTGTAGGGCTTTTTTGTATAAAATATGTGATATTATTTGCTACATACAAGAAATATTTATTGAGTAGTGCTGTGTGGCATATATAAAGTACATTTGTCATAATCTCTTGCTTGGAAAGAATTCACTTAGGTCCTTTGTGTGTATTATTCTAGGAATACAATCAATGTCACATGTAGATTCCATCAGAACCTGGGCCGAAGCAATGGCTGTTCTTACTTTGTGTTATATACACATGTATGAATTTTAGTTTTGGAATTAGTTTGTCTAGCTTAAGTCATCAGATCACTGAAAAGAGATTAACAATAGAACCAAGCCGTTCTTTTTTCACTTAGAAAAATCAGCTTAATGAAGGTAGACATACATTCTTTTTTTTTTATGGCACCTATAGCTGGGTTCAAAATTCATGTGTACATCACACCATCTGAAGCAACCACACCTCTCTTAGAGCTGTGCTATCAAACATACCATTAGTTCTATGGCATTTCTTTGCCACTTTATTACCACTTTTACTATGGGTCTCACTATCCCCCTCAATACTCAGAACATAAATTGATGGCTTTTTTGTGTTGTTTCCTATGCTCCTGTAGTCGTTTCAGTATGCTGTCATTGTAATTGCCTTACCCACAACCATAAAAAACAAAATGTTTGTATTGTGATTGTCACATGTTACATGTTATATTCCATTCATTTCTCAGGCTTTGGGGTGAGCCTGTTAATCTTCGTGAACAACATGATGCTTTAGAGTTCTTTAATTCGTTGGTGGATAGTTTAGATGAAGCTTTAAAAGCCTTAGGGCATCCAGCTATGCTAAGTAAAGTCTTGGGAGGTTCCTTTGCTGATCAGAAAATTTGCCAAGGCTGCCCACATAGGTAAGTGCTAATATATTATACTGTTATATGCTAATAAGAATAAAATTCTTACTAGTGCTAATATGAAAATGGAATATGCCACTATATCAAACTCCTACAACTGAATAAGTACTGCGAATATCTGAGTACTGTGGGATGTTTTGTTAAGTAACTTGATTCCTTTGGTGCTTTTAATAATGTCTTACTATTTCATACTTTTAATTCTTTTATTTTTTCCTAAGGAATTAAGGTGGCAATTTACATAATGACTAGAGATGTTACAAGTTTGCCTTTTATCTTAGAATTTAGATAATATAGACACACTGAGTTTAGAGGATGACAGGCTACAGGTTTTTTTTTTTATGAAATAATCACTTTTAAAACAGTATCAGCTACTTCCATCTTTTCCACACACAACTATTATCATTTTTAAGGTATGTATATATACAAAATACTATAAAAGTTAAGGGGAAAGCAGCATATTTTGTTGTTGTTACAATGGTTTTTAATTTTAAAGGAACTTTTAATTGCTCTTTTCTGTAGCTCATCCCGGTGCTTGGGAAGCTAAGTCAGAAAGATTAAAGAAGTTTAGAATACCTGCTAAAAATAGCTAAATAAGGGACTGGTGAGGAGGCTAGATGCTTAAGAGCACTTACTGCTCTTGCAAAGGACTGGGTTTAAGTTGTGAGCATGTACATGTTGGCTCACAAACATGTAACCTTAGTTTTGGCAGATCTGATGACCTTCTGGCCTCCTCAGGCAGTAGGCATGCATATTGTACAGTTCTATCTAAAACAGTCTATATGCATTTTCTCTGTATAAAATATGAAATATGCATTACTGTCAAATCACACCAACATTCTATTTCAATGCTGTAAGGAAATCTGTGTGATGATTTAAAAATTGGAGGTGCTGGAGATCCAGCTTACTTAAAGAACTGGCTGTTCTTGTAGAAGACCCAAGTTCAATTCCCATCACCCACAAGGAAACTCCATTTTCAGGGGATCTGACACCTCCTGGCTTCTCTGGACACTGGACATGTACATTGTACATAGACATACATGCTCGCACATACATTTTTAAATAATGTAAAATAAACTAGAGCTCAGCAGTTACAAGCTCTTGCTGCTCTCCAGAGAACCCCAGTTTAGTTCCCAGGACCCACAGTTCAAAACTCTAGAGGATCTAACACCCTTTTTTGGCCTCTATAGGCATACAACACATGACAGACACACAAACTTACACTTAAAGTTTATAACTAACAAATATTTTTTAATTAGGGGCAGTGAAGTGGTTCAGCTGATAAAGACACTTGGAGACTCAAGTTGGCAAAAATAGTTTTCAAATAAAATTCTTTTTAAACAGCAATCTACTATTACAGAACTTTATTTGCCTAGATTAGTGGTCAATAAAAACTATAAATCATGGGCCTTACCTAGCCAGTTACCTGTTTCTGTAAAGTTTTATTAGAACCTGCTCACTATACCCATGCACTCTTGCTCACGCACACACATGCACACTTACTTGCTAAAATGGCAGAATTGAGCACTTGCCACAGGAGCCCATAATTACTGTCAAAACAAATCACACCTGAAAACAACATGGTAAACTAAAAGAGTTTAAGCTCAAATAGCCATGTCTTTTTGTTTGGTTGATTTTGTTTGTTTTTCCAAGATATGGTCTCTCTATGTATCCCTGGGCTGTCCTGGAACTAAAACAGGCTGAACTTGAATTCAGAGTTTTGCCTTCCTGTGCCTCCCCCAGCTGGCCTGTCTTAAGTACCAAGTCACTCAAGTGTGGGTGGTAATCTCAAGCAATTTTGTCATGAAGGTAAAGGAAAGGATGTAACCAACCTAATGTAGTAACCAACACAGTCTAAATAACCAGGAAATGTCATCAGTATTGGTATAACCTTAGAGGTTTCATAGTTTAAGTATTACAAATTTAGTTTCATTAAATATGTAAGTAATGAAGTGTTTAGAGACCTGAAGAGTGAATCCTGTTCTGATAACTAATTATATAATATCTTTAGGTACGAATGTGAAGAATCTTTTACGACTCTGAATGTAGACATTAGAAACCACCAAAATCTTCTTGATTCCTTGGAACAGTATGTCAAAGGAGATTTACTAGAAGGGGCAAATGCTTATCATTGTGAAAAATGCAATAAAAAGGTATGTTAACTATGATACCTGTCACTGAGGAGCTATGGGTAGTCAATAGTTTCTGGTGAAAAAAAAAGTTTTCTTTAAGGTGTGTGTTAAAGAAGAAAGTTTAAAAAGTAATACTAGAAAAAAAACAATTATAATAGACTAATACCACCTTTGTTGTATGAGTTAACATGGGTAAATTTGATTCTGCCTAGAAACAAATTCCTGAGCTGATGGAAGAAACTATTTTTCCTTTTATATCCAGAATTGCTTTGCTGAAACTATTATTCTCTTTGATACAGTAAAATTTGGTTTTTACCACCTGATTAGATTTTGTCCATGGGAACTTAGTTCTTCAAGGGACATTGACATGTATGGATAGTAAATTATGTTTTTTGTATCTTTTTAAAAAATCTTTTCTTATAGTCCAGATTTTATCTCCCTCCTGGTCCACCCTCTGATTGTTCCACATCTCACACCTCCTCTATCCCCCAGCCCCCAGCCCCACCCTTGTCTCCATGAGGAAGTCCCCATTCCACTAGATCTCCTTATTCCCTGGGACCTGTCTTTAAGGTTCAGTAGTACCATCTTAAGATTGTAAAGGTTAAATATGTTATTACCTGTATAATATTAACTACCTTCTAATTGCCCAATAAAAAGTAAATTATTCAGTTTGTTTACAGCAAACAACCTTAGTTGGGATAATTATAAGTAACAAACAATGGTTAGAGACAAGGGTAGAAACTAGGCAGTAAGTAATGTGTAAATAACTTAATTTTGTAATTTGTAGTATGGGCCATTTCCATATTAATCAATTAATGTTTACATCAACTTCACAGAAATATCTTAAGATTATAATTCAAGTAAATCATAAGAAAACTTGATGTAGTGCTTTTTTAAGAATTTGCTTAAGAAGCCAGAGAAAGAGCTCAGCCATGAAAAGTGCTTACTGCTTTTGTAGAGAACTTGGATTTAGTTTCAAAAACCAACATGGCAACTGGCAGTCATCTATGGTTCCAGGTTTCAGGGAATCTAATGCTCTTCTCTGGCCTCCTCAGCCACCAGCACACATGTGGTACCCTTACACATAAAATCATTTACTTGAAGAGTTACATGTAGTGATTTACAACTACACAAGAAAAGCCCAAGTACCAGGTTCAGGCCTGCCTAAACTTCATAGTGCACTAATCTAAAGCCAACTGGAACTATAGTATGAGGCCCCCTATCCCAAGAAAAAAAATCCAAGAGAAAAAAAATGTTACTTGGTCTGGTGATCTTGATGGCACAAGCCTGTAACCTTAATAGGAGACTGGGGCAAGAAGATCATACATTCAAGGCCTGTCTGGGCTACAAGTTCAAAGCCAGTCTGAGCAAAAGAGAATTGGAAATAATAGTTAAAGAATGAGTACTTGCTTAAGGTATGTGACATCCTGGGTTAACTTTCTGATTGGGGCAGATGGTGGTGTTTGCTTGGATTTTATTTGCTTTTTGAAATTGATTGTATCAATTTTCTCTATTGATTTTAGGTTGATACTGTAAAGCGCTTGCTAATTAAAAAGTTGCCTCCTGTTCTTGCTATCCAACTAAAACGATTCGATTATGACTGGGAAAGAGAATGTGCAATCAAGTTCAATGATTATTTTGAATTTCCTCGAGAGTTAGACATGGAACCTTACACAGTTGCAGGTGTTGCTAAACTGGAGGGAGATAACGTCAACCCAGAAAGTCAGCTGATACAACAGAATGAGCAGTCTGAAAGTGAGAAAGCAGGAAGCACAAAATACAGACTTGTGGGTGTGCTTGTACACAGTGGTCAAGCAAGTGGGGGGCATTACTATTCTTACATCATTCAGAGGAATGGAGGAGATGGTGAAAAAAATCGTTGGTATAAATTTGATGATGGAGATGTAACAGAGTGTAAAATGGATGATGATGAAGAAATGAAAAACCAGTGCTTTGGTGGCGAGTATATGGGAGAAGTGTTCGATCACATGATGAAGCGCATGTCATACAGGCGTCAGAAAAGGTGGTGGAATGCATACATACTTTTTTATGAACGAATGGACACAATAGAACATGATGATGAGGTGATAAGATACATATCAGAGATTGCCATCACCACAAGGCCCCATCAGATTGTTATGCCATCAGCTATTGAAAGAAGTGTACGGAAGCAGAATGTTCAGTTCATGCACAACCGAATGCAGTACAGTTTGGAATATTTTCAGTTTATGAAAAAGCTACTTACGTGTAATGGTGTTTACTTAAACCCGCCTCCAGGTAAGTGTCAAGAGTTAGCTTCTTCTAACAAAGAGTAATCCTTATTTCTAAGCATTCACGTGTGCTGTGTGTGTGTGTGTGTGTGTGTTGCTTTTTTAAGACAGTTTATCTGTAGCTCTGGACATCTTGGATCGCCAGGAGGATGGCCTCAAACTCAGATATCACTTGCTATTGCCTCCCAAATTCTGGAATCAAAAGTGTGCGCCACCACCACCCTGCTAACTTTATTCACCATATATGTATAAATGTTTTGCCTATGTGTATGTCTGTACCATGTGCATGCAATTCTTGAGGAGGCCAGAAAAAGGCATTCAATCCCTTGGAACTGGAGATACTGAGTGGGTACTGGGAACTTAACCTTGTAAGACCACAAGTGCTCTTGATTGCTGAGCCATCTCCCCAGTCTTCGTTGCCCCTTTTTGGCAGGTGGGGGGTGTGGTTGGTTTGGTTTTTTTAGATGATGTTTCTCTGTCACCTTGACTGTCCTAGAACTCTACCAGAGATCTATCTGCCTGTCTCTGCCTCCTGAGTGCTAGAATTAAAGGCATGTGTCAAATATATAAAATTATTAATATCTTATTTCAAATGGATGTAAGTTGATGCTTTTGGCTAAAATTACATTTAAAATTATTTGTGTTTAAGTACTAAGTATTATCCTGTTTGGAGATAAGTTTTTGTTTGTTGAAGCAAATTTTTATTTAATATATTACTATAAAACATTGTTTTAGTTATTTAATATAAAGCATTGTTTCTAAAATCAGGAATAATAATTTTATAAGTAAGCTAAGAAGAGTTTTAACAAATTGAGAACGCAACATACAAACTTGTTTTAAAATGGGGCTTGAACAGACATTTGTTTTTTAAAAATATGTGCATTTTATTTATTTGTTTGTTTATTTTAGGGCAAGATCATCTGTCTCCTGAAGCAGAAGAAATCACTATGATTAGTATTCAGCTTGCTGCTAGGTTTCTTTTTACTACTGGATTTCACACAAAGAAAATAGTCCGAGGATCTGCCAGTGATTGGTACCTTCTTTTGGATTTTTATTCCTGTTTTAAGATTTGGTAGTAGTCTTTGTAGAGTGATCTCTATTGTTTTATCAGAACCATAAGACTATTATCCAAACTTAAGAGGCAGAATTAAAAAAAATAATAGTAATAAGAAATCATACTAAAATACTTGGCATAAATTCAAAGGGTAAAAATAAGTACAGAGGCCATTATAATGCCTTTTTAGCAATTTTTATTTACTCAGGGCCCATGAGATGGCTCAGTGGGTGCAAGTTCTTGCCACCAAATCTTGAAAAAACTGAGTTTGGAACCTAGAACCCAAATGGTAGAAGGAGTAAACCTATTCCTGTGCATGACCACGTGCACGCGCACACACAGAGAAGAGTAAAAACAGCTGCTTTATGTATCCAGAGGATACTACAGTAAGGAAAGAAGTTATTTTGTAAGTTTTGAAGACAAGGTTACTCTGTGTAGCCAGCCTTCAGTGTTCTGAAAGTCAGTCTGTAGACCAGAAATGGCCTTGAACTAAAACTCCCAATTTCTAGAATTAAAGGTATATGCCAACATCCTCTGGCTAGTAATGGAGTTTTAATGAACAATACAAGCTTTTTCCTATTTTATTATTCCATGAGATTAAGCCAGTTCCTATAGTATTCACCTCTCTTCTACCCCACCCAACCCTACTCCGCTCTACCCCCCCTCCTCCCGCCACCACTTATACACAGGGTTTTACTGTGTAAACAGACCTGACTGGCCTGGAACTCCCCATTAACCAGACTAGCCTTGAACTCAGATCTGCCTGGAGATTAAATACATGCACCACCACACCTAGCTCATCAATCATTTTATTGATAATACTAGAAATGGTCATTACTGATGTTCTTTCCAGTGAAAAAAAGATACTGCCTTTTGTTTTTTGTTTTGATCTAAGTCTCTATCCCTTTACTATAGGAAAAGTGAACTGAATTGATAGTCTTATAGTTGTGCTTTGTTTTGTTTTAGGTATGATGCATTGTGTATTCTCCTTCGTCACAGCAAGAACGTGCGGTTTTGGTTTGCTCACAATGTCCTTTTTAATGTTTCAAATCGATTCTCTGAGTACCTTTTGGAATGCCCTAGTGCAGAAGTGAGAGGTGCATTTGCAAAACTAATAGTTTTCATTGCACACTTTTCCTTACAAGATGGGCCTTGTCCTTCACCTTTTGCATCTCCTGGACCTTCTAGTCAGGTAATTGTACTTTTATTTATATATGTATTTACAAAACAATATACTTTCCCGAAGTTGAAGAGAGAAAATTAAATGTGGTTTTTATGTTTACCACACATTATCAGACAAGACACTTAGACTGATAACCTGAGTTTATCTAGTAAATAATTACTAGATAAAAAGCAACAGTAATTATTTGCCCTTTAAAAATATATGGTTGGGCTGGAGAGATGGTTCAGTGGTTAAGAGCACTGACTGCTCTTCCAGAGGTCCTGAGTTCAATTCCCAGCAACCACATGGGTGGCTGACGACCATCTGTAATCTAACACCCTCTTCTGGTGTATCTGAAGACAGAGACAGTGTATTTATATAAATAAAATAAATAAATCTTTAAAAAAACATGTGGGTTGGGCTGGAGTGTGGTTCCATGGTAGAGAACATTTCTAAAGTATACAAGGCTCCAGTTTCCATCACCAGTACAAAAGGGAATTTTCTTTTGAAGAGATTATTATTTTTTAGTGTGTGTCACACACACATACAATTGTAGAGATCAAAGGACATATGTGGGAGTCAGTTTCTCCTTCCACCATAACATTTCTTTTTGGTGGATTTTTAATAAACATTTTTGGTTTTAATTGCAGCAAAGTGAAAGGTCTATAATGAATTCAAAAGCTGGGTGTGGTGCCACAATAGTTTGTGGTTCCAAACTATAATTCCAACAGTTTGGGAAGCTAAAGCTAGCTTGGGCCAACTTAGTTGAGGTGCTTTCTTCAATAAGATCTTGGTGGATAAGCTTATTGGCAAAACTCTTCTAGCAATTGTATACACAAGTCCTTGGATCCATCTAGTGTTGATAAGCAGGGTGAATAGAATTCATGTGATCAGTCCTTCCAGAAAAGTATTCTTGTGTTCAACATCCATAAAATTATCTTTGCACCTTGAGAATCAGCTAGTGTTTTCTTCTTTACAGGCTTATGACAACTTAAGTTTGAGTGACCACTTACTAAGGGCAGTACTAAATCTCTTGAGGAGGGAGGTTTCAGAGCATGGACGTCATTTACAGCAGTATTTCAACTTGTTTGTAATGTATGCCAATTTAGGTAAGAATTGAAGTTTTCGGAATTTCTGTTAAACTGTATCAGAAGGTTCAATGATAAATAGGATTTTTCTTTTTTTTTTCTTTACATTAAACTTTCTTTAAATACAGAACCCACCCCCCAACACCGAGCACTTCATAATTTTGTACACAGTACTTCTGTGGCAAACACATAAGATTCTGTTGTCTTAAGTTTTGCTTCCAAAAGCAATGATACTACACATGTCTACCTGCTTTATTAACATACTCATTTCCAGGCTTCATCCAATTCACTAACTGAATCAGAATTACCACAGCTATTGCAAAGAATCCATGTTTTTACTATGAGAGTCATCAGTTTTGAAATAAGGTGTAGAAAAACTTGAAGAAAAATACATTAAAATTAGAGAAAATATGTTCAATTAGTGCTAAGAATATAGGTGAGCATTTGCTTAGCTAATACTAATCTCAGGTTTGATTTCCAGCATCACTACAAAAAAATTTAAGAATTGACTTAAATTACTCTGCTGCTTTTCTTCTCAAAATAACTTGCTCTTTCTAATACTACCTGATCATTCCTGCTCAATTACTTCTATAACTGTACATAAATATCATGCACAATTGAATTCCACTATTTTACTTTGTTTCAAAAGATTGGATTAGAGGAAAATACTTGTCTAGCTTGAACATGGGCATTTTCAACATCAAGGGATGGGGGTACAGCTTTAATTTCAGTACTAGGGAGGTAGATAGATCTCTTAGTTTAATGCTAGCTTAATCTATAGATTGAGTTCCAGGACCGCCAGGGTTACACAGAAAACCCCGTCTACAAAAACAACAAAAAAGTAGCAAATAATTCTTAGGTTATTTATTTTAATTAGCGTGGACATGACATTTTCTGTAGTAGAAGAAATTATAAGATTGCCAATAAGATATCAGTATGCTGTTACTAAGATAACTGCCCTTTTTTTTGTTCACAAAGTTCTTTCCATCCTAATACTTTTCCCCCTCTCTACCTGTTTTTTGTCTCTTTCCCTGCAGGAGTGGCAGAGAAAACACAGCTGCTCAAACTGAGTGTACCTGCTACCTTTATGCTTGTGTCCTTAGATGAAGGTCCTGGTCCTCCAATTAAATATCAGTATGCTGAATTGGGCAAATTATACTCAGTAGTGTCACAGCTAATCCGATGTTGCAATGTCTCTTCAAGAATGCAGTCTTCGATCAATGGTAATCTATTCTTGGCAATAGTTTTGAGTACTCTGGGTCATATCTAGAACTAGATTAATAGGGTTCTGAAGATACTTAAACACAAAGTAAGGGTGTGAAGGAAGGTCTACTCTTGGAACATTTTACAATGTTTGCAGTCCTGTTCCTTTTTCACATATTTAAAGGACCTTTTTTTTGCTTGCTACTGGGTTAAATCAATTACATTTTTATGTTAGAATATCTAGTCATTACAATACACAGTATTGCTTTTCTTTGTTGTGCTTAGAAAACATGACCTTCAGCTCACTTTTCTGAAACACATTCATAGGCTATGTTCTGAGAAGTTTACATTGTTATTGTGGAAATGCTTATTGGTTGTTCATTGACAAATCTGTATTGTAGGTAATCCTTCTCTTCCAAATCCTTTTGGTGATCCTAATTTATCTCAACCTATAATGCCAATTCAACAAAATGTGGTAGACATTTTATTTGTGAGAACAAGTTATGTGAAGAAAATTATTGAAGACTGCAGTAACTCTGATGAGACCGTCAAATTGCTTCGCTTTTGCTGCTGGGAGAATCCTCAGTTCTCATCTACTGTCCTCAGTGAACTTCTTTGGCAGGTTAGGAGAACATGACCATTGTTAAATCTCTATGACTTGATTTGTTACCTATTTATACATTATTCACTGTGTCTTACCTGTTTCTAGGTTGCATATTCCTATACTTATGAACTCCGGCCCTATTTGGATCTGCTTTTACAGATCTTACTGATTGAAGACTCCTGGCAGACTCACAGGTGGATACTTTTTTTTTTTTAATTGGGCTAATTAGACTTAGTCCCAGGTGTACCGTATAATTGAAATTGACCACCCCACATTTTAAAAAAAAACATAAAAACACCCTAGAGTTCTAGTGAATGTTCAGTGTAACAGGAAAAATCTCAAGACAGAAATGACTACCAAGTTCTCCAGATTTTGTTAGTTTTTTTTTCCTCATTGCCCAGGTTTCATACTTAATATAATAACAACATTCAAATGAATTTTTTAATTAAAAAATAGCAATAGAATTTTTGTATAAATATGAATTTATTAATAAATTTAAAGATTGCTTTAGGTTTAGATTACACTAGTTTTAGAACTAACCTCATAACATAATATGTAGTTACTTAATTATAGTTCTTAAGTGAGGAGAGCATAGAGACACATGGTCCCTATACCTGGGAGATAGAGGCAGTTAGATCTCTGAGTTCAAGGCCAGCCAGGGCTGCAACAAGACCTTGTTTCAAGGTGGCTAAGTATGATATGGCAAAGTAATCTTTTAACACTTCATATCAGTTGGCAAAATAAAGTAAAGTTGGGGTGGCTTAGTGGCAAAGCACTTATCTAAAATGGTTTAGGCTGGCCGCAGCCGCTGCACTGCCACCTCCAATACAAAATTTGAGAAGTAGAGTTTATATGCAGTATCTTAGATCAAACAGCAAGAAGCCTATACCCATTTAGACACTCTTTGGTTTCCCCGGCAACCATTAATCTGCTTGCTTCTATAAGTTGGCCTTTTACAATCATTTTGCCAAAATAGAATATTTAGCATTTTGTGTCTAATTAATTGCAAGTATCCTTTACATGCAGCCTGTATTGGTTCCTTTTTACTGCTCAATAATACTTGGTCTTACAGGTACATATCACATTTTGTTTATTGGCATGTACTGCCTATCAAAATAAACAGACACTGGGCATGGTGGCATAAGCATGTGATCTCAGCAGTTTGGAGGCTGAGACAGTCATATTGAGAGGCCAAGATGATTCTGGGTTGCATAATGAAATCCTGTGTCAAAAAAAAAAAGACAAATGATTTAAAGCTAATTATTCTCTACTACAGTATCTGTGTTAGCTTTTTTTTTTTTTTTTTTTTAATTTTGTGTTACTTATGAGTCCTGAATTTAATTCTGGTAATGTATTTAAACTTTTTATCAAAAACAGTTTGAACAAGTAAAGTTAGTAAGGACACAGACTTGAATCAGACTAGTTAGCCAACTGTATGACCCTAGGCAAGATGTTTTATCAAGTGGTATTTACTGTCTATTATGAAACAACTGAACCCACAGACTTTATTGGGTGGCATGTAATAGGCACTCGATAAATATTAGCTTCTCTTAATTTTTAGAAGTTTTATCTTCCATTTGATTGTTTTTCAGAATTCATAATGCTCTTAAAGGAATTCCAGATGACAGAGATGGGCTGTTTGACACAATTCAGCGTTCTAAGAATCACTATCAAAAAAGAGCATACCAGTGTATAAAATGTATGGTAGCTCTCTTTAGCAGTTGTCCTGTTGCTTACCAAATCCTGCAGGTAAGGGTGTTTTCTTATTTCATGGAAATTTAAATTCGAGTTAAAAGAATGCCAGGGCAGGGAGGTGGGGATGGAGTGGATGGATAGGTGGGGGAACACTCTGGTAGAGGCAGGGGGAGGGGAATTGGATAGGGGGATTCCAGAGGGGAAACAAGGAAAGGGGATAACATTTGAGATGTAAGGAAAGAAAATATCCAATTTAAAAGTAAAAAAGATTCTGTTTTAAAAGGATAAACCTGTGGCTCTGTGGTATAGTGCTTACCCAGAATGTACAATTCCCCAGTCTGACAAAGAATAAGAAAGAAAGGGAAAATGGCATTAAGTTCCTATTTTAATATAGGTATGGGAGAGGGAGAGGTGTACATCTGTAATCCCAGCATTTGAGGCTAAGGCTGGAGGACAACCACAGCTTTCACAACAGCCCAAGCTATATAACAATTACCAGACAGCCCGAGTTACATAGCAAGACTATTTCAAGGGAAAAAAAACAGAATCCTCAGTTTGTGGGGTTATCACTTTAAGTTATCTTTGATGCATTTCCAATTACCTTAAATGTACATGATTTTATTTACTTTTGAAGGGCAATGGAGATCTTAAAAGGAAATGGACCTGGGCAGTCGAGTGGCTTGGAGATGAGCTTGAAAGAAGACCATACACTGGCAATCCTCAGTACACTTACAATAATTGGTCTCCTCCAGTGCAAAGCAATGAAACATCAAATGGCTATTTCTTGGAGAGATCACATAGCGCTAGGATGACACTTGCAAAAGCTTGTGAACTCTGTCCTGAGGAGGTAAAAAAAGCCACCAGTCTACAAGAGATAGAAATGGAAGAAAGCAAAGTAATTCTTTATAGGCCACTGTATTAATGATAGTGTTGTTTATTAAGAGTGTTGCTAGATTTGTGTTTGCTTTAATATGTAGTGATGTATTCATGAGGATGCCTACATCTGGAGAAATTACTGTGCTATAACCATAGAAATTATTTACAGAAGAACCCAAATTAGGAATTTTTAATTGTTTTTTTAAACCTTTATGTGTATGGGTGTTTTGTCTGTGCACCATGTGCCTGCCTGTTGTCCTTTGAGGCCTGAAGAAAGGATATTGGATCCCTTGAAACTGAATTTAACAGATTATTTTGAGCTATCATGTAGGTGTTGGAACTTGAGCTTTGGGTCCTCTAGAAAACAAGAAGTGATCTTTATTAAAATATAATTACATTCCCCCTCTCTTTCAGCTACTCCCACACATCTTGCTCTGTGTCAGATCCATGGGTTCTCTTTAAATGTTACATGAATCTATATTCTTAAATCTATAACAACCTGCTCAGTGTGTATGAAGTTATTTATATGTTTATGACTGTAGGTCTGGCTATTTGGTATTGGATAATCAATTGGGGGGGTTCTTCCCTGGGGGATATAGTTTTTCTGCTTTCAGCACTCTGCACACCTAAGGTTGAAGACTCATGAAGCTTTCTTCATGTTAATATATCCATTGTTTAGGCAGCCATGTTGTTGAGACTGCATGGATAGACCTTCCCTGGCATTTATAGGCAAAGTAGTTCACACCAGACTTCCTGTCCCCCTGGCTCTTACAATCGTCTTGCCCCTTCAATGTTTGGGAAGGTGCTCTGAGCCTTAGGTATAGAAGTTATAATCACAGTTTTTAAAGTTGTTACTAAGTTAACAAAGACAGCAGTGAGCTTGGTGTTTGCCTGCATAATTCTTTTTCTTTAAAATTAGGAACCAGATGACCAAGATGCCCCAGATGAGCATGAATCACCTCCACCAGAAGATGCTCCATTATACCCTCATTCTCCTGGATCTCAGTATCAGCAGGTAAATAGGAGTCAGATGGTGGGGTTAACCTCTACAGTGGTTCTCAACCTTAATTCTGCAACCCTTTAATACAGTTTCTTGTGTTGTGAACCCCTACAATAAAATTACTTTTATTGCTACTTCATAACTGTAATTTTGTACTTATGAGTCATAATGTAAATATAAAATTTGTGGGATAGCTGATGTTACCCCTGTAAAAAAGTCATTTAACACACTCACCCTGCAAAGGTGTTGAGAACCATTACTCTAGAACCAATTTCATGCTTGATTATAAAAGATGACTTTTTACCATGGCTCTGGACTAACTTTAGGGACATGATCAAAAGAATGGGTTGGATTGAGTAAAAGAAACATTTTTATTCCCACTAATTTCAACTCATGATTCTAAAATGTGCTTACAGCTACAAAAGGTTGGGTTTTTTTTATATTATTTTGCCGTGTTTAATTATATGTCATGCATTTATGCAAGTGAGTATCAGAGCCTCAAGTGTCAGATCCTCCTATAGCTAGAGTTATGCCACTTTAAGCCACCTGGTATGGGTGCTAGGAACCCTCCTGTGGTTCCCTGTCTGACCAGTACATGGTCTTACCTTTGATCATTTCTCCAGCCATGGAAAATTTGTAATCCACACATTTCTTTTCCCTTTCAGAATAACCATGTGCATGGACAGCCATATACAGGCCCAGCAGCACATCACATGAACAACCCTCAGAGAACTGGCCAACGAGCACAAGAAAATTATGAAGGCGGTGAAGAAGTATCCCCACCTCAGACCAAGGAACAGTGAAATGCACATATTAACTGGTTCCATCAAGACTGTGCACCCAGGCCTTACAGTCCAACTTTTTTCTGTGTCTGGCTAATATTTCAAACTAGAAAAAAAAAACTATTCCTAATCAACATGGAGTGGAGAGTTTATTCACTGTCTTATCTGCAGAAGTTTGCTGTCAATATATAACCCGCCTGCAGTGGAAAGTGTATAGTGTTTTGTAATAAATGGCCTGATGCTAATGTGTAAATGGCAAAGGTGTATATAGTATATTAATGTTTGACTGTTAATTCTTAAGCAAGAAACTTTTTTTTTCTTGATGAGACTCACAGATCTACAAAACTACATTACTTTTCTTGTTATACCCACTGCACTCTGCAGCCAGTGTTGCCTATCTTGTGGCAGTTGAATCACTTCCTTTACAAAAACAAAAAGTAAACCAACATCAACAAAGCAGCCCATTCATTCATGCCACACCAATAGTTTCGTGTTCATTGTTTGCCACTGGAGTCAATTTTACTATGAGCAATGTAAGGCTGGTTACCTTTTAATTATTTGGTTGATGTGGAAAATTGGTGATGTACTATGTTTCTAGGTCTTTTTCATTGCCTTTTTATTCTGATGTTAGGTTAATCACTTTGAAGCTATAGATATGCTGTAACATTTAGCATGGCTTCACACAAGTTAGTGTAGCCAATGAAAAATTATTACCATAATGACTGCAGTTGTCCTGACATGACATCTGCATTGCTCAGAGCTTTCCTTCTTAAACCCTAGATTATAAAATACAGACTGAGGGAGAACTGTGGCAAGCAGGCGGTTCTCAATTACACACGTTCTTCTCATGTTTGACAGTGCGATTTCTGTGGAAATAAAGAACACTTAAACTTATCAACTTGGTAATGGGAATTTTGAAAGATTTAAAACAAAATACGCAAAAATTTGCTATGCCAGGATACTGGCTGGAGCCTAGTAGATTGTATTTGGTGTGCTTGTTTTGTTCTTTGCTAGAGCTTACTAAGTGACTCTTCTCAAACTGTCCTTCTGCTGGATCCCAGTGATGCAGAAGTCCTCAGAATCCCACAATTTTTGGAGTACCTCTGCACAAAGGTCTCTAGATGATTCTCTGCTCAGTCATAATTTTACTTGAAAGCAAAAATTGTCCTGGCTCCTTTTCCATTATTCCAAAAATTTTAACTTTCAAAGCAGGGTCTAATTTAAAAAATTACTGGTAGTTAATATAATTGAGAAATTAAATTTTAGAATAAATAAACAATTTGAATAAAGATAAAGGAATCAGTTAAAACTGTATTTCAAAGAAAATTGGTAACTTGGATATGTGTAATTTTTTGAAACCTGTCTAAAACCAAATACCCCTGCAAACAGATACAACAACCTACCCTATTTAAATATTTTGCTGTTTTATTTTATAGAAATTATTTTGCTGAATTTGCAAATAGAATTTGATTTAAGAAGAACTTTTTGTCCTGTGGTGTGTTTGGGGGTTTTGGTATCTTCTCTGTCTGCCTCTGTCTGTCTGTCTGCCCCCCCCCCCTCCTGAGGACATCATATTTCTGGAAAGCTAATTTCTGTGTATAGCATGTGTAGACAACCTGCAGTGAAGATTTTAGTCTTGTTTAAGTTTTTGTGCACAGAATGACAGGGTCTTTGGCTCTTTACTAAAGACTTGGAGAACAGGATGTTGATGCTGTAAAAGTTCCCTAACAATCAATCTTGTACTTTTTGTATGTTTTTATATACATGTGTATTTAATGAGCACAAGCTTGGTTGTATTTTTTACAGTTCGGTTGCTAGGAAAATGTCAAAAGGGTATAGTTGGCATTGAAGGAAGCAGAAGCAAAGCTGAGCATTATGTGATTTTGTGATTTAAAGGGGCAGTGTTTAAGACCAAGGGTTAGGTATCTTATTGCAGTATTCGACAGCTCTGCTTCTAGGCTTCCTATCATTTTAGTAACTTTTGACACCAGATAGATGCTGTTACATCAGAATTTGCTTGTTTCAGTTTCTGGAGCCTGAGGATCCAGGGCCTGAAGTACTCCAGGCAAGTGCTCTACCACTCAGGCTGCAGCTCCAGCCTTAGGTGAAGTTTGAGCAAAAATTGTACAGTGTTTTTGCAATTCCAACTGGAAGTTTTTAAGTTCTTCAAGTAGTGAAGTAGGTTAGCTTTGTTTGGACAAGTAACTGGTACTAGTTACATTATCTTACCATCTGACATGCAACTTCGGTGTTTTCTGCTTCTTAAGGAAATTATGAAATAAGTAAAACTTAGTGACTTCCTAGATAAATGAAAACTTGACATTTTCAAAGGCTGTGAATTTTTCTTGGAGGGATTCTATCCCCCGTCCCCATTAGTTGCTTTGAGTGTATTAGCCCACCAGTTCCAGATGATGAGGGCTTATGAGTCATGGTTCCCCTTCATTTGAGGAAGCGTGGGCCTGTGTCATGACCAGGAGTGAGGGAAGGTGAACAGAGTTATTTTTGTTTGTTTGTGCAGATTATTTTCTATATTAACTCTTAAGCATTAATGTATAACCAGAAATTTTAAGATGCATGTTATTGTAAGAGCAACATAGTGGTGATTTTGAGGTCTTTCTCTAAAACATAAGTGGCACATTTTAAATTTCAATTCTTAAAGTGCCTAAAAGTTATTTGATTCTCTCAACTGATTTCTTTTGAGCCATATGTTTCTTCCTTTAAATGTTTGTTTCCAAATCACTAGTCTTCATTTGAAGTACTCCCCACATTTCTAAATGGCATGATTATTCTATTGAAGACAGTAGAATCTGTTAACATAACACTGAGATTTTAGTTGTGCAACTGTAAACTAGGGCTTTGCCCAGTTGAATCTAAGTATTTTTGTGTACAACTTGGTAAACACCATATTGCTGCTGTTTCTAAGCCCTCCACCTACCAAATTCTCATGTTCAGCATCGCAGAGGCAGAAATACAAGCATAATCATGTATGGGCTTTGTTTTTCTTTTGTTTATTTTCTCAGTGATGATTTCCCATCTTTTTTTTAATCTCTTAGCTATAATTATACAGTCCTAGAATTATTCAAATGTTTTCTATTTTCATGATTAACTTTTATTAGTGGACAATAACAACTTAAGTCTTTAATCCTCATATTGGTTAAAAAGATGAGGAGCCTTTTTTATTTGAATTACTTTTGTAAAAGAAAGCAACAGTCTGAATATTCAGGTGACTACTTTGGCATAGTTCTTCAGGTTTTTATTAGTATTTTTCCAGGTTATGTTTTCCCATGAACTATTTTACTTTGTTAATTTTGTGGTTAATTTGGTGGCTATATCCTGCCTTATTTAGAATTTTAGGAAATTGCCTTTTTGTGATAAGTGCCCAGTTTTTATTTCTAGTTTGAAGGTACGAGGACATACAGACTGCTGATAAAGGAAAACAGCACCCCTTTGCCCCAGCTTTTGTGTTACCAACAGAACTATTCTCAGTACTGGTTTCATTGTAGGGCCCAATCAGAATTGGTCCTGCGCCTATATGAGTGTTGCATATTTGAAAAGGGTTTGGGTGTGATAAATCACTACAGAAGTGCTGAATGTATTAAGAACTTGCTGCCGATTGTATTTCTAACGATTATTTTGTGTTTGCACTTGTCCTCCAAGCTTCCAGGTGTAAGGGGGAAAGGTGAACCACATTTTAAAGTCACTAATGAGTGCAATTTTTTTTTTTTTTTTTTGGAATTGGGGTTCCCAAGAGGAAGTTTCACCGCCCAAATCTCACATACTTCTTAGCCTTTTACAAGCCAACAGACTGACATAAAGATTGTCTGCAGTTCGTAAGATCTAGCACATATACAAAAATAAAACTTTATAAATTAAATTTGGGTTTTTCTTTCATTTATTAACATAGGGTTTCCCCCTATAGCTAGGGGTGGCATGCAGGGCATCAAATGTATATAGGCAAGTGCTGTATCATTCAGCCACATTTGGCCCTTGAATTTTTTTAAGGGAAATGTTTATAATGGGTCATTTATAGATACAGCGTGTATTATATCTAAGCAGTTGAACATTGGTTCTTGATATTAAATCTGAGAAGTCCCCTGTCTTGAGGGGTTGTTGGTGTGAAAATTTAGCATGTCATCTGAAATGCTGAAGTTCCTTTTCAGTGTCTGAAAAAAGTACAATTGGCTTCTGCAGCAGGGCCTGTTTATGCTTCCCTAAGGGTTACTGCTAAAGAAGGGGCAATCCAAAGATTCCTCACATTTGATTTTACTGAAACACTGCCCACCTCTGTAGCTCGAGCTGGTCTGGAATTCACTGTAACCCGGGGTGACATCAAACTGACCTTTTGTCACAGCCTCCCAAGTACCAGGTTTACAGCTGATTTTTCTGGTTCATCCTTCCTGCCCCACCCTTTTTTTAAAAGTAGAATCAGGGCAAAGTGTAGTAGTACAGGCCTATGAACCTACCGCTTAGGGGGATCAGAAATTCAGGGTAATCATAATAAATTTGGGCTGAAGGCTCTATCTCAAAACTATAATAGAACCAAATCAAATACAAAATTTCTGCCTTTTAGAAAACTAATTTAGTTGGCCCATTTCTGTTTAAATTTTAAGAGCCAGTTGAGTATCCCTTAGCTAAATATTTGGGACTAGAAGTGCTCAGCATCAGGAGCCTAGGGAGTTACTTGCATACATGAGATGTCTTGGGAATGAAACCCTGATGTAAACACAAATCATGTGGCATGCACAGTCTGAGAGTAGTCCCGTGTTGAAATGGTCCCCTGCATGTGACTGAAGTATTTTGGGGTTTTTTTTTTTTTTTTTTTTTTTTTTTTTTGGTTTTTCAAGACAGTTTGTGTAGCCTTTGACTGAACTGGAACTTTGTGGACCAGCCTGGCCTTGAACTCATAGAGATCTGCCTGCCTTTGTCTCCCAGATGCTGGGATTAAAAGTATGTGCCACCTCCAACAGGGTGGGTTTCAGTGGTTTTGTTTTTGTTAGTGTGCTGTGCCGGGCATAGAACCAAGGGCCTTCCACATACTAAGTAAGCTAACACTCTATCACTAAGCCATTCTAAGCCTAAAAATGTGACATTAACAAAACATTCTAAGCACATTTTTAAAAATTACCTTTGAATGTATGAAATTTAGGGACTCATTTCAGCTAAGGTACAAATGTGCCTAACTACTCCTTAATGCTTCAGAACATACTGTCTCCCCAGGTCAAAGATACTAGCAAGGAGGGGGAGCCCACATTCAGGGATGTTTAACGAGAACCCTTTTGGTTGGTTGTCTTTCTTACTGCTGTTGTCTTTCCTAGCCATTAGAGCATTGAATGAGCTCAGGAGAGATTGTTGGATGGGTGTTCTGATGCTGTAGCTAGGCCCAGAGAAAAGGAGAAACTAAAGTACAGGATTGCAGGCTGGGAAAATGGCTCAGTCAATGCAATGCTGCCAGGAAGCATTAGAACCTGAGCTCAATTGCAGAACCTACATAAAAATGTAAGTTATGGGTCACCTGCACTTGTAATCTCAGCACTAGGGAGGTAGAGGTAGTCTGGGGCTCCCTGCCTAGTCAGCCAGAGACCCTGTTTTCAATAAAAAGATGCTAGAAGCCTGCATGTTGGTACATTTTAATCCTAGCACTCAGGAAGCAGCAGTAAATCAACCTCTGATGTTGAGACCAGCCTGGTCTACAAAGTGAGTCCCAGGAAAGTCAGACTATGTAGTAGACCCTTTCTCAAAAAATGAGGGTGGTGTTTATTACAGTATATGATGGGGGAAGGGGTGCCTACATGCCACTGTAAACTCATGGATGTCAGAGAACTGGAACTTGTGGAAGGCAGTTCTCTCCCTTTTCACCCTGTGGGTTGAACTCAAGTAGTCATACTTGAGAGCAAGTGCTCTTTTTATGCTCTGAGCCCTATTGCTGGCACCATTTAAGTGTTTTAAAGTGCAGAATGGACTAAAAGAAAGCTGGGTAGCTGTGGTAATAAAGTTATAAGTACACATCCAAAGTTAGAATCCAAAAGAAATATGATGTCACCTGAATCCCCACTAAATACTGAGGCCTTGACATGAAGTTAATTTCAAAACAGTTAAAGGTGGGAGCTGGAGAGATGTCTTGCAGGGGACCCTAGTTTGGTTGTCAAGGCCACTTGGCTGTAGTCAGGCTATTCTCACCCAAGAGAAGAAAAGCAAGATGAACTCTGAATCTGAAATTTTATTGAGCCTCACAGATGCAGCTGGGCCAGGTACTCTAAATGACCCTAAACTGAGTGAGCGGTTTGGGGTTTTTCTTTTTTGAGACATGTTTTTTCTCTGTGTGGTCCTGGCTGTCATGTAACTTACTCTGTAGACCAGAATGGCCTCAAACTCAGAGATCCACCAAGCAGAGGTTTTATAAAAGTAAAAACCCACAGGTTTGGTATATCCTGTTGATGTAGTTTGAATAGCTGTTAGCAAGCATGACAGGATATGAACTTTGTCAAAAGAATAGGGCACAATTGTGTTACCACAGTGCTTCTGTTTGATCAGGAGCAGAAAGCCTTGCAGTTACACAAAACAATACATGTTAGCAAAAGTTTCTGTAAGTGCCATACATGCATGAGGGTTATTCAGGTTTAGCCCAAAGTCTGGCCAGGATCTAGCAAATGTATCCCAGCTCATACAACTGTTCATAGCTCCGTGGGCACCAGGCACATAATATGGTACACAAGCAGGCAAAACACTCATAAATATTTTTCAAAAGTTAAAGGCCAAGAAGATAGCTTAGCAGGTAAAATTATTGCTACCAAATCTAGAAACCTGAGTTCTGGGCTGGAGAGATGGCTCAGTGGTTAAGAGCACTGACTGCTCTTCCAGAGGTCCTGAGTTCAATTCCCAGCAACCAGATGGTGGATCACAACCATCTGTAATGGGATCTGATGCCCTCTGGTGTGACTGAAGACATCTACAGAGTACTCATATAAATAAAACAAATTTAAAAAAAAAAAAAAAACCTGAGTTCTGTCCCCAGGACACACAAAATGAGAGAACCAACTCAACCCAACAAGTTGTCATCTGATCTTATGTTTCCACACACATAAAAATAAATTGTGATTGATTTGTTGTATTTTTTAAGTGGGGTTTAATATGCAGAGTTTATTTTTAAATTTGAGACAGGGTTTCTCTGTAGCCCTGGCTGCCCTAGGACTCACTCTGTAGACCAGGCTGGCCTCAAACTCAAAGGTGTGCCTGCCTCTGCCTTCCACGTGCTAGAATAAAAGGCATGTGCCATTACTGCCTGGCAACATATCTCTGAGTTTATAGTCCCAGCAGAATTTAGGAGGGAAACAATAATTCCTGGATTTTCTGGACAGCCAATCTAGCAACCTGTTTGTATCTACAACTTTGAGATTACAAGGGAATAGACTTGCAAATAGAATCTTCTACACCAAGGGTTCCCTTTTCAGACCCTGCAGCTGGGTGTACAGACTCCACTCCAGTGGAGAGACATCGTTTTCATTGTTCTGATTAAAGGACAATCTGTGTCTATAGAGGTCACATTTATCAATCCCAATCTCACAGCTAGCACTTGAGCTCTCCTGCCCAGTGGAGCAGTTCCTCTATGGAGGGCATTGCTCATGCCTGCTTCCTAGATATGCTCACCTCAGAATGTGTCCCCCAGTATAAAATGCAAAGATGGTTTATTCATATTAATTGACAGCCTGCTCATGAGGCATGAGGAATTTTTTTTCCTCCCTCCCTTTCTTTGCATAGCCCTGGCTATCCTAAAACTCACTCTGTATGTAGACCAGGCTGGCCTTGAGTCTAGAGGTCTGCCTGCTTTTGCCTTCCATGTACTGGGATTAAAATTGGTCACCATCACCTATGGGCTTGAGGCTTTCCGTTTGGTTGTGTCAATGAGGTAATGTTTCATGTAGCTTGGGGTACCCTTGAGCTTCTCTTCCTCCTGCCCTCTCCATTCTTCAGTGCAAGCATGAGAGGCTTGTCTGAAGATCCATCAAAGTGAGGCAGACAATGTGGCCATAACCCCAACAATAGGGAGGTGGTGACAGGTAAATCCCAGAAACTCCTGGATCAACTAGTCTAGCCAATCGATGAACTCAGTGTCCCAGATAGATACTGTCAGAGAATAAAGTGGAGAGGCTGGAGAGAGGGCTCAGCTGAACCCCACTACTTTTGCAGGTCCCAGCACCAACATGGACAAGTTGACAAATACTTGAAACTCTAGTTCCAGATCTTCTGGCCTCTGGAGGTGTGTGCACAAGTGCATGCACACACACACAGGCACACAAAACCATATATGTTAGTTCCAAATTAATTTTCAAAAGTAGACTAGGGGTTATTGTGGGACTGTAATGGCCCAAGGACAAGGAAAAGGCTTGAGAAACAGCTTCAACCCTGGAAACCTCAGAGGCAGGACGACAGCAGTTGGCTATCTCCCCTCTGTAGTGGGTGTGGCCTAATGCTGCTAGTATTCTGTTAATATGGGTCCCCAAAACTGTTTGCACAAGAGAGCCCATTTGTCACACACTGAGGGAACCAGCCCCCATTTGGTTCTGATTGGTAAATAAAGATGCCAATTTAATAATAGCTGGGCAGGGCAGACAGAGGCAGGACTTAGGACCGGAGGAAACGAAGATTTGCCAGGCCAGGAGAGTGTGGAGGAGTGGCGAGACACCATGCCTGAAAAGAGTGCAAGACAGAGAGGCATGGCCACTGTGTAAAGGTACTGGGAGAGCACAGCCCAGTTGGCCATCCCTTTGGGTCCAAAGCAACCAAGATATTATATGGAATTAGTAAGTAATAACTCGGGATTAACCACGTGGAGGTTAGGCAGTGGCCCACCTATTGAGATGATTAGGGCATATCAAAATGTAAATAAAGGCTGTGTAAAAGATTTTAATTCTTTTCCTTTTTTTTCTCTCTAGTTCTCTGACCTCCACACAAGTGCTATGACATGTTTTTTACCCTCCAACATACAAACACACACTCATAAATACACAAAAATAAATAAATGTAAAGAAATTATCCATTGTGCTGACAAAATGGCTTGGCAGACTTAGGTACCTGTTGCTAATCCCTGAGTTCAATCCTCAGACCCCACAGGGTAGAAGGAGATAACTGACTCCTGAAACTTGCCCCTTGACTCTGCTACATGTCATGATACAGTGACATGTACCCACACCCCCTTGTTTGGTTGGTTTGTTTTACTGTTTGGTTGGCTGGGTTGTTCTTGCAAGACAAGGTTTCTCTGTGTAGTTCTGGGTGTCCTAGAACTCACTCTGTAGACCATGCTGGCTTCGAACTCAAAAATCTGCCTACCTCTGCCTTCTAAGTGCTGGCATTAAAGACTACCCCGACTGTCTTGCAATGCACACACATTTTTTTTTTTAAGTTTTAAAAATTTGTTTGCGGGCTGGAGGGATGACTCAGAGGTTAAGAGCACTGACTGCTCTTCCAGAGGTCCTGAGTTCAATTCTCACAACCATCTGTAATGAGATCTGATGCCCTCTTCTGGTGTGTCTGAGGACAGCTACAGTGTACTCACATATATAAAATAAAAATATAAAATCCTTAAAGCTTTAAAAAAGATTGTTTGCATTGGCTGTCCTCTGAGAGGTTCCACCCAGCAGCTGACTCAGACAGATGTAGACACCCACAGCCAGACAGTGGATGGAGCTTGAGAACTCTTATAGAGGAGTTGGGGGCTCTGGAGGGGATAAGAACTCCATAGGAAGACTAACAGGGTCAACTAACCTTGACTCTTGGAGCTCTAAGGGACTGAACCGCCAGCCAAAGAACACACATGGGCTGGAGCTGCACATATGTTCTTCATGTGGGTCCTGAGCAACTGTAGCAAGGCCTATCCCAAAAGCTGTTACCTGTCTGTGGGATATGTTGTTCTATCCGGGCTGCCTTGTCTGGTCTCAGTGGGAGAGGATGAGCCCAACCTTACAAAGACCTGATGTGCCAGGGTGGAGGGGTATCCAGGGAGGCCCCTACTTGCTCAGAGGGGAAGGGTGGTACGGAGGAAGGGTTGTGGGAAGGAGTGACTGGGACGGGGCATGAGTGAGATGTAAAGTGAATGAATTTTAAAAATTGTATGCATGAGTGTTATTCTAAACTTTTCTCTATTATTTTATGTATATGAGTATATGAGTGTTTTGCCTGCGTATCTGTCTGTCTACCACTTGTATAGAATTCCTACAAAGTCTAGAAGAGGGTATTGGATTCCCTGGGACTAGAGTTGTATATGGTTGTGAGGTGCCATGTGGGCTCTGGGAATCAAACCCAGGTCCTCTGGAAGAACAGCTAATATTCTTATCCCACTAAGTTCTCTCTCCAGCTTTTGCCTACACACACACACACACACACACACACACACACACACACACACACACACACACACTCTAGTAGAAGGTGTAGCCTTGTTGGAGGATGTGTGTCACTCTGGGGATGGGCTTGGAGACACTCCTCCTAGCTGCCTGAGGATGCTCAGTCTGTTCCTGGCTTCCTTTGGATGAAGATGTAGAACTCTCAGCTCCTCCTGCACCATGCCTGCCTGGATGCTGCCATGCCCCTGCCTTGATGATAATGGACTGAACCTCTGAACCTGTAAGCCTGCCTCAATTAAATGTTGTTATTTATAAGACTTGCCTTGGTCATGGTGTCTGTTCACAGCAATAAAACCTTAATTGAGACACTGGGGAAGTAAGCCTTTTCCACCTAAGATTCCTTGTCACTCCATAGCCCCGCACTCAGGAACAGTCCTCCTTTCATTTAAATCTGCCCATAAAGTGTTATTCAAATCTACCATGCAGTGTGCACTTTGGCTCTCAGGTAAAAGGACGTCCCTGTTCCTTTGTCGTCTGTCACTTCTCTGAATTCTTGGCTCTGACAAGAAGCTGAAACATTGGTAAATTCCTTATCAGTTCTGTCCTGAGACCTGTCCTACAGCCACTACGACAAGCAGCAGTCAGGTATGGCCTGCGGCTGGCAGCTGGTATTTCTGCTTCAAGTTCTCACTTCCTTTCTTTCGTCATGGGTGTGAGTGTTTTGGCTGCCTGCATATCTCTGCACCGCCTGTGTGGAAAGCAACCTTGGTCCTCTGAGGAAGCAGAACTTACTCTTGACCACGGAGCTGTCTCTCCAGCCCCTAGGTGATATTCTCATTAAAGAAACCAGCTAATGCACTCACATCCAGATTCCTTCTTCAGTGCTGTGGAATTCCATACATCAGAAGCTACCAGAGTTCACCTCAAGGCACAGTTGTTCTTTGTTTGGGTTTTAGTTGAAAATAGGTTTTTTCCCCACACAATATCAATATATTCTGATTACAGTTTTCCCTCTCCAAACTCCTCCCCACCTTCCAACCCAAATTTACCCTTTTTTCCTCTCTCTCATTAGACTACAAAAAGGTGTCTAAAAAAAAATAAGATAAAATAAAAAAACAAGTGAACCAGAATAGACCAAACCGAATAAACAGGGGGAAAAAAAAGAGCCAAAGGAAAAACACAAGACACAACACACATTTGGACACACAGAAAACCCAAAGAAACAGACTCGGAAACCATAATATATAAGGAAAAGATCTGTAAAGAAAAGCAAACACCAAACAAAGCGTTATGAGACAAAGCCCCTCTATCTACTCTTGTGGGTAAGGGGCTGCCCTAAAGTGTGGCTTATATACCAAATGAGTCTGGTTCTCTAGGACCCCACCTGATGCAGGTCGTACATGCAGCTGCCGTGGTCACTATGAATGCCTGTGTGAGCAGGTTTCCATGCTGCCCAGCTTTCTAATACACATGACTTTACGGTAGGTGAAAGGTCATGGATAGAGACATGAATGAATGAGCAACTCAAGACAGCAGGGCCCTTTATCTGTGGGAAAGCCCTGCTGTGGGGGTTCTCTGTAAGACCCCCCCCCCCAGGCAGTTTTGTTTGTTTTTTGAGGATGCCTGCTGTAAGTTTATTTTCTGCTTTGTGCAAGACACAATCAGGAAAGCTCAGTGCTAAGAACCAATAGGGGGCTCTCTCCAGCTCCCGCGGGTGTCTGTCCAGCCTTCCTAGTTTACAGGGAGGGTTGAGAGGGTGTGCTCTGGTTTAGCACCACTGAAGTAAGCTTGGGCAGGTTGCTGATTCTGACAGGTCGGGACGAGGCCGTGCTGTTGGTCTGAGGAGCCGCAGGCGTCCTGGGAAGGGGAGGCGGGTCAGCCACAGGTCCCAGGGCCAGCCCTGGGCGGGGCTGGCGAGGGGCTAATTGCGCTGATAGTAGTCAGGAGGTAGCCGCAGGCGAGCGGCTGAAAGGAATGGCTGCCAAGCTTCTGGGCCAAGGCGCTCCCCGCTCCTTGCAGGCTTTGGTGCAAGGTCACGGGTGGCAATGCCTGGGGCACTAGGCTGCCTTGCCCATTTGCAAGGATAACCCACGAAACACCACTACTTTAGGACCCACACGCTATTGCGCACGCGCGTACTTCCAGTTATTTTATTTTAATTTTTTAAGTGCCGTTTGCACTGCTGCTGTACACACGTCTCAAAAATGGAGAGTTGGGATAGAAGAGTCTGATCTGTTTTCCTCTGGTTGACACAGGAGAAAATGGGAGCAATAACTTGATGCTATACATGATTTACTAACAAACTTGCTTAGGAAAAATTAAATTACACAAAGTGGAATTTAGCTTCCCGTGAGAAGGAAAATTCAGTGCGTCTACCATGATAGAAATTTAGGTTTAGAGTAACTGGTTAAGAACTGTTCAGCAAACCCTGTCAATTGGGCTCCTGTTGCCATAACAAAAGGCTGGCTTACAACTGCCACTTATCAGTCCATCCTCTTATCAAAGACCTTATCAAAGGAGGTGGCACTTGGTAACAGCCCTTTTAAAATCCTGCTCAGACATCAAGTCCCCATCTCTTTTTTTTTTTTTTTTTTTTTTTTTTTAGTTTCCAGGAGAGTGTATTACACAGGTGAGTGCAAGGAAAGCAAACAACTGCTATGTTGGCTTTAAAAGCTCATCTGATGTCAGTGCTAAGTCCTGATGCTCTAAGTCCCCATCTCTTATGAGGGGGAGGGAAAGTATAATCCGGACAGGTAGATAGGATGTCCCTAGATAACAAGTACTGAGGGCAGGGGACAACCCTAGTACATGTAAAAAGGAATTCTTACCAGATCTTTGCTGTTCTCGGGGCCAGACTTGCAGTCTCTTGTCTGTTTAAAGTGCTCAAAGTGTGACTTGGGTTCTGGACCTGAAAGAGATTTAAAGGTGACAGCTTATGTGAGATGCTTAAGCCTAAAGTCTCTGAGAAGTGCTAACATTTTCTGGAGGAGGAGAAAACGGGTTATCAGCCAGAACTTTCTTCTCTGAGTGTTTTCAGTACGTTTTCATTTTAAAAGCATTTTATATTTACTTACTTTATATGTATATGTATGTGCATTCTAGATTCAAACCTTAGGAGTGTTTTTTGTTTTTGTTTTTGGTTTTTTTTTTTTAAGTAAGTGGTGGCCCATGCCTTTAATCCCAGCACTCAGGAGGCAGAAGCAGGCCAGAGATCTCTGTAAATTCAAGGCCAGCCTGGTCTACAGAGTGAGTTACAGACAAACCCTGTCACTAAAACAAACAAAACAAGTAACTAACTGATGGGACTGGGGAGATGGCTCAATGCCGCACAAGCCATAAAACCTGAATTCTTAGCCCTTGTTAGCATTCCTTCTAGGCTCCACCCCACAGTTACCTGGCAACAGCCAGGTATGCCTGACTCACTATAAAAAGGACTGTTTGTCCCCTTCTCACCCTCTTACCCTCTCTGTCCCTTCTCATCCTGTTCCCCTCCCCACCACTCTCCATGTGTTCCTGGTTGGACTCCCCCACCCCTCTCTGCCTTTTCTGTCTCTACTACCCCCTCAACTCCCCTCCCCATGCCCTAAATAAACACTATACTATACTGTCCTGTGGCTGGTCCCTGGGGGGAAGGGATGCCTCAGCATGGGCCTGCAGAGGCTCCCCTTCCACATCACCACACCTTGCCTCTACCAAACATATCCTGGCTCTTTCTATTTTTTTTATAAAGCACAACGGCCCTAGCACCCAGATAAAAGCTGGTTCTGGCCAGAAACACTAGTAACCCTGTTTCTGGGTTGAGGGAGAACAGAGTCAGGAGGATTGCTGAATCCCTTTGGGTTATATTCTAGCTGGAAAAAAAATTAGAAGCTTCCAAATTCAGTGAATGTCTTTGTTGAGGTTTCTATCGCAGTGACAAACACTATGGCAGAGGCAACTTGGAGAATAAAGGATTTATTTGACTCACGGTTTAAAATTATAGTCCATGTGAAGAAGGAAAGTCGGGGCAGAAACCCAAGACAGGAACCTGAAGAGAGGGCCCGATGCAGAGGCCATGGAGGAGTGCTGCTTACTGGCTTGTTCAACCTGCTTTCCAGGGGTGGCAATGCCCTGCAGTGGTCCGGGCCCTCCCCTGTCAATCATTAATCAAGGCTCCTCCTCTGAGATGTCTAGGTATGTGTCAAGTTGACAAAAGTGTGCACGCAGAGGGAAAGAGAGAGAGAATCCTTGCTTCCTGGAGACAATAACTGTTCAGAGACTCTCTGGGTCCTAACAGAGAGCTGGGTTCTGTATTGGATTGGGGTGGTAATCCACTACTGGGACTTAAATGCCTTTTACTCCAGACATCAGAGCTGTCGCTGTGAACAGACCGTTTCCAGATTAGCATAAATCCACAGGACTGAGCAGAGATTCTGCCCAGAAAGAAAATACATCCCCTACTTCCCCATCCCCATGGGATTCGATGTTCTTTGCATATAGAAATGAGGCCATAAATAGCGGCCTGTTCACACTGGCTTATCCCTGCACTGGCTTTCACATGAGAAACGAAGGTTGCTTACTACCATTGAGATTCTGAGATGCTAAGACACGTTCTGATTTTGAGGCAGAATATAAAGACAGGACAAATTAAGAGACACAGGAGGGGGAAAAAGCACCCCTCAACTAGGGATTTGCTTTGCTTTTCTTGGTGACTGAATCAAAGCAAAAAAAAAAAAAGTGAAGGAAGGGAGGAGAAAAGAAGGAAGGAAGGAAGGAATAAAAAAAAAAAGAAAACAAGTCATAGCTTGATGACCCGAGTCCAAGCCCCAGAATACACAGGTGTGTGTGCTGTTCTACCACGAGTTCCTACTGCACTGCCATTAGAGTAAGGACAATGCAGAATCCTTAGAATGCTGAAATTGTACACCAAATCCACAGTCCAAAGTACTACAGAAGGCAAAGTGTTCTTAGTCTCTGTGGCTGTTACAACAGCATCTCAGATGCATTATGTTACAACAATAAAAAGTACTGACTATGGACTCTGGTCAGGACCACTCTGGGATTCCCAGCGACTGGCCACAAGACACATGTTGTAGGGGCTTCTTAAGGCTAAAACCATGGGCTGGAGAGAGGGCTCTTCTAGAGGCCCTAAGTTCAATTCCCAGCAACCACATGGTGACTCACAACCATCTGTAATGGGGATCTGACACCCTTTCTCTGGTGTGCATAAAGACAATGTACTCATCTGCCACCCGGAACGGCAGCTCGTAAAGGCTGAACAACTGGTGAGTGGGAGACCTAGGCTGCAGGGGAGCAGAGAGATCTCTGCGGAGTGCACATGGAAAGTGCACCCCCTGCCTTGCCCTGCCCTGCCTTGCCTGATCCAGCGACCGGGAACAGAAATTTAGAACTTCTGTTTCCACCCGGCGGCGACTTCAGGACGTAGAGCAGAACCTGGCCCATCTGCCACCCGGAACGGTGGCTCCTAGAGGCTGAGCAACTGGTGGGTGGGAGACCTGGGCTGTCGGGGAGCAGAGAGATCTCTGCGAAGTGCACACGGAAAGTGCTCCCCCTGCCTTGCCCTGCCCTGCCCTGCCTGAGCCAGCGACCAGGAACAGAACGTTGGAACTTCTGTTGCCACCCGACGACTCTGAGGCATAGAACAGGGCTCGGCCCATCTGACACCTGGACCAGTGGAGATCCAGGGACACAGACCAGATACAAGGGAAAGGCAAGAACATATCACTGACAACAAAATGGCAAGAGGAAAGAGAAAGAGTATATCCCAAGGAAACCAAGACAATCTAGCAACACCAGAACCCAGCTCTCCCATAACAGCAAACATCGGAATTCCAAACACTCCAGAAAAAGAAGACACAGACCTGAAATCATGCCTCAAGATGCTGATAGAGATACTTAAACAAGAAAGGGAGGAAAAGCAAAAAGATTCAGAAGCTTTTAAAGAAGAAACAAGAAAAACACTCAAAGAACTCAAAGAACTAGAGGAAAACAGAACCAAAGAAATAAAGGAATGGAAGAGGGAAATTAAAACAGAAATTGACACAATAAAGAAAACGCTAAAAGAGATAACCCTAGAGGCAGAACAGCAAAAAAAGAAATCAGGAGTCACAGAAGCAAGCATTTCCAATAGATTACAAGAGATGGAAGAGAGAATCCCGGGGGCAGAAGACAACACTGCAAACATAGACAAAACAGCCAGAGAAGATGCAAAAAACAAAAAGCTCCTAACCCAAAATGTCCAGGAAATCCAAGACACAATGAGAAGACCGAACCTAAGGATAATAGGAATAGAAGAGAGAGAAGAGTATCAACTAAGAGGCACAGTAAATATTTTCAACAAAATCGTAGAAGAAAACTTCCCTACCCTCAAGAATGAGATGACCACGAGCATAAAAGAAGCCTTCAGAACTCCAAATAGGTTGGACCAGAAAAGAAATACCTCCCGACACATAATAGTAAAAACATCAAGTGCCCAAAGCAAAGAAAGAATACTAAAAGCAGTAAGGGGAAAAGGTCAGGTAACATATAAAGGCAGGCCAATCAGACACACACCCGATTTCTCAACAGAGACTATGAAAGCTAGAAGAGCCTGGACAGACATCATGCACACCCTAAGAGAGCACAAGTGCCAGCCCAAGCTGCTATACCCAGCAAAACTATCAATCACCATCGATGGAGAGATGAAGATATTTCAAGACAAATCAAAATTTACACAATATCTGACCACAAACCCAGCACTACAACGAATTATAGGTGGAAAACCCAATACAATGAAGGAAAATACAGCCTAGTAAAAACAAGAAAACTCCTAAACAAGAAAACTAAAAGAAGAAAAAAACACAGACACAACTCAACCCAAAAAAGCAATAATGGCAGGAAACAGAAACAACTATTCCTTGATATCTATTAACATAAATGGACTCAACCCCCCAATAAAGAGACATAGACTATCAGACTGGATACATAAACAAAATCCAGCCTTTTGCTGCATACAGGAAACTCATCTCAGAGACAGAGACAGACACTATCTCAGAGTAAAAGGGTGGGAAAAAAACTTCCAAGCAAACAGCTCCAAGAAGCAAGCTGGAGTGGCTATTCTAATATCGAATAAAGTAAATTTCCAACCAAAAGTTATCAAAAAAGATAAGGAAGGACACTTTTTACTCATTACCGGGGAAATCTGTCAGGAGGAACTCTCAATCCTTAACATATATGCTCCAAATAAAAAAGCACCCACATTCATAAAAGAAACCCTACTAAAGCTCAAAAAAATACATCTCACCCCACACAATAATAGTGGGAGACTTTAATACCCCACTCTCACCAATGGACAGATCATGGAAAAAGAAACTGAACAAGGACACTGCAAAACTAGCAGAGACTTTGAACCAACTAGAATTAATAGATATATACAGAACATATTATCCTAAAGTAAAAGAATACACCTTCTTCTCACCACCCCATGGCACCTTCTCGAAAATTGACCACATAATTGGACACAGAACGAGCCTCCATCGATATAAGAAGATTGAAATACTCCCATGCATCCTCTCAGATCACCATGGTCTACGGCTGGTCTTTAACAACAACAAAGACAACAAAAAGCCCACATACACATGGAAACTAAAAAACGCTCTGTTAAAGGATAGCAGGGTCAAAGAAGAAATAAAGAAAGAAATTAAGGACTTTCTAGAATTCAACGAAAATGATAACACAACATACCCAAACCTATGGGATGCAATGAAAGCAGTATTGAGAGGAAAACTCATAGCCCTAAGTGCTTCCAAAAAGAAACTGGAGAGAGCTTACATCAGCAACCTGACAGCACAGCTAAAATCCCTAGAACAAAAGGAAGCAGATATACCCAAAAAGAGTAGATGGCAAAAAATAATCAAAATTAGGGCAGAAATAGACCAAATAGAAACAAAAAGAACCATTGAAAAAATCAACAAAACCAAGAGTTTGTTCTTTGAGAAAATCAACAAGATTGATAAACCCCTAGCCAGACTAACTAGAGGGCAAAGAGAGAGTATCCAAATTAACAAAATCAGAAAGGAAAGTGGCGACATAACAATTGAAACTGAGGAAATTCAAGAAATCATCAGATCCTACTACAAAAACTTATACTCCACAAAATTGGAAAATCTGGAGGAAATGGACAAATTCCTAGACAGATACAAGATTCCAAAGTTAAACCAGGACCAAGTAAACCATCTAAATAACCCTAAATAACACCTAAAGAAATAGAAGAAGTCATCCAAAGCCTCCCTACCAAAAAAAGCCCAGGTCCAGACGGGTTCAGTGCAGAATTTTATCAGACATTTATTGGGAATATAACACCAATACTCTCCAAACTATCCCAAAAGATAGAATCAGATGGAATATTACCCAACTCATTTTTTGAGGCTACAATAACCCTCGTACCTAAACCACACAAAGACCCTACAAGAAAAGAGAACTTCAGACCAATCTCTCTTATGAACATTGATGCAAAAATACTCAACAAAATCCTTGCAAACCGAATCCAAGAACACATCAAAACGATCATTCATCATGACCAAGTAGGCTTCATCCCTGGAATGCAGGGATGGTTTAACATAAGGAAATCCATCAACGTAATCCACCATATAAACAAACTCAAAGATCAAAATCACATGGTCATCTCACTAGACGCTGAGAAAGCATTTGACAAAATCCAACCCCTTCATGTTAAAAGTCCTGGAAAGAACAGGAATCCAAGGTCCATACTTAAACATAATAAAAGCAATATACAGCAAACCAACAGCCAACATCAAACTTAATGGCGGGAAACTTGAAGCAATCCCACTAAAATCAGGGACTTGACAAGGCTGCCCACTCTCCCCCTACCTATTCAACATAGTACTGGAAGTTCTGGCTGGAGCAATTAGACAGCAAAAAGGAGATCAAGGGGATACAAATTGGAAAGGAAGAGATAAAAACATTACTCTTTGCCGATGACATGATAGTGTACTTGAGTGACCCCAAAAATTCCACCAGAGAACTCCTACAGCTGATAAACAAGTTCAGCAAAGTGGCTGGATACAAAATTAACTCAAACAAATCAGTAGCCTTCCTATACTCAAAGGACAAACATGTGGAGAAAGAAATTAGGGAAAAGGTACCCTTCACAATCGTCACAAAAACTATGAACTACCTTGGTGTGACTCTAACTAAGCAAGTGAAGGACCTGTATGACAAGAACTTCAAACCTCTAAAGAAAGAAATTGAGGAGGATCTCAGAAAATGGAAAGATCTCCCATGCTCATGGATTGGAAAAATCAACATCTTAAAAATGGCCATCCTACCAAAAGCAATCTACAGATTCAATGCAATCCCCATCAAAATTCCAACCCAGTTCTTCATGGAATTGGAAAGATCAATGTGCAATTTCATATGGAATAACAAAAGACCTAGAATAGCGAAATCCATCCTCAACAACAAAAAAACATCTGTGGGAATCACTATTCCTGACCTCAAGCTATATTACAAGGCAATTGTGCTGAAAACTGCATGGTACTGGTACAGAAATAGGCATGTGGATCAATGGAATAGAATAGAAGATCAAGAAATGAGCCCTCATGTATATGGTCACCTGATTTTTGACAAAGGAGCAGTAAACATTCAATGGAAAAAGGACAGCCTATTCAACAAATGGTGCTGGTCCAACTGGCACTCAGCATGCAAAAGAATGAAAATAGACCCTTTCTTATCTCCTTGTACAAAGCTCAAGTGTAAGTGGATCAAAGATCTCCACATTAAACCAGATACACTGAAACTATTAGATGAGAAAGGAAGGAAAACCTTAGAACACATAGGCACAGGAGAAAATTTCCTGAACAAAACACCAATGGCTCAAGCTCTAAGGTCAAAGATTAACAAATGGGACTTAATGAGATTGCAAAGTTTCTGTAAGGCTAAGGACATTGTCAAGAAAACAAAACGGCAACCAACAGAATGGGAAAAGATCTTTACCAACACCACATCAGATAGAGGCCTAATATCCAAGGTATACAAGGAACTCAAAAAGCTAGACACCAGAGAATCAAATAACCCTATTAAAAAATGGGGTACAGAGCTAAACAAAATGTTTTCAGTTGAGGAACACCGAATGGCCGAGAAACATCTGAGGAAGTGCTCGACATCCTTAGCCATCAGGGAAATGCAAATCAAAACAACCCTGAGATTCCACCACACACCAGTCAGATTGGCCAAGATCCAAAACTCAGATGACAGCAGATGCTGGTGAGGCTGCGGAGAAAGAGGAACACTTCACTGTTGGTAGGGTTGCAAGCTAATACAACCACTCTGGAAATCAGTCTGGCGATACCTCAGAAAATTGGATATAGTACTACCTGAAGACCCAGCTATTCCACTTCTGGGCATATACCCCAGAGACACTTTAATACACAACAAAGATATTTGCACCACAATGTTCATAGCGGCTCTATTTATAATAGCCAGAAGCTGGAAGGAACCCAGATGTCCTTCAGAAGATGAATGTATACAAAAATTGTGGTACATATACACAGTGGAATACTACTCAGCCACCAGAAACAATGACTTAACCAAATTCTTAAGAAAATGGCTGCATCTAGAGAATATCATCCTGAGTGAGATAACCCAGTCACAAAAGAACAGACATAATATGCAGTCACTGATAGTGGGATGCTAACCCCAGAGGCTTGCACTCCCCCAGAAACAACTCACAGACTGTATGAAGTCCAAGAAATAAAGAAAACAAAACAAAACAAAAAAATATTTACAAATCAAGAAAACTTTAACTATTTCCATGTTACATTTGTTTTACATGTACTTTATGCTCATTGTAACTATTAAGTTTTCAAGGCATACTATCAAATTTGAAAAAAAATCAAGTACTGACTAAAAATATATTCATATAGTTTTATGTAAAAATTATGTTAAAATCTGAAAAAAGTACTGACAAAAATGTATAATTTTAAGCAAAAAATGTTTAAAATCTGTACATTCATCTTTGTTTTGTAAAATAAAGTTTAAAAAAAAAGACAATGTACTCATACACATTAAATAAATAAATAAATCTTAAAAATATTTTTAAAAGTATGTGTGCATGTGTGTGTATTTGTGTGTGTGTGTGTGTGTGTGTGTGTGTGTGTACACATGAGTTTATGTGCCAATGGAGACCAAGGAGGCAGTTGTGAGCCACCCGTCATTGATCCGGAAACCTAACTTAGGTCCAAGAGCAGCATCCGTTTTTAACCTCTTAAGCTACTTCTCCAGCTCTTGAATAACTTAAATGTCACTAACATTTAAGCTTTACTCATCTGTAAGCTTTGATGTAGACGATATCCCTTGAAAAGAGCAATTTAGTAAACTCCACAATCACATACAGAGCCACTATAAAGACATCTAAACACATCTCTTGAGATACCCACAGCCACCTTTGGGGTGGGGACAGTCAGGGGTATTCTATTGTCCATTTCCCAATGTGTCATCCTCCAAATAACAAACTCACTAGCTCTTTCACTGTGACCCATCTTGAAAGTTTTTCTTGTGACATCAAGGATCTGACTTTATCTGAGTGGAGCTACTGGGGAAGGGTGGAGTGGGGGGATGGGAATCCAATCAACCTTTAGGGCGGTTGATGGTAGCTGTGCCAGGCTTCAGTGTGATTTCTAATCAAAGTCCTGTGAATATCTTTGATGTGGGGAAAGTCACTCTGCCACCCCAGTCAAAGGTGTTCGCAAAGGAAGTGTGATAAGCAGGTGGGCTGGCTTGGTGTGAGGGCTCTGTGGGTGTCTGAACTCAAGGCAGGACCAGGCCTGTAGCCAGGGCTGGGCTGTTTCCCACCCATCATCACAATCCTTGAGGATTTTATCTGATGAAGAATGAGAGACAGAAAGGGTGGTAAATTTTAAACATTTTCTTTTAGGTCAAGTCAGGGGATCACCTGGAGTTTGGGGGCTGGCACTTTCCAAGTGAGATCTTGTCACAAAAAATTAAATTAAAACCAATCAACTGAGCTGGAAAGATGACTCGGTGATCAGGAGCACTGAATGTGAAGGACCCCGGGGGCTTTCTCCAGCCCTACACTCACCTGCCTCGGGTCAAGGCTAGACCAGGTTCCATTTTCCACCCATAGGAACATTCTTGAGTAGAAAATTCTCAGAATGCACTGACTGATGTTTGCTAGCCAATAGATTCAAGGGTTAATGTGCTTAGCCAATAAGTTTGAACTGCAACCTCGCTGATGTAACCTGTACCCCTAAAAAGTATAAAAACAGCTTGTTACAGCCATTTGGGGTCATCTTCACTCTCCACGAGGGGCTGATTGAGGGTCAACCCCAACAAGCTGGAAAATAAACCTCTTGGGTTTGCATCAAACTCCATTTTTGTGTCTCACTTGGGTGGGGAGGGGTCCGGGTAGCTAAGATTCACTTCAAGTCTTACAAATGCTGTTCTAGAGAGCCTGGGTTCAATTCCCAGCCCCTACATGGCAGCTCATGCCTATAACTCCAAGATCTGACACCTTCATACAGACATGCATGCAGGCAAAACATCAATACACATAAAATAAAAGTAAGTCATTTAAAAAAAAAGTCAATGACATCTCAAAGAGATAACTGATCATTAAAATAGATATCTTCCCAGGGCTGAAAATTACAGCTCAGTGGTAGGGAGCTTCCCTTTTTATGCTCAAGGACCTGAGTTCCACTCCTCCAGCCGTAGAAAGGGAGATAGGGATGTCTCAAGAGAGGCAGGGGACAGAAGGAGAGAAAGAACACAGCTGTGGTGGCATAGGCCTGTAATCCTACCAATGAAGAATTGGTCCATGGTGAGTCGGGGCTCCATAGTTTCAAGCTGGCCTGGGCTCATGAGATTCTGTTTCAAACAAAACAAGATAAACGACAATAAAAAGGAATAAAAGCAGGTGTATTTCGTTTTGGACTGCTATCCAGAGCTTAGAGAGATACAGTGGAGGGCTGGAGGGCTAGGGGTTGGGTAACCAGGGCAAGTAACGGCCAGGGCTGCCTTGGGATGCCCATGGAGTCTGTCAGGAAAGTGCCACCTGTGCTCCTTTGTGTCAGTGCGAGATGTCAGACCCCCCTCATCCTTAGCTATTTGCCTTATGGATTCAGATACTTGAAGATTTATTTTACAAAAGGGAAGCCTTTCAGACCTGCCCCCTACCACCACGTCTGCAGGGTTTCTGGATAAGCAACTGGAAATTCAGACAAACATACTTGGGGATGGATTATTTTATGCTCCTCCAAGAAAACAGACCAGCTTTATTGATTATATATGGAGAGAGACAGAGAGAAAGGGAGAAAGAGAGTGGTGTCGTGTGTTTGTAATTTCACAACTTCGGATGTGGAGGGAGGACGATTGGAATGAGTTCAGGGCCATCTCGGGCTACTTGAGACACTATCTCCAAGACAAAAACAGACAACAATACAGAACAAAACTCAAAACCTAGTAAATAAATAATGCAAGAAATTACTTCAGCTGAGATGTGGCTCCGTAGAAAACTGCTCCTGAGAGGTCTGGGTTACATTCCTACCCTGTAAAAGAGAAAAAGCAAACAGCACCGCAAGCGACAGATCACAGGATTGCCATCCCAGGAGTTTTTTTTACAAATGACATTTTATTGGTATGAATGTTTCATTTGCATGTATGTATGCACGTGAGTGTCTATGGCCTTGGAATTAGAAGAAGTTGGATCCTCTAGGACTGGAGTTATAGCCAGTTTTGAGAGTCCATGTGGTTGCTGGGAATCGAACCTGGGTCTTCTGGAAGAGCAGCCAGTGCTCTTAACAGGTCACCAAGCCACCTCTCTGTTCTGTAACCACCTTTAAAATGCACCTTAGTGTGAGAGACTAGCATAACTCTAGATCTAGTGTTGTCAATGCCTGTGGCCTCTGAGGACAGAGTAACACATCCACAGAACTAAAAATGAAAATAGTAACAACAACAACAAAAATACAGCTCAGTGAGCTGGGGGTATAGCTCAGTTACACAGTGCTTGGCAAAGAGTCCCCATTAGATCCCATATCATCAGTGTTAGGGTTAACTAGCAGAGTACCTTGGCAGGTTGGGACTAAGGTGTGTCACTAAGATTACACTGTCATGCAATAGATCTCCTGGAAGAGATTTACTTGGGTGGGGGGAGTTGGGCTGGCCCAGAGAACAAGATACAGAGAGACAGGGTGAGAGAGTATGCTGTGATGGAGGGGCCTCTTAAAGTGTATGCCTGTGGCATTTGGCAGCTGGTGATCATGTAGCTATTGATGCTGAGGTGCTGAAGGCAGGGTGGGGCTAACAACCAGCAGGGGCCACGGAAATCAGCTGTTAGCAGAAGCATCGAACCTGCAGTCTCGGTGGTGCACCTACCCTGGTACACGGTCTCACCTGGCCACAAGTAAGATGCCTCAAGCCCTGACCCCCCCCCGCATCATCTACTCACGCAGTTCCCTGTCCCAGACTCCCTAAGCCAACATAAGAGTGACTTGTTCAGTTCTGGGATCTGACTGTTGTTAAGAGTCCCCGCCAAAGGCCTGGGGCCGGGGGCTCTTTCTGACCTCCATAGGAGTTTCTGGTCTCACAATGTTTCTGTGTAGGCACAGTGACGACGAGGATCAGTTATGGATACACAGATGTTGTGACAACTGCCAGCTCTGTGCTACTTTCTGGCCCCACGTGCCCATAGGGTTGGAGAGGAAGCCACGCTGTCCCGTGAACCTGATCTTTAACAGAACAGCATCTGTCAGTACTCCGCGGTTCTGTGCCTGGCCAAAGAGGGCACACTTTTTGTTGCCAAAGATGGGTGGCGTCACAGGCAGTCTAAGGGAGCCAGGTTCGGAAATTCCCTTGGAAAAGCAGCTCTAGTGCCCAACCTCACTTGATGTTAGGCTCTGCTGTCCTCTAGTGGTCGCAGGGTAGCATGAACCACGATGGGTGGGGGATGTCTGTTCAATGGCATGGGGAATGGGGGAAGGGAACTTTGGAGGCTGCGCAGATCCAAGCGCTTTGTACCCACGCCAACTCAGATTCTGCTGCACCCCGTCAACCCTGCGCTTTTTTTTTTTGTCCTTTGTTAATAAGAACTCAAAAAGCACCTAAACCTTTCACACTCACGCACATCCAGAGCAGGAAGGCGGAACTAAGGCTCAAACATCAGGCTCCTTGTTTGTTGGAAACCCTTAGAGCGACCCCAGAAATGAACGCTATTGTCATACTATACATGTGTGTAAAATTGGAAAAGAGGGTGGCATGAGCTTAATCGGTTAAGTGGTAGCTGGTGTACATCTGTAATCCCGACACTACAGAGACACAGACAGGGGGTTCACTGTGAGTTCAAAGCCGCCTGGACCACATAGCTAGACCCAATTGAAAAACAAAACTCTGCTATCTCTACCCACTGTGTCTCCCGCTTAGTCCCATTGCCACAAGCTAAGGGACTTCTGGATCCTGAGAAGTCGAGTTGGAGATACAGTTGGAATGACTTTGATGGGCCATCATATTTCCATATATAGGAATTACTGGCCATTTTAGGACAGAAATGCTTTTCAGGAATAATCTGCCTGCCCACCTGGTAGCGCCACACTGAGCTACAGCAGTTGGGAAGTGGGTGGTGGAAGAGAAACAATGTTTCAAGTATGCAGAGCCAAAAAAGGGCCTGGGAAAAATTATCCCAGCTATTCGTTATGAAACTGTCTGGGCAGGGACTGGAAAGATGCCCCCCGTGGTTTAGAGTACTAATTGCTCTTCCGAAGGACTTGGGTTCGGTTCCTGGTTCCTCCATGGTGGCTCACAACCATCTGTAACTCCCATTCCCGGGGATCCACTGCCTTCTTCTGATCTCCTCATGCACATGGTACAAAGAAGGTACATGCAGGTAGATCATCCATCCACACTGAGGCCTAATCTCAAAAAAATCCAAAGAAAAGAGGACTGTAGGGATGGTGTTAACCTCAAAGATTTGAAGAGAGACCACCAACCCAATTCACCATGGTCAAATTCATTAAAGCAAGCTTACTCCCTGCCGCCATACACACCCAAGAGTTTTTCCTGTGTAATAGCCCTGACTGTCCTGGAACTCACTCTGTAGATCAGGCTGGCCTCAAACTCAGAGAACTATCTGCCTCTCCCTCTCTGGTGCTAGTATTAAAGGTGGGGGCACCAAAGTCCACTGCAAGCTCTTCTTTTTTAAAATTCATGGATACGGGCATTGCCTCCTCTAAGGTGGAGTTCAGGAAGTCAGCCTTGGATGTGAGGGAGACAAGGTTTTTATAGTTTAAGGGAGGCTGTTTCCAAATGGGCGATTGGACAGGCAAACAGGCGGAACTACAGAAGCAGAGCATAAGGAGTAGTCGGCAGGAAATAATCAAGTGCAGAGCAGAAATCAAAGTAGAAACAAAAATAACTATACAAAAAAAAAAAAAATCAACAAAACCAGGAGCTGGTGCTTTGAGAAAATTAACAAGATTAATGAACCCTTAGCCAGACTAACTAGAGGGCACAGAGTGTCCAACTTAACAAAATCAGAAATGAAAGGGGAGACATAACAACATAAACTGAGGAAATTCAGGAAATCATCAGATCCTGCTACAAAAGCCTATACTCCACAAAATTGGAAAATCTGGAGGAAATGGATGAATTCCTAGACAGATACAAGTTACCAAAGTTAAATCAGGATCAGATAAACCATCTAAATAATCCCATAACACCTAAAGAAAGATCTCTCATGCTTATGGATTGGAAGGGTCAACATAGTAAAAATGGCCATCTTGCCAAAAGCAATCTACAGATTCAATGAAATCTTCATCAAAATTCCAACTCCATTCTTCATAGAGTTAGAAAGAGCAACTTGCAAATTCATTTGGAATAACAAAAAAACCCAGGATAGAGAAAACTATTTCTCACAATAAAAGAGCCTCCAGGGGAATCACCATCCCTGACCTTAAACTGTATTACAGATCAATCGTGATAAAAAAAAAAAAAAAAAAAAAAAAAAACTGCCTGGTATTGGTACAGAGACAGGCAGGTAGATAAATGGAATAGAATTGAAGACCCACAAATGAACCCACACACCTATGGTCACTTGATCTTTGACAAAGGAGCTAAAAACATTCAATGGAAGAAAAGACAGGGGCTGGAGAGATGGCTCAGTGGTTAAGAGCACTGGCTGTTCTTCCAGAGGACCTGAGTTCAAATCCCAGCAACCACATGGTGGTTCATAACCATCTGTAATAGGATGCTCTCTTTTGAAGTGTCTAAAGACAACTATGGTGTACTCACATATAAATAAAATAAATATTAAAAAAAAAGAAAAGAAAAGACAGCCTTTTTTAACAAATGGTGTTGGTTCAACTGGCAGTCAGCATGCAGAAGAATGCAAATCGATCCTTTTTTTTATCTCTTTGTACAAAGCTCAAGTCCAAGTGGATCAAAGACCTCCACATAAAACCAGGTACACAGAAACTAATACAAGAGAAAGTGGGGGGAAAGCTTAGAACACATAGACATGGGGGGGGGAATTTCCTGAACAGAACACCAATGGCTTATGCCCTAAGATCAAGAATCAACAAATGGGGCCTCATAAAATTGCAAAGCTTCTGTAAGACAAAGGACACTGTCAAGAGGACGAAATGGCAACCAATAGATTGGGAAAAGATCTTTTCCAATTCTACATCTGATAGAGGGCTAATATCCAATATATACAAAGAACCCAAGAAGTTAGACACCAGAGAATCAAAGAATCCTATTAAAAAATGGGGCACAGAGCTAAACAAAGAATTCTTAACTGAGGAATACTGAATGGCTGAGCAGCACCTAAAGAAATGTTCAACATCCTTAGTCATCAGGGAAATGCAAATCAAAACAACCCTGAGATTCCACCTCACACCAGTCAGAATGGCTGAGATCGAATCTCAGGTGACAGCAGATGCTGGCAAGGATGTAGAGAAAGAGGAACACTCCTTCACTTTTGGCGGGGTTGCAAGTTGGTACAACCACTCTGGAAATCAGTCTGGCAGTTCCTCAGAAAACTGGACTACCTGAGGATCCAGCTATACCACTCCTGGGCATATACCCAAAGACACACCAACATATAAGAAGGACACAAGCTCCACCATGTCAATAGCAGCCTTATTTATAATAGCCAGAAGCTGGAAAGAACCCAGATGTCCCTCAACAGAGGAATGGATACAGAAAGTGTAGTACATATACACAATGGAGTACTACTCAGATATTAGAAACAATTACTTCATGAAATTCTTAGGCAAGTAGATGGAACTAGAAGCTATCATCCTGAGTGAGGTAACCCAGTCACAACAGAACACACATGGTATGTACTCACTGATAAGTGGATACTAGCCCCCTAAAGCTGTGAATACCCAAGAAACAATCCACAGACCTTATGAAGCTCGAAAAGAAGGAAGGCCAAAATGTGGATGCCTCAGTCCTCCTTAGAAGAGAGAACAAAACACTCATGGGAGGAAATAATGGGACAAATAAAGGAGCAGGGATTGAAGAAAAGATCATCCAGAGACTGTCTCACCTGGGGATTCATCCCATATGCAGCCACCAAACCCAAGCACTGTTGCTGATGCCAAGAAGTGCTTACTGGCAGGAGCCTGATATGGATGCCTCCTCAGAGGCTCTGCCAGAGTCATACAGATACAGATGACTTGCAGCTAACCATTGCAGCTAACCATCGGACTGAACCCAGGGACCCCAATGAAGGAGCTAGAGAAAGGACTGACGGAGCTGAAAGGGTTTGCAACCTCATGGGAAAAACAACATTATCAACCAACCAAACCCTCCAGAACTCTCAGGGACTAAATCACCAACCAATGAGCACACATGAAAAGACCCATGGCAGACCTACAGCTCCAGTTGCATATGCATTTTCAGGCATCAGTGGGAGGAGAGGCCTTTGATCCAGTGAAGCTGTGTTTTCCCAGTGTAGGGGAATGCCAAGTTGCTGAGGTGGGAGAGAGTGGTTGGGAGAGAGAGCACCTTCATGGAGGCAAGGGGAGGGGGAGGGGGATGGGAGTGAGGGGGAAGGGGGATAACATTTGAGATGTAAATACAGAGAATATTCGATTAAAAGGAAAAAGAAAAAGAAAGAAGCAGAGCATAAGCCTAAAAAGATGGTCTTAACTTTTGAAACAAAGACATGATTACAAAGTGGTCATAGTAACCTTTTGAAACAAAAATAGGGTTGCAACATGGTATAACTTTTTGAACAAACACACACTTGCTGTTTCCTGGAACCAGCCGTATGGGACCATTTGTTGTTAAGGATACAGGTGGGGCAGAACCCAATCGTTGAGAAACGGTTTTAGCCATAAGTAGGATGGAACCAGGATGGTTCGTCAATGTCTCGGCAGGCAAGAATACTGCCTGCTCTTGCAAAGGACCTGGGTTTGATTCCCAGGATTCATAGATGGCACCTTTAACTCCAGTTTCAGGGAATCCAGTGATACCAGGTACACACATATTGCACACGCACGCCGCTTAAACACTCATACACAAAAAATAGAAGTTAAACAAACAAAATTTAATGATCAGAAAGGCTTGGGGAACATTTCTTTATGGGGGAATAGGAGGCTTGAAATGTGAACTTCCCATGCTCAATGCTGAAACTTGCAAAGTTCTAAAAGGCTCTCTTTCCTCGGCTTCTAGAAGCAGCCAACAACTCCTGGGGGAGGAAACTGACCAACTGCCAATAGGAGGTCTCTGAGACCTGTCCAGTTGTCCAATTACACAGAGGGCTTCAGGGTTTAGGCTTTCAGGAATCGTCACAGGTGCTTGGGTGGTTTCTGGAGTGCATCTGCTCCTGTAAGTAACCCATCACCCATACTCCTGTTAGTAACCCTAGTAAAACTGGGGTTTTCAGTAGTTCATCAAGCTGGACTTAGATGCAGTCTTTGGTCTGTCGTAGGTTCCATGTCTGGGGTATGTAGAGTGCTGTGTGTTCTTTCCCCTGGAGAGGTCTCACGTGGCAGAAATCAACAATGCATTGACACATTAGCTGTCAATGAAATTCTCGTCCTGGCTGACCTTGAACTTGAGGCCATCCTTGTGCCCTATCAGAGTGCTAACTTTTTCCTTTCTTTTTTATTCTCATCTCCTGTCCCGCGCAACCGTCTAGCCAGCAAGAACGACGCGGCACACAAAATAGGATTCTTCTGCGGTAAACTTTAATGCTCTCGAGAGGCAGAGCATAAGCTTGCAACACATGAAGACGAAGACCCCGAACTATCTAGCCCATCCCCTTATATAGGAATCAGTCCTCGCCTTGGACGTGGAGCCCCCTGATTGGTTGAAACTCATCAGGCCCTATGATGCCACGGGAGAGGCAGAGCCCAAGGAGTGGAAAGTTACCCAGCACGTGCGCACATGACTTGTTTACTGCTAACTCCAGCCGGATGTCAGCGCCATCCTGTAATGGAGAATGTGCAGGCAGCGCCCCACATCTCCCCCTATCTTTTATTCTTTAAGCAAAGTAGGACACCCATATTAGGAGGGCAGAGATAGAAGTCAAATCCTCATTAAGGTGTATAAAGACCATGTACAGGAGTAACCGCTAGGCTTTTTGTAGACGTAGTACTCTTGACCTGTCACTCTGCCGTTTATCTGAGGGAGGGACACTGGGGCAGGCAACCCTCACGCCAGATGACATATCTCCCAGAGATACCCCTCGACAAGGGGCTCTCAGTGCGATGCTTTGCTCGGCATCCCTCATGGGCTGCTCAAGCCAGACACTTTAATCCTGTGTAATGAACCGAAGTTTTAGGAGTGCAAGAGCTGTCTGGCCGGCGACCTACTGCTTAAGCATAGACAACCAGATATCGGCTGATGCTCCATGTTCTAGAGCAACAAGCGCTTGGGCAATAACCACCTTGTCTCTCTTTTTGTTTGGGCCTTGAGCTTACAAACCAGCCAGAGAAGCAACGCAAGTCCGCAGCAAAGGATTGCTCCAAAGAGTCCCACCCCCACCCAAGTTGATATCGGTGGTGAAAAACTTAGGGAAGACTGTAGCATCATGTTCCACTGGAATTGGTTTCGGGAATGCCGACAGAATCGCCCATCTCGCCTCTCCTCTGACTCTCTGGTTCCAAAGCATCAGGAGCAGGGCTGTCATCAGGCGTCTCCACCATTTTTCAAGTGAGCCTCTCGGGGATCCAGAAGGGATTATTTTCATCCTGAGGGAAAACACAAACAGCTCCCCTGGATCTGATCAACACAAGATCCGGTCCTTTCCATTTATTAGTTATGACATCTTTCCATTTCACCATCTCTCTTGGTTTGTCCATGGGTAGGCAATGCCTTTCAGCCGCCGTATGGCCGTGGTCATCAAGATTTAAAAAATTTAAGGTGAATAGTGCCATGGATACTGCGGTCCTAGGCACAGGGGGAAAAGCCTGCATAATTCCCCCTTTTTGTTTTATTAGATATGATTTAAGGGTGCGGTGAGCACGTTCCACAATACCTTGTCCTTGTGGATTATATGGCAAACCTGTAAGATGAGTCACAGCCATCTGGCTACAAAATTGTTGAAATTTTTGTGAGGTATAAGCAGGTCCATTATCTGTTTTTAAGAACTTTGGTTTACCCCAGGCACTCCAGGCCTCTAGGCAATGTTGGATGGCATGTGAAGCCTTCTCTCCAGATAAGGGAGTGGCTGCATTACACCCGAACAGGTGTCAATGGATACATGTATATATTGCAGCTTACCAAACGAGGAGACATTGGTAACATCTATTTGCTTAATAGAAGGAAGGGTAAAGGCAAACCTAGGCCTATCTTGAGAATGTAAAGGTATGGAAAAGAAACAATCTTTAATATCTATTATCATCAAAGGCCAATGTTTTGGGAGCGCCGGTAGGCCACGTTGTATAGGGCCAAGCAAATGCATTTGTTCATTGATGGCTCTCAAGTCATGCAACAATCGCCATTTTCCTGATTTCTTTTTAATCACAAAAATGGGGGGTATTCCAAGGTGAAGTAGAGGGTTCTACATGACCCAATTGTAGTTGTTCTCTAACTAATTGGGTAACAGCTTCTAATTTTTCGGAGGTAAGGGGCCATTGAGGAACCCATACCGGATCCTCCGTTTTCTATGGTATGGGCTGTACTGCCTCAATGGCACTTAGGAAAAACCCAGACCCTGCCTTTCTTTGTTGGGGCTAGGCGAGACAGGCTCTAGGGGTCCTTGTTCATAGCGTCCCAAGCCTTTTTCCTCTTTATATTCCATCTTATCCATAATATCATAAGCCTGTGCAGAATATTTATTGGACAGAATTAGCCCCATTTGTTGCATTATATCTCTCCCCCATAAGTTAACTGGAAGAGGGAGTACATAGGGGACAAATCACCCACATTGGCCTTCAGGGGCTTTAGGGCAGGACTTATAACCCAATCCTTGTAAGGAATGTGACGACTCTACAACAGGCCAGTGTTTTGGCCACCAATGAGTGGATATCTCTGTTTCTTCTTCTGGGTCCAAGCCTTCTCTCTCATCATCATCTGAAGTCTCGGGGCTATCAATGTTAAGAGCCTCAAAGTCTTCTACAGGGTACAAGCTGACTCCCCTTTTCTTAATATTAGAGGGCATAAGGGAATGAAAATCTGAAGGTTTGTGGGTAACAACTCTCCCGCTATGCAGCGTACCTGGAGGTCCTTTTTCCTTAGGGGGGGAATATCTTTTCCTGCGCACGCCCATCCCCTCGCTCTGTTCAGCTTCTGATAGTCTATCCTGGACTTCACTCAATGCCTCTTGCCCCACAGTGATAGCGGGCCTACAACTCTCATCTTTTAAACAATTTTGTACCATCATCCAAATGGCCATGGTCCCAGGCCCCAGGTCTCCGGCAGTCAGCCCACAGTCTAAATCTCTACCCAATTTTTTCCATGAGGCTGGTGAGAGAGACCCAGAGACCGCAAACCAAGGGGCAGTACGCTCTACCTCTTTTACGAAAGGCTGTAAGATGCGGGTGGGCAATTCTAGATCTCTCTGCTTAAGAATTGACTGCAGGGCTGTAACGGTCGAGTGTGAAGAGCCCATCACAGCGATGTGATGCCCGCGGCTTATTTATGTCGCGGCACAAAGTAAAACTGAAAGGCGAGTCTCAGCGCGTTCCGCTTTTTTTTAATCTACAAAAGACTTATGGAACGCAGGGGTGCAGCGGCTTATCTACGTCCGACTTAAGCACAAAATTAACACCAGCCCCGTTGGACACAAGAGGAAATTAAGAGGAAGAGAATAAAAACTGCACTGGCAAAGACCAGAGCCTCTACGGACCCTTCCCACGACCGTGGAAGATTTAAACCAAATTTAAAGAAAGATCCAGGGTCAGACATACCTTGCCAAACTTATCTCCCCGCAGTTCTGGATCCTCCCTGCCCGGAGACAGGGGGTCTTCGCTGGTGCAGACGATGGAGTGGTCGAGTTCCCGGGTTCAGGCACCAGAATCTCGCCTGCAAGAACGACTCAGCACACGAAATAGGATTCTTCTGCGGTAAACTTTAATGCTCTCGAGAGGCAGAGCATAAGCTTGCAACACGTGAAGACGAAGACCCCGAACTATCTAGCCTGTCCCCTTATAAAGGGATCAGTCCTCGCCTTGGACGTGGAGCCCCCTGATTGGTTGAAACTCATCAGGCCCTATGACGCCACTGGAGGGGCAGAGCTCAAGGAGTGGAAAGTTACCCAGCGCGTGCGCATATGACCTGTTTACTGCTAACTCCAGCCGGATGTCAGCGCCATCTTGTAATAGAGAATGTGCAGGCAGCGCCCCACAATTTCCTGTCATTTGGGGGAACAGTTTTACCCTCCCTTTTTCAAAAATACACTTATTGCCAGGCCTAGTGGCACACGCCTTTCGTCCTAACACTCAGGAGGCAGAGGCAGGCAGATCTCTGAGTTCGAGGCCAACCTGGTCTATTGAGAGAGTTCCAGGACATCCAGGACTGTTATACAGAGAAACCCCATCTGGAAAACCCCAAAACAAACAGATTGCATTTATTTGTCTGTGTGTATACATGCATGTGTGCCACAGAGCAAGTTTGTAGAGGTCAGAGGACAACTTTTAAGAGTGGTTCTCACCTTGTAACATCTGGTCCTGGAGACTGAACTGAGATCATCAGACTTGGTAGCAAATGCCTTTACCCGCTAAGCTATCTTTCCAACATCACTTTTTTTCTTCGAAAGATCTTGCTGCTTAGCCCAGGCTAGCCTGGTGTTAGTGATCACCCTGCATCAACCTCCTGAGTGCTGAGATCACACACACTACCACACTTGGGGATTTTTCAGATATTTTTACAAGTTGTCAAAAGAGACTATGCATTAAAAAAATGAATTGTGATAAATTTTTGGATCAGACCAAAAGAAGATGTGTGTGTGTGTGTGTGTGTGTGTGTTTGAGACAGGGTCTCACTGTTTAGTCACCTTGAACTCATAGAAATCCTCCAGTCTCTGCCTTTTGAGAATTAAAGACATGAGCCACCACTCCTTGCAGAGGAAAGAAAGTTTAAATATAGCCCTTTTGGGTTAATACTTTACCCGGGGAAATTTTGATTTCATACTGGTTGGACTAAAATAGTGACATTGGCAGAGACAACAAGGTCAGATTTGTTAAGGAATCTTGTTAGTTTGCTCCCTGGGGTGTGGGTATACACAGCTTAGTGGTAGGACTGATATGCAGGAGGCCCTGAAGTCCATCCCTAGTACTGCACACGTTCAGTCCTTGAATTTGGAGCCTATTTCGTTTTGTTTGAAACAGCCCCATGTAGTTTAAGGGGCCTTCACTTTCTGATCTCTACTAGTGTTACAGATGCATTCCACCGGGCAGATTTATGTGGTGCTGGGGACAGAACCAAGCATTCTACCAACAGAGCTACATCAGCAGCCTTTTCAGCTTTGTTTGTTCGCTTGCTTGCTTTTTGAGACAGGGCTTCTCTGTGTAGTCCTGGCGGTCCTGGAACGCTTTCTGTAGACCAAGCTGACCTCAAATTCAGAGATCTGCCTGCCTCTGCTTCCCAAGTGCTAGGATTAAAGGTGTGCACTTCTGTATCTTCATTTGTTAATAAAGGGTCCTCCAAGTTGTAAGATCTTCAGGTACTATAAAACCTGGATCCACGCATATGCACACATGCAGGCAGCCTCTCATGTAAACATACTCCAAAACATTCAGACTCAGATTTAACACAGCTTTACTACTTGTTACTAAAAGTTTATTTGGGGAGAACTGTTCTTATTGGTGAAGCTAATTTTACTAATGAGCTAATTTTCCTGTTGGTTTCCACATTACCTTTTGGCTTTTATTGTCATTTCCAAAGAATTTGGAGAGGGCAGCGTTGGGTCACCATTGTCTCTGATAGAAGGAGTGATTTTTTTTTTTTTTTGTCTTTTCCTTTTTAGTCCTTTAAGTATTTAAAAATACTCATCTGTTATGAAAATATATTTAAAATTTACCTTTTATTAGTGGTTCATATGCTAACTTGTTTTGTTCTAGAAACATAAGAGGGGTATGTGTGTGTGTGTGTGTGTGTGTGTGTGTGTGTGTGTTTTCTCTGATCTTTTGCTCAAAGTTAAGCAAATAGAACATGAAGAGAGATCCCTTGTCCTTTGAAGGCATGAAACTATCCATGGTGATAGGGAGGCTTTAGTGTGTGATGGTTCATTTTAGTCAGGTTGTCTTAGAAGAAGAAACATGAGCTACAAGTGTATACCAGACGAGAAAACTGGGGGTTTTTTTGTTTTGTTTTGTTTTGTTTTGTTTTGTTTTGTACCAAGATAGTGCTATCTTTATGGGGAAAGTCAGCTAGTATTAAATACCAGAAGATGAGCTCTGAACAAGAATCTCCACATTTAGTCTCCATCTTGGCACCTGATCCTCTTGTAGGACAAAGCACCGTGGCCCACCAGCCTTCTTGGAGGCATTGATGAATGCTGACTCATACAGGGTAAGGTGGTCATTTCAGGATGCCTGGACCTGTTGGCCTGCACCATGGGGTGGGGGTCCAGCTTGATCTGACCTTTCTTTAAACACACAAACCAAACCCGTCACTTCTCAGCCCAGAACCCTCTGACTCATTTGTATCCATTGGACTTGATTTTAATTGTTGTGTCAAAAACCAGGCACAACTAGCAAAATGTTGCAAGGTAAACTGGGCCACACTTTCAGTCTCTGAAAGCAGGAGAAAGAAGTGGCCAAGATAAAAAGTAGGGCAGCCAAGCTGCTATGCGACAGTCAAGCTCAAGTCTGAGGTACATAGCAAGTGACTACAAACGTGGAGTCATTTATTTTTATGATCACCAGAGAACTACATGTTGTGGGTTTATGTTGTCTGCAGTCTGCCCCCTTCCTCTGGAGTGACAGATATATTTATCTATATGCCCCTGAGGACAATGAAGCAGAACCTGGGACAAATAGGTTCCACAGGTCCAGCTGGGAATGCCGGGAGTGTTAAAGCTCTTCTTAAAAGAGGGATGAAGAGGTTTGAGTAGTCTATTCAGGACAGGTAGCAAGGGTCCAGGGTCTTTTAACAGCTGCAGTGGCAATGGTGTGAACCTCTGCAGGCAGCGAGAGCCTGGCCAGCCAGAAGGGTCCAAGATCCAATGATAACTCTTCCTAAAGTGTTACAGCTCAGTAAAGACAGCCATTCTCAGATGACCTCCCAATGAAATAACTTGTGTGCATAAATCCATGTTGACAGAGATTATATGGACTTTGAGAAGTGGAGTGGGATTTGGGGGAAAAGGTTTTCTGTTGCCTAAGTCTGAGAGGTTGGTGATGCTCTTGAGCTTGGAGAGAAGCAGGTAGGGACTGGCTCCACCCCTGCTCTTCTCAGATCTCTGAGATTCCCAGGGTTTGAGCCACTCAACCTCAGTAGTCCTTCCACTGCTCTGGTGACACAGCCCTCTTGCCTTTAGAGAGTTATGGTCAGCCCATCCTTGGAACGTCCCATGAAACAATGAAAACAATTTACAATGTGTAAATCACAAGCATGTAGAGGAAGAATAAGTCAAAACACCAAGTTAACTTTAGCTTGGGACATAGAAAAAAACACCATAGGAAACAATATAGGGACTAATCAACATCTAACATTATGTTTAACTAGGAAAAGGAAGGAAAATATCGTCAGAAATTATTTTTACAGCCGGGCATGGTGGTACACACCTATGCTCCCAGCATTTGGGAGGCAGGAAGATGGCTATTGAGTTTGAGGTCACTGTGTTCTATATGGTGAGTTCCAGGACAGTTAAGGCTACATAGGGAGACCCTGGTAAAAAAAATTATTTATTTTTATTTTATGTATATATTATAGGTGTTTACCTGCATGTATGTATATATGTACCATGTATATGTCTGGTGCCATCCGCTAGAACTGAAATTACAGACAGTTGTGAGCCAACATGGTTAGGTGCTGGGAATGGAATGCAGGTATTCTGGAAGAGCACCCAGTGCTCTTAACTACTGAGCTGTTGTTCTAGCCACATAAAAATAGACCTTAAAACAAATTTAAAAAAATATTCATTTATGCCAGTCATAGTGAAAGACCCCCGGAGGGTATCTTCCGTCTGAAGAGACCCGTCCCAAGGAACAGCGAGACCACTCACTTCGGATGCAAGTAGCAAGAGGTTTATTTACACAGGTACCTGTGGGCACACAGTCTCTCGGAGGACTTGCGCGCCGGACAAAGGGGCAGTCCCCTTTTTATAGGGCTTGGGGGGCAGAAGCAAGGTACAGAAGCAGAAGCATAGCAACAGGGTTTTAATTGGTTAGTTTAAATGTGGCCAGGGAGTGAGCCCAAGGACATGGCTCCAAGGAAACAGCTCCTGATACCAGCCGGGGCTGCGGCTCCCGAGAATAATTGTTTTGGGCTTATCTAAGTGTGGGAACTATGGCAGAAATATGGCTTTAAGGAGGCAACTCCAGGTGCTAGTCGGGGGCTGCAGCTTATCTGAAAGCTGGGCTTGTCTGAGTGTCTCCCTTTCTTTGTCTATTGCAAGCTGGCCGCACACCGGTATCTTGCTTGGCCACCTGGGACCCTGACCTAGCCTGCCCCGTGTGTGCACAGCCTTACAGAAATGGCATTTACTGTTGCTAAGCAGGGGTCTTTCAATAGCAGTGCTTGCCTTTAATTCCAGCACTCAGATGGCAGAGGCAGGTGGAGTTCTAGGTCAGCCTGGTCTACATAGTCAGATACAGGACAGCTAGGCTTATGCAGAGACACTGTCTTACTCAGGGTTTGTTCATGACCAAGAAACAAGTTGGGGAGGAAAGGGTTTATTCAGTTTACACTGTCCACATTGCTGTTCATCACTAGAAGAAGTCAGGACTGGAACCCAAGCAGGTCAGGAAGCAGGAGCTGATGCAGAGGCCATGGAGGGGTGTTACTTACTGGCTTGCTTCCCCTGGCTTGCTCAGCCTGCTTTCTTATAGAACCCAGGTCTGCCAGCCCAGGGATGGCACCACCCACAATGGGCTGGGTTCTCCCCCCTTGATCACTAGTTGAGAAAATGCCTTACAGCTGGATCTCATGGAGGCATTTCCTCAACTGAGGCTCCTTTCTCTGTGATAACTCCAGCTTGTGTCAAGTTGACACACAAAACCAGCCAGTACAGATACCCTAGCTTAAACAAGCAAACTCATCAAATTCAAGGCCAACATGGTCTATACAGCCTGTTCCAGGAAAGGCAGGGCTACAAAGCAAAAACAAAAAACAAAACAAAACCAAATAAGATAAAATAAAAGTATGGGCTGGAGAGGTTGCTCAGTGGTTAGGAGCACTGACTGCTCTTCCAGAGGTCCTGAGTTCAATTCCCAGAAACCACATGGTGGCTCACAACCATTTGTAATGGGATCAGATGCCCTCTTCTGGTGTGTCTGAAGACGGCTACAGTGTCTTATATATAATAAATAAATAAATAATAATAAAAACGTTATTGGTAGTGGCATGCACTGTTAATCCCAGCACTGGGGAGACAGAGGCAGGAGAATCTCTGTGAATTCGAGGCCATCTTGAATGCACATAAAATAAAAATAAATAAAATAATTAAAAGTTATTTAAAGGGCTTAGAGAAATGGCTCAGTAGTTAAGAGCACTGGCTGTTCTTCCAGAGGACCCAGATTCAATTCCCAGCAACCACATGGCAGCTCACACCTGCCTGTAACACCAGGTCCAGGGGTTCCAACAACCCCAACACAGGCATACATGCAGGAAAAACACCAATGCACATAAGATAAAAATTATAAACAAAACAAAACAAAAAATCCTTTGGAGACGGGACCCAGTAAGAGGAAATTAATTTCCTGTAGGCCTCAGGCCATACCAGAAATGCTAGCCATCAGATTTACTCACAGGGAGGGTAGTGTATCACATTGGGTATTGAAAGCGTTAAAATTTTAAGTTGGCCCCACTGACCCTGCCTTGAGGACAAGTATGTCTCAAGGCTAAGAACAAAAACCGCAGACCACCTGATCTCGATAAGGTCTGACTCTAGTATGAAGGTCAGTGTGCCCCAAAACAGGGTGATCTGGAGTTGAATCATATCCAAAAGCAGACAGAGTGTGCTAATTTGAATGAACCAATGAAATTGCTATGCGCCTGTTGCTAACTGCTTATGTAATTTTCCCTGTAAATATGTCCCCCTAATTGATTTCGGGGTCGACTCCTCTATCTCCTGTGTGAGATATGTGCTGTCCCTGGTCTTCCCCCAAAAATAAACCTCTTGCCTGATTGCAGCAAGATAAGCTCTCTGTGAGTTCTTGGGTTCACGTTCTCCCGGTACTCCCCAATTAGGGGGTCTTTCAGTATCACCTCAACTGCCAGAGGGTGGGCAGCCAAGTATGTTTGGGGATCCTGTTTTCACAATGAGGATAATGACAGGCTGAAGCAGGAGAAGGATGGAAAGTTCTAGGCCAACATGGACTATGCAGTGAGTTCAAGGTTAACCTGTGCTCACTCCTGCTATATTGGTCAGGGTTCTCTATAGAAACCAAACCAAACCAAACCAAACCAAAACAAAACAAAACAAAACAAAGCAAAACAAACAAATAAAAACACACCAACCCAGAATGAATCTGTACTTATAAATAAAAAAGAGGATTTATTAGAGTAGCTTTATATGCCAGAATATTGAAGAAGTAGGTTCTATTGTCTTCATAGCAGGATAGATGAATTTGCCAGAATTCACCAGCAGCAAGAGTAAGGACAAGTATGCAAAAAAACAAAAACTTTCTTTTTCCATACCCTTTTATGTAGGCTGCTGCCAGTTCTCCCTTCTCCAAGTCATGTATGCATTAATAATAATAGTAACAGTAATAATAAATTTAAGCAATCAAAAATAAAGAAATCAATGTATTATTTGCCAACAAAAGGACTGTTCGGGTCCTGGGATCAAATTCAGGTTGTCAGGCTTGGTTGTGTAATGTAGGTAGAAGATAAAAATTATTAAATATTTATCAAACTGGCAAGAACAGTGGCCCATAACACAACAAAAATTGCAGGCACTTGAACAATTGGTACAAGAGCAGCTGGAGGCTCAACAGCAGTTTGATCCAAAAGAAACCGTCTGCCAATTGGCCTAAGTCTGAGGAATTGACAAGCAGAAGTTCTTTGATGCATTTCTCTCTATGAAGTCATGACAGATGATGGCCAGCAAAGAGTGGCAAGGTGAACCAATACAATATAGAGTTGTCGGTGACGAGCAGCATCAGCAAAGCCCAACGATGACTAGCAAAGAATGGTAAGGCAAACCAATACCATACAGCCTTGTCCACTGTCTGTTGGCTTATATTCTTTCCAAACATCACATGTTCTCTCAAGTGTCTACTCTAACAAAACACCACATGCCCTTTTCCCAGGCAGCTTCCAGAAAAACACATGTCTATTCTCTGCAAAAAATCCTCCCATGTGTCTGCTTCTGCAAAAACAACCTCTCATAAGACAGTTTCCAGAAAAACAACACATGACACAACCGAGTCTCTTAAAAAAACCCAGAAATTTCTTCATATCCTCATTTCTGTTTAAAAATTGTCCTTTTCTCTAATATTATCAACTGACACACAATAGAGACAAATGTAAAAACCATAAAGCTAGAACTTTACTGTGGGGCAGTAGAACATGCCAGGAAACTTGCTGTGATGGTTTGGATATGCTTGGCCTAGGGAGTGGCACTATTAGAAGGTGTGGTCCTGTTGGAGTAGGTGTGTCACTGTGGGTGTGGGCTTTAAGGCCCTCATCCTAGCTGCCTGAAATTCACTCTTCTACTAGCAGCCTTCAGATGAAGATGTAAAACTCTCAGCTCCTCCTGCACCATTCCTGCCCAGATATAGCCCTACTCCCACCTTGACGGTGATGAACTTAATAATCGCTGAACCTTTAAGCCAGCACAATTAGATGTTGTCCTTTATAAGACTTGTCTTGGTCAGGGTATCTATTTATAGCAATAAAACCCTAACTAAGATACTTGGTAAGGTTGAGTGAGTTTGGAAGTCCCAGAACCTTACACAGAGGATGGTAGTTGCTTGCCTGCTCCCTGACCAGGCCCCTGTCATATGACCACAGCACCTCATGAAGAGGATTGTGACAAATACATAGGGGCAGTGTCCCAAACCCTCCACATGCAGATGAGGCATCCCCAACTTCTCAGACCAAGCCATATAAAGCATCTGCTTGTCAGACTTCAACCGAACCCAAAGTGTATATAAAACCCTATGTAGAGAGAATGAAGGTATGAGAATTACTCCAGCAGGAATTATCCGAGAGCTTCTGTCACATAAGAGCTATAACACTTTCTGGGGAAGAGGGCTCTTTCCCAAAGCTTTCACTGCTGGAAGCTGCCCGCCCACCTCGGTCAGTTCCATCCCTGTGACCCCAACCTATCTACTGTACCCTAGATGATAACAACTATAACACATCAATTGACAAAAACCATCCACACCAATTTAAGGGACTGGGATGACAGTCTTCTTATATAATTGCATCCTGCTGAAATGGGGCCCAAAAGGAAACTAGAAAAATGGTAAAGTCAAAATAAAGCTAGCTGGCATTATTTGTTGTCTAGTCTTTATGTGTTGAGAAAGTTCAGGGCTTTACTGAAGTCCTGACTGGAACAGGCTGAAAGGCTGAATGAGCCGAAGTCATCATAATTAGCAGTCTTTCCTGAAGCTATTCTGGAAGCAAGACTCTGGAAATAGCATCAGTTGAGTCAGGATTAGGCAGGGAGCTGGAACAGCAGGTCATTTCAGCATCCAGAGGGTGAATCTTGTCAGGGATGCCCTCTTGGTGTTCCATTCTGTAATATATGAACCATATAACCAATATTTAGTTCTACAAAGATACTTGTATGGAATGTGCAAGGTACACAGATTGGTTAAGGATGAGTTTTTGCTCCTTGTTCAAGCAGATGAAAGACAATAGTCCTTTTTAATGAGTTAGTTTGATCAATAACCAATTGTAATAAATCTTCATTCATGCCACATGAAAGGATGGCATGATAAATTTTGAGGATTCTGTACCCTACAAGATTCATAAGCTATGTATAGCTGAAGTTCTGGCTAGAAATATTTTTATGTTTCAGTCAGGCAGTTTCAGGGTTGTTCCGTGGAGAGGAATCAGCAAATCATGTTGCCTGTCCTGTCTTTTTTTTTTTTTTTTTTTTTTTTTTTTTTTAGCTCTTGTCTAAAGACAAGATCTTCAGGGGGGTCTTCCTCTATCAAATATCTTATCCTATTACTTTGGAAGGAGTCCAAAGCCTTTTTTTTTCTTTTCTCTGTCCCCCCAAAAATAGCATATGTTTGGTCCAGGAACCTGAAGTCATCAAAAGTATAGATGGATTCAATGCCTAAAATTCGGTCTTTCTTATTTAGGTCTGCTCTAGTTTCACCTCTCTTATAGAGGATTTGTAATACAATTATAACCACCAAACTTACAAACACCTTCATTTTGATCATTAAAACAATTTAAAACAAGTATTATTATTGGACAACTAGGTCCGAAGAAACCAGTATTAGCTTTAGAATATAAGCAGCATCAGGCCAACCCACTATAGGGGAGTATCAAACATTTGAGAGTATTCCTCATTTAAAAGTCTAGGTCAAGAATCATATGTGGATGGCTGGGCGGTAGTGGCAGACACTTGGGAGTCAGAGGCAGGTGTATCTCTGAGTTCAAAGGCAAACCTGATCTACAGCTAGGGCTACATGGAGAAACCCTGTCTCAAAATACCAAATGGGGGGGGTAGAATAGTTGTGTGGTCCTTGCAGGCATAAAACTTCATGTCAGTATTATGCCGAGGAAGTATTGAGTCCCAGCAGCTTGATGGGTAGGTGGTGGGGATCCAGCACTTTCAGATCTTTAAGACCATCCAGAGCAACATGATGATACTCTACATCAAGAAAGAAAGAAAAAACAAAACAAAACAAAACAAAACAAAACAAAACAAAACAAAAACAAACCCACGAACTAGCAACGGCCATGTATAGTGGTACAGGCCTGTAATCTACAGACTTAGAAAGTAGGGCTAAGAGGAAGTAGAGCTAAGAGGATTGCCAGAAATTTGAAGCCAGCCTGGGTTACATATGGAGACCCTACTTTTGAGAGAGGGATAGGGAGTGCTTATAAAATTCTGCACAATGCAACGGCTAAGTGAAAGAAAAGGAGCTGTCTTAGGGTTTTACTGCTATGAGCAGACACCATGACCACAGCAACTCTTATAAAGGACAACATTTAATTGGGCTGGCTTACAGTTCAGAGTTTAGTCCATTATCATCATGGCAGGAAGTGTGGTAGTGTCCAGGCAGGCATGGTGCTGAAGAAGACACTGAGAGTGCTGCATCTTGATCCAACTGTAGCTGTCTTCTAGAAGCTAGGAGAAGGATCTCAAAGCCTACAATGACACATTTCTTCCAACAAGGCCATTCCTCCTAATAGTGCCACTCCCTGGATCCAAGCATACTCAAACACATGAGTCTATGGGGGTCAAACCCATTCAAACCACTGCAGAAGCCAATATGAAAAGGCTTAGTGCTTCCAGGGCAAGCAAGTGGACTCAAGTTTAACCCCAGAACCTACATAAAAAGAGGGTGTTGTGTGTTACAAGTACTCTTAACTGACCCTAGTTCTAAGGAGGTAGATTTGGGCAGAGCCCTGAGGATACCTAAATATCTCAACTGACCAACTTACGGAGTAGTTTCAGGGCAGTAGAGAACATGTCTCCAAAACAAAAACTAAGGGGACAGGTGTAGGTTTATGTTAAGGTGATACATGATTGGACATAAGAGAGATAGGTGGGGAAAGGTCTAGGAGCAGAAGAGGAGGCAGGAGGCAGAGATTGGAGGAGATGAGATTCTGGGAGGAATGAAGATGGAGGCAGATGTGTATGTCTCTCTTGGTGCATCTCTTCATAAATAAGATTGTTGTGAATGTTTTATAAGGGATGGAACTGTACAAGATCATTTGACTTATCTAGGTTGGCAAATTATACTGTAGCTATTGGATCAGAGTAGTTTGGTGTGTTCTTTGATGTGACTACTTAATTAGGTTCAAAGGGTGTGGTGGCAGTACACATAAAAGCCCGCCACAGACTTGGGATGTGCATGTCTAAGGCTTGGCAACAACACATCAAGAGGAAGTGAGTGAAAACAACATGCTGGGGCGGTCATATCAACCAGGGACAGAGGCAGAGGGGCGTTACAGTGAACTGCACCTGAGTTCTTAGAGGTGACTTAGAGCGCCAAGTTAGACATCCCTGTAGTGCCTGATGGCCCCGCGTGGAAGCCGGCAAAGAGTGGGATAAAATGTTCAGCCACTTCTAATATTTACTGCAACAGACAGGGGATAGTGTCTGAGGAATAATGATACCTGAGGGTATCATTGGGTCCCCACTTGCAGGAACATGCACACATGCATTGTAAAACATTCTCAACTTTGCCTTCTGGTGGTCTAGGCATGTTTGAACTAGGGGTTTTGTCCATTGTAGACAAGCACTTCACTACTGAGCAATCCTCTGTCCTCCCATGAAGCTACTCTGGGTGATCTTATAAGGTGGGTAGCATATAAGCTTTTCTAAGTTGAGTTACACAGTTGAGAGGCGGTGAGCGCTGATGTGGACTGGGAGGTATGAGAACGGTTCAGAGGGGCATCAAAAGCACTCCCTTGGTGGGGGAAGCCATGCACATGAGAGAAGCAACCAGATATGCAGAGCTCTGTATTTTCTGCTCAATATTGATGGGAACCAAAGCTACTCTAAAAAAATTGTTTTTTAATTTTAAAAAGGTCCATTTAAAAGTAATGTAGATACTGGAGAGATGGGTCAGCAGTTGCACTTGCTGCTCTTAACCAGGATCTGGGTTCAGTTCCCTGCACTCACTTGGTGCCTCACAGCTAACTTCAGTTCCAGGGGTCCCGGCATCCTCTTCTTGTCTCCACAGGTACATAATCAGGTAAAACTTCCATATACATAATATTTTTGTAAAAAAAAAGTAAGATTGGTAGAAACCAATCTCAGGTTATTTAAAGGCTGCTGATGCCTCCCACCTTGCTTCATGCCCCCTCTGCAATGTGTCTCACTCCCCTTCCCTTCCACGTAGACCTGTCCTAATAAGCAGAAGCTTGAACAGTTAGGATTTTGCCTTGCATTCTCTTAGAAACGTTTGGTCACTTTACATAAGGAAGCCCAGCGTGTAGCTGTCGCTGGAGAGGACACCTGGGTCCTTAATGATAACCAGATATCCAGTGAGGCAATTCTGTACTTCTCAGCAGGCACCCCAGTCAAAATTGGGGTGGTGCTGTGACTGGCCTAGCATAAGCAAAGCTCCGTTTCAGGAGTCAATCCTCAGCACCCCATAAAAAAATGGATATGATGACCAACCCACATGTGTAATCTCATCACTTGGGAAGGCAGGAGAATCAGAAATACAAGGTCAGGAGCTAGAGAGGTTATAAGAGTATAGCTCAGGTTGCTATACTGTTTGGCTCAAATCATGAAGACTTGGTTTGATTACCACAGAAAAGGTTAGGCATTATGGTATCTATTTGTAATCATAGTTTAGGGGAGGTGGCCATAGGAGGATCCCTGGGGCACAGTGGTCAGCTAGGCTAACCTGATTAATAAGCTCTAGGTTCAGTGAGAGACATTGTCTCAAAAACTGAAGCAGAGGGCTGCTGAGATGGCACTGCAGTGAAGAGCACTGGCTGCTTTTGCTAAAGACCTGGCTCAATTCCCTTCACAGAATGGCTGCTCACACTATCTGTTACTACAGTTTCAGTGGATCTGGTGCCCTCTTCTGGCCTTGTCGGGCACTGCATGTACAGGGTCTGTAGACACATGTGCAGGCAAACACTCATACATGTAAAATAAATCAATTAAAAAACAAAAAGCAAATTAATAGAAAAAACAACATGAAGAATGAATGAGGAAGAGCCTCAAAGGCATTCTTTGCCTTCCAGTCGCTTCCCTACATTCACCAACACATGAATACAAACTCATACATATACATAAACACACACACATTTAAAAAGAAGTTTAAGGTTACCCTCAGCTACACAAGGCCATCTTGGGCAACATAAGACCCTCTCCCAATAAACAAAACATAATAGAACAAAACAACAACAGTAAAAAAAAAAAAACCCAAAAAACCAAACAAAAACAAAAACCAGAAACTGGAATGTGGATAATTGAGAGGTTACATATCTAACATGCCCCAGATCCTCGGTTCTACTTCCAGAGTAGTGGTTTGAGTGAGAATGGCCTCCATAGGGTCATAGATTTGAATACTTCCTCCCCAGTTGGTGGAATTGTTTAAGAAGGATTAGGAGGTGTGGCTTTGTTGGAGGTATGACGCTGGGGGTAGAGTTTGAGGTTTCCAAAGGATACCTCATTCCCTATTCTTCCCCTCACCTCTACTTGTGTATCAGATGCATCTCAGTCACTGCTTTAGCACCATGTGTGCCTGCTGCTATGCTTCCTACCATGACGGGCATGGACTGTACTATCCTCTGGAACCAAAAGCCCCAAACTAAGTGCTTTGTTTTCTATGTTGCCTTGGTCATGGTGCCTTATCACACCAGCAACAAAAAAGTAAACAAGATGCTCAGCTTCAAATAAATAAATGAGGCCAGGCATGATAGCTTGTGTAAGACACTGGCTTCCATTCGAGCACTGAAAACAAATAAACAAACAACCTACACCACAGTGTTGGATTCTCAATAAGCTCAAATGACCTAAGAACCGTTACAGTGGGAGGAGGGAACTGATTACCATACATTAACAAGTTGTCATCTGACCTCAACTCACGTACAGCGGCACATGTGCACAAATACACAGACAAACACACACACACAGAGAGAGAGACAAATACACACATATACTCACACTCAGACAAATACACACACAGAGACAAATAGACACACACACACAAAGGTCCTATGAGAGAAGAGACGGGAGAGTGCAGGCTGTAAGCCTGGAAAACAAGGCTGAGTTTTGCCTGCAGTACTCTGTGTCACCCCTGCAGGATTAGGTCCCCGGCACCCTCAGCACCCACACCCTACAGATGTTTACTTCCCTGGGTCCTTGACCTTAGCTCCAGTCTCAGCCCTCAAGGCCAGTGGAGGCAATAACAGGTCAGTGTCCTAAAGTTCGGGGCCACTGGTACCACTTTGCTCGGGACTTAGGGCTGGGATAGGGGAAGACAAATATGTCCCAAAAGAGCCACATGTGCTGTGTGTGAGGAGAGAAACTTGGAGCTCACATAGCAGAGACTGCAGGACTGGGACAGGGGCATAAGAAAAGAAAGAGGCAGGTCCAACCATGGCCTTAATAATTCCCAGACACCTTAACCCAGACCTATGATGCCTTCTCTGGTTCAGTTTCAAATCCCCGGGACTTAGACTCTGCATACTGTGTTCTTCAAGTCAAGCTGGCTTCCTATTTTGTTGGTTTTTTTTTTTTTTTTTTTTTTTTTGATCGATTTTTTAGGAATAATTTTGGGTTCTCGGGAAAATTAAGTCTGAGGTACAGACTATCCCCTTCCCCTCCCCCGCAGGCATGGCTGCAGCCCCACCACAAAGGGACTTTTGTTATTATCCTTTGACCTATTTGGTCACATCATAGTCACTGTGCATTCAAGGATGGCCTTAAATTTCGGAGCCTTCTGCCTGCCTCCCAGTGTTGGAATTCTAGGTGTGTACCACTGCTCACGCTCAGCCCTTTATCCCTTTTGTTTCTATAGTCTTGCTGTTTCCAGAACGTCTTGTACTTGTTATATAGCTTTTCTGCGTTGGCTGTGTTCATTTAGCAGCTCATTTCACTTTTATGGTAAACATTTCCTATTTATATTTTTCCAACCTTTCTCCCACTTAATACACACAAAGAATAACAGCTTCTAATTAAGAGAATGGCTGATTTCAGCAGTGCAAGTAAATTGGAAGCAAATGTTTATCCTTGAAGCCAAAAGAAAAATAGCATTTACTGACCAAATGGTGGGAATGAGAGATTCAATCTGTGGAAAGATTTCATGCATTCATTTTCTTCTGCAGGGGTTCTGAAACCCCATGAAGGGTGCTGAGAAGTGGCTACTCAGCCTCCCCCACCTACTCCCATTCCAGTTCCCCTCCTTTTGTCAGCATGGCCGATCTGCAGTCAGAGGTATCCAGTGGTCCACTGTGGGGCAGCTGCAAAACCGTCCCTGGGCCCTGTGTCAGGGACTTGTGCCAACACTCATGGCCTAATTTCTCTAGAGGGCACGAGCATTTCGCTGCTGCCAGCAAGAACTTAAGCCTGGTGTTTTCTCCACCGTATCTTCCAGCAGCTGTAAGAAAGAGCACCAAGCGTGGCACTTTAAATAGAGGGGTGGTACTCTGTAACTGCAGGGAATGGGTGTGAGGACCCCTGCAGGTGCCAGATGCTCAGATGCTCACTCCTTTGTATAAAATAGCTTAGTGTTTACAGAGAACACACACACACGTCTTCCCATAGGTTCTGTGAGACAAGGTCTAGCCATGAACTTGCTGTGTGGTTAAGACTAGCCTTGAATTCCCCATCTTCCTGCCTTTCTTCTTTCTTTCTTTCTTTCTTTCTTTTTCTTTCTTTCTTTCTTTCTTTCTTTCTTTCATGTGTGTGTGTGTGTGTGTGTGTGTGTGTGTGTGTGTGAGAGAGAGAGAGAGAGAGAGAGAGAGAGAGAGAGAGAGAGAGAGAGAGAGAGAGAATGAGTAGAAGTGCACATGTGCCTAGCAGTCAGAGGACTCCCCTAAGTTTGAGCTGCCTGTCACCTTTTACCTTTGAGGATTGCCATTGAGTACAGCCCTTCAGCAAGCTCCTGAGCATCTGTTTGTGTTTATCCTTCATCTTGCTGTAGGGGAGCTGACATTACAGATACGTGCTAACATGCCTAACTTTATGTGGGCTCTGGGGCTGCCAGCTCAGGTCCTCATGCCTACACATCAAATGCTTTTCTCCACTGAGCCACGGGCCCTCAGCTCCCATCTTATTTATTTGGGCTAGGTCTTTCAGTGGCTTGAAACTCACCTAGTAGGCTAGCTGGCCAGCGAGTCTTGGGGATTCTTCTGTTTCTAGTGCATCCATCTTACCTCACCCTTGGCTTGCTCTGTTTACTGATGGAGCATGCACACAGATGGAGGGGACAGTACAAGCAGAGGTCACTTAGAACATGACTCTGTAGAAATTGTTTCCATTTCTTGACTACCATATGGTTGTTGTGCTTCCAGGAATATTTTGAATTGATTGACACCAAAGAAAGAGAAGATGTTTTTGCTGGTCTTAGAAATGTAACAACGTGCTGTTCTCAATGATCTCAACTTACTATTTTGTTTTCCATTTATGATTTACTCTTATTATTGTGGGGATGTGTTCATGCTATAGCATTCGTGTGGCACTCAGGAGTCAGTTGGCTCCTGGGTTGTCAGGCTTGGTGGCAAGTGCCCTGACGATGTGAGCCATCTTGCCAGTCCTCAGCTGTATGTTTTTAAAAGTTACTTGTGTGTGTGTGTGTGTGTGTGTGTGTGTTGTGTGTGTGTCTGTGTGTGAATTGCGGTGCCAGAGGATGACATATAGCTGTCAATTCTTTCCTACTGTGTAGGTCCAGGGGAGTGAAGTTAGGTGACAACAATTGCCTTTACTAAAAGAGCCACCTCACCATCTCTGGGTTGCATATACTTTTCTCTTTTGCCTTTTCTGAGACAGGATTCTCTGTGTAGCCCTGGCTGTCCTGGAACTCACTCTGTAGACCAGGGTGGCCTTGACCTCAGAGATCTTCCTGCCTTTGCCTCACAAGAGTTGGGATTAAAGGCTTGTGCTACCATTATCTGGCCATCCTTGGGTGTATTTTTATCCCCATATTTTTTTTCTGCTAAGATATATGGAACACAAAATCTATTAGTTTGAACACATTTACATAGGGGCTGGAGAGATGGCTCAGCAGTTAAGAGCACTAGCTGTTCTTCCAGAGGACCTGAGTTGAAGTATTAGCACCCACATGGTGGCTCACAACTGTGTAGTCCCAGGAGATTTTATGCCCTCTTCGGGCTTCTGCACCAGGCACACATGTACTACACAAACATACATGCAAGCAAAATACCCATATACATAACTAAATAAAATTTTAAAATTAAAATGTATTTTCGTGTACGATGTGTGTGTATGTTGTGGGGGGAGGGCCCATGCACCAAGTCTCATGTGTGGTGATCAGAGAACAACTTTATGGAATTCTCTCTTTTTACCATTACTTGGATTCCTAAGATCAACTCAGGTCACCAGGTCTATCTGGCAAGAGCTTTTTTGGGTTGAGCCATCTCTCTAGCCTCAGCTTTCTTTTGCCTGTTTGGCTGTCTGTCTTCTTTCTATCTATCTATCTATCTATCTATCTATCTATCTATCTATCTATCTATCCATCCATCCATCCATCTATCCATCCAGATATCAATCATCTATCTGTTTTAAATGGATAGGTCTCATGTAGCCCAGGCTAGCCTCAAACTTGCTGTATAATTGAGGAACTGAAGAGGATCACTTTCCAAGTGCTAGGACTACAAGGCCTGTGTCACTACATCTGGTTTCACCAGCTTTTATGGTTTTGTTCCTTTATGCATGAGTGCTTTCTCTGCATATACGCCTCTACACCAGAAGAGGGCATCAGATTCCACTACAGATGATTGTGAGTCACCACGTGATTTCTGGGTATTGAACTTAGGAACTTTGGAATGCTCTTAACACTAAACCATCTCTACAGCTTCAGTCTCACCAATTTTTTGTTGCTATTGGGTTTTTATTTGTGTGCGGGGAGGGGTCGAGACAGGGTCTTTCTGTATGGCTCTGGCTGTCCTGGAACTTTCACGCTCTAGACAAAGCTGGCCTTGAACCCAGAGGTCTCCCTGCTTCTGCCCCCAGAGGGCTGGGATCAAAGGTGTGTGCCACCACTGTCCAGATCTAAATATGTCATTTTAATGGCATTAAGTTTGGCCGAGGGCTGGCAGTCCAGTCCAGTGACTCACTACTTGCCTGGCATGCATAAAGTCTGGATTATTGTATCCCAGCAAAACACATACACACACACAAACACACGCACGCACGCGTGCACAGGGCTGTTCTAAGGTAGCTTTCATATGTCTAACCAACCCTGCTATTCTCATTTTTACTTGTTTGTATGACACCATCCATCTGGGTGTAAAGGCAGCTCAAATGGTTCACTCAGAAGGCAAATGGTGAGTCTTACTGAATAAGATACAAAGTCAGTGCAGGAAACTTGAGGGCAGCTTGTGGCACAGAAGGCAGAGGCAGGAGGATATCTGTGAGTTCCTGGTCAACCAGGGCTATATAGTGAGGCCTTTTCTTACATACACACAAATGTTACAATAATGATTTAAAAATAATGAAACTTGAGGCTACAGATGTAGGAAAGGTCCCTAAGAGCAACCGGGACCTTTCCCCAGGCTTAGGCATCCAGTGTGAAGTGGGAAGAACAGCTGGATGTAGATGAAGCCCCAGCATGTCTAAACCATGGAAGTCTTCATGTCTCCCTAACCTGCAGCATCCATATTTCCCAGAGACTTTTCATGTACCATCCTCCCAAGTGGCAGAGAAACTTGGCCTGAAGCCATAACTGTTGTAAAGCTGTCTTCTGTTCTGAGTCCCAAGTTAGTGGGCAGTAAGATCTGAGCATCCCTTTAGAGTGGGGTGTATGTTGCTTCTCCAAAATCTAACCAGACATCAAATATTATGTCTGTCTATCTGTCTAAAATATTATATCTGTCTATCTGTCTGTTGGGGTTGGACATGGTGACAGACACCTGTAATCCCAGGACACGGGAGGAGGCAGGAGGATGGAGAACTTGAGTCCAGCCTTCCAGGTTAGACTATGCAGCCTGTTTTAAACAAACAAACAAACAAGTCAGGCATAGTTAGTTGCTCATGCCTTCAATTCCAGACGTGAGAGGTAGAGGTAGGTGATTCCTTGTGAGCTCAAAGCCAGCTTGGTCTACATAGTGAATTCTAGGACAGCTGCTGCTCCCCGCCCCATCTGCTCTTACATTCTCTTCTTTGTTCTTGATGTTCCCTGAGCACTTTTAAAGGTTTTTTTTTGTTTGTTTTTTACACACACACACACACACACACACACACACACACACACACACACACTGCCTTTGGAGTTACAGATAAGCACTTGTGAGTAACCTGATGTAGATGCTAGGATCTGAACGCAGGTTCTCTGAAAGAATAGTGTGAGATCTTAACCATCTACATTCTAAGCCATCTCTCCAGTATAGATTTTGGTTGGTTGGTTTTAAATTTTTGTTTACTTATTTATTTTTATTTTAGAAGTGTTTTTTTTGTTGTTGTTGTTTGTTTTGAGACAGGGTCTGTATACATAGCCTAGGCTGTCTTGGAACTCAATATCTATGTAGCCCAGGCCGACCATGCCTGCCTTTGCCTCCCAAAAGCATACTGTTCTTTCAGAGGACATACTGAGGAGGTAGAGACAAGGGGATCTCTGAGTGTGAGGCCAGCCTGGTCTCCACAGCAAGTTCCAGACAGCCAGGACTACACATAGAAACCCTTTATCAGGAAAACAAAGAAACAAACAAATCTTTAAAAAGAAAGAAAACAATGTAAGCAGCCATCCTATGCATTGCCCTTCCCACTAATGGGCTTCTGCAACCTAAGTTAACCTAAGCACTATGTACTTCCAAGTCCCTGGATCAGAAAATAGTGTGTGTGCTAATGATCAGCTGAAAGCAGCTAACAGGCTGAAAGGAAGTACTCACCATAAATATCAGAAGCAGCATGTGGATATTAGTTGATGAATATTGTTAGTTTTGAATGCTTGTCGGGAGCCAATAGATTTCTTCCTTTGTTAACTGTTTTCTGAGACGAGCCTTCTCTATGTTGCCTAGCCCTGGCTGTCCTGGAACTCAAAGATCAGGGGGAATCTGCCTCCCTAGTATGTCCTTTGAAAGAACAGTATAAATTCAGGAGGCAAAGGGGGGTATATCTCTCAGTTCAAGGTCAGCCTGGGCTATATAATATAGGGTTCCAGGATAGCCAGGGCTATGTACAGTAAAAAAAAAGAACTCTGCAAAAACATATTCCTCATTCCTTTCCCACATCAGGTTTTCTGTGCTGTTCAATTCATACAATGCCCTTTGTTAGGGACAGACAGACATCACACATACACAACAGAAGATAGACTAGAGATCACGAAACTATACAGACTGAAGACACAAGAGAAGTGGAGAATTCAAATTTGGGCTCACCCTTGGCTGGAATTATTCCTAAAGAAAGATTCTTTCTCTTAACTTGACATCAGCACAGGCCTTCACTGGTGCCCTGCATTGGGTGTTCGTGTCTCCCCAGGACAAGTCACATAACAGCCCCTGACTTGTGTTTGAAAATTTGCATTTGGAGAAGGTTCCTGTCATTTCTAGGACCAATTTTTTAAAAAAGTCCAAACATCTGCTTCTTGCCGAGATCTGTGGTGTTGGGTAGAATGCATGTGCTACCATCCCCCAGTGACATCTGGACACTGAGTAATGAGCTCTAGTAGACAGTGTGGCACATGCATCATCCCAATTTATTACTGGGGGAATTAAGCACGCCCTGCTTTGAGACTTATTAAAATTTTTAAAAGGCCAAATTTTCCAGCCTTGCTTTCCAGCTTTAGTGAGAAGCAAAGTCTTGTCACATGCTTCATTCAATGGCTACAAAGGAGCACTGGAGAAATGGCTCGTGATAGAGCACTTGCCTAGCATGCACCAAGTCCAGAGTTCAATTCCAAGTGCCACCAATAAATAAAGAATTGTAGCCAGACTTCCCCACACAGCTTTTAGATGCGCAGAATGTTCAGTTCTGATTGCTATATGGTCTTCATGCCATGGCAACAGGAAGCCCTTCCGCCATCTTCCTGCCTGTTAAACACAAATGACCCCAAATTTATGAGCAAACCAACCTATCAAATGCCAACCCCTTTGATGAGACTTCTACAGAAATCCTGGACCAAGGACTATGGCCACCAATACACCTGAGTGGGTGGGCAGCCAAGGACAACTGCCAATATGCCTGTCCTGGCTACCTCTGTCTCACAAGTGCTGAGATTAAAGGCATATGCAACCATGGCTGGCTTGTTTTGTCTGTTTAAAAACAAACAAACAAACAAACAAACAAAAATGGGGCCTGTTGTCCAACTTGGCAGGCTGGACTCAGGCCCTCAATCCTTCTGCTTCCTCAAAGACAGTCTGGGAACTCTTGTGAGAACATTGTAAGTGCCTCAGTAAAGCCTTGGGTAAAGCTGGATGCATGGTGGGCATTGTAATTCCAGGACTCAGAAGGCTAAAAGGCAGGAGGATTGCCATTAGTTCAAGGCATGTCTGGGCTACATTAATTAACATAATACCCTCTCTCAAAAACTAATGATGAGGGCTGAACCCAGAGCCTTGGTCTTGCTAAGCAAGCCCTCTACCACTGAGCTAAATCTCCACCCTCCATACTGTTTTCTTAAAGGCAAATTAAACTGAAACAGACTAAGTATACAGTTTGAGTAGCATATTGACTACACAGCTTTAAATGGTCTCAAATCACATTATTAACTTGGTTCAGTGTCTAGCAAAAGGACAATTTCTGAGGGCCAGGGTGATTTTCAGAATAAGCTGTTGTCTTGGGGTTTCTATTGCTGTGATGAAAACACCATGACCAAAAAACAAGTTTGAGAGGAAAGGTTCATTTGGCTTAACTTCCAGATCACAGTCTATCATGAAGTCAGGGCAGGATCTCAAGCAGGGCAGGAACCTGGAGGCAGAAGCTGATGCCGAGGCCATGGAGGGATGTTACTTACTGGCTTGCTTCCCCTGGCTTGCTCAGCCTGCTTTCTTATAGAAGCCAGGTCTACCAGCCCAGGGATGGCCCCACCCACAATGGGCTGGGCCCTCCCCCCTTGATCACTAGTTGAGAAAATGCCTTACAGATGGATCTCATGGAGGCATTTCCTCAACTGAGGCTCCTTTCTCTGTGATAACTCCAGCTTGTGTCAAGTTGATACACAGAACCAGCCAGTACAGCTATTCCCACAAAAGACTGAAAAAAAAAAAAAAAAAAAAAAAAAAAAGAAAGTCCCACTCAAGTCTAACTTAGTGGACCAGTGAGTTGATCTTGCTTACTTAGGAGCATATGGGACAGGGGTTATTTTCGGGAGCAGGGGTGACTCCAAGGCATCCTGAAGCTTCCTTGGTGACTGGCAAGCAGCTTAGCTGGCTGGACAGTGTATTCCCCCAGAAATTACTACTACCTGCATAACCTGTGGGGCCTTGTGGGCCCTGTAAGTTTCAGTCCTGGTGAGAGGGGCTATGGGGGAAGTTCAGGAAAGTGAGTGCGGATCCTGGAGTGCCATGGGACTAGGGAAAGAGCGGATTATTGGTACAGGTATTAATGGGATCCACTTGGTCAACAGTCCTTGGTGAAGAAGAGGTAGGAAAAAGAGTGAAATTTGCACGGTGGTGATCCAGAGGGTTCAGGGCACTCTTTGACTTGGTTTGTATTTCTGTTTGTTTGTCTGGGACAGGATCTCACTATGTAATACAGGCTGGTCTGCAGCTTACTGTAAACTGGCTCCAGCTCACAGTCATCCTCTACCCTCAGCCTCCCCGGTGTTGGGATTCCAGGTGTGCAACACCCTGCTCAGATTATGGCCTCTTTCTTGAGCAAGGTCTTTGCTTCGTGCACAGAATTCATTTTGTGATAATTCAGCCATGCGTGTACGATGTATATTCCATGTTCACATTTACATTAAAGTTAAAAAAAAAAAACAACAACAACACAGAGGGCCAGGGGGTAGCTCAGTGGTAGCTCATTCATCTAGCATGTACAAGGTCCTAAGTTCCATTCCCAACAGTACAGATTCAAGCACAATGCAAAAAAAAAAAAAAAAAAAAAAAAAAAGTAGAGAAAAAAATCATGTAAAGTGACAATATCCATTTTTCAGGCACACATACGAAGTCAGATGCAAAATCCATCCCCCATAGTCCTAAGCACTGCATGCAGATTTGTTAGCAGGCACCTCCAAGGACAAATCCCGTATTAAAGTGCTGCTAACGTGTCCTTTCCTTTCTTTTCAGCTAAAGAAAGCTTCATGGTGTAAACTGAGCATGCTCAGAGGCATCTCTGTTTAAATCTTTCAAACATGCGGTCCACAACCTTACACTGAGCATGCTCAGAAGTGGCCGCATTGAGCATGCTCAGAGAGGTACTGTCCCCCAACTGGGCATGCTCAGAATTTTCCTCCTTGCTCTGCGTATTTATGCTAGGACAACCCCTCTATGAATATGTATGAACCCCTAAATGTGGTCCCCAGGCTTCCTTTGTTCGTGAGGACCTCTCTTTTCAGTAACTCCCCTCCCTTGACCCTCGTTGCCTGCAGTGAGTAATAAATCTTTCTCCTGTCTTTCAGGCTGAGCTTGTTTGGGCTTTGTCCTTAACACAATGTGAGTCTATGGCCTTTGGTTACAGGTTCAACCCGTTGAAGAGTGAAAATAATTTGCCGGGGTCGGGGGTGGGGTGGGGAGGGGGGAGATTTCATCTCTGCTGAACACGTAGCCACTTCTTTTCTTCTTCCCTGAACAGTATAACAGCTGTCCACGTCTGCACTCGCCGTGCCTTTTCATATTTCTAGAAAGAAAGCAACGTATAGGGGAGGGTAGTCACAGGCTATTAGCAAATATCATGCTATTTTCTTTTATTTAATGGTTTACCTATTTATTTAGAGACAAGGCTTTATGTATCTACCCCAGGCTGGCATCCAGTATCCGGTTCCTAAGTGTGGCAGTTCCAGCGATGCACAGTCATACTTAGTCCCTCATACCATTTCCTGTAAAAGTCTCCAGCACCCGTGAGCCTTTCATCTTTTTGGACCAGGCGGCTCTGAAACTGAATCCTCTGCTTGGGACACAGGGGCCACTGTAGGTCATATGGATTGCCTGTGACAAGTAAGGAATAGGACAGATCAGTAAAAGGATTACCTATCACAGGGAGGTCCTGGGTTTAATCTCAGCACTTCAGAACAATCGCCACCAAATTGGGTTGTGGGGTGTAGCTCAGTGGGTAAAGGGTTTGCCACCAGGCTGATCCTCAGCCCTCTAAATAAATGCCTGTGGGGAGAAAGGATCTCAGTGGAAAGGGATTACCCCGAATAAAAGATCCAGTGGGGGATGGTGGGCACACTTGTAATGTCAGCCCTGGAGAGGTAGAGGGTGCAGGCAGGAGAATTAGAATTCAATGTTATTTTCAAAGTACTTAGTTCAAGGTCAGCTAGGACTCGATGAAACTGTCTCGAAGTATGGACAGGGCTTTAGGCAGACCACTGCTGTTATGTCACATAAGCACAGGAAGACTGTACCAGTTCCACTTGCCATCCCACCATTCAGAGGGGCCCACTGCAGTCCTAATGGTGTCTCTCTGTTGTCTGTTGCTGCAGGTTCAAAGTTTCTAGGCAGGCTCTACTTCTCAGCCCCTATCCCCCAGTGGAACTGGCACTCATTTCATTTGGAGTACGTGTGTCATGTGCATGGGTGCACATTTGCGTGCATAGGCCGGACATAAGCTGTCCGTGCCACTCCTCAGAGTACCATTCATCTTAGCGTTTCTTACTTTCCTGTTGCCAAGTCCCAGGGATAGACATATCTACATCTTCTAGCCTACAAACATACACCACTACACTACTTTTCTTCTTCCCTAACAGATTCTGGACTCAGGCCCCAAGCTTGCACAGCAAGCAGCTTACCAGCTAAGCATTCTACTAGCTCCTGAACCATTTTTGCCTTTTCTTTTTAAAGTTTGAGTATGTGTGTGTATGTACATTTGTATGTACATGTATGTATGTACACACACACACACACACACACACACACACGAATGTATATATACTCCTCACAACTGAACAGAGGCTGAAGGAGCCAATTCAAAGATAGCCATCTCTTGGTACTGGCTGTGGATTGGTCCCTCAGTTTCTCATGACACATAGATGGATCTCCTTAGACTAAGAACTCTGAGAGGGAACAAAATAGGGAAGGATGCAATGTCTTTAATAATGTCTGAAGTAACACACTATCCCCAGTCCCACCTGTTGTGTTTTCTAAAAAGATAAGGAGAGAAGGAATGTGTTTGGTGGGTGTGCAGTCAGGTGTGGGGGAAGGGGATGCCTCTGAGAACCCATGCTGAGGCATCCTTTTCCCCTGAGGGACCAGCCACATGACTGTATAGTAGACAGTATGGTATAGAATAGAGTTTATTCAGGGCATGGGGATGAGGGGTTGAGAGGGTAGTAGAGACAGAGAAAGGTAGAGAGAGTGAGAGCAGAGGAGTAGAGGCTGGGCCATGACCATGTGGAGGGGGGAGGGGAATGGGGAGAGAGGGGAAAGGGGCTAGAGGACAGAGCAGGAGCAAGAAGAGGAAGAGAGAGGAGGGGGCAAGCAGCCCCTTTTGTAGTGAGTCAGGCACACCTGGCTTTTGCCAGGTAACCGTGGGATGGAGCTTAGACAAAATGCTAACATTTCCCCGTTTTGGCTTAATTAAAAAAGAAAATTAGAAAAAGGTGATGGTGGAGCAGAACTAGGGTCATCGTGATCTTTACCTACTTTCTGCTGACTTTGGGTAATGTGTCTCTAAGAAACCTAGAACAATGGGTATGGGGATGTTGGTCCAGTCTTAGATGAGTTGGCTGTTTCCTTGCTGTCCAGGGTCTGTGAAACCATCTGTGGATAGATCTGAAGGAACAGGTCCAGTAGAAGCATCTGTGTCTGTGAGAGATGATTGGAGCATCTGTGGGTTGCTTCTCTGGAGCTGTCCTGGATGTAGTAAATGCCTGGACTTGACAAGATACTGAAACACACACACACACACACACACACACACACACACACAGGGAATAAGGTTAAGTATATTTGGAAGAAAATTTTTTTTCTTAGGTGTACATTTGAAACCCTTATGTCCTGATGGTTGGGGGTGAGTCCCAATCCAGGGCACAAAAAAAATCCCACCCTCTGGAATAGTAGTAAGTGGGAACTTCAGGCTATTGATTGGCAGGTGTACTTATCTGGATGAAGTCTGTTTGGTCCATGAGGGGTAGATATGAGTGGGTTTCCTGTAGCTTATAAGTTTACAACAGAAATAAATTTGCTAATAACATGAACAGTCTTTAAGATGAGCTTAGGGAAGACAAAAAGTTTTCATGGAGCAGAAGGAACAAGAAAGGCTTTTCCTTCTGTCTAGGAAGCTGAAATATATAATGAGGAACAATTTTAAGTTTATAAGTCAGAGACAAAGGATATTCAAGGCTTTTTCTTTGTGAATAGTTGATTACATTTTAGTTAAAAAACAATCAAAGAAAACTTAAAATTTGCATTTGTGATTATACAATTGGATCGTATAGTGGAATGGTTCATCAGAGTTAGGCAAATTTATAAGAACTCGAATAATGTTAGGACAGTGGTATAGCAAGAAGAGGGAGTACGAAGCATTTAGTAGCTGGAAACTGGGTTTAGGTAAGGAAGTAACAGGTTACATCTGTGAAAGCTTACTTCTGAATGTATGTATCGTTTATTGTGCAGTCTGTAAGAAATCTGGCAGTCTTAGCTAGTTAACAAATTGACTAATGAGTAAATCTAGTGGTGGATTATCTTGGGGTAAGGAGCTAGGTCTGTTTTCTAGCTGTCAAGCTACAGTTACCTTAGCTGTTAATGTAGTCAGAAATCTGGGGAAGAATAAATTATAATCTAGGAGTCATGTATTAATTTAAAATGACAGAGTTTCATCTATAGTCCACTACCCAAACAGGGCCCTGTGGTCTCTATGGCAACTTGGGCAGAGTCGGTCTGGCTTTCAAGCCTAGAGGAAGAGCTTTTCTCACTGTGGAATAGAGAAATGACTCACCTTGATTTAGACAATATGAGTCATTTGACTCTTAGGTTATCCAGCCCTGTGTACCAGGTAGACCAAATCCTGACAGGGTAATTGTGGTGCTTTTCATATCACGATCCAGAAAGTTTCTTGTAGCTGTGTCCATTTCTTCTGAGACTTAGGGGAGGGGGGGTGTCTGTTAGGCTTTGGGAGATTTTGTCTGTCATAAACTTAAATATTAATTACCAGACTTCTGACAAGATTGAGAGCTATATCTATTGGTCATATTTGAGTTAGACAACTTGTGTTTGTTAAATTACTCGTTTGAGAAGATATATAGTAAATAGAGCACTATTTACATGGTAGTAGCAAAGATCATTTACCAAGGCAGGACAGGAATGAAAATCTTAATTGTTAAGTAACTTTGACAGGTTGCATAAACAGAGAAAAACACATTTTGCATTAGCAAAAAACACTTGGCTTAGAATTGGTGTTGACCAGAAAGGAAAGGAATCAGAGCTGACAGCAGTGGCTGTGGTGACAGAAAGTATGTCTGGGCGGATTCAGGTCTGTGACACAAACGCACATACCCATTTCCCAGCCTGTGTCAGAGTGTCAGCCGGGCAGCTGACAGTGGCCTGAGGACCCAGCTGTGGGCACATGAGCAGAAGGGAGAGCAGGAGATGGAGACAAAGGAGTGGAGCCACAATAATAGTGTGTGCGCCCCGGTGGAGGGGGACGGTGTCAAGGGGTGGCGCGGTGCTGTGGCATGTGGGGTGGGGCTTCCTCTAGTAGCCGGAAGCCCGGGCCCAGTGCTTCCGGATGTGGGCTGGTGCTGCCCTGCCCCGCTTGACGGAGCCCACTGTGGGGGGAGAAGGGAAGCACCAGAAGTAACAATCCATAGCCTAGCAATTCCACTCAGGTGGTGTGAGAGAGCTCTGCAGGATGGCGGAGTTAAGAGGAGAGCTGAGGCAGGAGACACCAGAGCGAAAGTGTGCCCACAGCAGTCCCGCTGTCCCTCAGATGTGGGACCGCGGCAACATCAATGGCAGCTCTGGTGCAGGGCTTTTCTTGCATCGGAGGCAGAGGTGGTGGTGGCGGTGGCGGGGCTCGCGTTCACTTTATGAGTCCTGGTTGGGGGCAGGAGGTGGGCAGGGGGGAAGGAGAGAAAGCAGAAAAGTACTGGCCCGCCGTGAGCACATAAAAAGGGGGAGGGGCAAGAGGACAGAGCAGGAGATTTCTCTGTGTAGCCCTGGCTGTCCGGAACTCACTTTGTAGGCCAGGCTGGCCTTGAACTGAAGAGATCTGCCTACCTCCAGAGTTCTGGGATTAATGGTGTGTGCCACCACCACCAGGCTAATACTTTTGGTTTTGAATACATTTATGACGTATATAGCAAACCAAAGTAAAATGTTTAGTGAGTGACAGGCGATTGATTGACAGACAGAGAACAAAACATCATTAAACTGGGTAACCAAAATTTCCAACAGACCCGTGTGGTAATGCATGCCATTAATTCTTGCACTCAGGAGGCAGAGGCTGGGGGTGGCTCTCTGAGTTCTGTGCCAGCCTGTTCTACTTAGAGAGTTCTAAGTCAGTCAGAGCTACACAGTGACACCCCTCCCTATAGTCAGACAAAAAAACAAACCCCAGCAGAAACCTACTTTGGGAGGGGAAACAGCCAGCTGGGGTTCCCAACTGTGCTTTCTCATGTGGAAGAGCTTCCCATGGAGCAAACCTCCAACAGAAATGGCTTACCTTCTAGCTGTCTTCAAGGACATGCTGGTTTTACTCTTGACCTATTTTTCTGCTCTCTTTCCTCCCTGTCGCAGATTTAGGGGGCTAAGCTAAATCCCCAGCCAAGGGGTCTTGAAGGACACTTGCTATAACATGGGTCTGAAATGGATCTGCTTGGGTCTGAAACACTTCTCAGTGAGCTCAAACATGACTTCTATTGCTGTGATAAGATACCATAACAAGGAATGGGTCCAGGGAGGTATTGTACCACGCGTCTTTAATCTAGCATATGGGGAGCATTGACAGGCTAATCTCTGGGAGTTCAAGGTCTACATAGTTTTAGGACAGCTGCAACCCACCCTGCCCCACCCTCACAAGAAAGGAGGAGGGAGAAGAGGAGGAGAAGAAAAAGGGGGGAGGGAGAGAGAGAGAGAGAGAGAGAATTTATTTGGGATTTCTGATTTCAGGGGGTTTGTGATTCAGGAGTTCATGAATGGCAAAGTAGGAACACAGGGTGAGAGTCACAAACAGGAGGCAGAGACTACACTAAGGACACACCTCTTCCTAATCGGAGACCAAGCATTCAAACATGAACCTATGGAGGGCGTTCTCATCCCCACCACCGTATCCACCAAATTAATGTACGTGACACATGGCAAAAGGCAACTTTCACTGACATGTCAGTGGTCCTCTCCAACTGCTAGGAGGCTAGAAAACATCATTTCTCCCAACACAGAGATGCAGAGAGGAGGATGATCATGTAGAGCATTGCCTAACATGCTTGAGTCCTGGGTTCCATTCCTAGCACCACATACACACACACAGAAGTCATTTGGTCTTCCATGATCCTTTAGTTGGAGTGTGAGGACTATTAATGGGAAGAAGTGAGTATTGTGGCCTATAGAAGGGAACTCACCCTTTTTAAGGTTCGATGTAAAGGAACTCACTCTTGTTTTTAGATTGATGTTCTGGTACTCAGGCTCCATATCAAAATTAAGACCAAGCCACACCCAAAACCCCAAATTTATCAAAATATATATTTAAAAATTATCTCATTTGAAATGCTGGTTTTTTAATTCATGATGTGTTTATTGAGATGGTTTCCCACTCATCTTGAACCGTGCTTTTCCTTCTGTAGGCTGACAGGGCAGTGCAGCAGCCAACACACGAGACTGTCCTTTGTTTACGGCTGAAGACTGCTGATTTTATGACATCCTGGGCAGTTCTCATTCATTAATAGAAGTTGGAGTTCTGTACCAGGCCCCACTTCTGTTTCCTTTTCTCTTCTGGAGATGGATAAAGGAAATACTTTGCAAAAGGCATATCCTTATAGGTCTGAAAGGAAGTAATGTATTCTCTAATAAAATTCATTTTTAAAAAATCCAAGCAGGGGACTGAAGAGAGCTCAGCTGCTCTTACAGAAGTTTCATATTCTATTCCCAGCACCAAAATAGCAGCTGCCTGTAACTCCAGTTCCAGGGGATCTGGTACTCTCTTCTGACCTCTGTGTGCTCCTGCACACACATACTCAGGCACCCACATGTATCCATAAAAAAGATAGTTTGTCTAGCATGAGCAAAGCTCTGGGTTCAATCCCCAATACCGAAATCAAAACAACAGGCTAAGTTGTGCCATGTGGCACATGCCTGTAATCCAGTCACTGGAGGATCTGAGGCAGGAGGATAGCCATGATTTTGAGACTAACCTGAGCCATGTGGAGAGCACTCAGTCAAAAAGTTTTTCAGCAACAACTGGTATGGAACCCAGTCTTTGATGGCTCATCTGTGGGAGAGAGAGAATGCATGAGGGACTAAGGGGACTCGGTGTGCATTAGGGTTAGTTGCTAGCACTAGGACTGCTCCTGAAAAAAAGTTGTTTTCTTCCAAATGTACTTAATCTCTACCTATAATGTGTGTGTGTGTGTGTGTGTGTGTGTGTGTGCTCACGTGTGCTCCAACATCTTGTCCAGTCCAGGTGCTCATTACATCTGTAACAGCTCCAGAGAAGCAACCTACAGATGCTTCAGCCTTCTCTCACAGACACAGACACTTCTACTGGACCTGTTCCTTCTGACCTATCCTCAGATGGTTCCACAGACCCTGGGCAACAAGGAAACAGCCAACTCTAAGAATGGACAAACATCCCTACCCCCACTTTTCTAGGTTCACCAAAGAAACACCACCCCAAAGCAAGGGTAAAAAGTAGTCAGCGATTATGACAACCCTATTCCTGTTCCACCCATCACCTCTAATTTTTCTTTTTAATTAAACCAAAACAGGAATGTTAGGATTCTGTAAACTCCAACCCACAGTTACCTGGCAACATCCAGGTATACCCCACCCCCAGTTGCCTGTCATTACAAAAAAGGCTGCCTGCCCCCTCCTCACTCTCTTGCTCTCTTCTCTTGCCCTCTCCCCCCTTTGTCCCTCCTCTCCCCAATCCCTCCCCCCCCCTCCACATGCTCATGGCTGGCCTCTACTTCTCTACTTCTCTACTCCTCTCTCTCTCTCTGCCCCTAGTACCATCTTAACTCCCCTCCTCATGTCTTGAATAAACTCTATTCTAGAGTATACCATTGTGTGGCTGGTCCCTTAGGGGGAAGGGATGCCCAACATGGCTCCACCAGAGGCATCCCCCCTCCCCCCCACACCTCACCAAACCTCCATAGAACATACCCCCCCACACACACTCTTTATCTTTTCCTAACATTAGTAGGGTGTTGAGTGGGATGCAGAGACCCTGGGTTTGGTCCCTAGTATCTCATAAACTGGGTGAAATAGTGCACACTTTTAATCCTAGAACTCAAGAGGTAGAAACAGGGCGATTAGAAGATCATAAGATGTTCTGCTATGGGTCAGCCCTGAGCTATATAAAACCCTGTTTCAATAAACCGAAACAGCAAAAAGCCCACAAACAAATGTCAAAGGCCAGGCATGGTGGGAGATGTCTTTAGTCCCAGCACTTGGGAAGGGGAAGCAGAGGCAGAGTTATCTACAAAGCAAATCTAGGACAGTCGTCCAGGCCTATTACACAGAGAAACCTTGTCTCAATGGACAATAACAACAACAAAACCAACCAACCAACCAAAACAAAACAGAACAGAATAAATAAAACAAAGCAAAACATGAAACAACAACAACAAAACCAGAAAAGTCAAACCAAACCTAATAACAGAAAGGTGTAGGAAATGGAGACAGCAAGACAGAGTCTGAGGTCTGATCTTGGCAAGCCACATGGATGTCAGCTTCAGAAAGAACCTATACTTGGGTGGAGACACAACTTGAGATAGCTAAGTGACAAGGTCAGGCCAGCTCACCGGGCCACAGGAGAGGAAAAGGCCCTGATTGACCCCTTTGTGTAGGGAGGGTGGGTAGAGCTGTGAGGCCTCTGTTAGGAGAAGCAGGGAAGTTGCCTGGGTCCTGTCCAACGACTGTCAAGCGTAAAGCTGGCTCTCATTAATCAGTAATGAAGTACAGAAGCCAGGCATTGTTTATGGATCTTACCCTAGCAACCTGAGAGCAAAGCAGAGGAACAAACACTTCTGATGCCAGTTCCCTGTCAGCCCCCTGCATCATGCTGACTTTTCCCAGCAGACACATTGACTGTCTAGGTGGGTCCTTGATAATAGGGTGGAGAGGCCACTGTGCCACCCTCCAGTCAGGTGCCTTTGTCTCGGGCCCTGCTTATGTGAGTCTTAGCTGAGGTGCAGCCACTTCAGCCTCCTTCAGGCTGCAGGGGTGGGGCTGGGGCTTAGGGAGACAGTGGAGCCTGGGTATTCGTGCTCTGGTGTCTACTAGTCCCAAGTTCTTTTCGGTCGAATAAGGAAAATTACTATGGGCTCCTGGACCTCAACATCCCCAGAACCCTACTCTTCCCTCGGCTCCCCATTCACCCTTGGCTATCACATATGGGAAAGCAAATCCCTCCAGTAAGGAAGGAAAAGCCTGCAGGACATGGAGAGCCCAACGACTTCTCATACTAATCTATTGCCTGATTCTTCCCATCTCTCATCATTTTATGATTACAAGGTTGCATGCTCACTATCAGACATTCCGAATGTAGAAATGTACAACACACTATTCTCTGTGCTTCCACCATCTGCAAATGACCATGGTTCACTCTGGCCTATGTTTGTCAAGATATGTACATATATTCTCAATAAAAACAATTAAACAATTTAAACTAATAACATGGAATTTTCCCTTTTAGTCTTTGTGTATGTGGTACTGGGGATCAAACCCAGTTTCTTCTTTTATAAAATTAATTTATTTTTCTCATGTATGTGACTACACTCTGTCTCCAGACACACCAGAAGAGGGCATCAGATCCCATTACAGATGGTTGTGAGTCACCATGTGTTTGCTGGGATTTGAACTCAGGACCTCTGGAAGATCAGCCATTGCTCTTAACCACTGAGCCCTCCCCAAACCCAGTTTCTTATTATGCATCTAGGCAAGTGCTCCACCACTGAACCACATACCCCTGTCCTCATTCTTTTCTGTCTTACTAAGTTGCATAGGTTGGCTTTTAACTTGTATAACCCAAACATTCCTTGAATTTCCAATTTGCCCATTCTTCTTTCTCAGAGTCCCAAGTAGCTGGTATCACCTATCTGTCTAGCTTTTTTTTTTTTTTTTTTTTTTTTTTTTCTGAGTAGGGTCTTTTGTAACCGATGCTAGTCTCAAACTCATGTAGCTGCAGGCTACTCTTGAACTGCTGATTGTCCTGCCCCCAGCTGCCAAGAGTTAGTTTTACAGGTGTGGACCTCTATACCCAATATAGTGTGCTGTTGAAGGAACCCAAAACTCTGCATGCGAGGCACATGCTGTACCAACTGAAAATCATTTCCCGTCTTTTTTTTATTGAAGAACTTTATTTTAAAAAACAAAGATATTTAAGCATTTTTGCATAAAAGTATACGAATACATTTTTGTCATTGCTTGGCTTTTTTTTAAGGTTTGATAGTGTGCATTAAGATCTTACTAGTTACAATGAGCATAAAGTACATGTAAAACAGGATGTAACCTGGAATTAGTCAAAGTTTTCTTGGTGCGTAAGGAGTAAACATAATGGTTTTTTCTTTTCTTTTCTTTTTTCTTTTCTTGAACTTCACACAGTCTGTGAGTTGTTTCTGGGGTGTTCAGAGCTTTCTGGGGTTAGTATCCAATTATCAGTGACTGCATATTATGTTTGTTCTTTTGTGATGGGGTACAGAGCTAAACAAAAATTTCTCAGTTGAGGAATATCAAATGGCTGAGAATCATCTAAGGAAGTGCTCGACATCCTTAGCCATCAGGGAAATGCAAATCAAAACAACCCTGAGATTCCACCTCACACCAGTCAGATTGACCAAGATCAAAAATTCAGATGACAGCAGATGCTGGCGAGGATGTGGAGAAAGAGGAACACTTCTCCACTGTTGGTGGGTTGTAAACTGGTACAACCACTCTGGAAATCAGTCTGGCGATTCCTCAGAAAATTGGACATAGCCCTTCCTGAAGACCCAGCTATTCCACTTCTGGGCATTTACCCCAGAGACGCTCCAACATACAACAAAGACACATGCACCACAATGTTCATAGCAGCCCTATTTATTATAATAATCAGAAGCTGGAAAGAACCCAGATGTCCTTCAGTAGATGAATGGATACAAAAATTGTGGTACATTTACACAATGGAGTACTACTCAGCTATCAGAAACAATGACTTTATGAAATTCTTAAGGAAATTGATGCATCTAGAGAATATCATCCTGAGTGAGATAACCCAGTCACAAAAGAACATTTCCCGTCTTTTAAATACACTATTATTAGTAGTAATACTACTACTAGTAGTAGTACTAGTAGTTGTAGGAGGAGTAGGAGGAGTTAGTTTTTTGAGACAGGGGTTTTGTGTGTGTGTGTGTGTATGCCCAGGTCATAATGCCCAGATAACTTCCTGAACCAAATCCCACTAAGCCTTCCTAATGGAGTGCTGTCATAGTCCCCCGTGATGCAGGCAGAGCTGAGAGTTCTACATCTTCTGGTTACCTTGCTCTGAGAGATACAGCCAGGGGTACCTAGGTTAATCTGAAGGACCCAAGTCCTGGTCTGGCCCTGGAAGGATTTGAGAGCCTTATTTTATCATTTTTGGAGATGTTGGAAGAACACTGCTAGCCCATCACTACCATTCCTTATTGCTTTTGGTTTGGAGCTCTGGGTCAGGGCCTTAGTCCTGGACAGTATTTTAATAATTATTTAATAGTGTAGCTTTCTGTGTCATCTACGAAGTATCCAATAAAGAAAGAAGTGCCAGGTGTGGTGGCGCACACCTTTAAGCCCAGCACTCAGGCGGCAGAGGCAGGTGGATCTCTGCAAGTTCAAGACCAGCCTCAGCTACAAAGCAAGTTTTAGGACAGTCAGAGCTGTTACACAAAGAAACCCTGTTTTGGGGGAAGGGGGAAAGATAGAGGAAGCCATAGTCCCCCCACCCCAAAAAATCCCCCCAAACAAAACAATGACAAAAAAGAATTCATTCTTGAAGCTGGGGTACATAGCTCGGTGGTAGTGTTTGTTTGGTTAGTGTGTGAGGCACCAGGATTGACTCACTAATTGGTAGCACCACAAAACAAAACAAAATATGTACAACTATACTGTTGTAGAAAATATTTAACCTCAGTTGGGGTTTCTACCCCACTTTTGATCATTAAGTTCCCAGATTAAAAAAAAACACACAACTTATATTTACAGTACGCCTTAACCAACACTAGGGCTGGGCAGGTATTTACCCTCTAAGCCATTAGAATCTATAACCCCAAATTATAACTTGCCACGTTGTCTGGACTGCTCTTTATGACTCACCTAACACTCCTCCCCTCCTTCCTGTGGTTCCTCTCCGACCCCAAGCCCCGCCCACGCCAATTCTGCATCTTTACTCACCAGTCAGGGATAACTTGGGGCCAGGTCACATAGTGTCACTTGGGTCTAAGAGCAGAAGATTCTCTGATCCTTGGGGCAATTGGGCTGGGGGGGGAGCAGTATTTAGCATTACAATACATAGCAACAGACCAAACCGCAACACTACCACAGTGCCACACCCTCAGGCCCCCAAACTGTAACCTTATATGAAAGACCATCAGTTAATCTTGTTAAATCTCTCTAATTTTCAGTTTGCTCCTGATAAATTTAACTCCAGTTAGGCAGGAAGTACCGCAGGCATATCCAGTCACTTTCCCAGTCTCAGCTACGAGAAAATGGCCTCTAGGCTGGCCCCTCCTATTCAGGATCCTGCTGTGCTTCTAGCCCCAGAGGCTTTGTGCTATCTTCTTTGCATTCCACTTAGCAGTTCTGTAGCCTAAATGTCACTGTCCTCTCTTCCTTCCCCCACTTGCCAAAGTTTCCTGCATCCTGGATCGGGACTGCCCTTTAGCCTTCCTTCTGCTGTGAGACTCTTCAGTACGTTGTGGTGACCAAGAACCATACAATTATTTTTGTTGCTACTTCATAACTGTAATTCTGTTACCGTTATGAATTGTAACGCAAACATCTGTGTTTTCTGCTGCTCTTAGAGGATTCCAAAGGAGTCTCAGCCCACAGGTTGAGAAGGGCTTTGAAAGCCCTCTTGCTTGTTTGTGTGCCTGCAGCTGTGCTTAACAGATTAGCATGCAATTCACCTCGCTTGCCTTATTCTCACTTCTAAACTCACTGGAGACACCCTTCCCTTGAAGAGTGCCCTTGCCTCTGGCATTCTTGCTAGCTCTAAGTTCCACACCGGGCTGTGATTTATGGATGGCCAATTCCTTAGGATCCTGAGAGTCTGGCCAAGTAATTTGGATTCAGTACTAGGGGGACATTTTAAACCAGGCGATGACAAAACCAAGCAGTATTTTCTGCAGACTTATGTTTCCTGTCGGAGAAAGAACTAAATTAAATGTCCTTTACAAGCCGTGAGAACCCTGGCCTCCTTCCTGTATCGGTAAACCCTTCCCATTTTATCAGTAAACGGACACAATGCTTTTTTGGACTAGCATTCCAAAGCACGACCAGGAAGTCATCCCTGCAGCCCTAGCTCCACAAGATGGATGGGAGTCAGCACGCGGGAAGGAAAGCAGTACTTAAAAAAACACATGCGATCGCTGTGAACAATCTGCCGGCGAATTTGGAAAATTAGACGAAACGGACAATCTTCTGGCTGTAAAATAACAGCAATAAGAAACAGATTATTAAGGGCCGGCCAGATAGTTCAGTGGATAAAGCGCTCACATGCAAATGACGACCTGAATCCCATTTCCGGAACCGACATAAAGGAGAGAAACGACTGCACAAAGCTGTGTTCTTTGATCTCCACATGCCCTCCCCCACCCACTCCCTCATCACACAGGAAGAGACACACGCGCTTTTTTTTTTTTTTTTTAATTAAAAGAAAGAAATGCAGTAACAAGCCAGGCATGGCGGTACATGCCTGTAATTCCAGCACTCGGACGCAAAGACAGGCAGGAGGAACACGAGTTTGAGACTAGCCTGGTCTATATAGTGAGATCTTATTTTATTCTTCTCACCGTCCTGTCCAGCTTTGTCTCTAGCCAAGGTCTTGCTCGACTTTGCAACCCACCACTTCTTTTCCTGTGCAGCTGCCTCTGCGGTGCGGCAGAATATCCCGGGGTTCCTCTCCCGCCCAATTCATTTTGATGGCGCTAGTAGAGCCCATATATGCAAACGAGACAAGCACAGTAACAAGATCAAAAAGAAAGTGGCTGAACTCCCTTGCAAGCACAAAGCCAAAAATCCTAAGTATATCAGGAAGTTGTGTTCTGGACCGGGCAACACGCTGAAACTCTTAAGATGGAGTCGAGAAGATGCTGGGACGCCGGGTCTAGTCCTGAGCTCCTGGTGGGATCAGGCTGAGTCTAGAAGCAGAAACCATGTCCCTGACTGGCTTTTCCCGCCTCCAACAGTCTGCTGAGAGTCCTCCCTCAGTCACTCAGGCGGAACTCAGATTCAGAGCTGTGCTGTGGGGGAGGCATTTGGGCCCCCCTTGCGGGGGGGGGATGTTGGGGGCAGGGGTGGAGTTGCGCACATGCGCATACACATGCCCTTTGTTCCTCTCGATCATCAAGTCTCCGAACACAGACTAGTGATTATGGGTTTATTTCTCCCCAAGGCGGAGACCAAGTCTCATAAATATTTCTTTCCTCTCTCCAGCCTGAAACGGATGAGGCCAAAGAGATGTTGGCTTGAAGGAACTCCTGGAGAGGATTTGCAACTGCTGGAGCTACTGGGGACAAAGAAAGCCTTTTGGAATCTTGGTTTAAGCTGTGTAGGAAACCGAAAAACATGACCTAGTTAGTTCCCTTGGGTTGTCACATGCCAACTAAGCCACTAAAATGCAGACTGGGATCTCTCTGACGACTGTTGCTTGGATGTTAAAGTAATCACTGGGCTGTTTTGGGGGAGGGTATGGCCATTCACTCTCAGCCAGTGTGAGAGATTGTCGCTGGAGCTGACCCCAAGGCTATCCGGAGTCATTAAGGTTAGGACTATGGGGACGTTGCTCTAGGGCTGCCGGTAGATTAGAGCCTCAGATAGAGAGCTAGGAAGGCACTAAGTGTCAAAACAGAAGAGGTAGCTGGGTGTGGTGGTACACACTTGTAATCCTAGCACTTGCAGGCTGAGGAAGGAAAGCTGTGAGTTCTATGCTAGCCCGGGTTATAAAAAAAAACTCCACTGAAAAAGGAGGAAGACAGAAGGCTGCCCACAGAGTGAAGGGTAGGGGCAAGGTGGGCAAGAGTAAGAGTGCTAGGTTTTAAGGATGTAACCGGATCCGGATGCTGCCTGTGCCCAACATTAAAGAATGAAGAGACATGAAGACACTGTTGGGCAGGTAAAATGGCTCAGCAGGTAAAGGAGCTTGCTGCCAAGCTCAGCTGCTTCCCTTTGACTCTCAGAACTCACATGGTGGAAGAAGAGAACCAATTTACTTCCGTAAATTGTCCTTGATGCCATGCTTGCACCATCACACACACACGCACACACACACACACACGCACGCACACACACACTTTCTCATACACACATTTTCTTTTTCTCTCACTGTCTCTGTCCTGCCCCACCCCCACACGGCTGTTATAATAAAATAAAATAAAATCCACGCAGCGGCCTTAAACTGGATGTAACAATTTTGTGTAAACTTGCCTGAAGCATAGAGTACCAGGATATTTGGCCAAACATTATCCTAAGTGTTTCTCTGAAGGCATCTTTTGGTATTAACATTTAAATTAACAGATTGAAATGAAGCAAACTGGCCTTCTCACTGTGGGCAGGCCTCATCCAATCAGTTGAGAGCTTCATTGCCGCAAAATTGCTGGCGTGCTCCATACCCTTAAAACCAATGCCTTCTTCCCGTCTGGGCTAGAAGGAGTATATTTGGTCCTGACTTCAGACTCGCACTGAAGCACAGCCCTCCCTAGGTCTCCAGTTCGCTGTCATTTGGACTGGCACTACACTATTTGCTCTTCCAGGTCTCAGACCTTTGGACTGGGCCTGGAACCAGGCCACTGACTCGCCTGTAGCGCAAACCTTTGGACTTGAGTTACAACTACGTCACTGACTCTCCCACAGAGCACAGTGCAAATCTGGGGACTTGTCAGCCTGCACAGTTGTGTGTATGAGCCAACTCACACATGTACACACACCTTCTACTGGCTCTGTTTCTCTGAGGAATCTCAGCTTTTCTACATTGGATAAGTAAACCCTATTCCTCAATAAATATTCCAACAGATAGTGTACCTTTTCAGTTTGGTCTGCAGGAAGGTGTGCTTTATTTTGTGGTTCTGGGGATGGAAGCCAGATGCTGCTAGCGACGTCCCTAACCCCATGAAAACACTGTAATAGGGCCCTGAAGGTCACAAACACAGACTCTTCCATGATCAGAACAGCCTGTCTGAGAGAGTCTGACCCACTTGGGTTGGTATCATCCGGCAGGAAGTAGGTGTGGTTAGCTTCCTATCAATTTCTCTACCTTGTACTTCCTGTTCTCCAGGTTCTTGAGGGAGAGGTGGGTGGAGGGTGGGCTGGTCTGGCCAGGCATCTGAGTCTGGCAGGTCTCTGAAGCTGAATCAGGAAGTTTCCATAGACTCTTCAGAGATTCCCATCCCTGAGGTTATCTCCCAAATCTTAACAGAGGCAAGAGCAGCCTGGCCTCTTATCATCTCTAAGGATTAGAGTTAGCCTGAACCCAGTAGAGCAGCTTTGTCTTTTGGCCATCAAGGGCATTAGCCGCGTGCCTTTTCCCTTTAGAAGCTCCATCTTAGAGCAGATCTCGGTGCACGGTGGGTTTTACTTTCTCCAGTGTGGGTGTGGAGGAGCTGGGGACTACAACACTTCCCTCACCCAAGTGATCACCTCTCTAGCCCTAGGGACTCTGTGGTCGGAGGACTGTGAGGACCCACTGGAGCATTTTGACTCTTGTGCAAACACCCTGAGGGCAATATTTGACAGGTCTGTTGTCGGAGCCTTGGGTAAACACTGTCTTTTCCCTATAGAGGATAATTATGATTTCTTCACTGGGGATGGGGCTGAATCTCCTGTGTCCTCAGCATTTGCTCTACCATCAACTTCATTCCTAACCTAGGCCAACTGTTATGAGACACTTTTATATGGTGCCTCAGATTGTCCAGTCACCTACAGTGATGATGCACTGGGGTCGGCTGTCCCACCTTCCCTCTTGAACTCTTTCTTGTCCCTCACTCCTATTTCTTGGGACCTGTCTACAAAGTAAGGTAGTTGTAAGGAAGTCCTTTTAGCAGGTCCTGCTTTGAGGATTTGGGGCTATGGAGTGAGGAGATGACCTTGGTCCCAGATCCCTTATTAGGTGTTGGGTTAGAGGTGGTACCTGCCTACATGGGGGTACAATTCCTTCACCCCAAGTCTCCTTACATCTCTCCCCCTTCTCGCTCTCCAGCTCATTCCTGACTTTATTTGGTGAGACCCCACACACCACGTTTGCAGATCTAGTTGCTTGGCACTTGACTTTGAAATGATGTCATTTTGGCATTTGTTCACTGTGGCTTGCTGTCTCCATAGACACGATTGTGTAATGTATATGTCTTATGTGTGTACATGTGGAGGCCAGATGTTAGTGTCACATTTTCCCTATTTACTGCCCACTGTATTTTCTGAGACAGGGTCTCTCAATGACTGAATCTGGAGATAATCAATTCTGCTAGGCTGGATAGCACATGAGTGAATTGTGGCTTTCTTTCAACAGCCACATCATCTGACAACTAAGTGGTTAGTTAGTTGCTTCTCACCCATTTCCAAATGCCTGCTGGACTTTCCCACTGGCATGTCTTCAGGCTTCTCAGGATAGCAAGCCCCATGATAGCCTGTTGTGTCCTCCCACAGAGGTCTTCCTGATGCATTTGTGGTCTTTGTGAATGGAGTCATCCAAACAGTCTTTCAGGTTGGCCACTTCGGGATCTTCTGAAAGGTGCAGGCTTCTCTGCTCTTTCTACTCTTTCCCATCCCTTCCCAGATTCCATGTCTTACCACTCAACCATGACCTCTGTTCTTGGCCCATCACTCCAGATGCCCTGGGACTCAGACGGCATCACTTGACCACTACCTCCTTGCTGGATCTGAAACTCAGCGTTTTCTATATGCCAAGCAAGCATTTTTACCACTAAGACACATGTCCAGCCCAGGTCCTACCACTTTTCAGTTTAGTACTGCTGGTGGTCCTTCCATCTCTTAGATGACCCAGTAGCTCTCAATGTTTGACCAAGAGCCACAAGTCTTCACAGATGGGCCCCAACTCCCTCTCCTAGGCTTAGTCTCTGCACGTGAAAGATACCCAGGACCTTCCCTAAAATCCAGCCTCTTGGGCCCAGTGGAATTGTGGTTTGAAGCTGTGCAGTTTGGTCTCTGACACTGACTGACCTGGTGGCTGAGGCTTTGCCACCCCCAGTCATTACTTTCTGCTCTTATCACATCGCTTCATTCCTATAGTGAGTCAAGATTCTCAGTGACGACTATTCATTTTCAAAGTCTCAAGGGTCACGCTAGCCACATTCGAATAGCAGCCATTTGAACATATATGCCCAATCCACTATAGAGCAGCAAATGGTCAGAACCACTGGGAAGATATGGAAGTAGCTTGCCTGCTCAGCTTTTAGTACCCTGGCTTTGAAGAAAGCATTCCAGAATACTGTGATCTTCCTCCACCCATACCTCTCAGTTGGTGATGTTCTGAGAAACTAAACTGGGACACACTCAAACTACCTGCTTAGGTCCACTGGTCTCCTGGGAACAGCCCTTGCCTGTTCCGAGAGTGGTCCAAGGGCCAGAAAAGAAGGTTGGGGGACCCCAGTGCCACAAGAACATATGTAAGAAACTGAATAAGGTCTACATGATAGAAACCACCCAGACTAGTGGAGAGGGTTTAACTCAGGAAGAGATTGATAGGATTCCTCTAGCATATTTTTTTGTGCAAATATTCATGTTTCCTCTAAACCTGCAGGAAATGCTTCTCTGTGATCTGTTTCTTTTTACTTAAGATATCACAAGAATTTCCCCAAGCTATTAAATAGCCTTCTTCAATTTTGATGGCTTCATGGTATTTAAACATTTAAATGCTGTCCTACTGGGAGCCCAGCTGCTATCACTATTACCTTCAGAAAGGAAAGGGCAGAACACAAGTAGATGTGTGTGGAAAATGACCACAGGGGTTACCAGCTCAGTCAGCAGTGCTGAAACTGGCCATTGATGGGGATCAGGGATTTGTTTGGTTTTGTCTTTTTGGTTCCTTGAGACAGGATTTCTCAGTAACTCTGGCTGTCCTAGAACTTGTTCTGTAGACCAGGCAGGCCTCAGAACTCAGGGATCTGCCCTCCTCTGCCTCCTGAATGTTAGGATTAGAAACATATCCCACCATACCCATCTGGGATGATGGTTTTGTTTTGTAAGTAGAAAAGTTCTTGCAGGGAAATCCTACCTTGTCTTACTGACACAGGTTTCAACTGATGTAGACAGCACAGTCCTGAATCCACACACAATACTCTGTAATCCCTACATCAACATCATTATTTCAATTTCACCAACCACAGTTCAAGTTTGATAAAATTCAATATAAAGATGCCAGTGAAGGGCTGGAGAGATGGGTCAGTAGTTAAGAGCACTGGCTGCTCTTCCAGAGGTCCTGAGTTCAAATCCCAGCACCCATGTGGCTCACAACCATCTGTAACTCCAGTACTAGAGGATCCAACGCATCTTCTGGCTTCTGCAGACACTAGATATATGTGTGGTGCACAGGTTTACATCCAGGCAAAACGCACATACACATAAAATAAAAAAATAAAAACAAACAGAAGATGTCAACAAATAGGCAAGAGTCAGATATATACTGGGTGTGTCTGTGAATATTACTTTGAATTCCATGGTTTGGAGCTTGGACTGCCCCTCCCCCAAGAAAACTAGAACAGTGTTGTATTTCTGAGGTAGATCTTAAAATTCTTTATAATTCATAGCATGCTTAACTATCTCCCAGCCCTCTGCTTTTTTTTTTTTTTTTTTTTTTTTTTTTTCTTGAGTCAAGGTCTTACCATATAGCTCTGACTAGCCTTGAACTCCCAGTAATCCTCCTTTCCAACAGCGGGGATTACAGATATTCCCCCACCAGCATATCTAGCTTTCTTTCTCTTTAAATCTGTAAATAGTTTCAAAGTACATTTATGTGTTATTTGTGTGTGGTGAGTTTCTGTGTAGAAGTCACTTCTGGGAGTCAGTTCTTTTCTTCCTCCTTGGGGGTTCCAGGGATTGATTTAGGCAGCCAGTGCTTTTATCTGCTGAGCCATCTCCCTCCTTTTCTCCCTCTCCGGCCACCTCTGATGCAGGGTGTTGTATAGCCCAGACTGGTCTCAAACTTCAGTGAACCTCTGATGCGTGCATCACAGCATCTAGTTGATGTGGTGCTGGGGATGGAAACTAGAGCTTTCTATATGCTAGGCAAGTACTCTACCAACTGAGCTACACCCCAGTCCTAGCTCTCTTTTATTAAAAATGTTAGTAGGAACAAGATGTCATTTTGTAGTAATAATTTTTAAAAAGAAATAGACACCCGAGAGATGGCTCAGCAGTTAAGAGCACTCCTTTGTACAGAGGACCTGGGTTCAATTTCCAGCACCACATGGTGGCTCACAATCCTTTCCCATAACTCCAGTTTCAGGAGATCTAATGCCCTCTCCTGAACTTAAGGGGCACCAGACACAGACATGGCACACATACATCCACGAAAATACTCTACACATAAAGTTAGTTAAATTTAAATAAACAAATGAATGAAACAATAGGGCTGAAAATGGAGAAAGATTCCCCACTTATGGGATAGAGACAGAGTCTTGTGTGGCTCAGGCTGGTCTGGAATTTGCAGGAAGCTTCAGCCTTCCAAGTGCTATGAGTACAGGCACAGCTGCCACATAGCTGGCTTAGAGCGACTGTCTTAGGTGTTACTTGGAGCTCCAGGCTCAGAGCTGCTACTCGGCAGCTCTTTTCATTTTGTTGACTTCACAAGGTGGGGCCTGCTTAGAGACAACCATGGCACTAACGACACTGTGGGTTAAGACAGGGCATGACTAAAGGTAAGCTGGGATTGGATTTATCCATGGATTTAAAAGAGAGGGCACTTTTGTGAAGAACTACATGCTGGCTGGGAAGAATTCTAAGGCAGGAGGATTGCTATGAATGTGGGACCAGCCCAGTGATAGTTTACAAAACAAAAACAAAAGAATTGAGAGGGGAGGGGGGGTGGGGGGGAAGACATGACCGCCAGTGCAGCTTAGGTAACAAAAGGTTTCCATGGTGTCCAGCCTCATCTACCATCTCCCAGCCTTATCCGCCATCTCACCATGGGCAAATTTAGGAGCTCAGCTGGGCCTGATATCCCCTAAACTGTGGAGAGTACTGAATAAATGGTTTTAAGCTACTACATTTTGGAGGGCATGGTGGTATAAATGTGATGTCCCCCATAGTCCTGGGCATTTGAAAACTTTATTCTCGGTTGCTGATGCTGGCTGGAGAGGGGTAGGAGCTGTGGCTTTGCTGGAAGTGTGTCTCTGGGAGCAGCTTCAGAGGGTTTAAAAGCCATATGCCATTCCTAGGCAGTTTTCTGTTTTGAGCTTGTGATTTAAGCTGCGAGCTGTCAGCTTGCTGCTCCAACCATCACGCCTGCCATGCTTACCACCGTGATGGTGAGGGACTCCTACTCCTCTGAAACCATAAGCTTAAATAAAGCCTTTCTTCTTTAAGTTGCCTGGGTCATTATACAAACAATTAACAGAGGAATTTTTACCTAGAAATAGATACCTGGAAATCAATACAGTCCCGGATGTGCTTACTTACAAATGTACCAGCACTTCAATTCCAGATGAACATTTCCCATTAGGGTGTGCTGATCCATCTCAAGATGCTGAGCATAAAAGATCACCAGGACTCTTGGACACAGGATAGGCACAGGGACGTGCTTTTAGTCCCATCCATCAGGAGATGGAGGCAGGCATATCTTAGTTTGAGGCTAGCCAGCACTACCTAGTAAGATCCTGTCTCAAACAAACAAACACAACAAAACAAACCCACTACCACCACCACCATCACCAACAAAACCCAAAAAACTCTGAACACGCTTGGCATTTAGAACTCAAGGCCTGTATTAGTTACTTTTCTACTGCTGTGATAAAACAGCACTTTATCCGGGTGTGATAGCCCAGCACCTGCGAGGCAGAGACAGGTGGATCTTTGAATTCAAGGCCAGTCTGGTCTACAGAGTGAGTTTCAGGACAGCCAGGCTATTTTACAGAGCAACCTTGTCTTGAAAAACCCAAGAACCCCCCCCCCCAAAAAAAAAAACAAAACCAACCAATCAAATGAAAGGCATGTGAATGCAGAGCTTTTTACTGGGCTTACGCTTTCAGAGGGTCAGAGTCCCTGTCCATAATGGCCGAACAAAGGCACAGTGGCAGGAGCAGCTGAGAGCGCACATCTAGAGCTGCAAACAGGAGGCAGAGAGTGATTCTGGGAATCGTGCTAGTCTTTTGAAACCTTAAAGCCCATCCACAGTGACATATTTCCTCCAAGATTCCCCCCACCCCCACCCCAAGCCCTTCCCAAACAGTTCCATCTATGCATGTGTGACTTTGTGACCCTGACTCATTTAACATTCAAACATATGAGCCTATGGGACCCATTTTCACTCAAAGCAGCCCAAGGTCTTTGGAACCCAGAGAACAAAGAGGTGATACAGAAAGAAATGATAAGGATCGTGGCCCTCGAAAAGAGTCATCCTGTAAGGTAGCTAAGGGACAGAGCAGCTGTAGCATTCTAGAAGGCAGCACTGATGGGAACCTCAGAAGTAGCCCCCAGCTATTGAGTGCTCCACAGCTGACATTCCCAGTGTCTTCTACAGTTTAAAGTGCTAGTTAAAATCCCTTTCTGATTTCTCTTAGCGCTGGTCTGTTCAGTGTAGGCAGCTGCTCCAGTCACGAGGGGCGGGCAGCAGTGGGTCAGCGGCTAGTAGGGTGCAGTGCTTGTGGGTGTTTCTGATGAGTTTATCCCTCAATCCCAAGCCTTTTCTCAATGGACTGACAGGAAAACCAGTGATGTTGAAACTTAACTGGGGCATGGAGTACAAGGGCTATCTGGTCCCTGTTGATGGCTACATGAACATGCAGCTTGCACATACAGAAGAATACATGGATGGGGCGTTGTCTGGACATCTGGGTGAAGTTCTAGTAAGGTGTAATAATGTCCTCTACATCAGAGGCATGGAAGAGGCAGAGGAAGATGGGGAAATGAGACAATAGCATCTTGGGGTTTTTTTTTTTTTTTTTTTAAATTATGTATTTCTATATAATAAAGATTTGGGTTTTTTCCAAAATAAAATAAAATAAAAATAAAAATAAAATCCCTTTTCAAGAATCAGTTGTTTCTGGAGGCCTAGAACAGTCACATGTTTTTTTTTTTGTTTGTTTGTTTGTTTTTTGTTTTTGTTTTTTTTGTTTTTTTTGTTTTATTTTGTTTTTGTTTTTGTTTTTTGTTTTTTGTTTTTTGAGAAACTCGCTTATAGAATTGTGCAAAGAGACCTTCTGGGCTTGTTGCCTAAGATTCCTTGAGCTACAAAGGTGACTGGAAATGAGCCATCATGTTCTTGGTGACTTTTCAGTGGGCCAGTGTTTCTTATGATGAAAGAAACAGGCTTGTGACTGAACAATCAGACAGGTTAAATGAGTCAGGCTCACAGACACACACATCAACAAAACATTTCAGAGTTCCATTTATTCCTATTGCTCAGAAGAAAAGACCAGGTGATTTCTTAGAAGAGCTGATAAGATACAAAGAATCTCTCCAGGTGTTAAGGCTTCCTTAAAGACTGATACAGATGTTTGCTTCTCTTACCCCATGCTTGAGCAAAAGTATGCAGAAAACGCAATTAGTGAGCTATGACTTTGAAGCCCTGAAACTGAGTAGCCTGGAGTCAGGTAGCCCATGAGACTGAAAAGGGCTTCATTCATGTTGTATTGAGTTCCACCTTAGCTAACTAGATAGGAGGCCCCATCTTTGTCTGAAAGGAGGCATAAGATACAGTATGCCAATTATAGACATGGTTGGTGGCAGTGGCAGGAGCAGACAGCATATGTACTCCAGGCTTTACTGACACCCTTGACCTTAACATCAAGTATGCCTGATGAGTTTCCAGTTGGTCCCAGAGCACGTGACAAATTGTTTTAGTTAGCCAGGAGTAATGGCACAAGCCTGTCATCTCAGCACTCTGGAGGCTGAGGTAAAAAGATCAGGAACTGTAAGACTCCATCTCCAAAACAAACAAACTAAATAAATACTTTTGGCTGAGTATCTTGGCACAAATGTCTTATCCCTGCACCCAGGCTATAAAATCAGGGAGATCAGGAGTTCAAGACCAGCCTCAGATAAGGAAGACCCTGTTTCAAAAACAAAAATAAAATCTTTTTTCCCCACCACTCCAAAATACATGAGTAATGCTTACTGATAAAACTTAACTAGGAAAGATACTAATAATAAAATAAAGCAGGACTTTGCCCATTCCAGTGACTTGAAGAGAATAAGGAAATATTGAGAGTTGCTTTTGGACAATCTCTGTTGATTAAAGTATCACCAAACTTTAAAAAAGAAAAAAAGAAAAGAAAAGAAAAAAGGCAGGTTATCCATGCTGCAATCCACAGACCCAAAGAAACTGGGTAATAAGGAGAGCCCAAGGGAGGATGTGAGGCTCAGTCAGAAGGGGAAACAAATAGTCATTGGTGGTGGAGGGAGGGAGGGAGGGAACTGGGTGGGAGATGGGATGAGGAGGGGGACAGAGATGGCTATCAGGTGTGGGGAAGGTTAGGGGGAAAGGGCTGAGAGTGAGAATAAAAATTGGTGGGAGGCATCTCTGGGACTAGCTGGGGGCGGGACAGGGGGGGGGATATTGGGAGTCTATGGGAGTGACCATAGCTGAGATTCCTACCAGAGGTGGTATGGAGACTAAATCACCACCTACTGCAGCCAGGATCCCAGAGAACAGAGGGGGGACACCAATCCACCCACAAAACTGCCGACCCAAAATTTGTCTTGCCTACAAGATGTGCAGGGATAAAGATGGAGCAGAGATTGAGAGAACAGCGAACCAATGACTGCCCAAACTTGAGACCCATCCCATGTAAGAGAGCCAACCCCTGACACTATTAATGACAGCCTGCCATGCTTGCAGACAGGAGCCTAGCATCACTGTCTCCCGAGAGGCTTCGTCCAGCAGAGAATAGAAGCAGATGCAGAGACCCACAACCAAGCATCAGGCTGAGCTCAGGGAGTCTTGTGGAAGAGTGGGGCTTAGAATTGAGCAAGCCAGAGGGGTCAAGGACACCTCAAGAAGACCTGCAGAGTCATGGGCCATGTGGGCTCACAAAGCCTGGGCCACCAACCAAGGAGCATGCAGGAGCTGGACTTAGGCCCCTACACATTTGTAGCAAATGTGCTGTTTGGTCTTCATGTGGGTCCTAACGTAATAAGTAGAGTATGGGCTGTCTCTGACTCTGTTCCCCACCATTGGATCCCCTTCCCTCTACCTGGGCTGCCTGGTTGGGCCTTAGTGAAAGATATGCTTAGTCCTGCTGGGCCTAGATGCCCCAGGGTGGGGTGGTACCCAAGGGGAGCTCTGAAAGAAGGGGAGGAGGCAATGGGGGAATTTGTAAGGATGGGACTGGGAAGAGAGGAGAGACAGGGGCTGTGATTCCGATATAAAATGAATAAGAAAATAAATTATTGGAAAAAAAATAAAGGCAGATTAACAACAAGTATAATTGTCCAGTAACCCTTTGTAGAACACAACAAAAGAAAGCTACTACTTAAGTGTTTACACTTCTGGACACACTAATGTTCCAGGATCTTCAGAAAGCTCACACTCCAACATGTGTCAGAAGTGTGTGTTACTTAGGGTTCTCTAGAGGAACAGAAGTGATAGAATGAAGGTCTGTCTGTCTGCCTGTCTATAAAGGGGATTTATTAAAGTGGCTCACAGGCTGTGGCCCAGCTAGTCTACAATGGCTGTCTATCGATGGAAACTCCAAGAATTCAGTTGTTTAGTCCATGAGACTGGATGTCTCAGCTGGTCTTCAGTATATGCCAGAATACTGAAGCAGTAGGCTCTAATGCCAGCGAAGAAGACTTGCTAGCGAGATGGCAGCAAGCAGGCAACGAGAGCACGTCTCCTTCACGCTCTTTCTATAGGCTGCCAGCAGAAGGTGGCACTGAACTAAACGTGGGTTTTCCTACTTCAAAAGATCTGAATTAAAAGTGTCTTGAGGTGCTCACTGCTGAGCTTACAGGGATGTACCACCACTGCCCAACTGGAACTCTTTGAAATAGTTAGATGTTTTAGGAGGTGTGGCCTTGTTGGAGTAGGTGTGGCCTTGTTGGAGTAGGTGTGGTGGCCTTGTTAGAGAAAGTGTTACTGGAAGTGGGTCTCTCTCTCTCTCTCTCTCTCTCTCTCTCTCTCTCTCTCTCTCTCTCTGTGTGTGTGTGTGTGTGTGTGTATGTGTGCAGATCAGGATGTAGAACTATCAACTACTTTCCCACTTCCATGCCTGCCTGTCTACAATGTTTTCCACCATAATGATAATGGGCTTACTCCTGAAACTGTGAGCAAGCCCCCAATTAAATGCTGTTGTAGTCATAGTGTCTCTTTATAGCAACAGAACACTAGACACTTGAGGTTCCCACAAATCATGATGTGGGACATTTTTAAGGAGCAGAGAGTGTATATACAAAACAAATATGGGGCTGGAGAGATGACTCAGCGGTTAAGAGCACTGACTGCTCTTCCAGAGGTCCTGAGTTCAAATCCCAGCAACCACATGGTGGCTCACAACCATCTGTAATGGGATCTGATGCCTTCTTCTGGTGTGTCTGACAGATACAGTGTACTCATATAAATGACATAAAATAAAATCTTTAAAAAAAGATGTGTGTATGTCTGAAGACAGCAACAATATACTCACACACATAAACCGAGTAAATAAATCTTTTTTAAAAAGAAAACAAATGGAGGGCCAGAGAGATGGCTGTAGTGGACAGAAGTGGACAGCTGCCAAGCCTGACTACCTGACTTCAGGCACAGGAATGCAAAAACTGGAAGGAGAGATCTGGCTCCCAAAAGTTGACCTTTAACCTCCACACTAGCATGGTGGCATGAGCATGTCCCTCCCCAGTAAATGAAAATATTGAAAAAATTAAAACACAGGTGTAAGTCATAAATGTTAACTGGTTTTATCTTTTCAAACATAATTTAAAAAAAACTAGTATGCATACGTATGTGTGATGAGAGATGCAAAACACACACACACACACACACACACACACACACACCTACTCACCCAGAAAGGAAACCCAGAACAGACCAAAGTAATAACTGTACAATTTGGTGACCCGGTAAGTTTTCACTAGAGTTACTGACAGGAATATGGGAGGGGCTGCAGGAGCAGCTGCTTGCATCATGGAAAAGTCCACCAGAGATGACACATGAGAGTTGTGTCCCTAGTGCTCTCTACACAACTTGTAGACATCTATCTCTGTAGGTCTGAGAGATCGCTTCTCTGCAGCCCCCATGGTCACAGTTTTCCTACCCCAGTAGCTGTTTGCCGTTTCTAGAAAGCTGGTAGGGGCCTCTGAGAATTTAAAATTTCTAGCTTTCCCAGACAAAGTGAAGTTTGTTTATCTACGGAATCTCAAGATCTGTCCCTCTAACTGGGGGAGGAAACTCTTACACAGCTCCGTGGGAGGGTAGGGAGATAAGATTGTCTCTAGGTCAGTTTGTAGCTTGTAGCAGCTGGAAATCTGTCACAAGACTCCTTTAAGCCATCCCTTTGACTACTCCGTACTCCTAAGCACAGGCCCATAAGGCTGGCCTCCATCTCTAGAGCTACACTGTTCAATGAACCTTCCAGAAGTGGGATGGTGTGCTAGGTATGGAGACTGGTGAAGCCTGGTTTTCCCCACCCCGCATGACACCTTAGAGGCTCATCATACACAGCGCTATGTGTATATCTATACAGTTGAGGACCAGAGCGATGGCACAGTGCTTAAGAGGCACTTGTTCTTGCAGAAGACTAAGGTTCAGTTCCCAGAACCTACTTGGTACATCACAGCCTCTCTAAGTCCAGTCCCAGGGAGCCATGCCCTTTTCTGACCTCCACAGATGCCAGGCACCCACGCTGTGCCCATACAGATATGCAGGCAAAATAACCAGGTCCATGAAATAAGATCAATAAATCAAAAGAGAGTTTTAAATCTCTATATTTGTTTTTGTTTCTTTAGTGTATACGTGTATGGTAGTGCACTCCACCGGTGTGGGTTTGGAGGCGGGGGCTAACTTGTGAGAACTGATTTTCTTCCTCTACCAAGTGGGTTCTGGGGCTCATGTCAGGATTGTCAGCAAATGTCTTACCTACTGAACCATCTCACTGGCTTTTCTTTTGTAGTCTGGGTCTCCTTTTCATTCTGTATCCCAGGCTGACCTCCAGCTTGGGGGCAATCCTCCTGCCTCAGCCTCCCAAGTGTTGGTATTACAGACATAACCATCAAGCTCAGTCTCACAGTTCTTTGCTTTTAATTGCTGAGTCATCTATGGTTTGAATATGCCAGCTAGGTGGGGGTGGGGTAGAGTGTGACCATTTGTCCACTGAAGGGCATTACAGGACGCTTGCTGTTTCAGGCTATTACAGATAACACCGTTACAAACATTTGTGCAAGAGGAGTTGTGTGAAAATGAGTTTTTATTTCTCTGGGACAAATGCCAAAAAGTACAAATGCTGGGTCATAGGATAAATCTATTTTCAGCCTTAAACTGAACTGCCAAATTTTTCCAGAGTGTCAGTATCGTTTTCCATTCCCTCCAGCAGGTGACCCAGTTTCTTTTCAGTCTCTCTAGCATTTGCTAGTGTCAGCATTTTTTCACTTTTGTCAGTCTGATGGGTTGATCGAGACATCGCAGTGTGGTTATTTGGTTTGATTTTGAAACAGGGTCTCATACAGCTGAGGCTGGCTCCTGGGCCTCCCAAGTGCTTGGATTACAAGTGTCCTCACTATTTTACTTTAAAAACCCTTCCTCTTTTCAAATCACATCCTTAGCTTCCCATTCCTTCTCGTTTCACCCCCCTTTGTGCCCCCCCACCTAGTTTCCATGCATGTCAGAAGATATGATACTTGTCTCTGAGATGGATTTAGTTCACCTAACACAGTGCTTTCTAGTTCCATCTAATTTCCTGTAAGCAACGGAATTTCATTCTTTACGGCCAAGCAAAATTCCATATTTTCTTTATCCATTTATCTGCTGATGAACACCTAGGCTCATTTCATCACTTAGGGCCATTTTTCTTTGAATTTTATGATAGGGTTTCTCTGTACAGCTCAGGGTGCCCTGGGATTTTCTATTTACTCTGTAAGCTAGGCTGGCCTCAAACTTACAAAAGATCTGCCTGGCTGAGCCTCCAAGAGCTGGGGTTAAAGGCATATACCACTAAGCCTTTTGTTTGCTGTTTGCTTTTTTCTTGATGGAGTTTCTTTGTGTAGCCTAGAACTCACTTTGTAAATCTGTCTGGCCATTTTCTAATTAGTGACAGTTTTTTAATTTTCTAATTAGTTTTGACAGTTGAGTTTTGAGAGTCCCTTCTCTTCCATGGTGCTGGGGACGCATGCTTGGCAGGTGAGCTATCTAGAGGTACATCTTTAATTTGAGAGTTCTTTATATTTTCTCGGTATCAGTCCCTTTTCGATGATTTTCCCCAGTTTTTATTTTTCATCCTTCTAAAAGGGTCTTTGACAAAGCAAAATTTTGATTTAATATGAAGTATCCCCCAAAGGCTCACCTGTGGAAGATTTGGTCTTCAGGCAGCTATGTTCGGAGGCAAAGCTTTGAGGGTGGTGATTGGATCAAAGGGTGTCTAGTCGGTCAAGGCTTCTTTCACTGATGAGTTTACAGATGAATGAACTCTCGGGAAGTATGGCTCACAGGGAGGAAGTAAGTCACTGGTTTCTGAAGGGTATATTTTATTCTGTCTCCTTCTCCTTGCTCTCTCTACTCCTGGCTGTCACAGGGCAAGTAACTGTTATCCACCATAGGTTCCCTGCCATGATGTTCTGCCTCACCATAGCCCAGAAACAAGGAAGCCAAAACAAACTCTTTCCTCCTTTAGAGGTTTGTCTCAGTTGTTCTGTCATGGTGATGCAAAGCTGACTGAGAAAATATGGTTCAAGCTTAAATTGTTTTTTTAAAAATGATCTCCCTAGCTTGTCCTGAAATCCACTGTCATGACATGTACATATTCCGTCCATCCATCTGTCTGTCTATTCACTCACTTAGTTTGACTATGGCTCATGACTAGCATTAGATGCTAGTGATCTGAAAATGAATATAGTACAGTTGCATTCAGAGTATCCAGAATCTTGTAGGGACAGGGATGTGTAAACAACAGCCTCCCATTGGAGTATGGTAAAGGATGTCAATCAGGCCCAGAATACAGCACCTGTGGCTGGTATTATTGCTGAAGGTTGTTCATTGTTAGTTATGAACTAGCTGAAACCCTAGTATTATTCTAGCCAGATATAGGTCAGAGTATACTCAAAGAGACTTTTTCATGTGTGCACGTTTATCTATGTATCCACTGTTTGTTGAGACAACATTTTACTATCATAGCCCAGGTTGGTTTGGAACTAGCAATTTTTCTGCCTCTGCGGAGATCATGCTATGATTATAGGTGTGTGTGTGTGTGTGTACCAGTGCATGAACACATGTAGTACATTCTATAAAAACATTTCCATCTAGTGTTTTCATCTTGATTATAATATTCTTTTCCTACATTCCCAAATAGCTAGTACCAAAATGAAGCCCCTATGAGATTAAAGCTGAACTCACTACTAGAAATGCTCATTGTTTTAAAATCTACCAGGAAACCTATTAGTTTCCCAGGTCCTTTGCATTATAAAGCAATGGCATGATAGGTGTAGATAGGTCTCATTGCATAATAGTTCTTGCTCCTTATATAGCAGCGTTCATCTGGGACGCCTGAAGGACTCACCTCACATGACAAGCTGCCTCATTTTCACACTGACTCTTCGAGGAAAGCAAGATGAGATTATTAAGTGGCCTATATTCCAAGTAGAGTAGGCTGCTCCTTACACAGACAACTAGGAAAGTCTATCAAGTGATACATTTAGGAGGAGCCCCTGGGTTAGCCGAGAAGACAGGCCTGAACTTTGATTTAGGCCACAATTGTCTCCCAAGAATTTTTGAGAGTGTCTGGCCTGGTCATACTTGTGCAGAGGCTGCTTACAGGTTTGGGGTGGGGCTGAGGAGGTGGTTCAGTGGGTAAAAGTCCTCGATGCCTAGCTTGCTGACCCGAGTTCCTTTTCTAGGGGAAGGAGAGAACTGATTTCTGCAGACTCTAACATCCTCATGTAGTAAATAACTTACAAAGGCTGGCAGTGCAGTTTAGTGGTAGAGTGCTTGCCTAGCATGTATGAAGCCCTAGGTTCCATGGTTAGCACAATATAAAACATTATTTTAAAAAGTACTTGAGTATTTAAGATTCAGCATGTGAGAATCCCCCCCCACCCATGTTGGGAGTGAAACTTGACCTTTTTAGGAATGCCTGCCTGCTCCTCACTTGCCGTTTCCAAAAGAAAACCCAAATACTTCATTCCCATGGGTCAGCCTCAGTTTGCCTTTTTAGCTCCCACACTTTTTCTAAATACTACAGCTAGCTAGGCCCATTGCTGCTAAATGTAGACCTAGCTACTAGTGAGGCTGGGGTATCAAGATTTCTTGTTCAAAGCCAATGTAGGCAACACACTGAGATTTCATCTCAACAAATAAATACAATAAAATTAACACTATGGCTAATGGACAGTCATTCCTATGAGGTAAAGACATGTTCCTTCTTCGTCACCATCTCAGTTACTTTTCTATTGCCATAAGACACCGTAACTGACATAACATAAAATAAAATGTTTATTTGGGCTCATGGTTCCAGAGGGTTAGATCCATGATCATCATGGAGGAAAGCATGGCAGCACACAGGCAAACATGATGCTGGAGAGATGGCTGAGAGCTTACATCCTATCCAGTCACGAGGCAGAGAGACAGAGACAGAGAGAGACAGAGACAGAGACAGAGACAGAGACAGAGAGAGCACACGAACTGGGAATGATGTGGGCTTTTCAAACCTCCAAGCCTATCCCCCAGTGACACATTCCCACTAACAAGACCACAGCTCCTAATCCTTTCCAAACAGTTCCATCACACTCAGTATGTGGTCAAAGCTGATCTTGAGCTCCTAATCTTCTTGCCTCTGCCATCTGAGTGCTAATATGTCTGTTTCTTTTTTTTTTTTAAATATACAATCTCACTATGTAGGCCAGGCTGACTTTGGACCTCCAGTACTCCTATTTCCACACCTTGAAAGCTGGGATGAATAGCTCAGTGGGTAAAGGCATCTGCCACCAAGCCTGACAGCCTGCGTTTGATCCCCAGGCCTCACACAGTATAAGGAGACAACCAATTCCTATAAGCTGTCCTTTGATTTCCATATGTCATTCACCCTCTCCCCCCAAAAAATAAATGTGCCAAATTAAAAATACTTTTTAGATTCATTTATTTTCATGTGAATGCCTGCTTGTATGTCTGTGAACCACATGCATGTAGTGACCTCAGAGGTCAGAGGAGGGTGTTGGATCCTGTAGAACTGGATTTACACCTGGTTGTTAGCTGTTATATGGGTGCTGGGAATTGAATATGGGTTTTCTGGAAGATTAGTCAGAGCTCTAATTACTAAACCATCCCTCCAGTCCATTTTTTAATGTAACAAAATTAAAATAATTATGTCACTTGTGTGTGTGTGGGGGGGTGTTAGTTAGGGTTTTACTGAACAGACACCATGACCAAGTCAACTCTTAAAAGGACATTTAATTGAGGCTGGCTTACAGGTTCAGAAGTTTAGTCCATTGTCCTCAAGGCAGAAACGTGGCAGGCAAAGCTGAGAGTTCTACATCTTTATCTGAAGGCTGCTAGCAGAATATTCACTTTTATGAAGCTAGGGTGAGGGTCTTAAAGCCAATGCCCACAGTGACACACCTACTCCAATAGGACCACACCTTGTAATAGTGCTACTCCTTGGGCTGAGCAGCAGTTAAGAGTATTTCCAGGGGCTGTGGGTTCAGATGGTGAAGTTTATGTGGTAGCAATCAACCATGTGTAACTCCAGCCCCAGGAGATCTGATACACTCTTCTGGCCTCTGTGGGCTCCAAGCATGCCTATAGTGCACATACATACATGGAGGCAAAACACATACATATAAAAGAAATAAATCTAAAATAAGAATGACATTTGGGCTGGGGATGTTCTTGTGTACCATGTGTAGGCTCTGAGTACCATTTCTAGAAACACACACACACACACACACACACACACACACACACACTACAGTGGGGAAGACACAGAGATACACAGTGACAGAGACTGAGACTATGATGATTTAATCTTATTTTTGGATGGGTTAATCTCAAACTCTGTATAAATCAATATGATCAGGACAATTTTGTGTGTGTGTGTGTGTGTGTGTGTGTGTGTGTGTGTGTGTGTGTGACTGGCAACATGGTTTAGCAGGTAAAAGCCCTTGCCACCAAGCCTGATGATCTGAGTTTGATCCCAGGGACCCACGCAGTGGAAGGGGGGGTCAATTCTCACAAGTTTCCCTCTGAGTTCCACACGTGAGCAGTGGTTTGTACATCCATGGGAACACAAATAACTAAATGTAACCAACAACATCAAAAATAAAAAAAGAATTCCAAGGTAGCACTAGTTTCGGTGCATGCCCTTCATTACAGCACACGGAGAGCTGGATCTCTGTGAGAGGAAGGCCAGTTTTGTGCCTACAGGCTAGAAAGGTAGTGAGGAGGTGGATACAGAGAGGCTGAGTTGGATCACAGGCACCAAAACACAGCAAGAAAGCAGTCAGTTCAGGTGTTCTGCAGCAGCGACCACAGCTTACAGTGATCTATTTCCTTTGTTTTGTTTTTTTTTTCAGATGTTTTAACATTTATTTATTCATTTGGATGGTGTGTGTGTGTGTGTGTGTGTGTGTGTGTATTTGGCAGTCACCAGACAATTTTCAGAAGTCAGTTCTCACCTTCTACCATGTAGCAACTCAGGTTGTCAGACTAGGTGGTAAGTCCCTTTACCTGCTGTTTGTTTGTTTTTGAGACAGGGTCTATCTGTGCAGCCCTGGCTGTCCTCAAACTGGCTCCGTAGACTAGGATGGCCTCAAACTCATAGAGATCCTCCTGCCTCTGCCTCTTGAGTGCTGGGATTAAAGGTGTGTGCTACCACTGCCCAGATCTGCTAAGCCATTTTCCAGGCCCTTGTTTATTTGTTTTTGGGACAAGATCTTACACAGCCTAGGCTATCCTTGAATCCACTCAGTAGGTGAGGATGAGTTGAACTCCCGATTTGCCTGCTTTCACTTCCCAAGCACTGGGATTACTAATTATACCACCAGGCCCTGCTTATCTAACACATGTCTTATAAAAATTTGGAGGAGCTTGAAGACTCTAAACATAAGAAATGAGAAACAGAAAGAAGCATAAGTAACTGCATATTACATCAGTATATATGTATGTATTGAAATATTACACTGAACCCCAATAGTATGTGTGGTTTATATGTCTCTTTTTTAACTATTTTACATTTTGTGTGTCTCTGTGTACATGGGTATGGCACAGTGCATGTATGTATGGAAGTCAGAGAACTCACTGAAGTCCTACAGTAGACTTTTACTTGCCTGCTGAGAGGCCCCTGGACATTTAATATTTTAATACATGTTAATAAGGTTTAAGATTTATTTTATGTCTATGAGTGCTCTATCTGCATGTACATCTGCATGCCAAAAGAAGGCATCAGATCCCACTACAGATGGTTGTGAGCCACAATATGGTTGCTAGGAAGAAAACTCAGGACCTCTAGAAGAGGAGCTAGTGTTCTTAACTGCTGAGCCATCTCTCTAGCCCTGTTAATAATTTTTAAAACAGATTTATTGGGAAATTTGTTTGGGGAGATGAGGATGGCTTAGGACTTGCTCAGTTAGTCACATGTGTCCTGACCATATTCCTCAGGAATCTGACTGCTCATTATGTCTCTGTGCTTCTCAGACAGCCTGGAAGAAACACCCCTTCTAGGTAGGCCTCATGGGTTATGAAAATGTACCATCCACACAAAGTAGTAAGAATATAACCCATTGATGAAAGTTCCAAAAGGGTTCCAGGGAACCTTCTATCTGGCTTCCACAGGTCAGAGAGTTACACTTTGTATATGGGCAGGGAATGACACAGATTATCTGCAATAAAATTGTACTTCAACAGTGCATCTTCTTTATGTTTTTTAAAGGATTTATTTATTTATTTTATGTAAGTACACTGTAGCTGACTTCAGACACACCAGAAGAGGGCGTCAGAACCTATTACAGATGGTTGTGAGCCACCATGTGGTTGCTGGGAATTGAACTCAGGACCTCTGGAAGAGCAGTCAGTGCTCCTAACCGCTAAGCCATCTCTCCAGCCTCTTCTTTATGTTTTAATTCATAACACCTTGATGGCCAACAGGGAGGGAGAAATTGTGGAACACATACCTGTTTGTATTTCTTTTTTGAGACAGGGGTTCACTAGGTAACTTAGGCTGGCCTCGAACTTTTGATTCTTAGCCTCAGGCTCCTGGGCTGCTGACATACAGGCTGGTGACCTGATGCCCAGTTAAATCCTGTATTTCTTAAGTGAGACTAATGATTTAGACAAGCTGTTCAAGACTTGAAAGTTAAAACATTGAATACATTTTTTAAAATGTAAAAGTGATTACACCCCATTAGTCATCAAGGTTTGTAGACCAATACCAGCAACATTCACTAAGGGGGAAAGTGAATTTGTTTTTACCAAAGGACAGACTATGTAATTCCAACATAAGACTGGCAGTCTAGGTACAGCCAGTTTTCAAGTTCTACAACACCCATGAAGATCTGCCAAAAAAAGTCCCATGAGTTAATAAGCAACACGGTGTCCTACAGGCAGGTGAATCCCTGGGCTATACCTCCAAGTCTCACAGGCTGCCCTTTGCTTCCAGTTCAGAGCTGCCTGCTGCCCATAGCTTCTGTATCGTAACTCTTCAGACTTTGCATGTAGGAAGGGAAAAGTCACTGGGTTAGTCTGCCTGAAAATATTTTTAGCAGTTTAAATGGCAGAGAAGATACCCTTTAATCTAATTTTGTTTTGGCCTTGCCAAGTTTGCAGAAGGAAGGCAGCTTTCAGGTCAGTATTTTAGGAATTGCCTATAACATTCCTGGTTCTATATTTATCAGTCCTTACCCTTGAATAAGAAGGAAGAAGGGCTAGCCTATACTGGAGTTTAGCACCTTCTCCCTAAATAATAGTAATAGTAATAGCAATACTAATAATAATTATATAATAGTCATATAGAAAATATTTATATTTATGTAATATTAATTGTTATCATTATTATTATTAATTGCATCTGTGTATGATAGGAAAGGGGCACGAGTGCCATGGACTGCATACGGAGGTCAGAGGGCACTTCTGTGGAGGTGGCTTGCTTCTTCTGTCTCGGGTTCCATGGATTAAACTGAGGTTGACAGGTTTCAGAGGCAAGAGCTTTACTCTTTGAGACCTTCCCACCTCATCAGTTTCATTATGCGTGCCAGGCTGTCCTCAAACTCAAGATCCTTCTTCTTTAGCCTCTCAAGGGCCAGAATTAGAAGACTGGACCGTAATTGCTGGCCCCAACATCTCCTTTCTTCTTTAGAACTGTTACCAGCTTCTGAAGTTACATTCTCCTAAGTATTCTAATTTAGCATTGGAAACAAATTTGTTTTTCTTGAAGCTCCAATCAAACAAAAAACCTATAAGATAATTACAATTTTAAAATACAAGAAGAGGGCTGGGCATGCTGATCCCAGCACTTGAAAGGCAGAGGTAAGTAGATCTCTGTGAATTTGAGGCCAGCAAGGTCTACAGAGTGAGACCTTGTTTTTTTGTTTGTTTGTGTTTGGTTTTGTTTTCCTTGTTGCTTTTGTTTGTTGTGGGCTCGGGAGATGGCTTGGCTATTAAAGACTAGGCTCATAATAAAAAATGAAATACGAAATAAAACCCCCAAACAACTGAGCAATAACCAAACCAACTAAGAGGAAAATAATCAGGTGGGCTTGGTGGTGTGTACTGGAATCCCAGCACTTGGAAGGCAGAGGCAGGTCCATTGGAGTTCAAGACCAGCCTCGGCTACAGAAGACCTTGTTACAAAAACTACATAAAAGGATGCTGACGCAGGCAAGTACTTTTACCTCCATACTTGTAATTATCCTTCTAAGCCAGGAGTGGTAGCTCAGGCCCTGTAATCTGCACTTGAGAGACCGAGAGAGCCTCAAGTTTGAGGCGACATAATCAGAGCCTGTCTCCGAACAAACAAGCAAAAAACCAAACCAAACCAAACCAAAAGTGGGGGGGTGGGGGTGGGAGTGGGGGGATGGGGGCGGTTGAAGCGGGGTAGGGGAGCCCCAGGAAAGTAACTCAGTGATAGGGTCCTTGCCTAGCACGCACATGCTAGAGCCTTCAATTATAGGGATGTAGCACTCCCCTTGAACTTTGTCCCAATCCAAGATAAAATGAAGTGTGACCACTCCAGAAAGGCCCTCCCTCAAGTATCCGGCTCTGGAAATCCCTTGATTACTGCTTAACTTCCAGCTGTGCAAAGTCCAGTTCGTTCTGCCCTTGGTTTTAGGTTACTTGGCCTCAGAGAATGGCAAGAATTTGCTTAAGGCCATCCACAGAAGCAAAACAATGGAGGTGTATCCCTCTCCCTACCCTATCCTACCCTAGGTTATGAGTGGCCCAGGGCAGGCATTTGCACCATCTACTCACAATTCAACATCTGTTGGGCATCTGTGTTATACCTTGCATGAGGAAATGTAACAAATTCCTCTGTGTGTGTGTGTGTGTGTGTGTGTGTGTGTGTGTGTGTGTTCGTGCATGTGCATGCCTTGTGAGTGTGGCCATGTCACAAAGAATGGTCATGCCATTCAGTGTTGTTTCAGTAGAGGTTTTGGCAGTGAGGCTGCGTGTGCTGCCCTCATGATGGGAAGCCAGTCACAGAGATGCTTTCATAGAGCAACCCTGGACCAAGCTTTGACTTTTCTATGTGAGGCCGTGTTATGTGAGACCCATGTTAGACCCAATTGCTTGAGGTGGGTTGCAGGATATCTGAACATACTGTGAATCCCAAGATTGCGTTTCTTACTTGAGAAACCTGTTTCTAGTTGTGGTGTGGCTCAACCCTAGTAAATACCTTTAGTCCCTCTGGCTGGAATACAGACTTGCCCTTAATACATATCTTTAATCACAAACATCAAGGGTAAGGTTAGTTTGTAGAAGGAAACAACCATGTTTGAAAGTGATGTCTAATTGAGGGGCAGACAAAGAGACAAACCAGAGAAAGATCTGACAGAATAAGACATGCCTACTCTCCCAAGAAGAGAGAGGGAAGGGAAGCTACTTGAGGAGCAGTGCAGAAAGAGGAGGCAGTTTTTACCAGGACAGTTATAGAGAAACAGGCTGTAGGAGAAAAACTAGACACAGGTGAAGATAGAATAACCCAGAGAATGAGAAGAAGCCAGAAGATTAGAACAGCTTGTCAGAGTTAGTTTGAGGCCAAGCAGAGCAACTCAGGAGAAGCTGAGAGAAGCCGGATAGAATCGGTCAGCTTACAGAGGCCATTTAGGGGCAGAACAGCTGACTTGAACCAGCCAGCTAGAGTTCAGAAAGAACATGAAAGGGCAAGCTTATTCAGCAATAAGTCTCAGGGGCTGAAAACATTCTAGGCCCAGATTAGATTGTATGGAAGCTAGAAGCTCTCGGTAGTAGGTCGAAGTTCGCAGACCGAGGCAGTAAGCCCAGCAGATGACAATTACATCAGACTGTAGCAGAGGTAGAAACTGCTTTCTAAAAATATTTATTTCTATTTCTGTGTATGTATTTCTGTGTGAGTGTATGCTATGTGTGTGTCCATGCCTGCAGAGGACATTTGATCCCCCGTAGCAAGAGTTACAGGTGATGACGGTGAATCTTCAATGTGAGTGCTAGGAACCCAACTTGGTTCCTTGGGAAGAATAGTTAGCACTCTTGACTGTTGAGCCATCTTTCCAGCCCCTAAAAACTGCTTTTATTCCAACTCTATAGATACTCCCAAAGCACTGAGAAGTCAACTGAGTTGCTTCTACTCACACAGTTTATAAGCCCTAGAGCAGGGAGCTAATTGCTAGTTCTAGGAGCTGAAGCTCCCAAGCTTCCTCCTCTTCATCCCTCCCAGGATACCTTCAGGTCCAGGTTTCTGGGGCTTGGTGCAGATACTATAGTTGCTTTAATACAGGCTGTTAACTTTAAATGACTGACGATGGGAAAGTGAATAGGAAAAAAAGTCTGGTTTCACTGATTTCTGACCATTTTTAGCCTATTATTATTATTATTTGAATGACCCCATAGGTTCATTATATTTGAATGCTTAGTCACCAGGGAGTATACTCTTTGACAGTATTAGAAGGATAAGGAGGTGTGGCCTTGTTGAAGGAAGTGTGTAACTTTGTGTCGATTTGAGGTTACAAAAGTCAAGCCCAGTACTCTCCTTGCTGCCTTCAGATCATAACATCATAATGCAGAACTCTCAGCTTGAATTGCGTGCTAGAAATCTAACTTGGGTCCTGTGAAAGAACAGCACACGCTTTTAATCACTAAGCCATTCCTCCAGCCCCCAGTTTCCTGTACCTTTGGTATTCCAACTATAACTTCTTGATAAAACACACTAGTAGTTTGAATTAAGTCTATGAACCAGGACTAACTGAAAATAGGAACCTGCTGTATATTTGATGGGAGCAGGGATTCCCTTGACAGTGCCCTGTAGGTATATTCTACATAAGTAAAACAAAGCCAAGAAGCAGGTTGTCAGTTCATCTCACTGTGTTGCAAGCAATCGGGGTAATGCTCAGAATTTACAGCTTTTGAATAGTAGACTCTAGATTTATGTGGAAAGGAATCTAAAGCAAAATTAAAGACATATGTCACTAATGTGCTCTGTGAACCTTCAAATCTCATAGCAGAAAGGGACCCACCTTAGTTTCTCTGGATTTGCTGTGATAAAATACCATGACCAAGGCTACGTAGAAAAGAAAGCATTCAGCTGGGGTTATGCTGTCAGAGGTTGAGAGTGTATGATGGCAGGACAGCTGAGTGCTCACATCTTGAACCACTGGCAGAAGGTGGGACACACACACACACACACACACACACACACACACACACACACACGGGGGGTGGGGTGGGGACTGGGATTGGGGAGATTCTTAGATTGAAACTTCTAAGCCACTCCCAGTGACACACTTCCTCCAACAAGGCCATACCTCCTATTCCTCCCCAGATTGAAAACTTGTAACCAAGTATTCAAACCTGAGCCTATGGTGGGGGTGGGAGGGTCATTCTTCAAACCACCACAGGATCATAGGGATCCTTAAGCCCCTTCAAAGAGGCACCATGGAAATATGTGTATCTGGGGGTAAGAAAACCACTGCTGAGGACTACTAGTATGTGGTCAACAGAGCCAGGCACGCTAGATGCAAGCTAATTAGCTCCCTATATGAGAGAATTGGTCCACTGGATACCCAGGTAGATGTGAAACCACATCATCATCTAAGCGCTGTTCCCACAGGTTGGCTTCAAATGTAGCTGGTCTCACTCACGGAAGGAAGATGGTGTTCTTTTGTCTCAAGCATTTCTAAGAGCTCACTGTTTGAGAGAATGAGGCCACTGGTGGTGAGCTGTTATGGTACTTCAGCTGTACAAGCAACACAAGTCTCTAGTTTGTGTTTGTAGCCGCTCAGTAGTTGAGTGGGAGAATTTACATATCTGTGTGTGTGTGTGTGGCTCCTTGTCTGGATATATACTACATGCATGCAGTGTCCTTGGAAGCCAGACGAAAGCATTGAGTCCCCTGTAAATAAAGTTCTATGAAGCAGGACATAGATTCTGGGACCCCCACCCTGGGTCTAAGTGCTCTTAACTGTTGAGTCATCTCTGCAGTCCCAAATTTCTATATTTGACTTTATTTAGCTTTTGAGTCCTGGTCTGCTATGTAGACTAGGCTGGCCTTTAACTCACAGAGATCTCCTTGCCTCCAGGCCTTCTGAGAACTATAGCCTGCTTTTAAATTAAAAAAGAAAGTGTTTTGCCTGCAAGTATGTATGTCTACTATATGCATGCTTGCTGACTAAGGTCAGAAAAGGGCAGTGGATCCCGTGGAACTGGATTTATGAATGGTTGTGAACCACCAAGTGGGTGTTGGGAATCAAACCCAGGTTCTCTACAAGAGCATCCAGTTCTTTTAACCTCTAAGCCATCTCCCCAGCACTCTCCCAAATTTAAATATTTTAATATGTAACTTAAAACAAATTCTGTGCACACCCGTCCATGTGGGGGTATGCGCATGAGGGCGTGCGTGCCCAGGAGGCAGAAGGCATGAGGTACACTGGAGCTGGAACTGCAAGGGCTGTGACCTACCTGACCTATCTGGTAGGAAAGGAAAACCTGCCTTTCATATGTAACTTTTAATTACATTGTTTTTCCCCAAGACAGGGTTTTTCTGAATGCTGGTGCTCAGCTTTCTCTGTCTCTCTGTATGTCTCTCTGTCTGTCTCTCTGTCTCTCTCTCTCTGCCTCTGTGTTTCCGCCTCTCTCTCAGTCCTGACTGTCCTGGACCTCCCCTTGTAGACCATGCTGGCCTCAAACTCAGAGATCCACTAGTCTCTGTCTCCCAGTGCTGGAGTTAAAGGGGTGATCCACCACACCCAGCTTTAATTATATTGTTTTATTACATGTATTGGTTTAGATATTACAGTTAGCCATGCTTTTTGAAACTGGAAAAAAATTAGTTGTATTGTCTATGATTTGTTATTTTAGCATGGTTACAGAGAGTGTTAAAAATACTTATTATAGCTTCCTGCTTCTAGAAACAGTAACAAACAGCTGCATTATCTCTGACTTGTTACTTTATTATGTTTTAAAAGGCTGTTAAAAAAGTTACAGTTCCTCTATGCAAACCCAATAAACTCTTTGTTTTACTAAGAAACAAAACAACGCAGTTTTAAGTAAAACATTGCCAGTACAACCCCAACAAGAAGAACAGCAACATCCAATTGTTACACGAATGAATATTAAAAAACAACAACAACAGGGTTTTGTAGTTTAGTGGTCTCTTTTATAGATGAGAAAAATTGAGAACAAAAGCCGAAAAACAACTTGCCTGGGAACTGTTTTTATTATTTCCGTATCTCTTTAAAAGTTCGGTTTCAATTTTACAGACTGGAAAGGTAGTAGAGTTGTATTGTAAATTATGTGATGAGAACTAATTGTTTGAATTCTGGCAGCAGAAGGCCCCTCGGGCTGGGGAGTGGGGGGTGGGGATGGGGATGGAGAGTCTGTCCTTTTATTTGTGAAACTGAGGGTCAGAAAGGAGTACCTTTTAAGTAACCAGTGTTGCCCTTGCCCAAAAGTCGAGGATTCAAAGTATTCTTTTGGTTTTGTTGTTTAAGGGTACGTGTTTTTGAAGCTGAGACTTGGCAGTGGTCCGCCTAGAAGCGGAGACCACCAGAATCAGCCCCTTTGACGACAGACCCTTTTTCATTCATTATCCTGGTCTAGAGTAGAGGCCAGAGGCAAGTCACCTCGGTCAGGTAACCCCGCCCAGCGCCTCCAGCAGAGACACACACATCCTTGCCACTCCAGGATCCTAGGAGAGTTGCTAGAAACATTCGGGGTCCCTTGTAGTGCAAGCAGCCACCGGCCTGGTGCCAGAAAGGCCACGCGGAAGGACACAGGGGCCTGCAATGACACACACACACCAGCGGAGGCCCAGAGTTCCGGGAGGGTCTTAGATTGCCGGCTCTAGATTCGCGTGAGATAGTTTTATTGTTCCTTCTTAGAGGGGGTGTGGGGGTGTCGTGCCGCAACGGCGATCTGAAGCCTCCAGCGAAACGCACATCCCCTACAGTCCCTGCTCAGCTGGACTTAGGCTATCATCCAGCCTTTCACCGTTCTCCTTCCCCTGTCTAGCTCCCTTCCCCCTTTCTCCTCCCCGCTCCCCCGCCCCCCGTTTTCTCGTCCCTCCCTCCCATTCCCAGCACTAGACAAGCAAGTTCCCCTTCTTCACAAAATGGCCACCTTGCTGGACACCCACGGTCACGTGATCCCGCTGTCCTCCACGGAAAGCTAGGTCTCATTAGGCCAGACAAAGCCAAGTACATCACCTCCACGCTCGGGGAATGAGAGGAAAGGAAGAGTGCTAGGTAGAAAGAGGAAAACTGGGCGCACAGGGGAAGCGGCAGCAAGTAAAGCTAGTATAAATCTTAGGGCCCTATTGCTAGAGGACAGACGGAAATGGTTTCTCGCGAGATCTCGAGAAAACATTAAGATTAGGGGACTGGCGGAGAACAGGGGAAAGCAAAACAAGAGAAGCAGGACCACATATAACGCAGGGTTCTCTATGTGCGGACAAGGATGCGGGTAACTAGACTGGTTAGGAAATCTCACGGGACTAGGACGAGCAACGCGCCGTAAGCAGGCAGAAATCCTAACGGCAGTGGCCGGCCGCCTGGGAGAGGAGGGCACACGTCTTACGTGCTGACGTAGCAGTCCTCCGAGTTGGTATATAAGATCGGTGGCCGCGCGGTGCGCTTCAAAGCCGCAGTTCTCCCGTGAGAGGGCCTTTGCGGTATAGCCAGCACTTGCTCAGCAGCGGAAGACTCCGACTTTTCGGTACTCTTCAGGGATGAGTCATGTGGCAGTGGAAAATGCGCTCGGGCTGGACCAGCAGGTGAGCTGCAGTGGTCGCTGCATCAATCTCTCCCCTGACCTAACCTGCCTTGTGGCGCAGCTCTTTTAAGTTCTGCTTTTGCCTTCCCGTTTCCCCGGATGGCTCGGGCCGGCGGGTGCCAGGATCTAGGGGGCTGTAGAGGAACTGGATGCTGGCGGGGAGTGCTAGAGCCGGTAGTTCTTGCAGCTCGGCTCGGTTCGCGGTATTGTCCCTGGCCCGAGCACAATGGCGGCTTTTGTGTCTGTGCGCAGGCGAGCAGAGGGGGAGGGGGCGCGCGCATTCGGGCGCACGCGCGCACCCTAGTTGATTAGTGACCAGCAGTGTGAGTGTGTGTGTGTGTGTGTGTGTGTGTGTGTGTGTGTGTGTGTGTGTGTGTGTGTGTGGTGGGGGGGTGGATTAGATTGCCCCGCGTGGCGGCGCGCGGCCCGGGGTGGACGGTTTGGGCCTCCATGGCTCCAGTGGCTGTGGTTTTTAAATCCGGGGAAGCGGCGGCGGCGCGCGGGCTAGCAGAGTGGCCGCGCCGCGCTGGAATGTGGGAGGGGGCGCCGCGGGAGGGGGTGCTGGCCTCAGCGCGGGCTAATGGCGGCGGCCTCCTTTGTGTGGCGCAGTCTGGCGGTGCCGCGCGGTCGCCCCCCACCCCCATCCTCCCCCGGGGCCCGCCCGCCAGAGGGGCTCGTATGCGAGCCAGCCGGGTTTCTTCGGCACCGCGGGTCCGGTCGTGTCGCGGCAGGGGAGGACGCGGTTCCCGAGTGGAAAGTTTTGTGACGCAGAAATTTCAGGGCGGATTGGGCGGGGGGAGGAGGGGGAGGGAGACCGGGGCCGCTGCGTGCGCACTTGCGCCGGGCTTGGCGGTGACGCGAGCCACCCAGCGCGGCCCTTGCTCAGCCTTAGGCTTCAGGAAACAGTCCCGCGGTCCCCAGCCCCGCACCCCGCCCTTTACCTGGGCGCAGGGGAGGAACACGGGCCTTGCAAGTGACGTACACCCTGGGATCGGTCCACCCTGGGTTCGTGCTAGAGAGGCAAAATGCCCAGACTATGGCAACAGATAACTTGTTGCTGCCATTGAAGTAAAATTGGGAGATTGATCAGGCCTTTTTTTGATTCCTTAATCGAGATTCCATTTCTACGTTTAGAGGCTGAGAAGAGGATCGGTTGCCTTTCTGCCTGGCCTCCCGGCCTATGTATGACCTGCTATACAGTAACTTCCATGTTGTGATACATTGTAACTTAAAAAGGACACTGTTACATTTTCCATTTAAATGTTACATATTTATACTAAATGATACAATATTGTTGAACTATATTGAAAATATTTTCAAGAACCTTTCGTAGATTGGTAATGGATTCAACTCCGAAACCTTAGGAATTCGGAGTGGTTTAAGTTTGAAATGAGTACCAACAAAACATTTGTCAACTTTGTTGCTTCTTAGATTAATGTTGGCAAATAATAAAAAATCAAAACCAAAACTCGGCAGGCTAGAGAGACCGCTCATCGGTTAAGAGCTGGGTTCAATTCCAAGCAACCACGTGGCAGCTCACGCCTGCTCTAACTCTAGTGGACCCGACACCCTCACACAGACACTAGTGCAGGCAAACTACCAGAGCACATTTTAAAGAGTCATTTAAAAACCCAAAATTCAGATTGTAACAATTGCGGCTTTAAATGGCCGCTACTGTGTCAAAACATGGCAACATTGTTGCTAATGGCAAAGAGGTTACATCTGCTTTCTGTTTTCATGGGCCGCAGGGATACTTGTAGCTAGCCAGGATTGTGGAACTTTAATCGGAGATTTATAGAGTAACCTTTCCTTAAAATATAACGATTCCATCTTTGCTGGTTTTTCTTTTGTTTAGAGGGGTCCCCTTTTCATTTGCGCTTTATACTCCTAAATAGGTTAGTTATATCGACAGTAGGGCTCTCAGTAAATGCAACTGCCGCCCAGCGGGATGACCTGAATTTGATCAGCGTGAGTTCGAGGCTAGCCAAGGGTACAAAGTGAGAACCACCACCACCACCAGTACACATACATAAAATTGTAAGAACTTAAAGAATGAAGACATCGTGTGGCATTTTTATAGAATCTCGTTATCCATCTAAGGAGATGGGTAGGGTAGACTTGATACTCGTGACTGGTTCTGTGAATTTACAGTTAAATGGGAGAACAGGAATTACTTCAGTTTATTCCGTAGCGCTAAGTGGTGAGTGTATTCCAATTTAATATATTTATGCTGTATTTGAAAATCAAGGAACTAAACAATAGTTTCAAAGTTTCTCTTTATACTTTTTAGGTTTAAAATAATACCAAGTCTAGCCCCAGAAAGCTCTGAATACCCAAGAAACAACTCACAGATCATATGAAACTCAAAAAAAGAAAGACCAAAAGTGGAAGCCTGAGTTCTTCTTAGAAAAAAAAATAATACCAAGTATAAAGTTTATATAAAGTATAAAGAAAAAATCTTAACAATTGGTTAGAATGAATCCTGCACTCATCTAACGTATGTGGCTTTTGTTTTTAGACAGGGTCTGACTTAGCCCAGGCTACGTATATTGCTAAGAATATCTTTGAACTCCTGATCTACCTACCTCCACTTCTGCAATACTGGGATTACAGACATGAATCTTCACACTTTATACGGTACTAGGTAGCACTCTACCAACAGAACTAAGCTCTTGAGCACGTAGTTAATGTTTTTAAACAATTTTGTTTGGCTGCCCTGACCTCAAACTTTAAAAAAAGTTTTTGTTTAATGTGTCTGCTTGTACATGTGTGTTGTACCATGTCTTTGGAGACCAGAAGTGAGCGGTGGATCTGGAAGTGGAGGTGTTAAGTAGGTGCTCTAGAGCTGTTTTAGCCACTTGGACACTGAGATTAATACCACGATGCCTGGCTGAAATTCTGACATTCAACATAACTAAGTTTTAGTTTCTCAAATAGGGAGGTTTACTATGGAAAATGTTTACAGGAAAATTTTTTTTGAACAATTGAATTCGGATCCAGTTTCTGATTTTGTGACTTGCTTTCTGTGGTTCTTACAGTGGCATTACTTAGGACTCTAGTGCATTCCTGACCACATTCTAGATTTTATCAATAGCCGTGTGGGCTCTGAGAGGCAGCTATTTCAGTTTGGGACCAGGAAACGGGAGTATTTTCATTTCATTCAACATCGAGGCTAAACAATCTGATTTCCTTCTAGTTTGCTGGCCTAGACCTGAACTCTTCAGATAATCAGACTGGAGGAAGTACAGCGAGCAGTAAGTAAAACATTTTGTGGATATACTGAATATCAGAGCTAGATATCTTAATATTTGAGTGTCAGTAATTTAATGAACACAGAATTTAGAAGTGCTAGGCATATAGGTTGGTGAACAAGTCCTTGAATAGCACATGCAAAGCCCTTGTTCCATCTCTATTGCTGCTAAAAAAAGAATATTAGTTGGTTCAGGACATTGTATACATGCGTACGGGGTGGTCTTTGATACTTATGTGTATGTTTATTCCCACCCAATAATCAATGTTTATTTTGGACATTTGAAACCAAAGCCACCAGTTTACCTTGGTACTTTGTTTAAATTTCATGGTTTTTGCCAATCTGAGAATCTTTTTAACCCATCCTAACATTTTTTAAATATTTAATTCAGAAGTGCAAAGAGAATTGGGATAAATAACTAGTAGTGGCCAGTTAACTGGCTGACAAAGCTAGCCTCACACTTAGATTCACCTGCCTTTGCTGGGACTAAAGGCAAGTATCACCACACCCACCGCCACACCCAACCTAACTACTACTGGGCTGGCCTTTAGAATTACAGGCATAATGCCTAGCTTTAGATCACCAACCTTAAGGTTGTTAAGTTAATAGGAATTTTGATGAAGGTATTTTAGGAATTTTACTGTGAAGGTATTTGGCATTTTTCTTTTTATTATTATTAATTTTGTGTTCTTTTAGAAGGGCGCTATATCCCTCCTCATTTAAGGAACAGAGAAGCTACTAAAGGTGAGTCCTTCCTACTAGTTTGGTAAATCTAATTCTTGATTCATTTAGAAATTTGTCAACCTAGGGAAGGAAAGGCAGCTTGGGAAGCCTATACATTTCTCCCATGATTGATTTAAAGTACTGGAGTAACTTGGAAAACCTTACCTAATGTCACACCATGGAAAGTTGGCCTTTGGTGTCTTGGTTTTGTATGACTTACTAGTCTCTTAATTACATCTTGCTGTTTTTAATTTGAGAAAATAGTGCTGTGGTGTGTAGTACAAACTATACGAACATAGGTTGTTTTTGTCTTAACATATGAGCAGAAGATGGACTTAGCACAAGATAAACTCAGTCACATACATTCTAGTGAAGTGGAATAAAACAGGTTTGCCAAAAGAAATTAGAAGAGGAGGAATCTTAAATTTTACTACTAGAAGAAAAATCTGGAAAAGCAATTAAGTTCTGGATTGCTAGGGAAAACACATGGCTGGGTAAAGAAAGTAGCTTGTAAATGTCTCTGACTAATAAGATGCCTTTGAAGCTACTTCAACCTTACTTGTCTTAAATGTAACTGTCATTGGTCAGCCCTACTTAGTTAATTAAATATTTATATTTGACTTTGTATTGGGAGCATATAGGGGAGAGTTTATTTTTTTAATATTTTAGATACTGTTAAGCTTGCAAACAAACCACTAAAATTATACCATTTGGACTATGATTCACATGTACAAGTCATTGTCTTGCTATTGGAACTGAAAAATAGTAAACCAAATAATAAGGGCGATGTTAATTGACTTTCCTTGTAAATTCATTCACATCTATAAAGTGAATGGTGGAACATAGTTATGTGATAGAAGACAGTACCACAGTCATCTTGCTAAAGGCAAAGTTGTTGACCTCAGATGTTCATTAACAATATTCTTAGCCTGTCAGATTATATGAACTGCTATACAGTTCTCTAGTAAAGAGAACTGGAGACTTTAGTTATGTCTTAGTAATCTTTTGGTGCCACCTTTAGAATACATTGGCATTTAATGGCCAGAGAGATAAAAAGAGCTCAGTAGGCTTAAAATTCAGAAAGATTAAGACCATGTGTCAATAGGATTCTTTACAGTTTGTGGTCATTTGTTTTTTTATTTCTAGGGTTCTATGACAAAGACAGTTCGGGGTGGAGTTCCAGTAAAGATAAGGATGCATACAGCAGTTTTGGATCCCGCGGTGATTCAAGAGGGAAGTCTAGCTTCTTTGGTGATCGTGGAAGTGGATCAAGGGGAAGGTAAATGAAGCCATTTTACATATATACAATATTGCTCTAAACATTTCTATCAGAATAAAGTGGATGTCAGGCATTATATCTACTTAACTCACTACATTTTCTTAGCTGTAAGCTTGAATCTATTACACAGAAATCAGATGAAAGGACAGTGTTGGTACACTTTAATCCCAGCACTTGGGAGTCAGGCAGGTGGATCTGAGTTCTAGGACCACCAACCCAGAAATCCTGTTTTAAAAAACAAGAAAAAGTACAAATATGAAGTCAGTTTTTCTGTTTCTCAGGTTTTAATATTATCTCTTTTAGAAGTAATTTTATAGTGAGTGGCCTAATTTGCTTGAGCTCTTTGTAGACTTATGGCACAATAAATGCCTATTAATTATACAAATGTGGTAATCGATCTCATGCCTAATAGCTGTGTCCAGATTTTTGGCAGACCTAAAACTAAGAACAGGATTTTAAAAAAAGGATTAAAAAGAAAAGGTTGTCACATGAATCTTTGATCTGAACAATTGATGTTTGAGGGTGCTATTTCTTCTTTATTACTAAATATATTTTGACAAACATTGAAGGCATGGGCTATGTGCCCATTTACATTTTTTAAAGCTTTTTAAATGATAGTATGTATGTTATAAGACTGGACTATGACTTTAGAAATAAGATTCTGGATCAAACTGTTCACATCTTGTGGTTGATCAATTTCTTTGTCAGGTGCTTTTCTGGAGTGAAGTGATGGTTAAGATTTTAATCTATTACTTGTGATACCCAGGTTTGATGATCGTGGACGGGGAGACTATGATGGCATTGGTAGCCGTGGAGATAGAAGTGGCTTTGGCAAATTTGAAAGAGGTGGAAATAGTCGCTGGTGTGACAAATCAGATGAAGATGACTGGTCAAAGCCACTCCCACCAAGTGAACGCTTGGAACAGTAAGTTTTTGAAGTTTGCTATTTGATAAAATTTTTCTCATTGGTATTGCATGTGACCTTAACAATCTTTATTTCAGGGAACTCTTTTCTGGAGGCAATACTGGGATTAACTTCGAGAAGTATGATGACATTCCAGTTGAAGCAACAGGCAACAACTGTCCTCCACACATTGAAAGTGTAAGTACTTGCTTGATTAAACTACCGAGTTTGTGGAAAGGGGGGCATTGGTTGCATTATTACCTAATTTGCTTTTTGAAATAGGTACAGTGTAAAAGCCAACTAAGTGATGATATGTTAAAATTTTGTTCTCATTCACAAATTAACATAAAACAGCTTCAGGTAACATTTCTACTTATGCCATTGAATTTGACAGTTCAGTGATGTCGAGATGGGAGAAATTATTATGGGAAACATTGAGCTTACTCGTTATACTCGCCCAACTCCAGTACAGAAGCATGCTATTCCTATTATCAAAGAGAAAAGAGACTTGATGGCTTGTGCTCAAACAGGTAAGCTCATTTGGTTAAATGTCACTTTTCTAGTAAAGAAACACATAGTAGATACTTATGGGTTTATATAGTGTCAAAGAAGCCATAGATGATAACATAAATATGGCTGTATTCTAGTTATATGAACTTTCTGCAAAGTTTGGGCCTAAAATAAAAGTACTAATTAACTAGCAGTGTTGATTCAGAAGTAATGAGGGTTTTATTGTGTTCTGCTGATGAACATATTTCTCTTAACAGGCTCTGGAAAAACTGCAGCATTTCTCTTACCCATCTTGAGTCAGATTTATGCTGATGGTCCAGGAGAGGCTCTGAGGGCCATGAAGGTGATTTTCATTGGTGCTTGGAATGAGGCTTAGGGTTTTATATGTTAAGCAAGTGCTCTTGTCATTGAGCTGTATGCCCATTGCAGTGATTTTTATAAAGCAGAATCATTGTGAAGCTTGTAGGAAGCTATTGAGCATTCCAAGTGGTGCTAAGACTAGCTTACTGAAATTTTATGGTATAGTATATAAATTGCAAAGGAAAATGAATTATTTATACATTAAGCTAAGTTAGAATTTAGCATGCAGATTAATTAACAAATTTCTATTTCTTAGGAAAATGGGAGATATGGGCGTCGTAAACAGTATCCAATCTCCTTGGTACTGGCACCAACAAGAGAATTGGCAGTGCAGATCTATGAGGAAGCCAGAAAAGTAAGTGTGCCTTTCAGTGATTCATAGTTTGCCAATTGATTCTAGTAATATATTTTATAGCCATGTAAACAATCTTGGTATTGAATTTGATGGAGGTTCTTTGTTTTATAGTTCTCATACCGATCTAGAGTCCGACCTTGTGTGGTTTATGGTGGTGCTGAAATTGGTCAGCAGATTCGAGACTTAGAACGTGGATGCCACTTGTTAGTAGCAACTCCTGGACGTCTAGTGGACATGATGGAGAGAGGGAAGATCGGGTTAGACTTCTGCAAGTATGTGTTAGCTTGTTTAAGTGTAAATACTAAAAGAAGTGGGTTATAAAAATTTATGATCATTTCAATCAATGCTGAAAAGTCAGCTAATACTTTAGTACAGGATAATAGCTAGATCCAAGAACAAAGGGGGGGTCACTCAGTAAGATGGCCAAGTAGGTAAGGTGCTTGCTGCCAAGCCTGATGGCATGACTCATTCTATTGCTTTCTTTAACCATCATGATGTGGGGAAGTTTACTTATGCAGATTGTCCTCGGTATGCTCTATATACATGTGTATATACACACAAAACTTGAAACATTAAAAAGCTAGTTGGCTCTGACCTTGGATGATTTTATCTTGGAGCAAGAATACTTTGTGATTTTTTTTTTCCTATGTAACTTTTATGAAAAAGTGTTAACTACATTGATAAAACTATAAATTGCCTTGATTTCTTCTCAAAATCTTAGCTGATTTTTTTTTTCATGACAGATACCTGGTGTTAGATGAAGCTGACCGGATGTTAGACATGGGGTTTGAACCTCAGATCCGTAGAATAGTTGAACAAGACACTATGCCTCCAAAAGGTGTCCGCCACACTATGATGTTTAGTGCTACTTTTCCTAAGGAAATACAGGTACTATTAGGCAATTTTCACTTACTTAAAGATTTTATTTCAGTAGATGTTTTCAGGGTTTTGTTATATAGAACAGGCTGACCCTCCTGCTTGCTAGGCTTAAAGGAATGAGCTACCACACTAGACCAGAAATAATGGGGAGTGGGGGTGGTGGCAAAATGGTCCAATGAGTAAAATTGCTGCTCGAATTAAATCCCTGGAACCCATGTGATGAGAAAGGAGAATCAACTTGAAGTTGTATTATGATATCCACACTTAACAAACATCAGTAATAAAACTGTGAAATTAAAGGAGTGAATGGCTTTTTTTTTTCTCCAGATGCTGGCCCGTGATTTCTTAGATGAGTACATATTTCTGGCTGTAGGAAGAGTTGGGTCTACTTCAGAGAACATCACACAAAAAGTTGTTTGGGTGGAGGAGATGGACAAAAGATCATTTCTGCTTGACCTTCTAAATGCAACAGGTAAAACTAGCTCTCTATGACTGTTTATGTAATAAGTATTTATGTAATGAGAATACTCATTAGTTCTCTGTGACTATGTAATGATTGTATCACCATCATTTTCTGCCTTATTCAAAATATTGTCATATATCCAATTGTCTATAATACATACTTACAAAGTATTGTTTACTAATGATGAGAAACCTTATTTTCAAATCCAGGCAAGGACTCCCTGACTCTGGTGTTTGTGGAGACTAAAAAGGGTGCAGATTCGCTGGAGGATTTCTTATACCATGAAGGATATGCTTGTACCAGTATCCATGGAGACCGTTCTCAGAGAGATAGGGAAGAGGCCCTTCACCAGTTCCGCTCAGGAAAAAGCCCAATTCTAGTGGCTACAGCAGTATGTATAATACTGTGTTTTTTTTTTTTTGTTGTTTTTTTGTTTTTGTTTTTGTTTTTTTTTTTTTTTTTTTACTCAAAGTTTATTGTGTCCAAATACTTGGCTTTTAGTGGTCAATCTATAACAAAAGTCATATTTCAGGTAGCAGCAAGAGGACTGGATATTTCAAATGTGAAGCATGTTATTAATTTTGACCTGCCTAGTGATATTGAAGAATATGTGCATCGCATTGGCCGTACAGGGCGTGTTGGGAACCTTGGTAAGTGTTTAGTTACCGGATATCCTGATTGGGTTTTTTGTTTTATTGTAATGGCACAGGAAAGAACTTTATAGCTTTTTGTTTTAAGACCAGGATGGTCTTGACCTCAATACAATCTAGCTATTTCTGCCTCCAGAGTGCTAGATTAAAGCTGTTTTCATGACCATGCACACCTGCCTACAATTTATAGTATCTTAAACATTATGATTCTTATTTTTCACAATGTAGTCAGGATTTATTGGTTAAATAGCTGGTGGTAATATTTTTATTATCTGATAAGAAAAGAAAGAATGATAAGCTATTTTCTGGAGTACGTTTTTGTTTTTGTTTATGTGTGGTTGTTTTGTGAACTGTTTTAGGTCTTGCCACCTCATTCTTCAATGAAAGGAATGCAAATATTACTAAGGATTTACTGGATCTTCTTGTTGAAGCAAAACAAGAAGTGCCATCGTGGTTAGAAAACATGGCTTTTGAACACCATTACAAGGGTAGCAGTCGTGGACGTTCTAAGAGGTAAGGTATACACATGATGTATAGGGGCATGAAAACTTTCTCAGTATTGCTTAAAGTGATTTAATTTTGACCTATCAATGCTTATACCTTTGAAAATTATTGGGAAAAGTATAAATGATGAAGATAGAAATGAATTATTAGGGACTTGCGTTTAATATCTTCATGTAAACCAACATGACTTTTCCCCACCCCTTGCAGCAGTCGATTTAGTGGCGGTTTTGGTGCCAGAGACTATCGACAAAGTAGCGGTGCCAGCAGTTCCAGCTTCAGCAGCAGCCGTGCAAGCAGCAGTCGAAGTGGTGGGGGCGGCCATGGCAGCAGCAGAGGATTTGGTGGAGGTACTTAGTATTCATTTGTCTTAAACCTTGTTAACCTTAAACACAGATAAGACCATTGGGGGATGTTCAGCACTGTAACTTTTCAGAACTTTTGAAGAAAAATATTGTTGCTAACAATGAATGGATGACTTAATTACTTTTTTTCTCTCTCACCAGGTGGCTACGGAGGCTTTTACAACAGTGATGGATATGGAGGAAATTATAACTCCCAGGGGGTTGACTGGTGGGGAAACTGAGCCTGCTTTGTAGTAGGTCACCCTGCCAAACAAGCTAATATGGAAACCACATGTAACTTAGCCAGACTATACCTTGTGTAGCTTCAAGAACTCGCAGTACATTACCAGCTGTGATTCTCCACTGAAATTTTTTTTTTTTAAGGGAGCTCAAGGTCACAAGTAAAGATGAAAGGAACAATCAGCAGCCCTGTTCTGAAGGTGGTTTGAAGACTTCATTGCTGTAGTTTGGATTAACTCCCCTCCCGCCTACCCCTATCCCAAAACTGCATTTATAATTTTGTGACTGAGGATCATTTGTTTGTTAATGTACTGTGCCTTTAACTTTAGACAACTTTTTATTTTGATGTCCTGTTGGCTCAGTAATGCTCAAGATTCCAATTGTTTTTGACAAAATAAATTTACTGAACTTGGGCTAAAATCAAACCTTGGCACACAGGTGTGATACAACTTAACAGGAATCATCGATTCATCCATAAATAATATAAGGGAAAACTCAAGCGGTAGCCTGTCTTAGGGCTTTTGATACTTGCAGATTGGGGAAAACAAACAACAAACGTCTTGAAGCATATTAATGGAATTAGTTTCTAATGTGGCAAACTGTATTGAGTTAAAGTTCTGATTTGCTCACTCTATCCTGGATAGGTATTTAGAACCTGATAATAGTCTTTAAACAAGCCATTCCAGTCATGATGAGGTGATGTATGAATACATGCATACATTCAAAGCACTGTTCTCAAAGTTAATGCAAGTAAATGCAGCAATTCCTCTTTCAATGTTTAGGCAGATCGTTAACTATGAGCTAGCCAAATGTGGGCATGTTATTACAGGGAAAGTTTAAAGGTCTGATAACTTGAAATAGGTTTTTAGGAGAATTCATCTACTTAGACTTTTTAAATGCCTGCCATACAAGAAATTGAAATGGTAGAATGGCTGACCACAGCAATGACCAGCCCTCACTTAGGGCTCTGGATGATTTTTGGTCTAATAACGCATGCTAGTGTTGATGTTTTTTGGTCAAGATGGGGATGAACAGGAAGAATTATGCAGCAGGCTTTATTTTAAATGCCGATTCACATTACTATGTTCAAGCTGCGTTGAGATGTTAAACTGGCTTACTATAGACTTTGTAAAAAAAAAACAAAAACAAAATCAAAACAAATGGCTCCAGAAGAGTAACAAACTGAAATCTGAGATCACACAGGTTGGAAATATGTACATAACTGCACAAGGTGTCAATTCTGCTCTACAGTGCAGTTTAGTCAGTTTTAGTTGCATAGGTTTCCATTGTATTTGTAGTCTGTTTATGCTAAATCTGGCCAAAGATGAGCATTGTCCACCACTAAAATGCCTATGCCACTTGGAATTCTGGGCTAATTTTGTGACCAGAATGCAGTGATAAAAACGCTCAATCTTTTTACAGTGGCATAGGAAGATGGCAAAAATTTCCTAAAGTGCAATAGATTTTCAAGTGTATTGTGCCTTGTTCTAAAACTTTTATTAAGTAGGTGCACTTGACAGTATTGAGGTCATTTGTTATGGTGCTATTTCAATTAGTCTAGGTTTAGGCCCTTGTACATTTTGCCCATAACTTTTTACAAAGTACTTCTTTTATTGCACATTCAGAGAATTTTATATATATGTCTTGTGTGCGTGTCCTTAAACTTCCAATCTTATTTTGTCTCTTGGAGATTGTTGAACGCAGCTTGTCTAGGAAAGGGATGGGACTAGATTCTAAAATTTATTTGGGACCATGGGAATGATAGTTGGGAAGAAAACTTTGCACACGACAGATTTCTAGATACTTTTTGCTGCTAGTTTTATGTAATATTTATTGAACATTTTGACAAATATTTATTTTTGTAAGCCTAAAAGTGATTCTTTGAAAGTTTAAAGAAACTTGACCAAAAGACAGTACAAAAACACTGGCACTTGAATGTTGAATGTCACCGTATGCGTGAAATTATATATTTCGGGGTAGTGTGAGCTTTTAATGTTAAGTCATAATAAACTCTTAAGTCAAATTAAGCAGACCCGGCATTGGCAGTGTAGCCATAACTTTCTGATGTTAGTAAAAACAAAATTGGCGACTTGAAACTAAATCATGCCAAGGTTTTGATACACTTGTCTTAAGATATTAATGAAACACTTCAAAACACTGATACAAAGTGTCCAGATTCTCAGATGTTTGTTGTGTGAGTTTTGTTTAGTTGTATTTTTTTTTTTCAGTGAATGTCTGGCACATTGCAATCCTCAAACATGTGGTTATCTTTGTTGTATTGGCATATTCAGTGACTTGTACATTCAGCAATAGCATTTGAGCAAGTTTTATCAGCAAGCAATATTTTCAGTTATGTTTCAAAATTAAGAATGGGTTTAAACTTGCTGAATGTAAAGATTGACCCTCAAGTCACTGTAGCTTTAGTAGTTGCTTATTGTATTAGTTTAGATGCTAGCACTGCATGTGCTGTGCATATTCTGGTTTTATTAAAATAAAAAGTTGAACTGCACAGTCTCCTTTGTTGTTGTCAATTGTGGTTTACTTTTAGAGGTGAAAATAAAGTTGTGCTCTTGCCTGAATTGCAACGTGTCATTTGTTTTTTAAAAGTGCCTCTTGTAGGCAGAGAGTCGTGTATAAAAGCAGTGTTGGGAGACAGCGCAACTGCATTTTTTGTGTTAGATGTGGGTGTTGAGATACACATTATTCTATAACGTATTTGTAGAAAGAACTTTGGAATTTGCTCTGCAGCCTCGCTGGTCTCCGAACCCCCTGCATCTGCCTCTGCATCCCTGTGCTGAGAACAAAATTGTAGTTTGAAAAGCTGCATAAAGTGAGTGAGAAGCTTTTATAGGACTTCTAATCTAATTGAACTTAATCGTTCAAAGCTGATTTGGTATAGCAGGGTTCTTGTGTATATTGTACATTGTTATGGTTTGTAAGTGTCCTAGAACTCTGCTGGGAGTGAGCGGAGCTGCCACCACTGACCATTTCTCCCTGTTTTAAGCTGTAGTGGCTTTAAGAACTTTCCCGGTTTGCCAATCTATTCTGGCATGTTTTATCAGAGTCACCTGGGTCAAGGATGGCCAGAGTGAAGACTATTAGTTCATATACTGTGCTTAATGTGACTTCCACTGTAGTGGGTACCAGGTTTCGCCAACAGGACAATTTCAGATTTCTTCAAAGCTGGCAAGAATAACCAATCTCACTTGGTCCCATTTGGTCATCTGCATCCCGTCAGTCATGTACTTGACACTTTTGTAACAAGTTGGAGTATAGAAGTTATTTACTCAAGAGACTGAGTTTTTCAGCCACCATCCTCTTGCCTTAGCCCCCAACCAATAGTAGCCTCCCAAGATTGTCAGGCAAGAGACTCAAAGTTTGTATTAATAGTTGTGTCCTCGTGCATTTGAAAATAACTGCACAAACACTACACATCTTGTGTTTCCTTTTGCCTTTAGATTATCTTGCAGGGCACTGACCCCGTGAAGCACTTGGCCACATGGTTGGCTTTGTTCCACTTCTGACAACACTCATTGGTTAGGCACATTTCCCTTTCTTGCCCTTCAGTTTGTGATCAGTATGTTACGTACTGGGGAAGAGGGCTTTTTGTGACCTGAAAAGGTGTTTACTATAGAAGAAATGATCAAAATTTGTAAGCCCGAAAATATCTGAAGAGTTTTAAGAGTTATCTGCCATGTAACTCTGATTCTGAGATTGTCCCCAGGTAAGGTGAAAATGCATAGACAGTTTGTCTGATAGTTAACAGCACTATTGACTGTCCCAAAGCTGGAACAAGTAAACGAGCACTATCCTGAGGGACCAAGCCATGTCCCCAATTCTTCTGAAAGGATGTTATGTGGGCATGCGACATGACTACTGTGGCACCTACCCTGCCTAGTGTGCTGTGCATAAACTACTTTCATCCCAAGTACCCAAGGGTCATTTAGGGCGGTGCTTCTCAACCTACCTAATGCTTCCCCTTTTAATATGGTTCCTCACGCTGTGGCAGCCCCCAGTCAGATTACTTTTGTTGCTACTTCATAACTGATTCTGCTACTGTTATGAGTTGTAAATATGTGCAGGATAGCAGACATGAGTCCCCTGTGATCAGGGGTCATTCAACCCTCAAAGGGGTCAACACGCATAGGTTGAGAACCGCCAGTTGAGGGGATCCAGTCTATTCATCTGACTTGTCTGGCCCGTTGGAGAAAGTATGAGTTCAGATTATTCCAAGTTCATCAATTCCAAGAGTTAAGCTTCCTTATGTAAAAGAAGGACCCTGAAAAGATTCCAGGGCAGCCTGTCCTAATAACACTTTGCCTTCATTTTTTGTGTATGTTACCTGTACTTGTGTGTGGAGCTCTGCAGTACCCCACATTTGTGTGACCCACAGAATGACTAAACGGCACAGTCTTATAATCTTGCTTTGTGCTATATCTCTTGTATTTACAGTCACAACTGCCTACTCCCCCTGCTTGTCTCCCTTGTCCCTAACTTCTGACATCCTCTGAATTGTTTAAACTTTTTTTTTATAAGTATTACATAATGAAGTATGTGAGCCTTGGCTGGTTTTCACTCAGCATAATATCCTTGATCAGATTGTTACAAATTGTTCCTTTTTACTCTCACTGCAGAGTGATGTAGGTCTTTAAAGTTTCAGGTCTTTAAAGTATTTGTTGAGCTTGTGAAAGGGAGACACTTGGCTTCTTTCCAATTTTTAACCGGCAAATGAAAGCTGTTTTCATTGAGCTGCATATGAATTTATGAATGGTTTTTCTGTGGGTCCCAGAGTGTGTGTGGTGCCTTAAGTGAGAACTGGCAGAAGCACTTCCTAGATCGGACATCCGGCCTTTTCTCGGTGTGTATGTGGAGGAAGCCCAGTCTTTCCTGCAGTCTAACTTGTCAACACTTCATCATTATCATCTAAGAACTCTAGCTCTAGGTCATAAAGATTGTCTATCTTTGTCTCTAATTTTGTAGTTTTACATTGAAATCTATGATTCAAAGCTCCCAGGTCCTTTCCCTTTTCCATTTACACTGTGTGTGTTTGTGTGTTTTGTATATGGATGTGTATGAGTGTGCATACATATGTTTACACTGGCATTTGGAGACAGGAAATTGCTTTAAAGTATTAATATTAAAAAAGTTGTGTAAGCCAGGCATAGTGGTGCGTGCCATTAATGCACTTGGAATTAATGGCAAAGGGTGGTGGCTTTCTGAGTTTGAGGCCAACCTGGTCTACATAGTAAGTTCCAGGACAGCCAGGGCTACACAGAGAAACCTTGTCTCGAGACAAGAACAACAAAAACAAAAAAATAGACTGTGTTACATTTAGTGTGTGTGTGTGTGTGTGTGTGTGTGTGAGTGATTGCCAGTCACTGCATATGTGGAGGTCAGACAACAACTTGAAGTTTTTTCCTTCCACCATATGGGGTCCCAGGAAGAAAACTCAGGTTGGCTGCCATGGGGGCAAGTACCTTAACCCCTGAGCCATCTTATGGGTCTCAGTGAGCCTGGAGCTTGCCAGTTCATCTAGACTGGCAGGCTAGTAAATGGCAGCATCTTCCTGTCTCTGTCCCCACAATCCCTACAGCACATGCCCTACCACACTGAGCTTTTTTACATGGGTTCTGGGATACCAAACTCAGGACCTCATGCCTGCACAGCCTGCACTTGACTAATCATCTGCCCAGGCTGTGTGTTTGACAAGTCTCATTATACAGCTCATGCTTCGCCAGCCTCTGAGCGGGATTAACAGTGTTTGTCACCACACCCAGTTCAGTTTACTTTCCAATCTGTTACAATGATAGAAAGCTTAGAATGTGTGTGTTTTTTTTTTTTTTTTTTTTTTTTGGTTTTGTTCTTTGTTTCTTTTTCATGAGTCAGGGTTTTATTATGTAGCCCTGGCTGGCCTGGAACTCATTATTTAAACCAGGCTGGAGCAGGAAATGAATAGGAATTCCTGTGTTCTCTGCGCTGTCCAAGTTTAGATAGGAATTACCTTCTTCCTCATCTTCTCTTTACGATACCTATTAACCCAATCACACCCCTACTCCTAGTTATAGTCTAGGCAGGGCATAGTGGCAAATGCCTGTAATCCCAGGAACTTGTAGAACACAGGCAGGAGGACCAGGAGTTAAAGTTCACTCGTGGCTTCACAGATCCTCTAGGTGTGAGGCTAGCCTGGGCTACATGAGACCCTAAGTGAGCGGAGAAGCAGCATTACTCAGTTTACTTACGCTTCCCCCACATTTGCCCTTCATGCTCTTAAGTGGAGAACATATGGAGAGTGCTCCAGGTATGGACAAATCTATTTCTGCCTTTCTGACCAACTTATGCTCATCTCCCTTCCATTCCTGAGTTGTCTGTGTTCTACACATGCACGTGCACACGTCATAGCATATAAAATCAAAGAACAACTTGTGGACGGTTTTCTGTCACCCTTATGTGAATGGATTCTGAGGATTAAACTCAGGTCAAGCACCCTTAGCCACTGAGACAGCTAGCTATCACTCCATCATATTTTTAACTGCTGACTCTCTGTGGGTCCAAATTCTACCCACCTCGGGGCATGGCCACCCTGGAGGCAAACGAGGGGAGTTTGACTGCTCGTCTCCTACACAGCTGCCTTGCTGGTTCTGGGCTTTAGGAAGTGCCAAGACACTGACTGAGGTACGAAAGCACATTCTGAAATGTTGGAAACTTGAGGCTGGTTCGGGGGTCCCTGAACCTGCAGCAAGGCCATGGTTGTGGGGTTCTCTGACTTTTAAACATCTGGGTGCAGCTGGGAGAAGAGGAGGAGCTCAGCTTTTCCTCGGTGGTGACTGTCCTTAGCTTGGCAGAAGCAGCCGAAAGTGTAGAGAGGCCTACTATGGGCGATCTAGCTGCAGCTCTGTAAGTGAAGACCTTCTGTACGTACTCATGGTGGTGGTAGATGAAAGAGACAGTCCATGTTTATCCATATTGTCTATTGGCTGTTCATTGTGGAAAATGGATGCATACTGTATGGTACCTCCTTCTCAGGGTGGACCCGAGATTAAATACATTTTGCAAGGATCGATGTCTGGAAGGGAAGCTTATTGGTTAAACCCTCAGGGCCTCTAGGTACCTCATTAGCATGGAGAACTCTGTTCTGGGCCTGTGTGGCCACAGGTCATGTTTCTTATGTGGGTAGTGTGGCATGTGTTCCTGCACAGGAGTCTGGTAGAGAGTGGGAAGTCACCTAAGTCTCAGGTGTGTGCCCATGAGTTTCTGGGTCTCAACCTGCTCTACTGTACCAAGCTGACTGGCATGGTTGTACCATCCCACAACTATATATATGAAACCTATAGATTTCTATGTATTTTATTTTTAGCTACTGAATTATCATTTCATACTAGCTTCTCAGTTACTTTTTTGACTTCTCATGGTCACAGTTATTTCATCTGCCAGAAATGACAGTTTTATTTCCTATAATTATTAGATCTCTCGTTTATTTGCTCTTAGCTTATTGTTTCTAATTATATTTGTTGGTATATCTAATTTATTTCCATTTTTTATTACCATAACCAGTACATGTTAAATAATAGTGAATTCTTTCAGTATTTATCCAATACACATGATGCCAGAATAATTGGTGTCAAATGTATTAAGCTTATTAGTGTGTTGATATTTTGATTTTTAAAAAAGATTTCGTTAAAAAATGTACGTGTGGGTAAGTGTGCCTAAGGCATCCAAAAGAGAGGGTGTCAGATCCCCTGAAACTGGAGGGTTACAGGCTCTGGTGAACCAGCCCATTAGTAGATGCTGGAAGCTGAACTCAGCTCCTTGGTATGAGCAGTCCACGTTCCTGACAACTGAGCCATCCCTCTGCCCCCCTGTATTTCATCTTTTATTACTGAATCGAGGCTGAATTTGACTCACCTGCCTCTATGGAGAGGACTATATGGTTTTTGTCCCCAAATTTATTTACTTTTGAGATCGGGCGTTTCTACATAGCTGTGGTGTCCTGAAACTTTCACTCTGTAGACCAGACTGTTCTTGAACTCACAGAGTTCTGCCCTTCCCTGTCCTCTCCATGCTTCTCCCTCATCTTGTTGAATGGCTCCATCTTTTACCTAGTCACTCTGGTGATGTTTAAAAGCCAGTGGGCTGGGTTTCTTTCCTTTTTCGTATGAGCCACTGCAATAGCCTCATTAGCTAGGCCTTGTTTCCACCATGGCCTTACAACTCTCCACATCCTCCGAGTGCCTGTTGCACCACGCTTCCGGCTAGATTCTTTCTTCACTCAACTATTGCCTCACCCAGAACTCAACTCTAGTACCTACCTTACCACAGAGGCCTCCCTGACTTTTCTAGCTAGTCACCCCAATCATAAAGGACCTAGGAAGTCTAAAGAAAAGACATGTTCTGGGAGAAACCCTGTTTCATAAAAATAAGGTAGACAGCTCCTGAGGAACAATGCTTGAGGTGGACCTCTTGCCTTCATATACGTGTCCACACACTCACGCAAAATCAACTCTGACTTTATGTTTTAATTTTCCCTGTTAAAGAAAACAAGATGTGTGGTGTGAACACACAGTCCTCTCAGTGATGTGGACAACACCTTGCAGCAAAGACATTGTTGTGATAGGGTAGAATCTATCTCAAGTAAAGGTTGATAGCAGCCAATCAAGATTCAAAGGAGCCATAATGACTTGGTTTCTTTGGCCGGGGTGGGGGGGTGGTTTTGTGTAGGCTCACATTTTCAAAACTTACTTTTAATAAGAGTTCTCAAACCTAGCCCACTGTCCAAAGGCAGGGGAGAAAAGACGGTAAATAGGACAAGGAGATGTAGATCTGTCCAGTTCAGTGGTGTCAGGATACCAAACACAAATCAGCAGCAGTACAGAAACCAGCAGAAATTGCCAGGTCTCTGCCAGCACAAGTCAGCACGAGCAACGCCAGGAGAAATTCTCGGTCACACCTCTCAACACCTCAAAGATCAGTGAAGACTTGAGAGAGATAAAGCGTTGAAAGGCTGCCTGAACAATGCCCCCCATCACTGTCCGTGGACTCCTATTTATATACTCTCCAAACATCACATGTCCTCCCTCAGGTCTTGCTTCAGAAAAAAACACATGAATCTATGTCACATGACACAACCAGAAACTTTCACTTCAGGTTTGAGACAAGGTTTCTCCATGTAGCCCAGGCTGTCCTGGAACTCCATTTGTAGGTCAGACTCACCTTGAACCTGCTTCTGCCTCCAAAGTGATGGGATTAAATGTATGCATCACTACCACCCATCTTACTAGTTTTTTTTAATAGTTATTTTGTTTTATTGTATGAGTGTTTTGCCAGTATACATATATATGCACATATATATGTATGTATATATGTGTATGAGTATATACATATATGTATGTATATATGTGTTTGTATGTATATATATATGTCACCATGTGCATGCCTAGTGCCACAGATCCCTTGAAACTGGAGTTGGGGGTGGTTGTGAGCTGAATTGAACCTGCATTCTCTAGAGGAGCAGCCAGGACTCCTAACCTCTGAGCTGGCTCTCCAGGCCTACGTACTGGTTTTTATGATTTAAGGTCTTGCTATACAGTTCTCACTGGCCTGAAACTCAGGATTCCACTGCCCTGATCTCTTGAGGGCTGGAATTCCAGGCATTTGCTCTAAGAACTCACTAACCTGCCACGGACTCACAAGCACAAGCCATGTGCTCACTTAGTTACTATTCTTCACTTTCAGATCTCTCTCTGAGATAAAAATGTAAATTCTTTTTTAAAAAAAGATTCATTTTTAGGTGGGTGTAATGGTATATGACTTTAAAGCCAGCTCTCTAGAGGCGGAAGCAGGATAGCTAGAGTTACGTAGTGAGACTGTCTCGAAAGCCAAATAAAAACAACTGTGTATGTGCATGCATGCCTGTGTGATTGTGTGGGGTTTTGTGCACTATTTGTGTTTAGTGCTGGTAGAGATCAGAGGGAATCAGATCCCCTGAAACTTGAGTTACAGGTTGTTGTGAGCAACATGATGTGGGTGCTAGGTCCTCTGGAAGAACAGGACTTAACCACTAAGCCACCTCCCCAGCCCCTGAACTTGCCAGTTCTTGCAAACATCCTGCTATGAGGAATTATGGTAGTTTTAAGATGTGATTGACAATGCAGTTCTTTGAGACAAGAACTCATGTGTTCCACTAGCCTCATTTTGTTACATAGCTAAATGTTTGAAGTCCCAATTCTGCCTCTGTCTCCAAGTGCTAAGGATTGCACCCAGCCTGGCTCAATTACTTTAAGGGGATTCCTTATTTTCTTTCCCCCAAACCTAGCACTAATAATTGAACTTAGGACCTGACACTCACTAGGCAAGTGTTATACTGGTTAAGCTATACCCCCAGCCCTTTTTAATTTGATATTTTGTTTTAAGATAATGTCATGCTGTATAGCTCTGGCTGGCTGAAATTTGCTATGTAGACAAGGCTAGCCTTCACATCACAGAGAAGATCTGAGTGTTGGAATTCAAAGGTTGACTGTGGTTGACCCATTAGCCAAGCTTTCCTTGGACTCACTTGTTGGAGATTGGTTCTACTGCTCTGATTCAATCAGGAATCTGCGTGTCCAAATGCTAAAGGTCCTGTCCCCAGTTGGTTTTTGACTGATCATTAAACATGCCAGTGGCCAATGGTTGGGCAAAGGGAGACAGGGCAGGACCCTTAGAGTAGCTCAGGCTAGGATGCAGGGGGAGGAAAAGGAGAACTCTCTATAACATGGTGGGATACAGAGGGACATAGGAGCTGCAGGAGATAAAGCCAAACAGTCATGTAAGATTTTAGGTAAGTGGCCACTGGCTACTTCCCAAATTTGGCCTACAGTAGCAGGCAGAGGATTAGAAGTACCCAGCCACTGAGCTAGACTACATATTAAAATAAGCTAATGTGTGTGTCTTTCATTTGTGGATCCAAAGATTCCCTGGGTGGGTGGCTGGAAGCATGACCCTTTCTTCCTATTCCATTGAAGCAGTCTTGGCTGAGGCCCCCACCATCTGTCTCCCTTACCTGAAATGCTTCAGTAGCTTTGGGACCGATCCAGCTCCTTGAATATTCTCAACCTTGAATCAGTTGTCTGGCCAAAAGTCAGAATGATCTGTTTCAAAAGGCAAGTCAGTCATGTTCCAATTAAACTCTACAGTACCAGTTAAAAAAAAATTACAGTAAGCCAGATGTGGTGGTGAATGTCTGTATTTCTACCATTAGGGAGGTAGAACCAGGAGAATCACTATAGGATTGAGATCAGCTTGTCTACATAGTGAGTTCCAGGACAGTCTGAACTACATAGTAAAACTCTGTCTCAAAAGATACAAAAGGAAAAACAGGGGGCTGGAGGGATGGCTCAGAGGTTAAGAGCACTGACTGCTCTTCCAGAGGTCCTGAGTTCAAGTCCCAGCAACCACATGGTGGCTCACAACCATCTGATGCTCTCTTCTGGTGTGTCTGAAGACAGTTATAGGGTACCTACATACATAAATAAATAATTCTGAAAGATAGAGGGAGGGAGAGAGTTGTAGCAGAAACAAAACACATGCTGGGCCAGAAGAGAGGTTGTGCCTAATAAGTACAGGGCCCCGTATCAAACCTTCAGCACAGCTGTGAAACTGGTGTATATTAGGCTACATGGTTACAGCATGTTTAACTTTATAAGAAATTACAAAAGTGAACTGGGCTGGGCAGTACAGTCTTGGGGGCCTGCAAATTGTACTCAGGCAATTTAGAAAGGCCTTATATCAAAGTGGGTGGGGGAGGGCTGGTGAGATGGCTCAGTGGTTAAGAGTGTTGTGTTTATAAAAAGATAAAGAGAGGGGGTTATGTTCTATGGAGGTGTGGTAAGGTGTGGGGGAAGGGGTGCCTCTGGTAGGGCCATGTTGAGGCATCGTTTCCCCTGAGGGACCAGCCACAGGACAGTATAGTATAGAATAGAGTTTATTCAGGGCTTGGGGTAGTAGAGGCAGAGAGAGAGAAAGAGAAGTAGAGGAGTACAGGCTGGCCATAAGCACATGTAGAGAGAGGGGGAAGGGAATGGGGAGAGAAGGGACAAAGGGGGAAGAGGGCAAGAGAGCAAGAGAGTGAGGAGGGGGCAGGCAGCCCCTTTTATAGTGCCAGGCATACCTGGCTGTTGCCAGGTAACTGTGGGGTGGAGCTTAGACAGAATGCTAACAAAGAGCACTTGCTGCTCAAACAGAAAACTCAAGTTCAGTTCCCAGAACCCATATTGGGCAGGTCATACCAGCCTGCCTCTTGGGATCTGACACCCTTTTCTGGCCTCCATGGTACCTGCACTCACATGGTATGCTCACTAGAGTGCAAGCACCTATGTGTCTACACATGCATGCACACTCACAAAATTTAAATGTCTATTTGTATATTAATTTGCTATCTATATTAGCTTGTTTGGTAGAGCATTTCCTGTCCATTTGACAACTCGGCTGGGACTGTCACTCATCCAGTAGCTGCTTGCCTAGTCAGTATGAGGCCTTATGTTCAATCCCCAGTACAAAAAAAATTTATAAACTGGTTATGGTGGTCCATGTCTGGAGTCCTAGCATGTGGGAGGCTGAGGAAAGAGGATATCCAAAAGTTTCAGGCCAATCTGGATTAGAGTGAGTTCCAAGCAAGTTTAGGCCTACAGAGTAAGACCCTGTTTAACAAAGCGACACCTCTCCTAGCAACTGTTTGCAGATAAACGCCCACCCACCTCAGTTTTTTGAGACAGGGTTTGCTACGTAGCCCAGGCTGGCCTAGAACTTTTAGCAGTCTTCCTGCCTTAGTGTCTTGAGTGCTGTGATTACAGGCATGTGAGAACATGCCGAGTACCTTCCTGTCCTTACTGGGAATTGAACCTAGATCTCATGCATTGTTGGTCAAGTGCTCTACCACTGAACTAAGGATACCTACCAGTTTTCATTCTTGAAACAGAACTTTTTATTGTAGGTAATGCTTTTTCTTATTATGTATCTATAATTCATTCATTCATTCACTCACTCATTCATTCAAAGCAGGGTCCCACATATCCGGGGCTGGCCTTGAACTTGATATGTGACCTTCACATTCTGATCTTCTGACCCTTCCTCCCAGGTGTGGCAGGTACAGGTGTGCCAAAGCAAACAAACAAACAAACACCAGGTTATCGCTTGTCTTCTGTTTTCTTAATGGGAAGTTTTCAAATAGTTCAACGTGGCTGTTCAACCTACCTGTGACAACTTGGGTGGTCCTCGGCTTTTGCAGTAGGATTCTCGGCAGCTTTTCTACTTTGGCTCTGCCTTCTTATTTTGGTTGGTTTCTTTGTCCATGTGATTAGAAGCTCCTCAGTTTTATAGATCCTTTCAGAGAGCTAGCTTCTGTTTTTGTGTCATTGATTTCTGTCTTTTATTATTTCCCTCTCCTTGCTTTGGGTTTATTCTATCACCTTTTCTAATTTCTTAGGACAGTAGCTGTCTTAGCTTGCCTTCTATTGCTGTGATAAACACCATGACTGAAAGAAACTTGAAGAGGAAACAGTTTATTTCATCTTACAGCTTGTAGTCTATCACTGAAAGAAGTCAGGCCAGAAATTTAAATGGCAGGAAGCTGATGCAGAGGCCATGAGGGGATGTTACTTACTGGCTTGCTTCCCCTGGCTTGCTCAGCCTGCTTTCTTATAGAACCCAGGTCTACCAGCCCAGGGATGGCACCACCCACAATGGGCTGGGCCCTCCCACCCTTGATCACTAGTTGAGAAAATGTCTTACAGCTGGATCTCAAGGAGGCATTCCTCAACTGAGGCTCCTTTCTCTGTGATAACTCCAGCTTGTGCCAAGTTGACACAAAACCAACCAGTACAGAAACTGGGGTCATTGACTTGAGCCTTTCTTCTTTTCTAATATAAGCATTTAATGTTCTGCAATTCCCTAAAAACACTATACTTCAACTGTATCCTACAAATTGGGTAGAATATATTTTTGTTTTCATTTAATTAAACATGATTCCTAAGATTAAGGGTGTGGCCGAGCAGCAAATTACTTCTTTGCTTTACATCTTGTAAGGCCTGGAGTGCTATCTCTAGTAAGAAACCACAAAAGATAACCCAAATATTCTCTGTCTTTTTTGAGAGTATCCCGACTATAGCCTGGGTTGGCCTGGAATTCACTGTGTAGCCTAGGCTGGCCTCAAAACTCATAGTGATTCTACTGCCTCACGCTCCAAAGAGTACTGGGATGGCCAGGGTGAGCCACCGTATTTAATCTAATTTCTTTCTAACCTATGAATTATTTTAACATGCACAGTTTAATTTATAAATATTTGAGAGTTTTCTAGATACCTCATTGATTTTTGGTTTAATTAGATTATAGATAAAAGATAGATTTGGGTAGAGCATCTGCATGCAATGAACAAAGCCAGCCTGGGTACAGTCCCCAGCACAGCATAAACCAAATGTGATGTCGCTCATCTGTAAAGCCAGCACTCAGAAGGCCGACTCAGGAGGATCAGGAGTTCAAGGTTCTCCTGTGCTCTGCATATGAATTTGAGGACAGTTAGGGATACATAAGATTGCCTCCAAATTTTTTCCTAGATTTCCTAGTTTGTTTCACAACACAGAACGAGTTCTGTTTTAGGGGCTGTAGGTATAACTCTGGTACTATAACACAGTAAATGGATGCTGGCCAGTGAAGACCTTTAATCCCAACACTCGGGAGCCAGAGGCAGGTAGATCTCTGTCAGTTTGAGGCCAGCCTGATCTATGGAGTAAGCTCCAGGACAGTCAGGGCTACACAGAGAAACTCTGTTTCAAACAAAAGAGAGAGAGAGAGAGAGAGAGAGAGAGAGAGAGAGAGAGATGAGATGAGATAAACACAAACAGAAAAAGTGAGTGAATAGAGTTGTCCCTTTTCTTCTTTCCAACCCTTTCTACTCCTTTTGCCAACTATTCTAAATTTGAGCAGCCTCTGTACAGCCCCCCTCTCTCCTCAGCTCATATGGACTGACTTGCAGAAACATACAACATTAAGCTGGAAAAAAATGCAGACTCTGGAAACCAAAGTTCAGATTGACTTTGGAAAAAAAGAGAGTAAGACCCAAGATAGAGGCTTCTGCCCTTGAATTTCTTAGGTTCTTACAAAAAACACACACACAGGTGGAGATAGTGAAATCTATTTTTCTCAGGGTTTACCTTGAACAAATCTGCTTTCTTTAATTTCTGTCTTTCTGTTTTAGAGGCAGGGCAGTACAGACCTTAGACTGCAACAAAACTAGAGACCTTGGATTCAATTCCCAAAACTAAAAAAGTGAACGAAAAGGTTTTGTTTGGGTGACTTTCATATACTTGAAAAGTATGTACAAGTTGGTGTGCTGATGAACACTTGTTTTTCTAAGCACTTGGGAAATGGATTTTGGTGGGGGTGGGGGGCTGGAGAGTGGCACTGACTGCTCTTCCAGAGGTCCTGAGTTCAATTCCCAGCAACCACATGATGGCTCACAACCATCTGTAATGGGGTATGATGCCCTCTTCTAGTGTGTGTCTAAAGACAGCGACAGTGTATTCATATACATAAAATAAATCTTTTTTAAAAAAGAACTAATGTTTGAGTCATTCTTGGCTACAAATGTTGTTGTAGGCCATCCTGAGGTACAAGAGACCCTGATTCAAAAATCAAGCAAACACAAAACAAAAACAAAACAACACACACATCTATCTATCCAACATGCTGTTGGATAATGTCCTGCAGTGGTTGCCTAGAGTCTGTTGCTTGATGGTGTCCCTTACTGCTCTCATATTGCTGCTGATTTTCTATTTGTTTATTCTGTCAATTACAGTTGTCTCTCAGTATCTCAGGGATGGGACCCCTATCAGGACCCACAGATGCCCAAAGCCATTATATGACATTATACCATGTTTGCATAGAACCCACAGGCATCCCCTTGTTTACATAATCTCTAAGTGACATCACACTTCATTCAATACAAATAGTCCCGGACTGTATTTTTTAGAAACAATTAGCAAGGCCGTACATGTTGAGATAGACCCACCCATCATAGTTTTGCTACTTCAAAAAAATATTTTGCAGGGGGCTGGAAAGAGGCCTCCGCAGCTAAGAGCACTGGGTCCTTTTCCAGAGGACCAGGGTTCAATTCCCAGCAACCACATGGCAGCTCATAACTGCCTTTAGTTCCTTTTCCAGGGGATCTGACACCCTCATGTGGAAATATATGCAGTCAAAACACCAATGCGCATAAAAATAGTAAGTATAAAAAATATTTTGCAGTGGTGGGGATAGGACCCAAAGCCCTGTGCACATTAGGCCAACATTCAAACAGGCTGTTGGGTTATTTTGTTGTTGTTTAGTTGTATATATTTTATTTCTTTCCACTTCCTTTACATTATTTTAATCATTATTTTGTATAAACAACAAAAATAACTCCACGAGGGGAAGATCACAACGATCACATATTACAAAACAATAAAGAACCTGGTTTCAAACTAGTTTCAGATGGTAACTTACTGCTCCTGTGAGCTTTGCAGGGTCTCTAGCATCTGTTGGTTTTCACTGTATCCCATTGTATAGTTTTCTTGCTCCTTTTCTTGCATTCGTTGCTTATTTGTGGACGAGGCATGCACTTTTCATAGTGTACACATGGAGACTAGAGAACACCTTGTTGGAGTTCATTTATTTTTCTGATCCCCCAGTCGCCCCTTTGCATGCATTAGATGAGAGAGAGAGAGAGAGAGAGAGAGAGAGAGAGAGAGAGAGAGAGAGAGAGAATGAGAGAGAGCATGTTTATCTTGGAGCTCTTTGTGTTCCAACCTGTGCATAATCCTGGTCTTTGTACCAGCTTTGAATTCAGGCCAGGAGGTAAGTGACTAAACAAGCCCAGGAATCTCGTGGCTGGATTTAGGTGTAGTTTGCTGGGCACCTGGTGCTTTTCAGAGTCCTCATATAAACTCTCCAAGCCTTCTACACAGGATGTCCCCACCTCTCTCTCTGTATCTTGAATGCTTGGCCCATGGGGAATGAGGAGGTGTAGGCTTGTTGGAGGAAGTGTGTCATGGTGAGGGTAGGCTTTGAAGTCTCCTATGCTCAAACTACTCAAAGTGTGGAACACAGTCACTTCCTGCTGCCTTCAGATCAAGACATAGAACTCTCCTTCTCCAGCATGATGTCTATCTGCTTTCTCTTTGTTTCAGGACCCAGGCCAGGATTTCACTCGGCTTGATTCCCGTGCTCTCCTCTAATTACTGACAGTGCTTCAGTGGCTATCTGCACTACACCTCCACAAGAACAGGCCCTTTAACCTTCTATCACAGAGAGGGTAGGGGCTCACAATGTCCCAGCCCTCCCTGAGCTCTTGCCTTTCGAAGGTTTCTGTGAAAAGGAGAAATATATTCCTCTGTGCTGTAGCCACTGTTAAGCTGCCTTTGCTCCATTCGTGCTCATGTAGGCAGTTCTAATTACATGCAGTGGTCACAAAAACACAGGAAGGAAAAAGGATTTGTTGGGAGGAAGGGGTTTGGTGGAAGGAAAAAGTGGATGAGAGGGCAATGGGGAATTGGATCAAACTATATTGTGTATGTGTGAAATTGTAAGAGAATAAATCAAGGACAAAATCCCTCAGAGTAGACACGTGGTGTGTATGTCTTGTTTCTTCTCAAATTGTAGCCTGCCAATTTTAGCTCACATCTGAAAATTTTTTGATTGTTTTGTTTCATTTTAGAGGCAGAATCTCCCACTATAGCTTAACCTGGTCTTGGACTCAGCAATCCTCTTCCCTCAGTCACCTCTCTGCTGCGATTGCAGTAGAAACCATCATACCCTGTTACAGGAGGAGGTCTTTATTGTTTTTATGTCCCTCATTACTTCTCTCATCCCAGTACTTAACCAGACCCAACCCTACTTAGCTTCCAAAATCAGATAAGACTGGGCATGTTCAGGGCGATATGGCTGTAAATGCTCTGAAATGGAAATTTCTGGTTTCTTGGGAAACTCAGTTATGTCACGTGATATTTTTCCGGAAAGTTGTCTTGTAAGAGGGTGTCTTACTACTGAAACAGACACATAAGAGGACATGTGATGAGTTGCTCAAACAGCTGCTTGGGAGGATGCATGATGTTTATAAAGAGTATAAATAAAATAGGGAAAGGATATTCTTGCATTCTGATGCTGTGCAGTGCTTTGCTGGACTTCACTGACCATGCAATGCTTCACTGGTCTCTTTTATTTGCTGGTCTTCACTTTGTAGAGTGATATTCCAGCTAATTCTTGCCACTTCCACTGACTCACATGATTGTGTAGAGCCTTGGGGTTTCTTCTAGATTGAGCCACTGCTACTAATACTTATTTGGTGTTTGCTTTTGGACTGGACTGCTGGTATCCTGACAGTGAAGAGTAGAATTACCCCCAAAAAACTACTTCTAAAAAGGTCCACACTCCATTTTTCCTATAAACCTTCTTTCCCCTACCTCTTGTTGATGGTCTAGAAAGGAAGCTAAAGTGTTCAAGAACCCTAAATAAAGTAGGTCTAGAGGAAAAACTAACCCTATATGTGACACCCAACGTGACTTGGGCCTAATGGGTAACTTCACTTCAAATGTAGTAAAGGAAAAGGCAAGTCTTGATGGGTTGGCAATGTTGTTTAAGGAGGTTATCAAAATAGCAGCAACTGCCACCTGGTTAGTCCCCTGCCTTGCTTTTGGAGGGAGTTTTCTGGTTCTGCTTCATAGTCTTCATATATGTATACTGTTCTGGGAAAGACTGGAGAGAAAGCTGAAAACTCAGAAGGTTCACTCAATTCTCTTGTGTTCAAATGGATTACAGAGTTGGCTTTGTACTTAGAGAGTTTGCAGATAGAGGTAGATGTGCTTGGAAAGCAAAAAGAGCCAGCGGGAGGAGAACATCAGGGTTTAGACTTGGTGTCTAAGACTGGGAATTTACTGCATGATAAAAGAGGGGAAGCAAATTAGGACAGAAGGCAAATTGCTGGCCTATCCTGCTCCACATACATTTACTGGCAGGTGCCCAGAGCACCTTCATGAGACAAGGGGCTGGGAAAAGCAGAAGGCATACAGGGACAGTGAATTATGTTCAGTCAGTTATATCACCAGAGGATTTACCTGGGGCTACACAGGCAACTGCAGCCTTCCTAGTTTCTGTGCAGCATATGCCTGCTAATGACAGTGGTCATGCTTATAATGAGCTGACTTGGCTTCCAATAGAAACGCTAGACCAAAATGCATTTTAAAGAGGCTATTATATTATATGGATTACACTCACCATTTGTTAAAGAAACATTAAGTACTTGGGCTATGCAGAATAGGGTTATTCCCCAAGACTGGAAGGGATTGGTGTCAGCTATGCTAGAATCTGGTTAGCAATTACAATGATTGTTGTGGTAGAGGAAGGAAGCCACAAAAATAGAACAACATAACGTAGCAAGGAGGATAAATGTTACTAAAAACTAGCTACTTGGTAAAGGGCATTATGTTGATCTACAAAAACAAATCCAGGCTCTCTATTCCTCCCTGTTCCAGAAACAGCTGCATCTTCTTATGCAGTGTCAACCTTGTCCTGTAGACAAGATACTGAAGCAGATTTGGATATAGTAGGTGCTTGATTACCAGGGCTGCCTTCTGCTCAGGATCTGACAAGGTGGAGATTGTCACCATCAACAACCCCTTCATTGACCTCAACTACATGGTCTATGTGTTCCAGTATGACTCTACCCATGGCAAATTCAATGGCACAGTCAAGACTGAGAATGGAAAGCTTGTCATCAACGAGAAGCCCAACACCATCTTCCAGGATCAAGATCCTGCTAACATCAAATGGGGTGATGCTGGTGCTGAGTATGTTGTGAAGTCTACTGGCATCTTCACCATCATGGAGAAGGCTTGGGCCCACTTGAAGGGTAGGTCAAAAGGGTCATCATCTCCACCCTTTATGCCAATACCTCTATGCTTGTGATGAATGAAGTTTGGAGTAAAGCAGCATTTTCTGGTTACATGAATAATTGAGTTGTATTTTTCTTTTCAAACCCTCAGGCCTTCCACTGATTCAGAGTAGCTGTTTGTGGTGTGGGCACCAGAGTAGGGAAAGAGCAGTGGCACATAACAAAAGAAAAATTACAGACACTTGAACAATTGGTATAAGACTAGCTGGAGGCTCAACATATTGAAGAGTCAACCAGCCCATGGAATTTCTCTGAGTTTGTTGTAAAAATGAAATCAGGAAAATGGAGGACAATAACTGATTTTAGAGCAGTTAACAAGGTATCAACCAATGGTTCTTTTATAACCTAGACTTCCTTTACCATCCTTGGTACTGAGATCATGGCCTATACTAGTAATTGACTTGACAGGTTGCTATTTCACAATATCCTTGCATGAGTTGGAAAGGGAAAGGTTTGTTTTCTTAGTACTTATACTCTGAACAACAGTGGTCCAATGAAAAGATACCATTTGAAAGGACTTCCATAGGAAATGTTAAATAGTCCAACTTTGTGTCAATATTTTGTGTAACAAACCATTAGAAATAATTTGTAGGTAATTTCTTCAATTTAATTTTGTTGGCTGATTCTGATGAAAATGCTTTAAAGAAAAATGTTTAAGGAAACACAAAAAATTCTGCCATGCTGGAAGTTACAGATTGCTCCAGGAACAATACAAATAGGAGATTCATTTAGTTATTTGGATTATAAAATCAGTCAACAAAATATTCAACCACAAAAGGTACAGATCTGTTGGGACCAACTGTAAACTCTGTTTTTATTTTTTTTATTTTTTATTTTTTTTTTGTTTTTTGGTTTTTTTTGTTTTTTGTTTTTTGGTAATTTTATTCATTTACATTTCAAATGTTGTTCCTCTTTCTGGTTTCACCTCCATAACTGCCCCCATCCAATCCCTCCTTTGCTTCTGTGAGGGTGCTCCCCCCAGCCCCCCATTCCTACCTCACCACTCTAGCAGTCTTCTTACTGTGGGGTATCAAGCCTCCACAGGACCAAGGGTCTCTCCTCTTACTGATGCCAGATAAGGCCATCCTCTGCTAGATATGTAGCTGGAATTATGGGTTTGTCCATGTGTATGTACTCTTTAGTTGGTGGTTTAGTCCCTGAGATCTCTGGAGCATCTGGTTAGTTGATATTGTTGTTCTTCCTATGGGGTTTCAATCCCCTTCAGCTCCTTCAGTCCTTCTCCTAACTCTTCCATTGTAGTCCCTGGGCTCAGTCCAATGATTGGCTGTGAGAATCTGCATCTGTATTGGTCAGGTGTTGAAAGAACCTCTCAGGAAACACCCATATCAGGCTCCTGTCAGCAAGCATTTCTTGGCATCAGCAATAGTGTCTGGGTTTGGTGTCTGAAGGTGCGATGGATCCCTAGATGGAGCAGTCTCTGAATGGTCTTTCCTTCCATCTCTGCTCTATTTTTTTACTCTGTGTTTCTTTGGATTGGAACAATTCTGAGTTAAAAATTTTGAGATGGGTGGATGTGATAATTTATATATGCTTGGACCAGGGAGTGGCACTATTAGGAGGCATGGTCGTGTTGAAGTAGGTGTGTCATTGTGGGCATGAGATTAAAACCCTCACCCTAGCTAACTGGAAGTTAATATTCTGCTATCAGCTTTCAGATGAAGATGTAGAACTCTCAGCTCCTCCTGCTCCATGCCTGTCTGGATAGTACCATGTTCCCAACTTGATACTAGACTGAAGTTCTGAACCTGTAAGCCAGCCCCAATTAAATGTTGCCCTTCTAAGAGTTGCCTTGGTCATGGTGTTTGCTCATAGCAATAAAACCCTAATTAAGACAGTAGGTGGCTCATCCCTCAACTGGGAGGTCATGCCTATCTACCCAGAGGTGGTCTCTATAGGTCTTATCTCCACTTTTTTGGGTATTTCAGTTAATGCCATCCCTGTTGGGTGCTGGGAACCTCTTGCTTCCCTGGCATTTGGGACTTTCTAGTGGCTACACCCAATTAGCCATCCCCTACTGCTACATATTTCTGTTCAATTTCCTGACCCTCTGTACTTCTCTACTTTTTCTTCCCATACCTGGTCCTGCCCCCTTTCCCACTCCCTTCTCCCTCCCTTCTTCCCTGTATCTTCTGTGATTATTTCATTCCCTCTTCTAAGTAGGATTAAAGCATCCACACTTTGGGCTTCCTTCTTCTTGAGCTTCATATGGTCTGTGAGTTGTATCATGAGTATTTTAAGTTTTTGGGCCAATATACACTTATCAGTGAGTATGTACCATGTGTACACATTTGTATCTGGGTATCATCCTCACTCAGGATGATATTTTCTAGATTCATCCATTTGCCTGAAAAATTTACAAAGTCATTTTTTTTAAAGATTTATTTATTTATTATATATAAGTACACTGTTGCTGCCTTTAGACAAACCTGAAGAGGGCATCGGCTCTCATTACAGATGGTTGTAAGCCACCATGTGGTTGCTGGGAATTGAACACAGGACCTCTGGAAGAGTAGTCAGTGCTCTTAACTGCTGAACCATCTCTCTAGCCCAGTCATGATTATGTCTAAGGGTTTCTATGGGTCTAATTGATGTCATATAGATGGGCAGTTTACATCTTTGTCCATTGGTTGTAAGCTTGTTGTGTAGAGGGTTTGTGGATTGAGAATTTAACATATAAACCTGTTTGATAAGTTAATGGATATGAGTCATGTTTGTACTGGGCAGTGGAGGAAAGGGACACGTTGGGGCTGTCTTATCTGCCTGGGATAGAAGCAAGAGGGGCAGTGGAGTGAACCACATCTTAGAGGTGGTGTAGAAAGTCAAGTTAGAGATTTCTGTAGTGACAGATGGCCCTGCAGGACCTGGAAAAGCATGGAATAGAAGAAGCAGCTGTAGTAGCGGAATAAACCAACCTTTTAATATTACTGCAACAAGTGGAGAACCAGCAGGTGGTGAACCAAGTTAGGCAAGCATCCATTAAAAAGTTAAGGCTTCAGCCTAAGAGTTAGAGAGAAAGTTTTATTTTCTAAGTAAGAAGGGTCCAGCACCATGTTAAGTCATGTGATGTCTCAAGGCTTGGGAGGGGGACTTAAAAGAAACACAGAGGCAGTCTCTGCTAGGAAGTGGTAGGGGTCCTGCTGTGAGAAGGCAGGTGACCTTAAACACAGAGAAGGAGAGATTAGAAGCTACTTGATTCTTTGGCAGACTTGATAAGAAAATGTATTAAAAGATGGTTTGTTTGTTTTAAAGATGGTATAAAGAATTAATGTACAAGTCAAGTTTGTTTTTTTCTAGTTAGAAGAAGAGAGTACAGAGTTCACCTGAATCACATGAAGATTTTTCACCTGTGTTTCGGAATTAGATAGGGAAAGTTAGTCACTGACTGTAGGTTTGAAGGGTCAAAGCTGGAAATGTGAGAAGTTGAGTTCAGTCAAAGCCCCGAGGACAGGTAACTGTCAACCAGCAGGTGCTTTCTGAACTTCTGATTGCAAATCCACTTTGCCTGATGCACCACAATGGGGCAGATGTACAAGGCTCTAGGCAAGTCCCACACCATACCTCCACAGGAGAGAGTGACATAGATTCTAGTCAAATCAGCCACTCCCTAAGTCCCTCCCCCCTGCTCTCTCTCTCTCTCTCTCTCCCTCCCTCCCTCCCTCCCTCCCTCTCTCTCTCTCTCTCTCTCCCTCCCTCCCTCCCTCCCTCCCTCTCTCTCTCTCTCTCTCTCCCTCCCTCCCTCCCTCCCTCCTTCTCTCTCTCTCTCTCTCTCTCTCTCACACACACACACACACACACACACACACACACACACACACACAGAGCATTAGAAAAACAACTATGGCCAATCTTAGAGGCAAACGTATGGGAATCCGGTGGTTGGATCCCGGGCTGTTTAAAAATAACAGGACAAAGGAGAGGTGCGTGAAAAAAAAGACACACATTGAAGCCTTCTCCTCAGTCCTGGCTCCTTTGTGGTCCTGACTCCTTCATCCTCTGTGAACACTTTATCCCAGAGCCTTATCATAGGCTCTGTACTTTTTGAAAAGTCAGGCAGTGGTGTATGGACCTAGCCAGCAGGGCTATAATCTGAGAACCCGGCTGTCTTGGCCCTCCAGAGTACACAGGCCTAGGGGAACCCTGCTGAACTCCTCTGGGCCAGGCAGAGTGTGCACCAGAAGCAGCCTTACCTGGGACCTGCAGTGTGAGGAGCTACCTTCCCCCAGAGGAGCAGAGTGGGGGCCCCCCAGACATAAAGCACAATAACTGACTGAAAGAGAGAGTAGTGATTTTTGCACGTTAAAAGGTTATTATTGATAGAAGTCTGTACACCAGACAGAGTGAACACAGACATATATTAGGGCAGCTATTAATAATAAAGATCTGATGCTCCAGATTGAGTATTGGACAGAACAAAATACTTTGGACTAAAGTCCCAGTTTTAAAAATTGCTTACTTATTGATTTATAATTTATAGTAAGTTAGTTTGTTTTGTGAATTACCCCATTAAGGCCACATGGCTTGTCAGATGCCAGCTAGTGAGGGTTTGTGGTTATATTAAAATTATCACAAGAGGCTCATATTCTCTTAATATGGGATCCATGGGAATTTGAGTTGATTTATTGACATGACAGATTATAAGAGGCCTAAGAATAAGATCATATAGTTTTTTTTAGTTTATTCATTTGTTTTATATTTTAAATTTTAAAGTGGGTGTGATGTTGAGTTTTGTGGTTATATTATTTCTCTGGGAGAGATTACAAAATACAAGATATTCTAGTTGCCGACTAAAGGACATACTATTTTGGGAGAAAGATTTTGTCTTTGTGTTTTTAAAAAGTGTGATTCAGCTCTGTGTGCCTTCCATAGTTATATGGATCAGATTTGATAGAGGCAGACTGTCTAAAAAACTAAGTTCAAGAGGATCAAACAAAAATGTATCTCGATACTAAAATGTTTTCTGTTGAGTTGTTATATATTACAGAATGTAAAGCTATGGTGAAGCTTGTCATCAGAACGCTGAACTGGCCCGATTCCAGAGACTGATTCCACAATTGTCAGTGTGGCTTTCCTTCTTGAGGCCTGCCCGGCTTCCTCATTTCCCTCCCTCCTTCTAGATTCTCAATGCCTATATTATATATTCAGCTTGAAGAAGTTATGAAGAGTTGTAACCCCAATTCCCTGGATTTTGGGGGGTGGTAAAGGTGGTTATTCTCAGGTTGTTTTTATAAGGAATTTAGAAATGGTCATAATTTAACAGGGATGAATTAGCCAGATTGAACTGTACAACCATAGTCTTCACTTGGTAACTAAGCTAAAGTCATATTTTACATTGGTAAAAATCTTTCTAATTGATACAAAGTTGAAGTTATAATCTTTACAGTGGTATAGAATTTATTTGATGCAGATTTAAGATTTTCATTGGTATAATTTCTTATTGATTTAAAATTGAGATTAATATTGTTACTTTCATATAGGTATTGTACCTATACATTTGGGAATGCAAGGCTTAGACCCAATCTTATAACTGCTATTATACCCTGCTTTTTAGTTGATTAAACAATATGAGTTAAGGGCCAGATAGCAAATTCATGGTTCTGGGTCAATTAAAAGGGTGTTTTTGAGATATTTCAATTAAAAATGGCCAAGAGTAGTCAAGGTTTAACAGTTAAAAAATACGTTTTGTAGTTAGATGGTTTTCAAAAATGTCAGAAATCCATAAATTATGACATTTGACAATATTTATCTTTTGTTGAGACATATCTGCTCCTTACAGTTAGTTCCCCTTTGGTGGATTTAATGAAAGAATTGAGTATCTCTACCTCCAACTAAGGTACACTTTGTGGCTAGGCAGCCACTGGGCAGAAACTGCCTATTTTATCTACAGACTAATACTGTCCAGAAAGGGATACATTATGCAGAATAGTCAACTGGTAATCTTTGCCCAGCCAAAATTATCAGCCCTTCAAGATTTCTGCATTTCAAAGTCTGTCAGTGATCCTGGGCCAGAAGACTGAAGACTTGCGCTCACATATTGCTAACGGAACTACAAATGGAGATTTGTCTCTAAAACCTGTCTCAGCTCTGGGAACTATAGTAGGCTTCCTGGCCATTGTCAGATTGCTGATAGAGTCGAAGACTAATTTAGTTTTATAGCCTACCCAAGCTACTTAACTTTTAGAAAATATGTCATTTAGAATATTTTCAAGTGGTAATAATTGTGCACAGCTTATATTTGGAGGTAAAGTTGTTTTTTATGTAAACAGAAAGGGTGATGTGTAGGTATGTGTTAAGGTGATACATGATTGGACAGTAGAGAGGTAGGCAGGGAAAGGTCTAGGAAAGTGGAAGAGGAGGCAGGAGAGAGAGATTGATAGGAGGAGGAGATAGAGGCAGATGTGTATTTTCCTCTTGGTACATCTCTAGCTTGATGAGGTTGTCATGATTATTTTTCAGGGTTTCTATTGGTCTAATTTATGTCATATAGATGGGCAATTTACATCTTTGCTTTTGTGAACCTGAGCCAAGGGAAAAACTTTGGAATTTTTTCATGGGTCAAATTCCTTGGTCCTTTACCATGGCTTGCTCATGTCAAACAATACACATTCTTTAAGAACTTCACTTGTGATCATGCAACGTTCTGAATTCGCGGCCGCATGGTAAAGATGGCTGGCTACTGCTGCCTCTGTTGCACCATGGAATTTCTGGCCGCACTACTGACTAGGTTGGTTCATGTGGAAAGACAATAAAGACTACACTTTAAAACAAATAGAAGGAACTGGAATTTCTGTGTCGGCATGCAGAGAGATAGCAGTACTTAAGCACCCAAATGTCATCTCTCTTCAGAAGGTGTTTTGGTCTCATGCTGATCTGAAAGTATGGCTTCTCTTTGACTATGCTGAACATGACCTCTGGCATATAATTAAGTTTCACAGAGCTTCGAAAGCCAACAAGAAGCCAGTTCAGTTACCTCGGGGAATGGTAAAGTCACTGTTGTACCAGATCCTAGATGGGATAGGATTCACTATCTTCATGCTAACTGGGTGTTGCACAGGTATTTGAAACCTGCTAATATTTAATTATGGGTGAAGTTTCTGAGCAAGGAAGAGTAAAAATTGCTGACATGGGCTTTGCCTGATTATTTAATTCACCTTTGAAGACTTTAGCAGATTTGGATCCAGCAGTTGTAACATTCTGGTACAGAACTCCAGAATTACTCCCTGGGGGCTGGAGAGATGGCTCAGCAGCTAAGAGCACTGGCTGCTCTTCCAAAGGTCCTGAGTTCAAATCCCAGCAACCACATGGTGGCTCACAACCATCTGTAATGGGATCTGATGTCCTCTTCTGGTGTGCCTGAAGACAGCTACAGTGTACTTATATATAATAAATAAATAAATCATTTAAAAAAAGAAGAATTACTCCTTGGAGTGAGACATTATACCAAAGCAATTAATATTTGGGCTATAGGGTGTATATTTGCAGAACTACTAATGTCAGAACCAATATTTCACTGTTGACACGAGGACATCAAAACTAGCAATCCTTTTTACCATGACCAGCTGGACAGAATATTCAGTGTAATGGAATTCCCTGAAGATAAAGATCGGGAAGATATAAAAAAGATGCCCGAACATTCAACATTAATGAAAGATTTCAGAAGAAATACGTACTCCAATTGCAGCCTTATCAAGTATATGGAAAAGCATAAAGTTAAACTTCAGAAGTTGCTCACTATGGACCCAATAAAGCGAATTACCTCAGAGCGGGCCATGCAAGACCCCTACTTCCTAGAAGACCCACTTCCCACGTCAGATGTTTTCGCCGGTTGTCAGATCCCTTATCCCAAACGAGAATTTGACAGAAGAGCCTGATGAGAAAGGAGACAAAAAGAACCAGCGGCAGCAACAGGGCAATAACCACACTAATGAAACTGGCCATCCAAGGGAACCAGGACAATAGCCACGCACAGGGGCTCCCCTTGAAAAAAGTGAGAGTTGTCCCTTCTACCACTACCTCAGGTGGACTCATCATGACTGCCCGACTATCAGCGTTCCAATCCACATGCTGCTTATCCCAACCCTGGACCAAGCACATCACAGCCCCAGAGCAGCATGGGATACTCAGCTACCTCCCAGCAGCCTCCACAGTACTCACATCAGACACATCGATACTGAGCTGTGCTGGAGTCTGTCAGTGCGCTGTTGCTCATGCTGCAGGACTGGCTGCAGCACTCTGCGGGAACCTGGTGTGGGCCATGCGAATGGACTAAACCACGTCTTCAACGTCCAGTAGCCGAGTTCCACCAGCTGTCACAGATTGGGGCGGTAGCGTCCAGGTTGTGCCTAAGTTTGGAGTTAGACTTGAAATGAAAGTGCTAGCACAGTTGTGTTGTGGGTTTGCTCCTTCCATAGTTTACTTGACATGGTTCAGACTGACCAAGCATAGTTTTCAGTGACAGTCTGTAGCAGTTGAAGCTGTGAAATGTGCTAGGGCGAGCATTTGTCCTCATGTGTGGTGACGTTCAGTGTAACAGCGTTATCTGACCAATAGTACACACAGACACAAGGTTTAACTGGTACTTGAAACACAGACTATGTTAACAACATAACCAAGACTTAAAGATTATTTTGGTACACCTTTCTTTTTAGTGTCTTATCAGTGGGTTGATTCATCTTCTACATAAATCAGTGTTTTATGACCGAGAATATTGCTTGGATTGTTTTAAAAGTACAAAAGAACCAGTTTCTACTGACAGGTTTCAGAACTCCCAAAGATTAATTTCCAGTTTAGAGGTTTGTTTTTATTTTCAACCTGTGACTTGACTGGTCTTAAAGCTGCTATTTGATAGTAATTAAATATGTTGTCATTGATATAAGCCTGTTGGTTCAACAAGCTGAAATGATTGTGGCAGACAGTGTTTTTCCTTTTTCTCGTTGGTGTTGCTGATTTGTGAGCATGCTTTCCGGTTACAAAGCGTGAGTGGTGACCTCCATGAGGCACGGCATCAGTCCACACTCTTCTGTCCTGATTTAAGCTGCCTAGTGTAGTGCTATTACACTTTTGTTCAGTTAACTTTCTTTTTAAAAAGTTGTTCGCACATTTTTAGGGTGCCCTTACTTCAGCCAAGGAGAGGGAGTAGGAGAGCCTTAGAACTTTTGAGGGGAAAATAAAAAGCTATAAAATACAATGTACTGTATCAAACTATTTTACATGAATGACACAAGTATTCTTAATTAAAATAATTGAACACTGTTAAAAACAAGGTGTTTTATAATGAATTTATTTTTCATAAATTAAAAACAAACTTTACTTGCCAGCTGGGTGGTGGTGATGCATGCATTTATTCCCAGTGCTTAGGAGACAGAGGCAGGCAGATCTCTGGGTGCTAACCTATCTACAGAGTGAGACAGCTAGGGCTATATAGAGTAACTCTATCTCAAACAAGCAAACAAACAAACACAAACCAAACCAAAACCAAACCAAAAAACTCCATCTGCTCCCTACACTATTCTATTAAATTCACCCCAGCCCAAAGTCATTGCCAGGTTTAAGAGAATTAACAAAGGATACTCAAGTATCCTGGAACTAGTAATTGAAAAAAGCGACTAATTTCCAAATGTTCTGTTCCCTTTCCTTGCAATCTCATTCCTGACTAGTAGGTACAATCAGAAGAATAGCATGTGGATTATTTTTGGAGGACTCCTTATACCTGAGCCTCTGGTTTCTGTGTGTTTGATGATTTTCATTATCCTGCTGACCAAGTCAGCTCAGGCAGTCAACAGAGTCTCAAGGGAGGGGGTGAGGAATTAAAGAGAGGGAAGACAATAAAATGACATTATAATATGATCCCAGTAAATGCTGAAGCTGGCTTAATTTTTTCCAATCTGCTTTATATCATTCTAGGCACATGCAAAGAATATAGCTGGTTTGAAGGCATAAACAAAGTAGTCAAGGAACAAACAAAGCATAAACAAAGGTCCCATGATATTCAGGGACCCATCAAGATGATCAAGATCTTGAGCCTACTTCCTTGTCCTAGCCCAATGTCAAATTCTTGCCAATATCCTAGAAGTGGCACAAAAAGTTCTCCATATCCTAGTCACTATTTTATTGCTGTGAACAGACACCATAACCATGGCAGCTCTTATAAAGGAAACATTTAATTGGAAGCTGGCTTACAGCTTCAGAAGTTTAGTCCATTATCATCATGGTAGGGAGCATGGTGGTATGCATGTAGAAATGGTGCTACATGTGTAGCTGAGTGATTATTGTACATTATGATTTGTAGTCCGAGAGACTCTTGGCTTGGCTTTTGAAACCCTCAAAGTCCACCCCAGTGACATACTTCCTCCAGCAAGGCTATACCTCCTAATCCTTATAATTCTTTCAAGTACTACTACTCCCTGGTGACTATGCATTAAAATTTATGAGCCCATGGAGCTCATTCTTATTCAAACTATCACACCCATAAAAATAGTGAGGTGATAAAATGGCTCAATGTGTTATTTCCTTCTTAATCCTCTCAAAGAGGACCAGAGTTCAATTCCCAGCACCAATACAGAGTGGTTCACAACCATCTGTTACTCAAGTTCCATGTCCACTCCAAACAACACACCTATTATCAACATAGGGCCCTTATCTTTGTGGTGCTGTATATATACCCCTCTCTGAATATGGAGTTTCTCCTCCCCTTAGGAACCTTCAAACTTAGAAATATCTTATCCAATTGTACTCTACATAAGCACATATAAGACCAGAAAGACTGATCTGGCCTGGGCTGGGTTTTGGTGCTGCGCAATGAGACAAACTGTTCTCAAGTGCACTTTTAGGGAGATTCTCCTATTTGCCACCTTATGCTTATAAATAATTGATCAGATGCATTATGGGAAGGAACATGGACTATAAAAAATAATTATATGACCTAATCTAGTAATCAAAATACCCACCCAAACTATGACCCTAGTAACCAGCCCTTCCTTTTTATACACAGGAAAAGAGAACCCAGGCTGTAACCTGCCTTTGTGCTCACTCTGGCCTGCCTTTCTAATCTGAAGTATTGCTTTACATTTAATAGAACTTCCTCACTACTTTTGCAATCTGTATGAGCCTTTGTTGTTTTAATTCTTTGAATAAGAAGCCAAGAATCTGGCAACATCAGGCCTAGACTATGACATCTACAAATCAGGAAGAGAGCACTCCCCAAGAGCCTTAGCATGTTGGCACCTAGGTCTCAAACTTCCAGCCTCCTAAACTGTGAGGGGAATGTCTTTCTGAATTGTTCACTCTCCGGGGTATTTTGTTATAGAAGTCCTAGTCACCAAGATGTTCCTTGAGTTGACACAGATTTCTGTGTCTTAATTCTGGGAACATCAAGACAGAGAAGCCAGGCATATTGGCACATGCCTTTAATCCCAGCACTTGGGAAGCAGAGAGAGGCCAATCTCTGTGAGTTTGAGGGCAGCCTGGTCTATAGCGTGAGCTCTGGGACAGCCAGGGCTTCACAGTCAAAAATGAAAGGGGGCAGGGAGGAAGCAGATAGTGGAACTTAACTCTTCCTGGAGTACTGGGCTAAGCACTAGTAAACATTGTTAAATGCTTTGAGAATATAAATTTTGTGCTGAACTTTTCTTACATCTTTATTGCAAATATCCCGTGGTCTCCTCCTCCTCCTTTTTCTACTGAATGAAAGCCCAGGGACAGACCAGTGGTGGACAAAACCTGTTCTTGTGCCTGGAGGCAAGGCCAGACTGCTGTCATGGCAACCAATTTGAGTTTTTGTTTTGTTGTTATTTGGGAGAAAGTTCACTGTGTAGTCTTGGCTGGTCAAAACTCATTCTTTAGACCAGGCTGGCCTCAAAAATTTACAGAAAATCTGCCTTCCAAATGCTAGGATTAAGGGCCTTTACTGCCAAGCCTAGCCCTTAACTCAGCTTTTTTTAGACATTTTGTGATCAGTCTAAGAACAGTACAGTTGTAAAGACCACAAAATGTGCCTCATTCCTTGACTCCTGCTTCAGGAGGTTTTGATCTAGTTAGTCATGATCTCTAGAGACCATCAGCACCAGCCTCGGAAGAGACATCACAGGCTTAGACAAACATCAATGAACTTTAGATGACCCTGTATCTACTCTTCCATCTCCCCCCGGGGTGTGGTGGTGGTGGTGGTAGGGGTAGGGGTTTCTATTCTGAAACTCGTAAAATGAGAATTTTGTGATTGGTCTACATGCAAAGTCTGAAATTAGTCCCTAATTGGTGCCTGTCATTGGTGGAACTGAAAAGTGTGCTGTGATTGGTACAAATATAATTCTCTGTTTGCATGTCCTATTCAGTCTCCTAGCTGTGTAACAAGGCTGTTTGGCTCACTTTTCAAGTTGCCTGGGAGACCCTCCTTGTCCTGCCCCCTAGTATTAGGCTAAAAAAAAAAAAAGACTTCTGAATAGTTTTTTTTAAATTTTTATGGATGGTGATTTTTTTCTTTTTTTTTTTTATCACAAGTGGGCTGAACTCCTGACAAGAAGAGGATAGCAGAGGTGGAAGCAGTCCCATTAGTGGCAAGAGGGAGGCTAAGTGCCCCAGAGAAAAGTTGAGGAACAATGGAAATCAAATGCATACTGCTGGATGGGAAAGCAAGCAAACAGAAGAGACCATCCCATATAATTGCAATATACAATGGTTAAAAACGGGCAAAGACAAGTCCATGACATTGTCAGTAACACAGTAGTCATAGTTTGATAAAAGTTCTGAAAAGCCTCTAACAACAAAAGGTTAACAAGATACAAAGTGTCTTTCCTTATCTGTTATGTCTTTTCCCCCTGTCAATAGAGCTTTGCTTGGATATTATTTACACACAGAAAAGTACATAAAACTTAAGTTAGCAGCTTGATTAATGTTGTCATATGTATATATCCAGGGAACTGACGCTTAGATAAAACCACAGAACATCCTACTATTTGGTTTTGGACTGCCTCACCCCTGACAAGTGATTGAGGTACATATTTTACATACTAAAGCAAACCTGGCTTCTGGGTTCTCCCAGTATTACTCAGTCCCTATCTGTCCCCTACCATAAACTTCCCAGCCCAGGGGCTAGGCTACCCTTCCCCCAGAGACTCTTCCCTATTTTGACTCTTCCAGACATTTTGGTCTCTCTCTCTCTCTCTCTCTCTCTCTCTCTCTCTCTCTCTCTCTCTCTCTCTCTGCATGTATGAACCCTCTTCTCTCTTTCTATCTTACTCCCCCACCTGCTCCATTTCCCCATAGCGACTTCCCTGGCCTTGGTCCTTAGGGCAATTGAACTTATCGACCTGAGAGCAGCTTTCCAATAAACCTACCTTTAATATAATCTAATCTGGTTTAAACTGGCCCATCTCACCAATGATGGAGAAATAACCTATCATCTAGGACTCTCCAGAGTTCATTACATTCTCAGGACAGCAGAGATGTCAGTAGCAGTGGTGGCAAGGAGACAGGGTCTGAAGCCCTGCATAAACACCATTGCTTTGAGAAGTTAGTTCCCTTCCCCATGAGGCAGCTCCACTCAAGTAAAACTAAATTCATCACAACACTGAAGAATTCCAGGATGAGCCAGAGTGAAACTGTTCCTTAAGCTTTTAGACAGAGTCATTGTTGATCCCAAAGATTCGAGGAGAAAGACCACAGACCCAAATAATCACCGCCAAATTAATTAAGGCTAGCAACTAATTAAAGCAAGCTTTTTAATTAATGTATATGGGTTGCCTTTCCTAAGATGGGGTTCAAGAAGTCAGCCTTGGAAGTGAGGAAGACAAGCTCAGAGATAGGGGCTTTCCAAATGGGGATTTTGCAGACAAAATAGGAGGGGTTACAGGAGCAGAAGAACATAAACATAACTACTTTGTCACAACCGCCCCCTGAAACAGACATGACTGCAAGTTGTCATAAGGTAGTCAGTCATAACAACAACTAGTCATAACAACATTTTGATACAAAGGTAGATTTGCAAGATGCTTATAAACATCATTTTGGAGGAGGAGCTGCAGGAGCACTCTCCATCCTAAGTGGAAGGGTGAGTCAACTTCTTCTGCCCACTGTCTATCCCTGGAGAGGCTGCTCAGAAATCTCACAGCGCAGGTGGCTGTGCTGCCTTGGAACACACACTTCCCAGCCTAGGTGCATCAGGACTGGGCACTGCCATAGGAACTCACAGCCTACCCAGAGAGACAAACACCCAGGAACAATCTCCCTCTGGAGAACACAGGCCCACAAACCCACAAGAGAGACAAATTCCAGTAAGAGACAACAAGATCACCTAGCCTCACCTATAACAAGATGGCAAGAAGCAAGTGCAAGAATCAAAGGAACAGAAACCAAGACAACCTGACAACATCAGAACTCAGTTCTCCCAAAAGGGCAAATAGTGAATATCCCAACTTACCAGAGAAACAAGATTTAGACTTAAAATCATACTTCATGATGATGATGGAGATCTTTGAGAAGCACATAAATAACATACTTAAAGAAGTGCAGGAAAGCCAGGAAAACACACTCAAACAAGTTGAAGCCCTTAAAGATGAAACACAAAAATCACAAAGACCACTTAAAGAGTTATAGGAAAGTACAAACAACCAGGTGAAGGAACTTAAAACAGACATAGAAACAATGAAGAAGTCACAAAAGGAGACAACCCTGAAGTTGGAAAACCTAGGAAAGACATCGGGAGTCATAGATGCAAGCATCACCAAAAGAATACAAGAGATGGAGGAGAGAATCTCAGGGACAGAAGATACCATAGAAAACATTGACATAACAGTCAGAGAAAATGCAGAAATCAAAAATATTCTAACCCAAAACATCCAGGAAATCCAGGACACAATGAGAAGACCAAACCTAAGGATAATAGGTGTAGAAGAGGGTGAATATCAACGGAAAGACATAGTAAATATCTTCAACAAAATTATACAAGAAAACCTCCCTAACCTAAAAAGAGATGACCACAAGCATACAAGAAGCCTACAGAACCCCAAATAGACTGAAACAAAAAAGAAATTCTTCCCAATACATATTAGTCAAAACAACAAATCTCCCCCCCCCCCAAAAGGAAAAGGAAGCAGTAAGAGACAAAGAACAGGTAACATATGCAGGCAGATTGATCAGAATTACACCATACTTTTCAACAGAGACTATGAAAGCTAGAAGATCCTGGACTGACATCATACAGACCCTAAGAGAGCACAAGTGTCAGCCCAAGCTGCTATACCCAGCAAAACTCTCAATCACCATAGATGGAGAGACCAAGATATTCCAGGATAAAACCAAATTTATACAATATCTGTCCAGAAACCCAGCACTACAAAGGATAATAGATGGAAAACTCCGAGACAATGAGGGAAACTTCACCCTAGAAAAATCAAGAAACTAATCCTCTTGCAACAAAGAAAAGCACACAAACATAATTCTACCTTTATCAACAAAAATAGCAGGAAACAACAATCACTATTCCTTAATATCTCTTAATATCAATGGACTCAATTCTCCAATAAAAAGACATAGACTATCAGACTGGATATGTAAACAGAATCCAGCATTTTGCTGCATACAGGAAACTCATCTCAGTGACAAAGACAATAGGCACTACCTCAGAGTAAAAGGTTGGGGAAAAAAACGTTCCAAGCAAATGGTCCCAAGAAACAAGTTGGAGTAGCCATCTTAATATTGAATAAAATAGATTTTCAACCAAAAGTCATCAAAAAAAAAAAAAAAAAAAAAAAAAAAAAAAAAAGAAGGAAGAACACTTTTTATTCATCAAAGGAAAAATCTATCAAGATAAACTCTCAATCCTGGACATCTATGCTCCAAATACAAGAGCACCCACATTCATAAAAGAAATGTTACTAAAACCCAGAGCATATACAACACCACACACAATAATAGTGGAATACTTTAACACCCCACTCGCATCAGTGGACAGATCATGGAAGCAGAAACTGAATAAGGATGCAGTGAAACTAACAAGTTATGAACTGTCTTACTTAGGGTTTTATTGCTATGAACAGACACCATGACCAAGGCAAGTCTTATAAATAACAACATTTAATTGGGGCTGGCTTACAGGTTCAGAGGTTCTGTCCATTATCATCAAGACAAGAACATGGCAGCATCCAGGCAGGCATGGTGCAGAAGGAGCTGAGAGTTCTACATCTTCATCCAAAGGAAGCCAGGAACAGACTAAGCATCCTCAGGCAGCTAGGAGGAGTGTCTCCAAGCCCACCCCGAGTGACAAACTTCCTCCAACAAGGCCACACCTAAACATAGCATAATAAAAAGTACATTTAGTCCAACTTCCAAAGTCCCCATAGTCTGTAGCAGTATCAACAATGTTAAAAGTTCAAAGTCTCTTCTGAGATCCATCCAATCACTTAACTGTAATTCTTGAATTAAGTCAGGCAACCAGCCAGGCAAACTCCAAATCCTGCCATCTCCATGCCTGATGTCAAAGCAGTCTCCAGTTCTTCAACTCCATTTTCATCTTTGTTGACTGCAACAAACTTCTTCTTCCTGGGCTGGTTCTACTCCCTGTTATCAGCTTTCCTCAGCAGATAGCCCAAGGCTCCGGCATCTTAAACATCTTGGGATCTCTAAGGCAGCTTCTATGTTACAGCTTCTCGTTTCAATGTCTGGGATCCATATATGACCTTCTGGGCTCCTCCAAGGGCTGGCTTCACTTCTCCAGCTCTGCCCTCTGTAGCACTTCAAGCTCAGGTTGATCCACTACACTTTTGCTGTTGTTCTTGGTGATCATCCCATGGTACTGGCATCTTTAATATACTGGGGTCTTCCATTGCAACTGGGCTTTACCAATAGCCTCTCATAGGCTCCCTTCATGGTGGCAAGCCTCAAATCCTTTTCATGACCCCTTTAATCAAGGATTGTCAATTACAAATGAGGCTGCACTTTTACCAATGGCCTTCCATGGCTTCTCACAGTCCCAAGCCTCAGCTGTTCTTCATGACGCCTTCATGCCTATAAAACCAGTACCACCTGGGTGATTCTTACCCATTACCAAGTACAGCTGCAACATGAGGTACAACCTTGGCTATCTCTGGAACACAGTTTTTGTCCTCTCAGAAAACACTTCCCAGATTTCACTTCAGTGATGCTGGTCTCTTCTTAATTATCAATAATTTCTTAGCTCCAGCTAACCAGCATCAATTGTCCCAGTAGTTTCCTTCTCTTAAATATAAGGCCAGAGTCACATGGCTGAAGCTGCCAAGTTCTGCTGCTTGCAGGAGCTGGAACATGGCACCTTGTTCTATTACATTATCACTAGATTCCTCTTTTCTAACTCCTTCACTAGATAAGCTTGGCTGTCCTGGATCTTTCTCCGTAGATTGACCTTCAATTTAGAGATCTGTTGTTGTTGATCTCCTGGGATTAAAGGTGTGTACGACCACACCTGGATTTCAGTTGCCTGGAGCTGATCTAGCTGGGTGGGGTCTTGCCCCCAAGGTCCTTACTTCCTTAATTCAATTTGAAATTCTTGAATGCAGGATTTAGCTCCATTTCACTTCCTGGTGTCCCTTTAATACTCAAACCATATATTTTGTATCTTTCCTTTCTCTCTCTCTCTTTTTCTTTCACTTTGTAGTCGGGGTCCTTTATTTCTCTTTGTACATTAGGCCATGAATTCATAGGGAACAGGGTCCAGCAGCTCAGGCTCCTTTCCTTTAGTCCTCACAAAGTGCATTTCTCTGGGTGGCACAGGCTGGTGCTTCAGCTGAACCCAGGTGCCCTTCTCCTTGCCTTCCTTTTCTTCTGTTCGTTCTCCCTCTTCAGGAAGCTGTCTCTGCTCTTCGAGTGCTTGATGTGCTCAATCCGAACACAGTGATCCTCTTGGCCAGAGTCTCGCCCTTATCTTGCTTGTTTACAATGATGCCCACAGCATGCTGGGTGACATTGTAGACTCTTCCGGTTTTTCCGTGGTAACACTTATGGGGCATCCTTTTTGAACAGTGCCCATTCCCTTGATGCCTACAGTATCACCCTTCTTGTAGATTCGCATGTATGTAGCCAAAGGAACAACTCCATGTTTCCTAAGAGGCCTGGAGAACATACAGCGAGTGCCTCTCCTCTTTCCTTTTGTGTTCGTCATGTTGGCGAGTTAACTGGAAGATGGCTGCCGTGGCCGAAGTATCTTTCCTTTCTCAACTTGCTCCTTTTCATTAAAATGTTCTTCATAAGGGTGATCTTTAGTTACCATACAACAGAATTTACACCAGGCTGTTTTGAGACTTCCTTTTTCAAAGCAACTAACCTAAATTTCTTCATCTCATATACACATATATAACTCCTTCTTAGCACCTCCTGACACCTTCTCCAAAACTGACCATATAGTTGGTCACAAAACAGGCCTCAACAGATACAAGCTCTAAATAATCCCATGCATCCTATCAGATCACCAGGAACTAAGGCTGGTCTTCAATAATAACAAAAACAACAAAAAGCCCGCATACACGTGGAAGCTACACAATGCTTAATGATCAAGGAAGAAATAATCAAATCAAAGCCTTTTTAGAATTTACCGAAAATGAAGGCATAACATACCCAAACTTATGGGATACAATGAAAGCAGTACTAAAAGGAAAACTCACAGCGCTTAAAGCCTCCAAAAAGAAACTGGAGAGAGCATACACTAACAACTTGACAACAAAACTGGAAGTTCTAGAACAAAAAGAAGGAGATACACCCAAGAGGAGTAAACGGCAGGAAATGATCAAACTCAGAGCTGAAATCAACCAAATAGAAACAAAAAGAACTATACAAAACCAAGAGCTGTTTTTTTTTTTTTTTTTTTTTTTTTTTTTTTTTTTTTAAGAAAATCAACAAGATTGATAAACCTTAGCCAGACTAACCAGAGGGCACAGAGAAAGTATCCAAATTAACAAAATCAGAAATGAAAGGTGAGACATAACAACAGAAACTGAGGAAATTCAGGAAATCATCAGATCCTACTACAAAAGCCTATACTCAACAAAACTGGAAAATCTGGAGGAAATGGATGAATTCCTAGACAGATGCCATGTACCAAAGTTAAATCAGGATCAGATAAACCATCTAAACAGCCGCATAGCCCCTAAAGAAATAGAAGCAGTCATCAAAAGCCTCCCAACCAGAAAAGGCCCAGGACTTGATGGGTTAAGTGCAGAATTCTCTCAGACCTTCATAGAAGACCTAATACCAATATTCTCCAAAACTATTCCAAAAAATAGAAACAGAGGGAAGACTGCCCAACTTATTCTTTGGAGCCACAATTTGGCTCATACCTAAACCATACAAAGACCCTAAAGGAGAACTTTAGACCTATTTCCCTCATGAACATTGATGCAAAAATATTCAATAAAATTCTTGCAAACTTAATCCAAGAACACATCAAAACAATCATTCACCATGATCAAGTAGGATTCATCCCAGGGATGCAAAGATGGCTCAAAATAATGAAATCCATCAATGTCATCCACTATAGAAACAAACTCAGAGGAAAAAAAATGATCATCTCACTAGATGCTGAGAAAGCACTTGACAAAATTCAACACCACTTCATGTTAAAAGTCTTAAGAGATGGGATATTCCAGACTCATTTTTAAAAAAGATTTATTTATTTATTTTTATGTATATGAGTACACTGTAGCTGTCTTTAGACACACCAGAAGAGGGCATCGGATCCCATTAGAGATGGTTGTGAGCCACCATGTGGTTGCTGGGATTTGAACTCAGGACTTCTGGAAGAGCAATCAGTGCTCTTAACCACTGAGCCATCTCTCCAGCCCTCAAGGCTCATTTTTAAACATAGTAAAAGCAATATACAGCAAACCAGTATCCAACATCAAAGTGAATCATGAGAAACTTGAAGCAATCCCACTAAAATCAGGGACTAGACAAGGCTGTCTACTCTCTCCTTCCCTATTCAATATAGTACTGGAAGTACTAGTCAGAGCAGTAAGGCAACAAAAAGAGGTCAAAGGAATACAAATTGGAAAGGAAGAAGTCAAAATTTTACTATTTGCAGATGATGTGATAGTATACTTAAGTGACCCCAAAAATTCCACCAGAGAACTCCTATAGCTGATAAACAACTTCAGCAAAATGGCTGGTTATAAAATAACCTCAAAGAAATCAGTAGCCTTCCTCTACTCAAAGGACAAACAGGCTGAGAAAGAAATGAGAGAATTGACACCCTTCATAATAGTCACAAAGAATATAAAATACCTTGGTGTGACTCTAACCAAGCAAATGAAAGATCTGTATGACAAGAACTTCAAGTCTCTGAAGAAGAAAATTGAAGAAGACCTGAGAAGATGCAAAGATCTCCCATGCTCATGGATTCAAAGGATCAACATTGTAAAAATGACCATCTTGCATAAGGCAATCTACAGATTCAATGCAATCCCCATCAAAATTCCAACTCAATTCTTCATAGAGTTAGAAAGAGCAATTTGCAAATTCATTTGGAATAATAAAAAATCCAGGATAGCAAAAATCATTCTCAAGAATAAAAAACTTCTGGGGGAATGACCATCCCTGACCTCAAGCTGTATAACAGATCAATTGTGATTAAAAACTGCCTGGTATTGGTACAGAGACAGGCAGGTAGACCACTGGAATAGAATTGAAGACCCAGAAATAAACCCACACACCTATGGTCACTTGATCTTTGACAAAAAAGCTAAAAACATTCAATGGAAAAAGGACAGTGTCTTCAACAAATAGTGCTGGTTGAACTGGCAGTCAGCATGCAGAAGAATGTAAATTGATCCTTTTTGATTTCCTTGTACAAAGCTCAAGTCGAAGTAAATCAAAGACCTCCACATAAAACCAGGTACATGGAAACTAATAGAAGAGAAAGTGGGGAAGAGCTTAGAACACATAGGCACAGGGGAAATTTTCCTGTGGCTTATGCTTGAAGATGAAGAATTGACAAATAGGATTTCATGAAATTGCAAAGTTTCTGTAAGGCCAAGGACACACCAGTTAGAAGGGCTAAGATCAAAAACTCAGGTAACAGCAGATGCTAGAAAGGATGTAGAGAAAAAGGAACACTCCTCCACTGTTGGTGGGATTGTAAACTGGTACAACCACTCTAGAAATCAGTCAGGAGGTTCCTCAGAAAATTGGACATAGTACTACCTGAGGACCCAGCTATACCACTCCTGGGCATATACCCAAAAGATGCCCCAACATCTAACAAGGACACATGGTCAACAATGTTCATAGCAGCCTTATTTATAATAGTCAGAAACTGGAAAGAACCCAGATGTCCTTGGAATGGATACAGAAATTGTGGTACATATACACAATGGAGAACTACTCAGTTTTTAAAAACAATAAATTCATCTAATTCCTAGGCAAATGGATGAAACTTGAAGTTATCATCTTGAGTGATGTAACCCAGTTACAAAAGAGCACTCATGGTATGTACTCAATTATAAACGGATACTACTTGGGGGGGGGTGTAAAAAAAAAAGCTCAGAATACCCAAGAAACCATCCTCAGAACTTATAAAGCTCAAAAAGAAGGAAGACCAGAATGTGGATACCTCAGTCCTTCTTAGAAGGGAGAACAAAATGAGAGGAAATACAAGGCCATATAGAGGAGCAGGGATTGAAGAAAAGATCTACAGAGACTACCTCACCTGGAGAACCACCCCATATGCAGCCACCAAATCCAAGCACTATTGCTGATGCCAAGAAGTGTATATTGGCAGGAGTCAGATATGGATGCTTCCTCAGAGGCTCTGCCAGAGTTATACACATACAGAAGAGAATGCTTGCAGCTAAACATCAGACTGAACACAGATGGACCCCAATGAAGGGGCTAGAGAAAGAACTGAAAGATTTGCAACCTCATGGGAAGAACAACACCATCAACAGCCAAAGCACTGATGTGGAGAGGGTGATTGGGAGAGGGAGAACCTTCATGGAAACAAGTTGAGGAGGAGGAGGGAGGGGAGAGGGGAGGGTATAACATTTGAAATGTAAATACAGAGAATATCCAATAAAAATCGAAAAAAAAAACCATCATTTTGAAATAGAGACATTGTTACTGTTTCCAGGAACAGGTAGTACAAAACCATTTGTTATACTTGTAACCTTACAAGTGGGGCATAGCCCAGTCCTTAAGAAACAGAGGCTTAATCATAAACAGGAATGAGCCTAGTTTGTCTTTACTATAAGGTGGCTTTTAACTCTAAAATGGAGGCAGGCTGTTTCACTATCATATAGAAAAAGACAGTGGAACACTCCTATCCCCATTTTTTGGAGAGTAGGCACTTGTGTCTTTTGAGGAACAATAGATGTGGTCCCCTAGCTTTCTAGGTTACATTCATTAAAGGATGTCATAAGATTTAAAGGTGGCACACCTTTGTAGGCTTGTATTTTTCAAAGCCTACTTTAATAAGGGTACTTAAATGCTTTAACCTCCCTTCTTGACCACCGCCCATCAGCGGTAGTGGAAAGGAAAGGTTAATAGGAAATGAAGGTTACTGATCTGTTTAGAAATAGTTCTTTGCTGCAATTTCAATCTCTGTGGTCAGAATAGCAGCAGTTTCAGTTCACACAAATCAGCAGCGGTAGCTTGATCCACTCACAAATGGCATTCACTAATCTGCAGTGGCAGTTCAATCCAGAAGAAACAGCAAGGCTTTGTTAATTTTCCTGGGTCTGTGGAAGCAGCAAGAAATCACTGGAACACCACCAGAAGTTCTTTGGTGCATTTGTCTCTACAAAGTCAGGACAAATGATGCTCAACAGAATAGCAAGGTGAACCACTGCCACACAGGGTCATCCTCTGTTTGGTTCTACTTAAACCCTTACCAAACATCACATGCCCTTTTTCCAGGAAGCTTCTAAATAATACCACACCTGTTCTTATCAAAACATCCTCTCATGTATCTATGTGTCTGCTTAAGCAAAGCAAAACAAAACAAAGCAAAACAAAACAAAACCAAAAAAGCCCTCATAAGACAGTTTCCAAAAGAAACCAGAAATTTCTAGTTCATATATTTTTTTTTTTTTTTTTTTTGAGACAGGGTCTCTACATAGCCATGGCTGTCCTGGAGCTCACTATGTAGACAAGGCTAGCCTACAACTGATAGAGCTCTACCTGCTCTATCTGCTCTTGCTTCTCTGGTGCTGGGATTAAAAGCATGCACCGTCGGGCTGGAGAAATGGCTCAGTGGTTAAGAGCACTGACTGCTCTTCCAAAGGTCCTGAGTTCAATTCCCAGCAACCACATGGTTGTGTGTCTGAAGATAGCTACAGTGTACTTATAATAAATCTTAAAAAAAAAAGTATGCACCACCATATCCAGCTAATGAATGCCTTTAACCCTAGCACTTCAAGTAAGCAAAACATTTTATTTTATTTTTTTTTGTTTTTTTTTCTTTCTTTTCTTTTTTTTTTTCAAAAGTGTCATAGAGCCCATGTTGGTCTTGAATTCACTATGTAGTGGAGAACCCAAACTTCTCATCATCCTATTTCTGCCTCCTAAGTGCTGAGATTACAGGCGAATATTATCATACTTGGTTTATATGGTACTGGGAATTGAACTCATTTGCCTTGTGCAATGCCAGACAAGCTGTCTTAGTCAGGGTTTCTATTCCTGCACAAACATCATGACCAAGAAGCAAGTTGTGGAGGAAAGGGTTTATTCAGCTTACACTTCCACATTGCTGTTCATCAGCAAAGGAAGTCAGGACTGGAACTCAAGCATGTCAGGAAGCAGGAGCTGATGCAGAGGCCATGGAGGGATGTCACTTACTGGCTTGCTTCCCCTGCCTTGCTCAGCCTGCTTTCTTATAGAACCCAGGTATAGCACCCCAGGGATGGCTCCACCCACAATGGGCTGGGCCCTCCCCCCTTGATCACTAGTTGAGAAAATGCCTTACAGCTGGATCTCATGGAGGCACTTCCTCAACTGAGGCTCCTTTCACTGTGATAACGCCAGCTTGTGTCAAGTTCACACAACCAGCCAGTACACAAGTCTACTGTCAACTAAGCTACCTCTTTAACCCCTATTTGCGGTTGTCAACATTCTTGTTTGAATGTCTTTAGGGAAATGTGTATTATCTCTCTGTAGTCAGTTTTGGATTCATTATTTATGTCTAAAATTCTTAACTCTCAATAGAAAGGGCAAAGCAGATCCCAAGGAAATGGCTTCTTTTCCTTCTAATGTCCCCTTAAGTCATTATCTGTTCCCATAGATTGCTAGGAACCCTGTCTTGCTGTGATCCATGGCCCTGAGGTCAGAATGGTATTTTTCTAATGGCAGAACGGTGGCCAGGTTCTCAGAAGACTTTCTAGAAGTGCTTGCTCAGAGTTTGTATTAGGAGTGCTGACTTCCTGGAAAAGAAACTCTGTTCTCCTTTGCGCATAGCTGGGAGAGGGGTAAGAGTCACCAGCTAGTTATTTTTTAACTCAACTTATTTTCACAGCTACCTTCTGATCAATGCCAATTCTGGACAATGTTCGAGGTGGGCTGCTAGTTCTAGGTGAGGGATACTACTGCTAATCAAAGTTCCCAGGAGGAAAAAGCAGCACCCGCACTGTAGCTAGTTCTTGCTACTTTGTGGGTTCTTCCTTTTTTTCACCATTTATCGAGATGGTTTCACCCCCTAACACAAGATAGGAGACAAACAAGGATAGAGGGGAGAGAGGAATTAGGGAAATTCCTGAATTTTCCTTTTGGTTCTTCTTTGGGCCATGGGTACACAACCAACCCTCCCAAATAACTAACAACTACCCACCTACCTCTTGGGGCCCTTAAATTTATATAACCTTTGAGAAGTTCCCAGAATTCCAAACGTCACACAATCACAGAAATTATCTGCAGCTGGCAAAGCCCCGCCTCTGCTAGAACACGAGGCAAACCATAGTCAGCTGCTGTGCACAGTCCAAAGCATCCCCACATCCCACACCTGGGGTTAAAATGAAAACATAGTCATATTTCTGTGTTTTTAAAGAAATCAAAATTCCAAAATTGTCACTATACCTCCATTAACATTCTACAAGGTTGGTTGACCCATTGCAGGTCTAGAGACACACTCTCGTCAGCCATCTGAGTCTTCTCAACAGCCATTTATGGCTCACTTTTGTGTTTGACCAAACATCCTGGTAGCTATTAGGTGCATGCTTTCGGAATGTACAAAACATCTCCCGAAATGCTAAGAATGTCCTCGGGTGTATAGCAGAGGTTTCTTCACTTCGCTGTAACTTTCCGACCTGATGGACCCACCCAAGTATTTGCAAAGTGTCTTGATTTGTGACATTCTTTGTTCTGTTACTATAAAACCATAATAAAACTGTTATGTTGGGACATAGTACTCAGAGTAACTTAAATCTGAGGAAATGCTCACTTACATTCAGCTCCATAATAAACTCTTACTGGATGAGAGATGAGAGAACTACGCTTATGTTTTTTGTTTTTGTTTTTGTTTTTGCATTGATTCTAGTATCCTTAGAAATTGCTTTTGTGGTGGCAGTGGTCACCAACCAATAAAACTAGGTGTACAGTGTTATGATTAAGTGGCGGAAGGTACTTTGGCACATTGGAGCTACGGCATGATGCAAAGATGTCACACGCAAGGTAAATTGGGGGATGGGATGCAGAGACTGCCTCTAAGCGGGGGTGGAACGGAAAAGAGAAGGTACTGGCTTTTTATAAGGGGACATAGTGCACACACGTGCATAGGAGGGCACAAAACTCATTGCGATAATGGAAATTTGTTGGCTGATAACTTGCCTGCTGTTGCTAAGTTAATGAAAGTGGGATTAGGGATGGGGTTTTCCAACACATGGTGTACCTGGGTGGCAAAGGCTATTCTGCTGGGAAGGAAGGAGCATACTTAGGCCTGAGATTCAGGAAGGTTAGTGAGGTTACACTTTTTGAGGTCAATGTTTGAGGCTCCCAATAAAGGCATAAGCTGTGATTAGGTTTCTGAATGGCTCCTAAACAAGCCCAGAGCAAATTCACAACATACCTTGAACTTTCCTGGAGTTATCCTTCTGGTTCAAATTCCTTCCTCAAACAAGCTTCATTATCTCCAGGAGCTCGGACTGGGAGTGGGGTGTGGTCAGGCCAGGTGAATCCACACAGGTTAGAACAATCTTGACTTGCTTGAGGATATTCTAAAAAGAGGTAGCTCAATGGGAGGTAGCACAAGACTAATGCTAGCACTTGGGAGGCAGAGGTGGGAGGATTTCTGTGAGTCTGAGGGTCAGTCTGGTCTGCAAAGGGAGCTCCCTTTGCTGCACAGTGAACCTCTGCCTCAAAAGAGACAAATACCTGTTTTCTTCCCTTTGCCTGTTTAGACAATGGAGCCCATGAAATGGAAACTTCCCCAGGAGTCTCATGCTGGGTGAAGGAAAAAAACCAGGCAAAGTGGCAGCTTGTCTTTTGGAGACACTCCTGTGTGTGTGTGTGTGTGTGTGTGTGTGTGTGTGTGTGTGTGCACTCTCAAGTGGGCAACTCTAATTAAATGTAGTGGCCTGAAACAAAAAAGATATGAAAATAGATGGACTTTTGAAAAAGAAATGGGTTTGGTGGAGGAAGTGGGAGGTGTGTTTGTGATCAAAGTGCACAATGTATGGATTTGGGAATAAAGAAAAGACTTTAACCCTGAAGTTAGGACCCTGACTAGGATTGGGAGTTGTTACGGGACCTTAGCAATGTGGCCTCACTGACTAAATCTTTTTGTGTTTTCATTATTTTGTTAAGTTGGCTTATTGAGGACAGGTGGCTGAACCTGGCTAGCTCAGGGCGGTCAAGAGCTCAGGCTCTCTAAAGAGGAGAAGCCTAAGTCTTTTTTCACACTTCCTCAGAACACAGACATTTCTAGGCCCCCTCTGGAAGTTCTTTGGTTTCTTCCTGCTGAGAACAAAGCTCTCCTCTCCCCACCCGCACCAGAATTTCTTTGTTCTGGGAAGTCCTGGGGGCTGGAGTTTTCCTGGGGCAGAGTCCCCCTCCAGCCACACTCTCTCTGGCTTCTGAGAGAGGAAAGTGGAGAAGCCAGGTGACTCATCTGGCTTTGGGAAAAGGAAAGGGCAGAGGTGAACCTCAGCTTACTTATTTATGACTGAGAGAGCTGCCTGAGACACTCAAGAAAACACAAAGACCAAGCAAAATTTAGCCAAGGATTTGGGTGGAAGCCCATGAGGAAGCCATTAGCTTTTCTAAAAAAAAAAAAAAAAAAAAAAAAACAAAAAAAAACAAAACACCATCTGCCTGCCTGCCACAATTCCAGGAAGCTAGGAGCCCTGTGGTCAAGGAGCATGTAGTGGCTGTCCTGAGGGAACAGTGCATCTGCTGTTCTTCACAGAAAGAAAACAAATGCAGATTCCGGTGCATGAAGTCATCGCTCACCCTTTTGTCTGACATCAAGGCAGGCGCACGAGGCAGCCTTACTCGATCCGGTGATGAGCCCAGGGACAAAGAAAAATCACAGTGGCATTCTGACTTATTCCAAAAGGAACAAGGTACAGAAATAAATTGCAGTTTTTCAAGTTAAAGACAAATGGGGCTCAAAAGAGTGAAATTTCATTCTATTTAACCCCCCACCCCCAAATCGGGGTTAGCAGAATTCAGCCGGTAAATCTAGGGACCGGAATTCCATCTCAGGACCCACGTACGTGATGGAGGGAAAGAATCGACTCCCTGCCATTTATCCTCTGACCTCCACAGGCATGCTATGACACGCATGTGCCCACATGCACACACGCACACTAAATCAGTGAATAAATACAATAAAGGGGTGTAGCTTAGTAGTGGAGAACTTGACATCATCCCCACCGAAAGTACTCGGATGTGAGACAGGCCTCTGGGAGTAAGGGATGTATTTATTAGAAGAGTTATTAACGCCATGGACAGACAATAGGAACGGCAAGGATTTTGGAGTGGGGCTGTGTGCCTCTTACATGGAGGAGATTACAGAGCAGTGCCTGCAGCCAGGCTCTCATTCCCAGGCTGAGGGTAGCGAGGGGTGGGGGTAGCAGCATGTGTCACCACCAATCCCTCCTTTGATGGAAGCTCACTTCCCCACGTTAGAGATGCTGGCACCTGAAAGGCTGTGAGCTAGAGATCTGCCGACAATGCCTCTGTGGCGTGCTTGCGTGTGATTGCATGGGGGAAGGGCTGCTGCAGGCATTGTGAGCAGCTGCTCACTTCTACTATTCCATTCTTACACCCAAGACCCTAGGTCCATCACACCACCCCTATAAAACAAAGCCCACGTGGCAGAAGTGTCTGTAACCCTAGCATTAGTAGGGCCGAGGCAGGAGTGTTAGCATTTTGTCTAGACTCGCTGCAGTGACTTGACAATAGCCAAGGTGTTGCTGATTCACTATAAAAGGGGCTTCTTGCCCCTCCTCTCGCCTTCTTGTTCTCTTGCTCTTTCTCCTTCCCCCCTCTTTCTCCATTCCCCTCCCCCCTCCATGTGCTCATTGGCCGGCCTCTATTCCTCTTCTCTCTCTCTCCCTGTCTGTCTCTACTGCCCTCTCAACTCCCCTCCCCATCCCCTGAATAAACTATTCTATACTATACGGTCGAGTGGCTGGTCTCTCAGGGGGAAGGGGTGCCTCAGCATGGGCCCACGGAAACACTCCCTTCCCCCACACCTGACTACATATCCACCAAACATATTCTCTCTTTATTTTTATAAAACACAACAAGAATTGCTGCTAGTCATCCACTGCTGCAGATGAGACCTTGTCTTGAACAAGACAAAATTAAAACAAAGAAAGAAGACAAACCGAACAAAAAGACGCCCCTTCCCCCAACTCTGGCTACCCGTGCTTGTTTTACAACTTCCAATCACACCAAAGACTTAAGGTTAATTTGCAACCAGGATGCTGGGCTTCAACCTAAATTCTAACCCTCAACACAAATCCTTGAGGCATTGTAAAGTAATCACACTTAAATAGAAAGAGTGGTGGAGAGGAGGAGGGGAGAGGAGGAGGGGAGAAGGCAATTGGAAAAGGAAAGGGAGATTGGGAGGGGGAGGGGAAGGATCCAGGGAGAGAAGAGAGAAAGCTTTGAGTGCGCAGAGCCACGCCCCAATCTGAAGGGTTCCCAGCACAGATAAGAAACCCCCCTGCTGAAGTCCCATACAGCCCCCTGGGAAAAAGGGCCACTTCCTGTTTACTGCCTTCAAGTTGGGGGTGGGGAGTGGTGATGGAAGCGATTGCCTGAGGCTCTAGGAGAGAATCAAAACTGCTGGATCAGGGCAGCAATTGCAGCATTGCATCTCATTACTCTGCTTGCCCGCGGACAAGGCAGAGCTAATACCATAATAATACTAAGGAGGTGCGGGGGCCTCGCGGCAAGTGCTGTCATCTAGCTTCAAGTAACCACGCAGCATCCTTCTGGGGGCAGAGATGGGGAATAAATGCCAGACTTACATTCCCCTCCCCCCATGCCGCATCAGGGCTGTGCTGCGGAGGCTCCATGACGCAATCGCAGTCCTAGATTCGCAGCTCAAAGACTGAATCAGGATTGGGTTTGGGTTTTGGTCCTCTCCCTCCCCTAGCTACTTCCCCCACAGTATCTCTCATCACTTGGGCTTTTAGGTTTTTAGCACCCGACTGTCTGGTGCGGAGTAGTTAATCCCTTGGCATTGCTAATGCCTCTAAACACCATTCTTTCCATCCCTACCCCGGGGCTCTCGGGAGAAAACGATCCAATCCGAGGCCATGCAGCACTTCTGAGCAGACTCACTCCTTGAATGATCCGGATAATAGAGCTTCTTCTGACCTCAGCACAGGAATGCCTAAACTAGATTGTGGCTTTTGGGAAAAAACATGCGCTAAAGACCTGACCCTGTTTGATCGATGGGGAGTGCCAATAGCTATAAGTGGTTTGCAAAGCAATTCGGAGGTTCTTTTAAGAAGTCAAGAGGGGTTGTCTTGGCATAAACCCCTTTAATCCCAGCACTCAGGGCAGAGGCAGGCAGATCTCTGAGTGCGAGGCCAGCCTGGTCTACAGGGATTGTTGTTTCTAATGGTGCCAATGTGAAAAGTTCACACTGATTTAACTAACAAATAAACAAATAATAAACAAATTTTGGTGTATATGTATAACTGAAGGTGCCAGGTATGGTGGCACACACCTTTAATCTTAGCACTCAGGAGGTAGAGGCAGGGAGATCTCTGTGAGTTCGAGGCCAGCCTAATCTACAGAGCAAATTCCAGTCAGGGCTACACAGAGAAACCCTGTCTCAAAACAAAAACAATGACGACCAAAAAAAAAAAAAAAAAAAAAAGGAATAATGTGTGAAATGTGCTGGTTGCCATGCTTGTAACAGTAGCACTTGAGAGGCAGAGGGAGAATTTTGAGGTCAGCCTGGGCTATATGGTAAGACTTTGTGTCAACAAACAGAAAAAAATACATCTAAAAATAAAAAAATAAAATTAGTGGTGATGGTTACAAACTTTTGTGGTTATGACAAAACCCATTGAAGTATGTATTCTCTCTCATTCTCTCTGTCTCTGTCTCTCTCTGTCTGTCTCTCTCTCTCTCTCTCTCTCTCTCTCTCTCTCTCCATTGTTATAAATGGAAACCACAGTCTCTTGCATACCACTGCTCCCGTCCATCTCCAGTTGAGTTATACAGTTAAAAGAATAATCTTGGGGGAATGTGAACTATAATTCATGTTTATAAGTTTTCAAAGTCATATCTGTCTACCTTCAGAGATTCCACGGAGCTGAGAATCTGCTCTTTAAATGTTTGTTTAGTTTTTGTCTTTATGAGACAGGATCTCATGTAGCTATCTCAGGCTGACCTTGAATTCCTGATCCTCTTGGTTCTTTTTATCATGTGCTAAAATTTCAGGTATGTGCTACCATGCTTGGCTGGGATGCTGGTGATAACCATAAGGCCTACCATGCTAGGCACTGAGCTATAATCTAGGCCTTTTTTTTTTTCTCAATAGGTTTCCCCTAAATTTCTGAGGCTGGCCTTGTAGTTCATGAAGGTCAGATCTTCTTACCCTCATGCCTCAGCCTCCCAAGTACTAAAATGACATACAGGACTGTAATATCAGGCCTGGATTAGAATCTATGTTTTAGTGACATTTCTAAGCATTAGAGGGAAGGAGTTTTACAAGTAAGCACATGGCATCCTCTGGGTCCGTGAAGAACTCGTAGTCACCCTGGGAAATGTGGGCTCCTATTGGGTAAAATTTTTAGAGCCAGCCCATGTGGTTCTGGAGGAAAACATGCAGTATTTCAAGAGAGGACTCGTAAATTTGAGGCCCTGGCTTTGAGCTCTATTAACTACAAACAAATCAAAGGCAGTGTGGGTCAAGGTAGTTTGGGAGGATGAATGGGATTATGCCAACTGATAGGATAATGGACCAAGCACGGGTACAGTGAGAGTCACTACGTGCTGCTGGTGCTCTGGACGCTACTTACTCATGTTGAGTTGGAAAGTGAAATTGGGGTAGTTAGGGTATGGAGGGCAGAGCCAAGGTCATTTCTAAAAGCTGGGATCTACTCTGATGGGAATGTAGTTCCATGAACATGGTAATGACATGAAGAAAACAAGAAGAAAGCGCTTGGTCACAACATCATTGGATAGGCAAGACAAAATCAATTGTGGGGAGCTGGGAAAATGGCTCAGATGGTAAAGTGTCTGCCACTAGAGCAGCAGGACCCGCAGTAGGGTTCCTAGAATCCCATCTACCACCCTACCACCACTGGAATGGAGACAGGTGGATTCTCATAGTTTCCTGGCTAGCCAGTCCAGCAAACTGGGGAGCTAAGAGCTGGATGACAGGTCTTACATAAAATCTGGCATGGTAACACACATCTATAATTCTAGCACTTGGGAGATGGAGGCAAGAGTGTCAGGAATTCAGTCTTATTCCTAGGTACACAGTGAGCTCAAGGCCAGCTTGGATTACACGATACTCCATTTAATATATGTATGAAGTTACAGCCTTTAGCTCCACCTTGCATTGTATATATGCGACCTTTTCAGGAATGGTAGTGGATACCTGTAGTCTCAGTGCTCAAGAAGGAAGCTGAGGCAGGAGGATTGGTTTTAGTTCTAGTCCAGCCTTGGCTACAGCCTGTCTCAGAACAAACCAATAAGGCTGGAGTAATGACTCAGAGGTTGAAAGCCCTGACAGCTCCAACCAGAGGCCCTAAATTCAATTCCCAGCAATCACATGGTGGCTCACAACCATCTATAATAAGATCTGGCGCCCTCTTCTGGCATGCAAGTGCACATGCAAGTAAAACTCTACATAAATCTTTGAACAACAGCAACAAAAAGAAACAAAACAAACCAACAATCAGCCATCTTCCTGGGTAGCCTGAAACCATCTGCTTGATAACAGGAAAGACTTGTTATTTTCAAATTTCTTGAGCAAATCACAAATCAGTTCTATAGAACTCAAATGGCAATGTCCCCAAACAGAGAGCCAACATCTATCTAGCCATTGGGTCTTGCTGCCTTTGAGTAGGAAGAGGTGACCTAGAAGAAGTGGAAGGCTAAAGGTTGTCCCTTCTGGTTCCCAGGAACTGTCAACAGAAACCTGAAGGTGGGGCCAGAAAAGGAATGGCACCAGGTTCCAAGGCTACTTTTCTGGGCGTCTGGCCAGAGAAATGGGTGGAAAGTTGAGTAAGGCGAAAGAGAAACCACAGGCTGGATGTCCTTGGCCAAATTCCCACACTTGAGACTATGAGAGAACATTTGTCACTCACTGTGTCCCATTCCCTCATGCATCTCAGAACCATGTAGACTGTCTAGGAGGTACATGGTAAGCTACAAGAGGGCAAGGCATCTTATCCTGAGTTTTCCCATGGTGCTTTGTGGCCTGGACAGAGAGTTCTGCTCTGTCTAGATTTAGACAAATAAGAGAAAAATCAAGCCACAGGCAGATATGGAAGAGTCAGTGTCTATCAAACCTAGAAAGTTTGGCTGTGAAAACAAGATCCATGAATCTGAATTCAATGACTCAAGCCTGTAACCTCAGCAAGCCAGGAGGTTGAGGCAGACTGTTGACAAGTTCAAGTTCTTCCTGGGCTTCAGACAGAACCCAAGAGCCAGACTGAGGAACATAGAGTGACCCTGCCTCAAAAGAAGGAGTAAAAAGAAGGCAGATGAGATGGCTCAGTGGTTAAGAGCCTTGACACATTTGGCCCAAATTCATTTTCCAGCTCCCTGCAACTCCAGCTCCAGGGGATCTGATGCCCTCCTCTAGATACCCATACATATGCATATAAATAATTTTTTAAACACTAATATATATATATATATATATATATATATATATATATATATATATATATATATAAACAAAATTACATACACATACACACACACACACATATATATATGAATGAATTAAAAAAATGAAACTGGGCTGAGGTGTAGTTCAATGGTAGAACACTTGCCTAGCTTGTATGAGATTCTAGGTACAATCATCAATATTAAAGAGGAGAAGATGAAGAAGGAAGAGGAGGAGAAAAAAAAGAGGCAGAGGAAGAAGAGCAAGAGGAGGAGGAAGAAGAAAAAGAGCTAGGGGGCTCACACCTTTAGTCGAGGCAGAGAGGCAGGTGGATCTCTGAGTTTGAGGCCAGCCTCGTCTACAGAGTGAGTTTCAGGACAGCCAGGGTCACACAGAGAAACCCTGTCTCAAAACAAACAAATCAAACACAATCAAAACCAAAAATCAACCAACCAACCAACCAAACAAATGAAAAAGAAAAGAGAGAGAGAGAGAGAGAGAGAGAGAGAGAGAGAGAGAGAGAGAGAGAGAGAGAAGCAAAGCAGCAGCAACAACTACGGACCTTGAAGCCAAGCTTAAAAGCTCACTGACAATCAGGAGTAGGACACTGTCATTAGGGACCCACACTTGTGAGCTCACCCCAGCCAAGGAGAGCACGGGAGACATGTGCCAGAATGTAGAAGCTCAGTGGGAAACCTGGCAAAGTCCCAGGAATCTCAAGAGCTTATAGAACACTCTCGGTTTCCTGTGCCTTAGGCTGATCCCTGCCAGAAGGGCTCCATTCACAAATCTGAGCACTAAGCTTCCATGGACAGAGGAGAAGAGTTGACTGATTCAGCAGTTAAACATTAATCTTATTCCTACAGGCCACTGACGTAGTCTTGGTAGGTCCCAGGCTGATAGAAGACAAGGTTCCTGTTCTCTGGAGCCACCCAATCTCTTATGCTAGGGTCCCTGTTGTAGCCACACCTATGTTAGGTAGAACAGATGAGTCAGGGCTATTGGTGGCTCAGAGGAGTTGCTGGCTCCTGACCAGAGGGCATGGGAGCAATTCCTTTCCACTTCCACTCAACCGGGGCAGAATGGCCTAACTCAAGTATCAGCATGGCAGAGGCCTTGGGAGTGCTTGCTCAGACACACCTTTAGGCCCAAGGGTGATGGGCAGGTCACTTTCATGGCCATGAACTGGGCCAGGAGGGCGTGTTGGGTTAATTAGGTGAGGACACTTGATTTCCCCACAACTTGTTCTTCCTGTCTCGGTATGTTTGGTTTTGCTCCTGTTACTTTTAATAGCATTTAGGCTTGAAAAGGAACCGGAAGAGAAGCAGCTCCTCTCCTTGGATGCAGACAGAGGTTTGGGACTGGACACAGGAGGTGGTACTGATGCTGTTACTTCCTGAGGTTCCCTAAAACTGCCATCATTAGAAAAATTACCGCTGCTTTTCATGGGATCTTATTTTCCCAATTGTCTGGAGATTTTTATAACTTGAAATTCTTGCCTTTTCTGCCTCTGCTCCCCCACCCCCACCCCTTCAGAGCTCTGCCACCAAGTTATGCCTCAGCCCTGTATTTTGATTTTGAGACAGAGTCTCTTTAAGTTGCCCAAGCAAGTTCATAGAGATAGGCCTCGGTGGATAAGTATTCCAAGCATTTTGTTCTGTATTCAGACAGTGTTTTTAATGAATGAGTACATTGTGTGTGTGCGCATGTTATGTGTAGGGTAGGTGTACATGAATGGGTAGGTATATTCATCAGAGGTCAGAGGTCGACATTGATGTCCACCTTACTATGTTTACATTTATTATTATTGTGGAGGTGGGTGGAGATGTGGGCACACATGGCACAGCTGGCATTCAGAGGTCAGAGGACAGCTCTGTGGATTCAAAGTCAGGTCACCAGGCTTATGAGGCAAGTGCCTTCACCCACTGACCTTCATTCCAACACCATCTTATGTTTTGAGACAGGATCTTCCTGAACCTAAAGCTCACTGATTGGGCTTGACTGGCTGGCCAGTGAACTCCAAGAATTTCTGTTTTTTACTTTCCGGGTACTGGGATTACAGGAGTGTGAGCACTCAGAATTCTACTGACTAAGCTGTCTCTTCAGACTCCTTTTTATTTTATTTTATTTTATTTTATATTTTTGAGACAGTGTCTCATGTGGTTCAGGATGGCTTTGAACTCTCTATGCAGCTCAAACTGGCTTTGACTGAAACCCTCCCCGCTACCCCCATCTCCTGGTGCTGAGGTCATAAATGTGCAGTGCTATACCTGGCTGAGATGATATTTATTGTTATTGTAATTACTGTTGCCTGCCATAAAAGTCACCTAACATAACACTAACCGTCTAACTTCTTTTGGAACTCAGAACCTCACATTTGCTAAGCTTATACTCCTGAGCTCCACGTGTCCTAATAGTGGGACAATTCTGAGGTCTGCTCCGTGCAGTCTCTACACTGCTCCCCAACAGGACTGAGCCCCATGGAGGTAACCAGTTCACAAATACGCCCTCTGTTGTCTTTCCTCCCTACCCAGTCTCTCTTTTGTGTTTCCTGGAGTCACGTGCAGAATGAGCCTTCTGCTCTCCAAGCCTTTGAGTCAGCACCAGGGATGGGAGTGGAGGCTCTGTGAGCACAAAGGAAGGGTCTCCACCCAGGTCTGCTGGATCACAGGATATCACCAAGCAAAGGGCCATAGCAAAAATGGATTCAAAATCTTAGTGTGGAGCTGGAGAGATGGCTTAGAGGTTATGAACGCTTGTTACCCCTTCAGAGGATCTAGGTTTGGTTCCCAGCACCAAATGATGGCTCACAACCATACATAACTCCAGTTCCAGGGAATCCAATACCCTCGGTTGACCTCCATGGGTACCAGGGACACACATCATGCATAGGCAAAACATGAACATATGTAAAGCAAAACAAAAGAAACCCCTAGTTCAAGGGGAGCACTGTGTGTATGTGAGAACCTAGAGGAGGACACGTCCCTTCACTCACTTAGCACAGAAAGAGATGGCTCAGTGGTTAAGAGCCCTTGCAGAGCCTCTGGCTTCAGTTCCCAGCACCTATGTCAGAGGCTTGCAACTATCTCTAACCCCAGTCCAGGGGATCTTTAGACAATGTCCCCAACTGAATGTGTGCCTGATGGTCGCCCGCAGTTGGGCAAACCCCTTGACTACAAGGCCAATTTTATAGGAAAATGGGAGAATACTTCGTATAATTTGTTGACTACTCTTCTTAAAAGTGACAAATAGAATGGCTGTGTAAGTTTCCTTTCACATCATACAGTCCAAGACACAGAAGGCAGACTGAAGCGTCAGGGGTCTGGGCCAACCTGCTGTTCGGCACTGCACAGTCTCAGGGTCCACATGTGTGCTGAGCACAGCTGGAGACCCAGCTGGTGCTGTACGCTCCTTTTTGCCTTGGCTTGTTTTATATAATGAAAAGTGATTTTATTTTTAGGTGTATGCATGTGTGCCTGCATAGGTGTATGTGTACCACATACATGCGGATGCCAGAGGATGTAGAATTCCCTGAAACTGAAATTACCGGTGGTTGTGGGTACTGGGGATCAACCCCTGGCCTCCGCTGCAAGAGCAATAAGCTGAGTTCTAGCACCCTGCCCCTTTCCTGAGACAGCGTTTGTTTTTATAATCTTGGCTATTCTGGAACTTCTGATGATCCCCCTTCCTTGGCCTCCTGAATGCTAAGTTTTCAAACATGCACCACATCATGGATCTGGGTTCCATTAGCTATTTTTTTTCCCATTAGCTTTGCTGTGTTTCTAGCCTCCTCTTCTCCCACTGAGATTACAGGCACATACCTCTGTTACAGGATTTTATGCTAGTGCTGGGGTTTGAACTCAGCTCCTCTTGCTTGTATAGCACACACTTTGCCAGTTGAGCCATTTCACTAGTTCCTGAATTATGTTTGTGATCAAGTGCTTTCAATTTTAAAACCAGGTCACTTTATATAAACACCTTACCCAGGGTTTCGCTCTACCTTGACACCCGTCGAAAGGAAATAACATCTAATCTCAAAATGCTGGCCTTTTAAGAAAAATTTAGACATTTTTATTATTTAAAAATGTTTTATATTTGCCCAGCGGTGATGGCTCACACCTTTAATGCCAGCATTTGGGAGGCAGAGACAGGCGGATCTCTGAGAGTTTGAAGCCAGCCTGGTCTACAGAGTGAGTTCCAGGATAGCCAGGGCTGTCGAGGCAGAGAACCATTGTCTTGAAAGCCCTACCAAACCAAACCAAACAAACAAATACTTTACATTTATTTACTGTATGTATGTGCCTTAGCATACATGTTCGTGCGGAGGTCAGAGCACAACTTGTGTGAGCACATGGATTTCGGGCCTGGCACTCAGGTCCTCTGGCTTGGAAGCAAGCACCCTTAACCTGTTGGACCCCATCTCCTAGATATCTGTCAAATAAACATAAAACATTTCCAGGCCAAAGACACGGCTCAGTCGGTAGAGTGGTTGCCTAGGATGCATGAATCCCTGGGTTTGATGGATAAACCAGGCATGATGGCAGAAGCCGGTCATTACAAAAGTTGGGAGGTTCAAGGCTATCTTTGGCTACATAATGAGCTCTAGGCTAGCCTGGTATCTATGACACCTGTCTTTTCTTCCTTCCTTCCTTCCTTCCTTCCTTCCTTCCTTCCTTCCTTCCTTCCTTTCTTTATTTCTTCCTTTCTTATTTTTAGAAAATCGCAAATAAAAAGTTTAATTTCAGGATCCAAGTTCATCATTTATAAATACACTAAAGCTTAGCCCATGCAAATTCAAACTAAGCCTACATACAGTATTTCAACAAAACAATTTTTTTTTCCTAAGAGGTCAGAGGCAAATGAGTGATTCGTTTCACCCACAATATTTAAATAATTTGAAATGAGAAAATGAAAAACTTTTTAAAGACATTATAAGCAAAAACTTTGGGGTCTGGAAAAGACAGGTATGAATCATGTCTTAAACAAACAAACCAAAACAAGTATTTTCACTGTAAATGGGGAGGGAGTGTGGATAAAGTAATTAGCTGGTGGTACTTGCCTACAGTCCTAGCCCTTGGGAGGCTGAAGTGGGAGAAATAGCATGAGTTTGAGAGACGCCAGTATTGGCTACATATTGAGGACCAGGCCAACCATGGCTATATGGCAAAGACCATGTCCTCATGCCCGAATAAAATGTCTCTTGGTTCATTGTTTAGTCTCATTATAAATTTGGGGCACTAGGGTTTGGGTTCTTGGGAGAAGAGACTAACCGTGTGAGGTACCACCAGGTTGGTTGGCCAGTCAACTCCAAGCAGTTATTCTTGTAGGGGACATCTTTGCTTCCAAGTAGCAAGTGTACATTTCTCTGAGGAAAAAAAAGAGCCAGTGCATTAGTATCAAGTGCAAGAGACAGGCACATCTGTTTCTTTCCTTGGCATGGTCAGCGGATATGATAGAAGGGAGCAGCCGTATGGTGATATTGCCCAGTGTCATGCCGTTGACCACGATTTCATTTGCCATCTTTAACAGCACCGATGTTTTCACAATGACAAAATCACCTAAAGATGCATTTTTCAGGAGTCCCTTTGTTTCATGACTAGTTTTAGTTGAACAGAGGAAAAGTGGCTAGGTTTGCTTGCCCTCCCTCTTCTCACCTCCCTCCTCCCTTCTCCTCCTTCCTCCATTCCCTCTTCTTTCCCACTAACTATGGGAACAAAGCTAATCTTAATCTTTTATGAATGTTTGTTTTTCTTACTGGGTAATAGAAACAAGTCTTTGTTCTTGGATGAGAACAAAGGTCGCTGGAAAACAGTCTCTCTCTTTCCTTGTCCCCTCCTGCACAAACAAACCTTCGTACTACTTTATCCTCTTCCTCAGATCCTCATAAACACATCTGATTATGTCTTCCTTTTAGCCTCTACCTAAATAGCAGCATTTTATATACCACACTAAGCCTTATGGTGTGTGTGTGTGTGTGTGTGTGTGTGTATGTTTGTGTGTGTGTGTACTTGAACACTTGTATGCTCACAATGATCAGAGGCCCATGTCATGACTTTCTTAGTTCCTTTCCACCTTAATCTCTGGGATAGAGTCTCACCAAACCTGGAACTCACTGATCCAGTCAGGCTAGCTAGTTAGCCAGTCCCTGTGTCTGCCTCCCCAGCACCGGGCAGCATGCCCAGCTTTAAGACTGGATTGGAACTCCAGCCCTCACGTGTGTCCCAAGTACTTTATTGACTGAGCCATCGCCCCAGTCCCCCTAAACCTTATGTTTTTAGCTAAAAGTAATCCCTGGATCTAGTTCCGTGTTACTATATTTGGGGTGGTTTCATAGTGAAGGTGCATGCTGTTGTGTGTTTGCCTGGCCTAGATATTGACATATATGTAGGTCGCACACATTTTTTGGTTATTTTAGACAAGGCTGTGATGTGCATCTCAAGTGTGTGGATGTATTTGTGGGAGGATTTCTGAAAGGCAGAGCCGTGGGGTCAAAGGGATGAGTACCTTCAACTTTTAGATATTGCCAATTTGCCCTCCATGGAGGTTATGCCTATTTACAGCCGAACCAGCCATCAGAGAACGCGCCAGCTTTCTCACACCCTTTAAACACAACCTAGTGGATTTCCGTGCTGGGCAATAAATGACCTCATACTTAGTGGCTTATGACAACACTCAGTAATTAGTTCCCTGTTTTGTAGATCAAGAAGTCTGCTGTGGTCTGGCTTTATTCAGGAATCACCAGGGTAAGCCAGAGGTGTTGTCAGGGTTGAAATCTTCCTGGAGGCCATGAGAAAGTCTTTAGCAGTGGTTGGCAGAATTCAGGTCTGTTCAGTTGTAGGATGGAGATCTGCCTGTTCTTTCTTAAGTCCAGTCAGGGGTCTGTTCTGCAGTCTGGACCAGATGGTCTCCTCAGTGCTGCTCCAAATCTTTCAGAATGATGATATTCTCTCTGCCCCCCCTCTCCCTCCCTCTCTCTCTCTCTCTCTCTCTCTCTCTCTCTCTCTCTCTCTCTCTCTCATTCTCTCTCTCTCTCTCTCTCTCTCTCTCTCTCTCTCTCTGGTCTATGTCAAGCACTAAGAAACTTGTATGTAGCAGGACTGGTGGTGGAGGCCTATATTTCAGTTACATTTAAATTTTAAAAGCACTTTAAAGATTTTTCTTTTGTGTATATATGAGTGTTTTGCCTGCATGTACGTATATATATACGATAGTGCTGCCTGATGTCACCGAAGTTCAAAAGAGGGGATCAGATCCCCTAGAACTGGAGTTATAGGTGATTGGAGCAACCATGTGGGTGCTGGGAATGGAACTCAGGTCATCTCTAAGAGAAGTCCATGCTCTGAGGTGTGTGTGTGTGGGGGGGGGTCTAAGATTCAAGGCTCACCTTGGTCACAGAGTGAGCTCAGGATTTTTATATGTAAAGGACCATTACTTTCTTTTAAAATGTTTGTGTGTGTGTGGTATATGTTTGTGTGCACATGTGTGCAGGTGTGCTTACTGGTGTATGTCTGTGTGGAGGCCAGAATTTAAGTGTTTACCTAATTGCATCTTCATATTTATAAAAAGATAAAGAGAGAAGAAATATGTTTGGTGGATTTGTAGTCAGGTGTAGGGGAAGGGGGAGCCTCTGGCGGGGCCATGTTTAGGCATCCCTTCCCCCTGAGGGAATGAAGTTTATTTAGGCACATGGGGGGGGGGAGTTGAGAGGGTAGTAGAGACTTCAAGAAAGGCAGAGAGAGAGACAGACAGAGAGAGAAGAGGAGAGGAGTAGAGAAGTAGAGGTCGGACATGAGCACGTGGGGGGGGATGGGGAGAGAGCAAGGAAGGAAGGCTAGAGCAAGAGCAAGAGAGTGAGGAGGGGGCAAGCAGCCCCTTTTATAGTGAATCAGGCACACCTAGCTGTTGCTAGGTAACTGTGGGGATTAAAGCCAATAGAAAGTCTTCATTAGCGGGCAGCCACCTGCACTGCATGTTCAGGATCCCAGTGTAGTCCTAAGCCTTTCTTAGAATGAACTTTTAAACACAAAAATTATGTTGACATACTTCAGTTAACAGGCAGAAGCAGAACTACAGAAGCCAAAAAGCAAGGTTATTTTGAGACTTTCCCAAAGCTATGGGCTTGGATGGATTAGGTATGTTTTTATTTTGGCAGGTGGTATTGTTAACATGCTGAGTTTTACAGCATGAATTTTACTTCTATCATGGTGTCAGTTGTGCTAAGGTCTTGGTACCTACTAAGGTCTAGGGTCTGTACGGTTACATCCAGTTGTACTCTCCATTTTTGTATCATTTCATCTTTGGAAGATGTCCTTGACTTGAACTTTTCAACATTCTGTGGAATTTTGACTAATTTGTATTATTCTGGTAACCAGTTTTAAGTGTTTAAGAGAATTCCTGGTTTGGGTGTTTCATTCACATTAGTATCTTATCCTTGTGGATTGTTGGAGCCTCTCTCCTTCCCTTTGTCCTTCTCTGATTTTCCCAACATTTCTTCATAAAACGGTGAGGTTTGGCAAAAAAATGGAAAGCAACTCTTCCTTCCTTCCTTCCTTCCTTCCTTCCTTCCTTCCTTCCTTCCTTCCTTTCTTCCTTCCTTCCTTCCTATTTTCCCCTTTGCTTTTCATGTTTATTCATTCTTTCTTTTACAAATATGGAACCTTTAAAACAAACTGGGGGTTGGGGAAATGGCTCTGCTGTTAAGAGCACTGACTGTTCTTTCAGAGGTCCTGAGTTCAATCCCTAGCAACCACATGGTGGCTTACAACCATCTGTAATGACAGATGATACCCTATTCGGGTGTGTTTGGAGACAGTTACAGTGTATTTATATATAATAAATAAATACAAAACAAACTATGTTTTTACCAACAACAAACTTACATTTCTACAGTTTGGTGCAGTTTTTACACAAAACAAATAAAACTCCTAAAACAGGGCTGGTAAGATTGCTCACTTAAGGCATCCACCACCAAGCCTGACAACTCAAGTTCAATCCTTAGAACCCAAGAGGTAGAGGAGATTCTTAAAAGTTGTCCTTTGACTTTTACAATGCGTGCATGCATATGCACACACATCACACATCACACACACACACACACACACACACACACAGAGAGAGAGAGAGAGAGAGAGAGAGAGAGAGAGAGAGAGAGAGAGAGAGAGAAATTGAAACATTTAAAAAAGGTAGAAAGTTATTGGGAAAAAATACCCAATAATACCCAATGTCAACCTCTGGTTTCCATGCACACATGCACACATGCACATGAATTCCCACACATGAATATATATACATACATACAAAGTGTTTAAAAATTACTTTTAATTGTGTGCTGGTTTCCTGGGGCAATGTCAGAGGCTCTGGGCCTAATGTGGATATTAGGACCTGAACTCAGGTCCTCTAGTTAGGTTATGCTCTTAAATATGGAGCCATGTCTCTATCCCAAGGGATCATCAAAGACACTGTCCCAAAGCAGCAGAGCATTTGTTCACTGCAAGATGGACAGCTTAGTCTTCCTTGTGGCATTGAGAAGGCAGGACTAGATGGGTCTATGGCAAATGCCAAGTGCTATTTTAAAATGAAAATTGTCCATTTTCAATTAGGAACATAGGTCTTTTTTTCTCCAAGCATATTAAATGTAACAGTTTAGTTTGTGTTTTGAGAAAGGATCTAATGTAGCCCAGACTGGTTCAAGCTGTCTATGTAACTCAGGTTGTTTTTGAATTTCTGGTCCCCCTGTTTCTACTTCTCATGTTTTGAGATAAAAGATATGCACCAACAGACCTAATTTTAAATATCACTTTTAAAATTCTTGTACTTGGTTAGGTATGGTGACACATGTTTTTAATCCCGGCACTGAGGAGGTAGAGGCAGGTGGATTTCTGAGTTCCAGGCCAGCCTGGTCTACAGGGTGAGTTTCAAGATAGCTAGGGTGACATAGAGAAATCCTGACTAGAAAAATACAATAAACTTTTGTGCTTGTGTTTTCATTGTTTTTTGTGATTTCTTATTCTGTTTATAAAGGTATTCCCCCACCCCCAAATTGTCTTAGTTAGGGTTTCTATTGCTGTGTAAGAGACACCATGTTCCTGGTAACTCTTATAAAGGCAAACATTTAATTAGGGCTGGCTTACAGTTTCAGAGGTTCAGTCAATTTTCATCATGATGGGAAACATACCAGAGTGCAGGCAGACATGGTGCTTGAGGACTGGGGTTCTATATCTTGGTCTGCAGGCATCAGTAAAAAGAACTCTCACATTGGGCATGGCTTGAACATTGGAGACCTCAAAGCCGGGCACCCTCCTGACGTACTTCCTTTAACAAAGACATACCTACTCCATCAAGGCCATTGTTGGGATCTGGGAATTACCACAAAAACCATATATAAACCAATTTCAGTTAAGCACAAATAGTTTATTGAATGCACACCATAAGACTGGATGCCCAGGATCACAGGAAGGAAAAACCTAATTGTGGCACCAGTTTGTCCTCAGGGGAGGCTTTTTATAGGAAAAACCAGGTTCAAAAAAGCAGCGAAATGGTACAACAGTTTTGGCTAAGTAGACAGAGTATTATCAGCCAACCTTTATGCTGATTGGTCCTGAGCGAGGTAAAAAGGGTGGTGGACAGGTGGTGAATGGGGGAATTTCAGAACCTTGAGACAACAGGATATGAGTGATCCAATCATAGCTTTTTGGCTTATTAGTAACATTCTTTAGTGTCAGCTATTGATAATAACTTCTGGGAAATGGAACTTAATTTCACATTATGAGCAAAATGGAGACTGAGTACAAAATGGCTACGGTTATGTTAAAAGGAGCGGCCTCAACATTTCCTTCTTTGAGTTGTTCCAGGAGTCAAATCATTGACTCTTAATTTTTCTCTGAGGTCAGGGAGACTAGTTAAACAAACAAACTTTTATACCAGCCTGTGTTGATGTTTTGTAATTTTGACAGGTCTTGATCATGTCTATCAGTGTGTTCCCAGTCTCACTCTCTAGACTAATGGTATATCTGAGGCAATAGATTACAAATAAACAAAAGTCAGAAGTCTCTGAGGATAAAAGGACTGATACAGGAAGTTAGTCCTGAGGGACAAGCAAACCAAGCCTTTTGGAGGGACTAAATAGTGAAGGGAAACTCCAGCAGTTAACATCTGTAAGTGGATTGTTATATTACAGTGTTGAAGGTACAGATACTCTGATATGTGTATAAGCAGAGGTTTTGTTCTTTAATTACTCCCAGAGTCTAGGAGGGTTCATGCGCTCGAGGGTATAGTTGGTCTCAGAGAGAGGGTTTAATACTTTGTTGGGACCAGTGATGTCTAAGACCCTGTTATTGGTGGTGATCATTATTCCAGGGTCCTCACTTGATGTATAAAAACAGAGTCCACAAGTCTTCCCTGTATACCGCACATTGGAAACATGCTGAATATAACATTGATATACTCACCAACTGGAGTCTGCCAGGCAGTATCAGTCTCCAGCAGAGCTCGTACTAAGGCAGGAATGGCAGAGGCAGGGGTGACAGTACCCAGAGTGGGCTGTGGTGCCCAGTGAGGTAACCAAGTGCATGTCTGGCAGATGAGGGCTGGCTGCCCTTTTCTGGCACTCTCAGACCCAAACTGTTTATTGTGTCACTTGTCCTTTGTCTAGGTGGGGACAGCAGCCTAAGGTAGCATAAAATAGACAACTAGTCTCCAAAGTCTATTACCAGTCTGATTTTTTTCAGGTCCTGTAGGTGTTGTCTGATGACCCATCGCTGGGGTCCTGGTTTCCAGGAGATGAACTTCAGATGCGAGTGATGAATCCAGGATTGGATCCCATCTGTTTTCATGGCCATCAGGGTGGTCAGGATCACAAAGTAGGGACCTTTTCAGAGTGGACCCAGGGAGGTTCTTTTTTGACCTAGCATTTCAACCTGTAATGTGGGACAATGGACATTCTTCTGTAACTGCTTACTGCTGACATCAAGACATTATCAAAGGGGCTGAGGAAATCAGAAATGGTAGGCAAAGGCTGGGCAATGGGGTATGTATCAGAAGCATCTGATTAGCTGATTTAGGTGAAAGATGGGGAGCAATCATATCGGCTGGACTGGTTAACATCAGCTTTCAGCCAATCCAGAATCTGTCAGCCAGGTGAAAATCTGCTGAGACAAATATAGACTATGGACAAAAGTTAGAATTGTCTACTAATTGGGGGAACGTAAGGAGTCCCAAGATCAAGGGGAAAATCCCTTTTTCAAGAACAGGCAGATGTGCTTATCTGTGGCAGGTGGATCCAAATCTATTCGGTTCCCCGAAACTTACATGAACTTTAGTTTACAAAAGGATTTACATTAGTTTTGCCATTGTATTGAAATATATCTTTTAGAAAAGAAGTAGTTAACAGGTGTCTATAAGACAACAGGAGTAGACTCAGGCCTTTGAAACCCAGTAAAAGCTGTAAAATTTAGGTTACAAAGCATAAACATTTCTCTCAGTACAGACGGCTAGAATCACAGATTGAACAGAAATTGTTATAGCACGAGGAGAAGCACCTTCAAGTCTATATTCAGAGGAAACCAAAGGAATTTAAAATCTTGAACTTGTGACTAATTATAAACCGCCACTGTTCTATTAGCTTATCAGAACTCCATTGGTCAATGTTAAAGTTCTGGACTTTGAAGTCATGGGGAAAATATGAAACACTTCCCATTTTTTTTCTATATATCATAAATTATTTTTGTACCTTTGTAACTTGCATTTATATATCTTAAAGCACCCCCTTAGATTCTTAAACATCTTTTTAGATCCTCAGATCTTACATAAACTTTTTCTGTTTAATTCTTTGCCATAAGACATAGGCAGCTCATTATGAAGAGCAGCCATTTAATATGAAGCCTGTGGACAAGGCAAACCTGTTTGCCCCTTTTAGTAAGAAGCCTAGTAGTTTTAACTAAGTAACGGATTGACTAAAGAACTACAGTGATGGATTACCTTGAGGTAAGGAACTAGTTGTCTCTTGTTTTCTGTCAAGCTACAATTAACTGAGCTATCAATGTGGTCAAGAATCTGAAGAAGGATAAATTAAAGTAACAGAGACTAGTCCATATGTTATTACCCAGTAATCCCAGGTTCCTTTAGCTCCATGGCACCAAGGGCTGAGGCAGTCTTTGGGCATTAGGCCCAGAAGGTGAAGAGGTTCTTTTCTGTGGAGGGACTATGGAAGAGACTGACTTCACCTTGGCAACATGTGGCAATCAATGTTCTAGTGTCCTCTGTTTGTCCACAGTTCAGGCTGAGCCCTGGCAGCAGGCAGGGCATTGGGGCACTTGCACTCCGTGGTTATTGTACCACAATCTACAATGTCTTTGTCAGTGTTCCCACATCTTGGAGACCGTGTGTGTGTGTGTGTGTGTGTGTGTGTGTGTGTGTGTGTGTGTGTGTGTGACTATTTGATAGTCTCTGTCTGTCATGGTAAGTTTAAACATATTAAATGCCAAATTCAGCAGCTTTCTGACTGGTTTGAGGGCTACTACCTACCTAATATAATTTGAGTTAAACAACCTTCATTTGTTCTTAGTTACCTGCTCTAAACTGTACCTTTCAAACATAAAACAGGAGACTAAATAAAGCTTTAATCTTGAAATTAACTGTATCAGTACTTAGCAGAATTTAAAATATATTTCTGGAAATATTAAATTATTTGATCATCTTCAAGGTTTCTGGTAATTTTAAAAAAGAGTTTAAATAATCAAGTGTTTCTAAACTCAATAACAAACTTCTTATTTTCATGTTACAAAGTTTGGCCATTAGCAAGAAAAGTGTTCGCATACAAGAACTTTTCTTGCTAGCTTCCAAAACCCACAACACAAAGGTGCAGTTTTAATATCTCATTAAAGAAACATTTTTAAAATCCCAACTTTTAAAGTCTGGTTTCTAGGACAGGAATTACATAAAATATTATTCTATTTTAAAAGTATCTTCAGAAACCCGTCTCCCTGGGTTGTCCCATGCTGTGTGCTGTTGCCCAGAATGGCTCCAACCCTGAGCTGTTTGTTTGTAAGACAATTTTTTGTTACTGATATTACAGATTTTTAACCATGTGATGGTTTGCATATGCTTCGCCCAGGGAGTGGCACTATTAGAAGGTGTGGCCTTGTTGGAGGAAGTATGTCACTCTGGGGGTGGGCTTGGAGACACTCCGCCTTAGTTGCCTGAGGTTGCTCAGTCTGTTCCTGGCTTCCTTTGGATGAAGATGTAGAACTCTCAGCTTCTCCTGCCCACGCCTGCCTGGATGCTGCCATGCTCCTGCCTTGATGATACTGGACTGAACCTCTGAACCTGTGAGCCAGCCCCAATTAAATGTTGTTATTTATAAGATTTTCCTTGGTCATGGTGCCTGTTCACAGCAATAAAACCCTAACTAAGACAAACCATAAACCGGAGACAGAATTGAACGAAGGCTAAAAGACTGATGATCTCTGGCCTGGAAACTCTCTAACTGTACCAAGGGCTTCTGGAAACATTCACTTGCTTATTTTGTGGCTGAAAACTTCTGCCTTTGGCCATTAATACATACTCTATAGCAACAGGGAATTAGGTAAAGGACTTCTTGCTAGCATTTCCTTATCTGGCCAGCTAGCCAGGAGCCCCTCCCTGCCCAAGCTAGCTAATCGTTTGTGAAGCAGAGAGGAAAGGGTCACTTATACAGAAAACATGCATACCAGATGAAGTGGAAAATGGCTATAGCCATAAATCATAAATTATAAATTAGTACTTTATAACCAAGACATACAGATCATCAATACATTAAAAACCAGTAAGAAGTAAAGATGAAGGGGCCGTATACATTTATACATTTTTAGAAAATTATTTTATTTATTTATTTACATTCCAGTGTTGCCCCTCTCGAAGTTCCCCCTCCCACAGTTACTCATCTCCTTCCTCCTCCCACTTGCCTCTGAGAGGGTGCTCCCCACACTAGGCATCCCCCTTATCTGGGGCCTCTTGAGGATTAGGCACTTCTCCCACTGAGGCCAGACCAAAGCCCAAAACAAACAAGTCAGCTAAGGTACTTGGAAGGCTGGAGGATAATGAAGGTCAGCTAGGATACACGTGACCTTGTCTCAAAAGCAAGAAGGACAAAATCAGAAAGCAGTCAACCAACAAAAACCAGCAAGAAAATCAATCAGGATGTCCCTGCCTCCTACCATGGCTGTCAGGATTGAGTGAAACAAAGTATTTCTTTCATTCCGACATTCACCATGTGCTGATCTATGTTGATAAGAAATGTCTTAAGCATTAAAGTAAGTCAAACTGAATTGTATACTTATTGTACAACCTGCATTGAAATGAAAGCTTCTCATTGAAACACATGTTAATGTTAACATTCAGCTGCAGAACTGATAATCAATAGGACGTGGTTCCTATTAGGGTCTGGGAGTTGCCACACAAACTATTCAGACACCAATCTCAGTCAAACAGGGCTGGTTTATTGAGCACACACACCCCAAGACCGATCCATCAAGGATGCAGTCCAGACTCAGGAGCTAAACTGCACACCCGGCTGAATCCTATCGAGCTTTAAACCTGAAATTCACAAATATCTGTTCCAAGTTACTCCACCAATTAGGATTTAAGGATAGAGGACTTTCTTAGGAACATGTCTTTGTTGTACATTTATCCTGCTCCCATTGGTTGGGGTGTTCAACTGTGATGGGGGATTTGCCTTGTCCGATACTCATGTCCTAACTTGCCTACCAGGATGGGATTGTCTAACATTCTTGTCTCAGCTTGTCAACCAGGTTGTTAGTTACCCATGTACATGACTCAGCCAAGTAGAGTGTTAGTTCCCAGGGAGGTCTTAGGAACTTAAACTTTATTCAATATCTACTCAAAATGGAAGTTTTACTCCAAATGACTTCTTATATTGGTGCAGGTGTCTCTCTTATGTTGGGGTCCATCCCAGCGGCAGCTTACAAAAGCCAAAACTGTAAGAGCTCATACACAGGTGCAGGGTGGTTGGTGTGGGTCCAAGCTTATTGTGGGTAACTACACACAGCAGTTCTAACTGAACTCTTGTGATTGGTTTCCTAGAGCACCAAAGCACAGAACATAACAGAATATGCAATTAACTTGGGCATGAGAAAGTTTCCTTATAACTTTAGTAGCAGCACAAAATGGCTTGCCAGATAGACAACTGTTACCAAGGCCTTAAGAGCTCACATAGTGTTTTCAGTAGGAGAAAGGACATTATTTGCAGTTTTATCTCCTCTTCTGCCCCTATGGGGAGAAAAACCACACACGGGAGCTGGCAGAACTCGGCCTGTTCAACAATTATTTTTCTCTATAATTTCAAGCTTTCTTTGCCTGTCTTTAAAGAATAAATCTAAAACATTTTAAAGGAATTTTAAATGACTGTGTGTGTGTGTGTGTGTGTGTGTGTGTGTGTGTGTGTGTGTGTGTGTGTGTGCACCCATGCACGGAAGTCAAAGGACAACTTGGTGGGAGTCCATTCTTTCTTTTGGACTCAAGTCATCAGGTTTGGTGGTAAGTGCCATTACTCACTGAACCATCTCTCTGTCCTGTCAGTTTGAGTTCTTGGGAGAGGTTTTACAGTCAATGGTCAGCATTTTTCTCATCTTCCAAATGAGATAATCAACCAAACAATCTCAGTTTTTCAGATCTGCAAAGACCAATATCTTCATGTTGTATTTGGTTCGTTTTAGTTTTTAGTTTTGAGGCAAAGCCTCATTATGTAGTCCCAAGCTGGCCTGGTATTATTAGTCACTATGTTGCCCAGTTTGGCTTCAAACTTAAAGCAAAGCTCTTGCTCCAGCCTCTTGAGTTCTGGGATTCCAGTATGTGCTGCCAAGTTTATCTTGCATGCTCTTCCTTCTTCTTATACTATTATTATTATTTATCTGTAGCCTGTGTGTATATCTGCATTCTATATACATGCCTTGTGCCAGTAAAGTCTGAAAGAGGACATTGGATCTTCCAAAATTGGAGTTAAAGATGGTGTGAACTGCCATGTGGGTTGTAAACTGGTACAACCACTCTGGAAATCAGTCTGGCGGTTCCTCAGAAAATTGGACATAATACTACCTGAAGGCCCAGCTATTCCACTCCTGGGTATAAACCTCAAAGATGCTCCAACATACAATAAGGACACATGTTCATAGCAGCCCTATTTATAATAGCCAGAAGTTGGAAAGAACCCAGATGTCCATCAACAGATGAATAGATACAAATATTGTGGTATATTTACACAATGGAGTACTACTCAGCTATTAGAAACAATGACTTTATGAAATTCCTAGGAAAATGGATGTATCTAGAGAATATCATTCTGAGTGAGGTAACCCAGTCACAAAAGAACAGACATAATATGCAGTCACTGATAATTGCACACTAGCCCCAGAAAGCTCTGAATACCCAAGAAACAATTCAAAGACTATATGAAGCTCAAAAAAAAAAAAAAAAAAAAAAAAAAAAAAGGCCAAAAAGTTGAAGCCTCAGTCCTTAGAAACAACAACAAGTGTATAGCACCCTCTCAGAGTGGGGTACACCTAGACCTTAAATCATTAATAACTCAAGAGCTAAGAAGATAACCTCGTGGCAATTTTTGGTATTTAAAAATAATTATGTTTAATCTATACACACC